>NC_047661.1:59462700-60062700 GCF_011762505.2 Arvicanthis niloticus
TATCGTCTGCATTCTTCAGCATGGCAGATACCAGGCCTGTTGCACGTAGAACATTTGCAGAACTGTCCAGGGAGCACTTCTGCTGGACCTTACAGGGTGCTTCATGGCAATCAAAGTACGGACTACAATCTACAAACAAATAGCTGACCTAAAAAAGTCTTGGCCGAACAGGTGATGACAGGAAAGAGCTCAGAGAAAGAAAAATTAAAAAGGTATAGTATGGGCACGTTCTAATTTGTGGTGCTGTCACAAGCATTGACCAAAAGCAGCTTAGGAAATGAAGGATTTTTTTTTTTTTTTTTTTTTACCTTACACTCTCAGGTTGCAGACTATCATTAAGGGTGGTCAGGCAGCAATCCACGGCCAGACGCTGAAGCAGAAACCATAAAGGAGTGGTCCTTGCTGGCTCTATCATTCATATTCATGCTTAGGTAGCTTTCTTAGACAGCCAGGACCACCTACCCAGGAAGTCGTGCTGCACACAGTGGACTGGGTCCTACCATACCAATTAGCAATAAAGACAGTCTTCCACAGGCACGCACACAGGCCACTCTGATCTGAGCAATCCCTCATTTGAGACTCCTTTTTCAGGTGGCTCTAGGTTGAGCTGACAGTTAAAGCTAGCTAGGACAGGGTGCTCAGGTTTTCAACATCACCTGTACAAATTTGCAGAGTCATAAACACGCCATGGCCACAGATGTTCTAGATATTCTTATATTCACCAACATCAGGCAGCTTACAATTGCCTGTGACTCAAGTTCCAGGGAATCTCACACCTCTTTTTGGCCTCCGTGGGTACTGCATACATGTGATACACTACAGACAGGTAGGCCTGTATGATCATATACACAAAAATGAAAACAATTAAAAGCAACAAGAGAAAATAACAAAATTAGCCAGAGTTCATTATTAAATGTGTGCAACAAAGGTAAAAGTCAGGCAGTGAAAACCCTACTTCTAGCTTAAATGACCGGGCAGTGTATCAACTCAGACAGAGTCCGGAAGCTTGTCCTTTACTGGAGGAAGAGCTGAGATGATGAGGTCAGGTGTCTGAAGCATCCATGGTACATCCAGGCGGTGTGAAGCTCTGTGCTTGTCATACTGAGTAGCATTTAAAAATATGTGATGAGATCAGAGAAAGAGAAAGCATGTTTGTTTGTAGGAAATTAAAACTTTTATTTACAAAAAGGAGAGATAATTAAAAGAAAGCCAGCAACAAAAATCTGGGCGACCAAAATTAATATGAGCTATGCACTGAACAGTATCCTTTGAAGAAAGCAGAAAGGAAGTTGAGAATGGTCTAAGCAAGAACAGAGCAGCTTGGGAAAAGACTGAAGCGACAGAAGCACAGAGGGGTTGGGGAGCAAGGGAATGGCAGGTAAGTGGAATAAACACACACCATGGTCTCTGAAAATTCTGGATGAGAGGGAAGAGCAGGAAAATAGCAACTACAGGCACCTACCCAAAGCACCCAAACTGTTTGGGGATGTGAGGTGCAGTGTCAGAGATGAAGGCTGTGGAGCCAGTCTCCGGAGGGAGGGATGCATAGCAGATTCAAGGACAGAGGTGAAAGCAGCCTTGGAGAGAAGCAAGTGCCTTCATTCTCAAACTGAAAGGAGCCAGCATGTGGTGGAGGTTTGATGGCCTTGGAGTTCTCCATGAAGTCTTATGTATGCATGGGTTTGCGAACATGTCATTTAAAAAAAAAAAAAAAAAAAAAAGTTTGGCAGTAAAAATAGATACCACAGAAAATCCTAGTTAGGGTTTTATTGCTGTGAAGAGACATCATGACCATGGCAGCTTTTACAAAGGAAAACATTTTATTGGGGCTAGCTTACAGGTTCAGAGGTTTGGTCCATTATTGTCATGGTGGGAAGCATGGTGGCATGCAAGCAGCGGTGGAGAGGTAGCTGAGAGTTCTACATCTGGTGAGCAAGCTGCAGAAAGAGACTGATAACCTGGCTTGAGTTTTGGAAACCTCAAAGCCACCCCCACCCCCACCCCTTCACAAGATAAACTTCCAACAATGCCACACCTACTTCCACAAGGCCACAGGTCATAATCTTTTCAAATAATGCCACTGGGGTGGGGGGTGGGGGTCGCTTGTCATTCAAACTAGCACACTTCCTGTCTTTTAACAATTCTCGAAGAGTACTATATAACTGAAGTCTTATCAAGTGTCCGGTCCTATGGGTCCTATCAAGAACTGCTGAGAGTACTGATAATCTGAAGTGAAGAGGGGGCTTGTGGATTCAAGAAGTCTGAGATAGCTACTAAAAAGAATGTGACTCGCTATTGTCTTCTCCCAAAGATCTCCTGGAGGCTGGAAACCCTGTGTTCACATGAACAAGCTTTTCCACTTGCTCTAAGAAAAGATAACTTGCCTTGACATAGAATCCAAGAAAAACTGAACTGGAAGCTGCTGGGTATAATCTTTTAGTAAACACGATATTGTGCTCCTCACAGCAAACAGTCAGATAATCTCCAGCTGGCCTAAACAGCCAACAGCTTTCATAAGGGAGATGATAAAATATACATGCAAGTGTTGACTGTCGTCTTAGGGTAAAGGGTGTGTGTGGCATGAAGCACCCTGTCTTTAACTGTCAGCTCTTGTGCAGGTAGCATCCTCAACAGCATCTCGCGCTCATCCGTTAGAATCCAGAGTCAGTTTTGTCCAGCAGCACTGCTGCTGCTTTATTCCAAGGGAATAAGTTGAATTTTGCCTTGCAGGGGACTGGTTAGGGGCTGGGGATCGGACACAGATGAAGTGACACACTACAGTTGATGCAACAATGGGAATATTGAATCAACGGTGTTTGTGCAGACAGGTAGTATACTTGACACTGGTTCGGATACCTAAAAACCTAACAGTTCAGTAACAGTTACACTAGGACTTATAGACTTAGTGGAAGCAAAGCCCACAGCTGAAAGTTTAACTTTGGGCAGGATCTAGAGAAGGCCGCCCAATCTGAAGGATCGGTAGGGTCAGCCTTATGAGTGGCTGGATTTTGAGTCCAAAGTGTTGCTATTTACAGATGTAATTTGCATGTTCAGACAAATTCCTCTTTGAGTCCAATTATCATGTATTCGACAATAAAAACAGTTCATTTCTAGTCTCAGAGGCAGTGTTCGAAGCTGGCAGGTTTGACGCAGAATGCCTGGCTTGTTTTCTGTCTAGCAACCTAAAGGCTAACTCATTAAAATTCAAGGATGGATGGCATGGTGGGTGGCTGAACAAATGTCTTCTACATGGAGCAGAGCTGAGGCCTTCAAGACATTTCTCCCAGAAGCCAAGTCGCTCTTTGCAGCTGTTCAGTAAGACACCACCGAGGTGGTACCTCCTCCTCAGATCCACCTCGACACATATGGTCATGACAACATCAAGAACAAAAACAGGAAGTCATCATGGCTTGGGGCCAAAGTTATATCATTCCTTATTCCAAAATAAGTCATTTTAAATATAAAATTGTTTAAACCTGAGTGTATTTCCAGTTTATGGTTTAACCAAAGGCAAGAATTATTCCAAGCGATTGCATTTTCAGTGTTGGGGATGAACCCAAGTCCTCAAGTGTTCTAGGTAAGTGCTCTCCATTCCTCACAGGCATTCAAAGCCCTGCAGGTGCATCAGACATATGGACTTGACTTACGGATGCTTTTTATAACCTCTAGTGGGTTATATTACTGGACCAAAATGAACATCACAAAGCAAGGTGGAAGTATTTCATTTTAGTATTTTTAACTCTGATCCTATATTATGAATCTGATGTATTGTGGGTTGGAGCAAATGAAAAACAAAGTGAGATTCTCACTCAATCATTCCTGTTTTCAGTGAATACCAAGATTCTTGGAAGAGGGGGGACATTACAAATATAAAAGAGATGACAATCTCTGAATTTTATTAAAACATTGTTCATCATGTTCATGTGTGTGTGTGTGTGCGCGTGCGTGTGCGCGTACACACACACACACACACACACACACACACACACACACTTACTACTACATGGATTGTAGTGTATGTTTATACTCCCCTCTACTCTCTTCACTGCAAAGACCTAAACATAAGGGCCAATTCAGTAACTGCGAGTTCCCTTGTGTCTTAGGGTTTTACTGCTGTGAACAGACACCATGACCAAGGCAACTCTTATAAAAACAACATATATTTGGGGCTGCCTTGCAGGTTCAGAGATTCAGTGCAGTATCATAAAGGTGGGAGCTTGACAGCGCCAGGCAGGCATGGTAGAAGCATGATTGCTGAGAGAGTTCTACATCTTCATCTAAAGACTTCTATGAGGAGAGTGACCTCCAAGCAGCTAGGGTGAGGGTCTTATAGCCCACACCCACAGTGACAAACCTACTCAAACAGGGCCACACCTTTTAATAGTGTCACTCCCTGGGCCAAGCGTAGACAAACCATCGCACCTTAATACTTAGATTCTTTTAGAAGAAGACCAACCTCGTGTGGGGACGAGGTGAGCGGCCAGTGGTGGTGCTGTTGGGGCTACAAGCGCGCCCAGGATGACACTAAGGAATGGCTGATCGAGGTGCCTGGGAGCGCAGACCCCATGGAAGACCAGTTCACCAAGAGGATTCCGACCAAGGAAGAACGTGTGGCCAAGAACGAGCTGAACCGTCTACGGAACCTGGGCCGCGCGCACAAGATGCAGATGCCCAGATCAGCTGGCCTGCACTGTACCGGACACCAGAGCAAGGAGGAGCTGAGCCGCACCATGAAAGTAGTCAAGGTCTTCACGCTTCGGTGGAACGCTTCCAGGAGCACCTCCCCAAGGAGAAAGCGCCAATTTCAGCCCCCTTTTGGGATGTCGAGAAAAAGGACCAGTTGGAGCTACTTCAAGTCATGAACATCAAGAAACCTCAGCTGGACGTGATAAGAGTCACCAAGAAGCAGATGAGGGAAGAGGACCAAGAGGAGGCTGCCAAGAGAAGGAAGATGAGCCAGAAAGGCAAGAGAAAGGGGGGCCAGCAAGGACCTTGGGGCAAGAGAAAGGGCAGCCCGCCGCTGGGTCAGGTAGTGAAAAGGAAAAGAGGCTTGGGAGGCAAGAAGCATTCCAGGCCGCCTGCGTCAGGGGGGCAAGAAAACAGGAGTGCCGCGCCAAGGTGGGAAGAGGAGGTAGTGTTCTCCCCTCTGGACCTGTTCTGAAAAGCTAGGACTGTACTAAAGGTTAAGTTGTGCGTGCTGCAGGCTGGTTCAGGAGGTGGCTGATGTCCTCAATGAGATTGACACTGAAGGGACAGGTTTGCCCCGCCTCGAGTCAGTGCTGGACTACGAATTAATGGAGACACTGGCTGGAAATGGATGTATTTTGAGAACATGAGGACTATAGAAATGGTATGGTCAGAACCAGGAGTAAGGTAAGGCCTGCCTTTTTATTTTGACTTTGGATACTGTGTAAGTATCTATCAGATTTCTGAGTTATAGTAGGTTGGTTTCAACATTTTTGCATTATTTTTGTAACAAAGCTTGTATATTTATCAAAGTAGGGAGGATGGGGGAAAATTAGATCTACTTGTGATTTACAAGTAAAGTATTGTAAAGTAAGTATTGTAAAGGTATGCAGGTACCTGGTGTTGCTTTTAACTTTTACTGTCGGTAGAGGTTGTAAGTAAAGCCAGTAACCTGGGTACCAATATGGAGTGTGCTTGAAAAAAACAAAGTAGTTACAATGATATATATATATATATATATATATATATATATATATATATATATATATATATATCCCTTGTATTAGGAAAACTTTGGTACTAACTATAATGTTAAAAGTATAGTGCTTTTTGATGTTAGTTTAGGTGGTGCATTTGGCCATTGAATTGCTTTAAGTGATAAATTGGAACCACACTAAGTGATGGTAATTAACCTTGCTACTCTAGAAAATAGTTGTCATTTTGTTTGTAACTGGTGGCTTTTGTTTAATTGGCTTGGGTTTTAGCTTTTAGCAAGTGCTGGCTAGAATTCACTACGGAGCCAAGGCTGACCTGGAACTCAAGGCCGAGTACCATGTTTATTTCTGTCCTGGATGTTTTTCCCTGTTTCATTGTCCTATGTTGGTCTTAATAAACTTCTTTGCATAATTTTTTAAAAAGTTAGGAGACAACTCAACTCTCGGATTTCTAATGGGGTCGGAGACTAGTTTTAGTCTCATAATCATATTCAAGTTGTTTAACACAGTTTACAGAGTAGATGACATGGTTTTCATGTGACATTACAGGGTAAAAAATTTAAACATAATCCAGGGATAGAATCATAATTCTTTCAGTTAGCAAATATGGTAGAGTACTTTGTCTAATTCACAGATTGATGGACTAGATGTCATTTGTACCTAATACTGTGTAATATACTTAATTGTTATGGTTTTGTTCAACTTATAGCTAGGAGAAGAGGTTTTTAAAATTTTTTTATCTTTTATTGGATAGAGAAGGTGAGACGTAGGGGAGGTGCTGATATCCTAATTGGTTCTTGATTGTGTCAATAAAGAAGGTCTGGAGCCAATTGCTGGATAGAAAGGACAGGTGGGACTTCTGGGTCCCAGAAAAAGGAAAGAGAGAAGCAGAGACGAGCGGGGGCTTTTGCAGCCATGCACTGGAATGAGGAAAAGCAGCAGTCCTGTAAGGCCTCGGGGAAGCTAGGGCCTGCAGCTTCGGATGCAGCTGGAGGCCTGAGGAGGTTGGTGGGAGCTAGCTGATAAGGTTAGAAATTGGCTCCAGGCCTCCTTTATTGACACAATCAAGAACCAATTAGGGAATCAGCACCACCCCTACAGGCCACTGTATGATGAGTAGTGGGGTACACTTATTTGTCGACTTGTGTGACGAATAGTGGGGTACTGTCATTTGTTCACTGTGCGTGCTTTAGTTTTGCAAACGAGTAAAAGCAAATTATACCACCTTTCATTGTAGTTAATAAAGAAATAGATTTCCTATCTAGAGAGAGGGACCCGCTCCAAACTGACACCAAGCAGCTACAGCAAACATGCCTTTCCTTTCATCCCTCACCACTCACAAAGAAGCAAGGGACGTCCAGGAAGCACCAGCATAAATAAAGGAAGCCTGGGCTGCTGAAGCTGGCAGAAGCCACTGCATGGCTTGTGTGCCAATGTCATGAGTGATACTGCACTCCTAATAAGGGGCCTCGGATGATCTATTAGGTATTTGGACACCTGCTTCTAATGCTTATGTGCATGGGAGTACCTAATGCAATGGTCACTTCATATAAGTTACTTTAAAACACCGAGTGAGAAGCATCCAACCGGTTCCTCTGTGTATTTCTACATTGCAAGCAGGTTCTTGGCAACGGCAGCGTTTGCAGTATGTTGTTGTTCTGTGCTAGGGGACTGCTTGGAGTAGACTGCAGAGCCTGCGTAGGGGAGCCCAGCTGGAGTCCAGAAGGGCAACCAGCAATGTGCTGGTGACATCATTAGTCACATTCTGGAGCTCAGGGAAGGAAGCCAATCTGGTAAATTAATGAAGACGTGTTCACTCAAGACACAGAGACGATTCGTGTTTCAATCCTTTAACTCAGTCTAGTTGTAGAAGGCTTTAAAAGCCTTTACAATAAAGTGGTCATGTTTCCTGGGAAATAAAAGCAATAAATCAAACTCAAGTGACCACAACACTAGGTTTGACGCATACGTGCATGTAATAACGCACGAGACTCAACAGTCTCTGAGTGGGAAAATGAAAGCTGTACATCCATCGCCCCTTTCTGTCTCTTAAACGTAGCATTTTGAGTGTCATTCGAATGTCTGGCAACTCAAGGGACCTCTCATACTTTCTCAAATGCCTTCCCTGGGGAAACAATTTGATTTTTATCTTTTCAACTGGATAGATTTTATGCTGTATGGAATCACAGTTTACCTTTAACTCTACCCTACCTATCCTTTCCATGGAATTTCTGTCACACATGAGCCGTTTCGTAAATTTGTTTTTTTCAACTATTAATGGTACAAAAACTGTAGACATTTTCTTTATGTGGGATGGAGAAACTTCTAAGTAAGGACAAGAGTTTCAAGCAGGTGTTAAAACATATCTTCCAGGCTGAGAAGATGGCTCAGTAAATAACTTGCTTGCTGAGCAAAGCGAGGCTGAGCTGAGGCAGAGCTCCAGCATGCCCACACAAGCCGGGTGTGGCAGGGTACATCCTTACCGTAGCACAGGGCAGGGAAGTGGGTAGAGTGATCGGAGTGTGGGGGGGGAGTCCGATATGAGAGGATTCCCAGGGCTCACTAGCCAGCTAGTCTCCTTAGAGACCCTGTTTTAAAAAGTAAGGTGGAAAGCAACTGAGGAAAAGGCTCCATACTGATCTCTGGTCTCCCTCTACACAACATGTGCACACACACTAACATGTACATGCACTTAACACAAACACAGATCTTCCATGCTTCATCATGAATGATTATCCTTGAAGGTTTAGCATGCACATAATTCCTTACTGCCCATGTCACTCGTCTCTAGGTATAGCAGTTAGAAAAAAAATGCTTACTCATATCCCTGTGTGTGTCTTCGTCTACACGACATGGACATCTGGTAAGTCCCTGAACACACACTGGATGTATGCTTAGACTGTAAAATCTGGCTAAGGCATCTATTATTTAAAGACAGGAACAACAAAACATTGCTGACACTGTAGGAAAAACAACAACAAACCAAAACAAAACCTGAAAGAACAGCTTGCTGAAAAAGCAGTTCATCACCCAAGGGTCACGGTATAGATGCATGTCACCCTTTTCACAAGTTACAAATACACAACTGAACAGCTTCTGGGTCTTTAGGGCCATCACTTGTCTTATTTGGCCATAATTTTGGGTTCAAAATTACTTTTTTGGCTTTATTTTAAATGTGTTGTTAAATTCAAAGATAGACCCTTGGTTGTTCCAACATCCTGAAGCACAAACATAAAGCAAGTATGGCATGTGCCTTCTAGAGAATTCTGTAAGCCACTGAGGACTTTACCTAATAAGTGCAGTGTCTTGGCATAAGGAATGGGCAGTGCTAGAATATGGCTCAGCAGGTGAGCATTTGCTGTACCCATGGGGACCTGGATCCAGTTCCCAGCACCCATGTGGATTCTCTCACAGCGATCTTTAACTCCAGTTCCAGGGTTCTGACACCCTCTTCTGGATCCTTGGGTAAATGACACATAACATTTAAGCAAAACATGCATACAGATTAAAAAAAAAATGCTTCTTGGGGCTGGAGAGATGGCTCAGTGGCTAAGAGTACTTACTGTCCTTGCAGAGGACCAGAGTTTAGTTCTAATCACCATGTGAGGAAGCTCCAACTGCTAGTACCTCTAGTTCCAACTCCCTCTTTTGGCTTCCAAGGGCAACATACCCACATGCACATATATATGTTACAGAGAGAGAAAGAAAGGGGGAGAGGAGAGAGAGAAGAGGGAGGGAGAGAGAGAGAGAGAAAGAGAGAGAGAGAGAGAGAGAGAGAGAGAGAGAGAGAGAGAGAAAAAATAAAAAGAAAAAATCTCTCTCTTTTTAAAAAAAAAAAAAAAAAAAAAGGCTAGCTTCTTCTTATATACCCTCTTGTTTTTCTACTGGGCATTAGTTACCCTAGGATAACCCCTTTGCATTTAAATGTTTTTCTATCAGTAACTGTCAAATACATATGTTCTTTTGATCTGTGGTTTAACAACAAAAACTAAAGCAACTTTTTGGTTTTTAGTGACGTCTAAGACTGACTGTTGATCAGGACTAAATAAGCATTACCCCAGGGGGAAAAGATGAAATGTTTAGAGAGCAGTGTAGTACAGCACAATCATAAATAATTCCGGGGGGGGGGGCGGGGTAAAGATGGAGAGTCAACCAAAAGAAACGAAGCTGGACTCAATTCTCTTACAATATGTGTGGCACCAATCTGGAATGTCCTGCCATGCTGTCCCACCCTTCAAAAACTCGAGAAGGGCTGAGTGGTGGTACCTGGCTGCGTTTAAGCCCAGCTGGCCTCTGGTGGTGAGATGGAGAGCACCCACAGCAAGGGTAGGGATGACCTTTAGCAGCCAGCATCTCTGAAATATGACCCCATCTGTTGCTGTTCATCATCAGTAACCCCCTGCCTCATGCACCTATGCAAAAGGCTAGGTTGGAAAAGGGAAATATGAAGAAACTCATCTTAAAGCTCTCTCTTAGGTGATCTGATGGTAGGTGTGGGCTGCACCAAAGATATAAAAAGATCCATGGAAATAAAGGTCTCCTGTGAGTGTTCCAAGGAGAGGAGAGAGGGAAAGACCTGTCCCTTGGACAACACAGGACCTGCCAAGTGCTTCCGCATGTGTAGCTCAAAACTTACCCTTTGCCAATGGGACTGTTTTCACTTCCAGAAATAGAAAGAGCAAATATTGATGGCGCCTGGAGGAAGCAGCCATTGAAAGAGCCAGATCCTTAGAGAAGAACGTAAGAGAGAACAGGTTATTAAGGTCCTCAGCAAAAGCTGAAAATACTCGGATACACACAATTACATCACTTCATGGTGGGTATGAAAAACACAAAGCCCCAAAGGAAGCTCCTCTATTGGAACTCAAGTGAGTAACTCCACTGTGCTACAGATTAGGTGGGAGGCTGACTCATTGCAACTCAACACAGTCACTTTTAAAGTTTAACCTCAGAATCCAAAAGACAGCCGCTTAACCATTTATTAGAAGTATTTTTAGCTCACCAGACAGAGCTCACAAGATGTGGGTCAGTGCTGCAGACAGAAGAGAAAGGGGTCGCTTCAGGCACCGTGGGTGCTGGGCACTTGGTGCTCCAGAATAACTAGTTATTTTAGTCATCTTATGAAAACATTCAAGCCAGTGACAAAGACGTCACTGAATTGTTTAGTCATGGACTCCATGGTGGTCACAGCTTCTCACAGAAGGCTAGACCCCATGGAACAAGTGCAGCCCATCCTCAAGGCCCTTCCTCAGCCTGGAGTGTTTTCTCTGACCCAAGTGTCCACATGAAAGCCAAGCTCATCCTGTCAGTTTTAGACACGTATGTAAGCAGAGTCTTTCCTGAGTGCCGAAGCCTATTTTCTCTCCTCAGTCCATTTCTTCACATTCAGGCTGCTTGGAAAAAGTTGGTCATCTCTGAACCGGCAGTTGTAGCAGAAATATTAAACGTTGTGTAATAAAACAAAATTTAAATAGTAAAAGAAGAGGTCAATCTAAGTTCATCTCCATTGTCCACTGATCCCTTCACTGTGTGCAGAATCACTGGCTCTCAAACTGGAGAATAGAAAAAAAAAAATACATTTAAAAAAAATTCTTATTGATGCAAGCAAAATTGACTGTAAATGTGTTCTATGGCAGAACCCACTGAAGATACTAAAGACATAGAAACATAGTGGACTGAGGCAGGGCTTAGCTGTGGAGAACTTCTATAATAGGGGTGAATCTCTTGGTCAATCCCCCAATACACACAGACACACACAGACACATACACACACAGACACACATACACACATACACACACACACAGACACACACAGACACACACAGACACACACACACACACACACACACACACACACACACACACCCCGGGAAGATCACTCAGCAGTTAAGAGCACTTGGTGCTTCTTGGAGAGGACCTGGGTTTGGTACCCATACCCACAGGATGGCTCACAATCATCTCTAACTCCAGTTCCAGAGGATCTGACACCCTCTTCTGGCTTCTGCAGGCATTGCACATATGTAAAAGTAAAATGCTCACACAAAAATTTTAATCTAAAATAAATCTTTAAAAAAAATGAGAACTAGGTAAACGTCAAGGTAGTGCCATTGGTAACAGGGCAGACAGAATAAAAAATTCAAAAGAATGTAAATGAGGCTGAAGAGATGGTGCATCAGGTAAGACATTTGCTGCCGACTCTGATGACCTGAGGTTGATCTCTGGGACCCACATAGCAGAAGGGAAGTGACTTTTGCAAGTTGTTCTTTGGCCTACACACATGCACCACGGCACACCTGTGCACACAAAGAAGTAAATGTACTTAAAAAAAAATAAAAGAAATATGCATGAAATAGTCTGAGAAGTTAAGACTGCTAGAGGGAAGAGATTTGGAAACGCAAATTGCAAGGATTCCCTGAGGAGGATGAGGCCCAGCACCAGAGAGCTGCCAGGATATCAGAGTAGAACATGTGGAGAGCAATCAGTCCAGCACACAGGAAGGTGATGCTAAGAGCCACCAGGGTGCGTTAATGGGGACTCAGGACCAAGCGCAGCATGTGGAGGAGGGGTAGAGAAGAGACAGCTAATCTCCTTTAGACGGGTCTCCATTTCATTTATAGTGATTCAGCTTGGGTGACACCTAAGAAATGGTGGAGGAAGAACCTTTAAAAATATTCTTGTGCAAAACAAATCAAACAAAAATAACTCTGTCAAGAACCAAAAAAAAAAAAAAAAAAAAAACCAACCAAACAAACAAAAACCAAAACAACAAAACCAACCACCCAACCAATGAAACAAAATCAACTCATAAAAATTACCTTTTTAGAAAACAAATAAACAAAAATGAACAGCCATTCTTCGTGCGCTTAAGAAAAACGGTGGTGCCTATGGTTCTTAGGGTGTGTGAAGCTGAGCTGCCTGCCTCCCCTTTCTTCATAATTCCAGAGCAGGCTTGAAAACCAACTGCCTTAAAAGACAAATATCCACGAGAAACAGCTGTCTGCCAATTCCTGGAGATAGGATGTAGGTTTGAAGACCTTCGGGAAGCCACACACAGAGAAATGTCATAGTTAACCTGTTTTTGAAAATCCAGGGAAAGCTCCTTTTCCGGAATTTTCAATGATTTCAGCTCCCTTTGTGTATAAACAGCTATGTCTCATGGGCATTTGTCAAAAATAAGTTAGTAGCAGTTATCCAGTATCACAGCTATCTGTAGGGGGATGGGTTGGAGCAAACAGCAACTGCCTGAAATTCTTAAAGGAGCAAAGCAGACAATGAGAGTGTGCACAGAGGATGTATGAGAAGGGTCAACACAGCTCCAGGAATCTAGAAGGCAGGATGCCTGGGATGGACTGTATACAGCTAGAAGGCCCGAGATCATTCAGGCTCTTACTTGGGCTGATCCTGAAGCGCTGTGCAAAGGGTAAACTAACTTTCATAGTAACCTGCCTTTCAGGACATGGACATAGACCTCAATATGTAAAAAGACCAGAATCCTCAACGATTCAAAACATTTCAGAAAGTCTCTGGTCATCATTGGCTGACCACTGAACTAACTGAGCAGGAACTTGGGGGGGGACACATATGGCACTTTTAATACAACCGGAGTCATCACTGGACAATGTCATCGCCACTGCCAAAACAGTAGGGTGAATATTCAGGAAGCTTAATAGAATCCAAGATAAATAGATTCACAGCTATACACACCAGGTCAAACCTCAATGACAATGACAAAGATAGACTATGGAAAACAGCTAAAAGAAGGCGACATAAAACTGACTTCTCAGCAGAAACTATGGGGAGCAAAACCATGGAAAGGTATGGGACCACCTCCTTCTGTATTGTTCATGGGGGCTGGGGGAGTTCCAGAAGTAACCGGAATTGCACGGCCAAAGGCTAATGCTCTCAGTTGTCCACCAGAAATCAATAATAAGATGCTATTTCTGACTAGTCTATGTAGTTTGGATGCAGGACGCAGAGAAATCAAGCTGTAACTGAGCTAACTGAGCCAGTGCTTCCTCCCTGCTGGCTAGGTTTCAAGTATGGAAGGAAGGTGCTAAGTTGGATGTTGGGGTGAAGTGCCATCAGTAATCTTATCCAGCTGTAGAACCTACAAGCTACAGTACCAGCCTGCCAGGCGAGAGGTGCCTCTGGCATAAAAGTATGACTGTTACAGGATAATCAACAGGCTGCTGATTGGACTGAAGCCTGTTCCACGGGAGGAATCAAGACTGATACTGTAAACCTAGTCCAAAGCCGGTGCTGGGGAGATTTTCTTCCTAAAGCATCTAAAGCTAAGACTTTGGAATTACAGAACTGCACTTTTCCTAGTTTCCATGCAACCTTAAAAGCAGCAGTTACTCACCGAACAGTCTCACTAGGTCCTGGCTTCCTTCTGCTCCACAGCCTCTTCCACACATGGCTCTGACTGGGCTCCATAGGCAATGGGGAGATGGGAGTGTTTATGGTTTCTATCAGGTGTCCGTGGGGCAGGAATGTACAGCAGGTAAGCATCTAAAGATGCTGAGTGTGGAAAATACCTAGAACCTCCTCAGCGGAAGGTAAGCAGGCCAGGTTTTCAGATGCCCTTGGTTCTGTGGCCAGACATTTTCTCAACCGGTGAGGAACGAACCAATCTCACCCACAGAGGACTGGCAGCTCTTTCTAGACCTTTTCTACTTGCTTTCGATTGTTCTATTTTTTTTTTCTTTTTTTTCATTTTCTATTTGTTCCTATTGCAGGCAGCCAAAGCCTTTTGTCCTGAACAAGCAACAAGGATACAGTCGTGGTTTTCTTGCCTGGAATATGAGTGATTATGAAGACATCCAACAGAGAAACTCCAAACGTGCTATTCTCGTTAAACAGAGTAAGTTAATAAGGAACATCATACCCTCCAGGCTGCCCAAGCTGCCAAACAAGGAAGAGAAGGTAAGCTGCCATGTTCCTGAATTATCCCTAGAAAAGCCCTGCTGAGGACCAGAGACTGTAATTTGATTCTAATAGTGTCATAATTCCCTTTAACCTATCAACCAGATTGTGATCCAGATTAGATTTTTCCCACCAGTGTCTGCTGTGTTGGGAAGCTGAGTATGAGTCTCATTTTATAGCGTAAGAAAACAGGAGGGTGTGTGGTCCTGCCCCTACAAATGTTTATCCATCACATGGTTTGACCTTCAGAGAATGATCAGGCCCTAATTTCCACAAGCTGAGAAAACAGTCTGTACGATGGAGGCAAACCTGTCACTCCCCTGCAAACCCTGCACACGCTCAGAACATTAAGAATACATCAGCTCACTCTCCTGACCCCACCCCACCCCACCCTTAGTACCTTCAGGAGCCTAGCAAGCTGTGTCAATTCCTTACATGGGCTTTTAAGAATAAATAAGATGGGGACATCAGGTACTTTCCTGAATTTTTGGAGAGGGAATATGAGAATCAAGTAAAGGACGTGTAATCAAACATTCCACAGTCTGTGTAAAAAAAACAAAAAACAAAAAACAAAAAACAAAAGTCTCCTATGTGGACCTTCTGAACACACAGCACAATGTGCTTTGTCACCATTCAGCGTTTAATACAGAGTCTGACAGAAAGGAAACTAGAATAGAAAGAATAGAATAGAATAGAAAGGAAACTATCTTACGTCCATTTGGACTCCTGTTCTGTACACAGAAGGTCATCTTGTTTCCCTGAAGAAGAGTCTTCAGAACTCATTCGCACGGATCTTACCATGCTTCCAAGATGGTGACCTTGTCCAGAACTTACCATGCTCCACCATCTTGCTTGGCAGCCTTTACTATCTCCCCTTAGAAGCATTTCGTGAGGGAGCTGAATTTGTCCTCCTGGGCCCAGAGACACTTTGTGTTGAAAATGGGAGTAGCTCAGGTGCTAGCCTCCACCTGTGGGCTGACTTTTGGGAAGAAAATAATTTCGAGGTAATGATTAACATTGACTGACATAAGCTGGGCTAGTTATATTAGTGAATGCATTTTGAGTACAACCACACATTAGTTCCAAACACTTCCTATCATCCACTAAATCTAAATGAAGCCTTTATGTTTTACATAAAATTTTTTGCTAAGAAGTTTTTTTTTTTTTTTTTTTACTTTTAAATGGTTTAAAATTTACAGAGAAAATTTTGCAAGAACAGCCTTATATACTCTTCTTCCAGACTCATCCATTAAGTTTCCTTGCTTTGGTGTATTTTCTTCCTCACTCTGAACATATGTATATATGTATATGCCACCCCTTGCGTGACATTTGAAGGCAAGCGCAGACACAATACCCGTTTATTTCTTGCCACTTCAGGATGTACTCCCTAAGAACAAAGATGTTCTCTCATACAACCATGGTTACAGTTTTAAGATTTAGGTCTACAATTCATGACCAAATGGTAGAGCCATGCATCATATTTTAATTATCTGTTTGGTTTCTCCCCGTTTGTGTCTCAGTCTTCATCTGTGTCTTTGAAGGCTGCAGGAAGCCTCTTGGCATGTTTTCTCCAGGTGGGCTCGTCTGCCGTCTCTGTGCAGGCTGACTCAGATTGTGTGCTATGCACAGGACCCCCTGACACATGGTGTAGCACCAGGTGTGGGACCAGCGCATCCTCAGTGAGCACACACAGTCATGTCCTTTCTAAAAATATACGGATTCAAAATAAACTTTTCATCAGGCAGGCTTTCTCTTAACATTTCAGAGTGTACTAGAAACTCATTATCCGCATATGTTTGTTTTGGAGGATCTCAGAGTCGTGGACATTTGAGAAAACCCCCGCCTCCTTTTTGCGTAACCCCTCTTTGTGGGACTAACTCCAAGCAACTGTTCTTATATATTCAAAGGCCAATAATGGATACAACATGTGAGAAGCATCCTCACGCCGCCGCCGCCCACTCTGGCAACTGGGAATGTTGGCAGTCATTACTGTTAGAGAGAGGCTGAGAGGCTGCCATGTCTCCCATTCTTTGAGACAAGGTGTCATATAGCCCAAGCTGACCTCAAACTCACTACACAGTTGAAGATGACCTTGAGCTCCTGACTCTCCTGCCTTGTCTCTAGAGTGATAGCATTACAGCAGATGCCACCATGCTGGCACAGCTCCCATTCTTATGCTGAAAGAACCACAATTGTACCAAGAGCCATAAAGAAGTAAAAACCTGTCCTTGTCACAGTCTTACACAGCTTCTCATCTGGAGAAGGTCGGAATGTTTGATCATTTGTGCTACTGGATGGAGTTCTCCACTTACAAACTTGAGAGCTTAATTATATTATTTGTTAAAAAAAAAAAAAAAAAAAAGGTACAGGTTCAGGTATTTAACAGCATGACACATTCTTGTACACATTTACCTAGAATGCACTAACAAATACTTTTGGAATTCAATTGGGCAAAAGTGTTTTCCCCATTTAATTCCTTTCTTTTTAAACATTACAAACGTCTCTCAAGTTCTATCTTTTCTTGCATTTGTCATCCTTCCATCTTGATCTTTTTCTTCTCAGTAAGTAGTAGTGACCTAGATGTTGTAAAGCCTATGGCATAGCACACCATTCATTTCCACTTCATTCTTGGCTTGTCAGTATTCTTGAGACCCTCTAAATTCCAACATACTAATGTAACCTCAGTGGCTGATGTATTCTTTTTTTCGAAAAAAAATTATTTCTTTTATTTCATGCATTCTTTCTGTCACTGCCTTTGAAGCGCAGGAATAGTCTCAGATGTTAATGTGCACACGAACCCTGGGTGACTGAATTCAGATGCAGATTATGGCTCAGTAGGTCTGTAGTGTGTCTGCTGTTCTGCATTTCTGTCCAGTTCCCAGGCAACACATGGTCTGAGGAACTCGAGTCCCAGGGTGCCAGAGGACTTGACCATGATGAATTCCATTTCGGGACAGATTAGAAGAGGGATTGGTTGGACGAGGGGCCAAAGGAGGCTGGGAGGGCAAAGGCAACACCAGCCTTCAGGAGAGTGCAAGGACTTCAATACGGCTGTGCATTAGAGTGAAAAGAAGCTGGGCACTGTGGAGCATGCCATGGCCTCAACTACCCAGGACGCTGAGCAGGGAGATTCACATGAGCCTAGGAAACTGAGGCCAGGTTTGGTTGCACAGTGAGATCCCATTTCTTAAAAATTAAGAAAGTGAACCGGTGATAGAGGTTTGGTCATCTCAGCTACTCAGGAGTTTGAGGCAGGAGCCTGCTTGGATAACAAGTTCAAGGCCAGTAAAGACCCTATTTCAAAAAAAAATGAGGCTGGAGATAAGAGCTCAGTGGTGCCTAGCATGCTTGATGACCGGGAGTGTATTGTATACGTATAGAGTACCTGGTGCTGATGCTGATGCTGATGCTGGTGCTGATGCTGGTGCTGATGCTGGTGCTGATGCTGATGCTGGTGCTGGTGCTGATGCTGGTGCTCATCAGCCAACTCATTTCACTTCAGTCTATGATGCTAAAGCCCTTGGGGGTTATTGGGCTGCTGTTTAAACAGAGTAAAGCGACAGGATCAAATCACTTTAGCAAGGTGTGGAAACCAACACAGAAGAGAATTTGGTTAGAACTCTTTGGTATGAAATGGAGGGGAGTTTGCAGAGCGTTGCGGTAACTCAGCTAAAAAATAGGGAAGGGTTAAACTGAGGCAGAAAGAGAGGAGGAAAAGTGATGAGCAGAGACAGAATTGGACTAGCATACTGGGTATGGGAAGATGCTGTTATAGGAATGAGGGGGTATAGGCTGCACCCTCAGAGCTCAGCAAGAGAAGTTTGGAGGAGCCTGGTAGAAGAGCAGAGGAGAAGTCTACAGTATGGAGTTAATTGTGCTATTTATTATGTGAAAGACAATAGCCAGGCTTGGTGATTGTCTTAGTTGGGGTTTCACTGCTGTGAACAGACACCATGACCGAGGCAAGTTTTATAAATGACAACATTTCATTGGGGCTGGCTTACAGGTTCAGAGGTTGAGTTCATTATCATCAAGGTGGGATCATGGCATCGCCCAGGCAGGCACGATGCAGACAGAGCTGAGAGTTCTACATCTTCATCTGAAGGCTGCTATTGGAAAACTGACTTCCAGGCAGCTAGGGTGAGGGTCTTAAGCCCACACCCACAGTGACAACTCTACTCTAACAAGGCTGCACCTCCCAACAGTGTAACTCCCTGGGCTGAGCATACACAAACCATCACAGTGATTCATGTTTGTAATCCAAGCACTTGGGAGGTGGGAGGGAGGAGGACAGTCACAAGTTCAATGCTAGCCTGGTCTGCACAGCTGGTTCGATCCCGGCAGGGACTAGACAGTTGGGAGAGGGAGAAAGAGGTAAACAGAAAAGACTATTTCTTATAAGCTGGCGTTACACTATCTGGCTTCCACCCAAGTCCATTTTACCTATAAGTACTACTAGACTAATCTCTTCAGTACCTGTATCACTCAGGGGACCTTTGTGCACACTTGGAGGACACACAGGAGTGTTCATTATAAGGATCTGGCTCACGTGACTGTAGGAACTAGAAAATTCATAGCTTATAGGGCTGCCTGGCAGGCTGGGCCAGAAAAAGATGGATGCGAGCTTGGATGGGAGTGGGGGTGGCCTAATTTAAAAAAAAAAAAAAAGATTTGTTTACTTAATGAATACACTGTAGCTGTCTTCATGCACACAAGAAGAGGGCATCAGATCCCATTATAGATGGTTGTGAGACCCCATGTAGTTGCTGGGAATTGAACTCAGGACCTCTGGAAGAATAGTCAATGCTCTTAACCACTGAGCCACCTCTTCAGACTGGCTCCTTTAACTAATTGAAAGAATCTGCTTTACTCAATCTACTGATTTAACTATAATCTCATCTAAAAAAAATACTCTCACAGCATGACCTGTATTGGTGTTTGACCTATATTGGTCTGAATAGTATGGCCTAGCCAACCTGACAAACGTCATCCTCACAGCACCTATCTCAGCCAGTTGTGAGGATTAAATGATGTGACCCAAGAGTCTATACAGTAGGAAACCAGACGGGAACATAGACTGTGCTGTGTACTCAAGGCCTTAGGATAGCATGACTTAAAATGGCTTCCAGATAAACAGTAGCTGGGCATTTCGTTCTCTTCTCCAGTTTGAAAGGTAGACTGAATCTGAGAAAGCAGAGAAGGGGGACACCAGATACTGCAGCCAAGAGGGCTGGTGCGCCAGGCACGGCTACAGAGGGGGAAGGCCCAATCCAGACCCTGGCCTAATCTGTTCCAGAAAGGCCTTGTGTGAGGGGAAGTGCTCAGGTACTGAATCCCAGATTGACAAAAAGGTTCTTGTCCCTGCCACAAAACCAGCTGAAGGTGACAACCATGCTGGTACCTGGTGGATAAGTGGCACTCAAGTGTCTGACTACTGTTCTACTGAAGATGTGCCATGGAGCTGTCGAGCAGTGGCAAAAATCTCTCCATCAGCATGTGAGGAAGTGGCTTGCTGGTCCTGGGAGTTGTTTTCTCCTTCTGCAACCTTGTGGGTTCCAGGGCTCTAACTTAGGTCATAAGGTTTGGCAGGAAGTACCCATACCTGTTGAGCCATTGCCCTGATCCCTGGATATGCTATGTAAACATGTACACTTTGGAAGAGCTTATATATGAAGAGGTGAAGAGATGCCTGTGTATACACAGTGCTCCATGCAGGCAAGGGCTACCGCTGCACACTGACAGGTATGCACCATACTCGTGTTCTGCTCTTACAAGAGCCACAGCTGCAGCTGCTGAGGTTTCCAAAAGTCCATCAGTTTGCAGTAAAGATCAAGTGGCCACTTGTTAAAATCCTTACAAAGTAAATCCATAACCCCAGGATTGACAACAGTTACATTCCTGGAAAATTCACCATATGCTCATGTCAGGTAGAAACTACAAATGCTCGGCTTAGATCATTAAAAACAGATTTATTACATTAGTGACTGTCAGGTAGGGCAATTAAAGGTCACACAGACTGGCTCTGGGGTATTCCCTGGGGATCCAGGACGTGTCTCCTGACATCCCTGACCCAAAGCTCAACAGTGTGCTGGGGCCAGTGGTCTCACTCAGCAGTGCTAATCAAAACCTCCCTGCACTTCTAGAGGACTGACATATACAATGACCTTGGTTCACCATAAGTCACCGAAAGATTCTGTATTTGATTAAATGCAACATACAAATCATGCAGCACCAGAAAAATAAGCAAGATAAATTCAAAAAGTTTATTGCACCAAATGTCACAGAAAAATGGATCGAAATAATGCATGAATGTTATTTTAGGAAAAAGTGTGCACACACTGACAGTTGGATCCACTCAATTGATTTAAAAAACAGTCCTATGGATTCTCTTAATGAAAGATCCATAGTAACACACCCCAGAATGATCTCCTTTTAAAAACACTGAAATTTAAACATAATGCACATACATGTTCCAGATGGTCACCAAATTTTAACATTTAAAAAAATTAACATTTGAAGGGGGCTGCTTGATTTAGGCAAGAAGTGTGTTCTTCTCTACCAAGCACAATAAAAACAAAGGATCCACATTAACTGAGAGAAGCTGTGGACTTTTCAATTTAATGATGAAAGTCTGCGTGAACATAATCCCCGAGTGTGCATCAATGGAAAACTCCAGACGTTTAAAAAAATTTGAGAGTCATTTTATATTCTTTATGTACATCCAACTAACGGAGAACCTAAAAAGCTACAGACTAGTTTATAAAATCCAAAAACCTGATATGTAAGAGCCCAGACAACGGTTTAGCATCATTTAGCAAGCAGGGAATTTCCTCCTTCCAAAAAAGTTAGTTCTGAAAAAACACAGTAAGTTAAAAAGTTGCGATGTGTAAACCAGCTCCATGAGATGTGAGAAGATGAGTTACTTTCCGTATAAAACAGCACACGTCTGGAAAATGGGCTGAAGCTGTACAAAAGCTATGTAACACTGATAAAATAAGATACTTTGGAATTACGCACAAGTATGGAAGCTACATATTAAATTTTCATTGTCCTTTTTGAAAACATACACAACTGCCTATACATTCATATCACTTATCAACTTAACAAATATAAAACTGCAACATGCTAGAAAGGGGTCATCACAGGACACTGGCACGCTTCTGTTCTGCTGTGCCTCACGAGCCTGCTTAGTCAAACAAGCAGAGTGCTGCCCAGTGACACCTAACAGGTAAGACTGGAGAGCCGAAGAAACTCTAAGGGTAGGTGGAATCCTGTCAACTGAGGTAGATTTCTTTATTTAAACATTTTAGAAAATGTTTTGTCCCTTGAGTTATGCCTAGAAGGTAGGATACTTTTGGACTCTTCAGCTGTGACACAATGACGCCATCCGTGCTATAGGATGTGGGTGTATCTCAACAGAAGTCCATGAGATGCTTTGTTTTCTAGGAAGAGGCTGAATTTAAGACAAAGGAAATGTGAACACCCCACACCGTGGGAACCAGGAGAAGAGCAGCACATCTTTCTCTGCAACAGCAAGTGACAGTGGGGCACTGAGATAACCCATGTGAGCCCAGGGTTTCCCACTTTTCCTCTGAAACTTGGAACATTAGATTGAGAGGCAGGCTTAACTTTTTTCTGGCTATGAAGTGCTGGGCTAAGTTTTTCTTCATGAAGCTGAAAATTAACCTGATGACAGCTCAATTCCCCGAGTCTGGCTATCAACATGTTACTGTATCTACACAATTCTGTAGATACACTGATCACAATACACTGATTCTGTATTGAGTTATTTTCTCCAAAACCTCAGAAGCTGGTGAAAGAGGTTGAGTCCATGTGTAAACGAGAGAAGCCAGGAGAAAGAAGGGAGAGCTCTAGGCTGGCGAGGGTGGCTGAGATCTGCTTTGACAGCTCATCCACACCAAGGAAAACAAGTGCCTGGAAAGCCGAGCCGCATGTGGGGTTCCCTGGCAAACGAGGATCTCATACAGCCAGGAAATTGAAAAGAGCAAACAAACGTCAGGTAATAGGAAATGGAAGATATTTAAAAGAATGGGACACTTCAACTTTGTGAAATACGAATAATGCAAATTAAAGATCTTAAGTGCCTTGACACAAAAAATGAGAGATGCTCAGGGCGAGAGGGAAAGGGGAAGGAGGAAGAGGAGGGGGTTGTGAGAGTCCACACTCTGGCCCACTTCTAAGAGACAATGCAGGGATCTGTCCTCAGTAGCATAGGGAGCACATGGTCTCAGCTAACTTGTAATGACGAGAGACAAACATGTCACATGGATTAGGATTTGGTCAGATATAAACCACAGAGCCCCTAGAAGCTAACCCACATTCTCAGGCACCAGAAACTCATGGGAAGACTGAGGAGCTGACTGTGTTTGACTTGACTGGCTCCTGTCTTTAAAGTATTTTAACATGGACTGTTTTATGGCCAGTAAACTAAGGTTCTTTAGGCTTAATGACCAATTGGGCTTTTACAGTTCTTCACTTTGGTAAGTTTTACAAATGCTCAAGTTAATTTCTGGAAAGATTTTTTTAAAAAAGAAATATGAAAGGGATTAAAAAGTGCAGAACTGACAGTGTAAAAACTGAGATCACACATGGACTGCAATGTTCGGGCTGCTGTCCTTGTCAGAGCCGCTGTGGGTTCCCTCCTCAGCTGGCAGCTGCACCTGACAGCATGAACAGCATCGGCGCAGACTGCTAGGAGGAAAGAGGCGTGGGCTGGCCGAGCTCAGCCACAGACCGCCTGAGCTCATGGCAACAACTTTGGTAAAAGGTCTTTCTGGAGAAGACTAAAGACACTAAAGCCAGAGATGAGTACCCAGTGTCAGACTATGTACTCCAAAACACCTGACAGAACAGGCTGCTACACTGCATCCTGGGCTTATTACACCAGCAGTCCCTCTCAGATCTGCCTGTGGCTGTACTGGAACCACAGGAAGCTCTGAGAAGTGACAACTGTGAGTCTCCAGCACTCTCTCCTCTCAAAGGGTGATCCTTGTTCACACCCTGTGTCCAACAGTTGCTGCTGCAGCTCCGGGCTGACACTGGCACAGTGCGGCTTTCTTCAGGTCAATGTTTCTAGAAGAGCTCTGACCTAGGAGCCATAGCCTGTTCTTAGAGCAACCCTTCATGTTCTCTCATGCTTGAATAGGAATGCCTCCCTACCGGAATGTTCTAGACATTGGTTACCCTCTACTCCAGAGTCAGCCCTCAGCATTCTACCCAACAGCACAGAGGCGTCTGCCTAGTTTGACCGTGGTGCTTATGTTTCCCTCCCACCAGAGAGGCAACTTTCTTTTGATTCCTGGGAGGAGACAGTGGCTCAGAGTGTTCCTGAACAATCACAAATTGCCACTGTGTGGAGTAAACACAAGCCTCCCAGTGTAACAGCCACTAGGCAGCAGCCACACGAACAACGAGGGGCAGGCGACTGCTCCATGTTCTCGAGCCTCTGTCACTGAGAGCTTCCTCCTTCCGGTCTCATTTTCCAGTAAGAACTGTCCTGCAGTCGGCTATAAGAGGATCTGCGCCACATACGGAGAGTGAGTGCTGGCGATGGCCGTCAACAGAGGCAGGTCATTGGATTCAATCCTGAGTATTGAAAAATGCAAGAAGAGCATGTTAAAACTGCACCATTGCATAAGAAAGCATTATCTCTAGGCACCAGCTTCTTTGTCTAGCTCATCTTTGAAAACTAATGAGAACGTAAAACAGGGACAGCAAGAAGACTCGGCTGGTGAAGGCACTGGCTGTCAAGGCTGATGACCTGAGTTTTATCCCTGGGACCCACATGATGGAGAGAGAGAGCTGACTTCTGTAAGTTGTCCTGACTCTTACACATGTACCCTGGAACATGCATGCTCCTACAAAGATCTACATACATGAAATACATAAATAAAATGTAAGGAACACGTGTGAGTAAAAAAGATGAGGAAAAAAGAAAAGACCTCCCAGTAGACACTGCTTCAAAGGAGTTTCTCCCTAGAGGACAGTGGGTACAAGGCTGCTCTTTCTGCAGCAGGGGACATTCAAGTCGAAGCCTACAGGTGACTTTTCTTATTCCTATGTCCTGTTGTGCTTTGTGGCCTCCTCAGCATCTCCTTTCTCTTGAAGGCATACTGCTTTTGCAGTAAGCTTAAGTCAGTCTCAGCAAATGACAAGGTATGTTCTTCAAGCAACAGGTTCTGCAACTTACTGAACTACCGAGCGTTCTGAGGAAAAGGAAACTAGAAAGAGGTGCCATCACTTCAGATGGACACCGTATGAACTGACCCTTACAGCACACTGCTTATAATATGCTCTGGTAAATTCCTGTAGGTGTCGTGGGAAAGAACTGGAGGTCTTCAGTTTGAGGAATACATTCTAATTGTTTCTCTCTAAGTTCAATTGTTTTTTTAAGACTGGGAATGGCCATTTGCCGGATTCAGACAGTAGGACAAGGTCCTATAACTACAGAACAGATCCAGCAATAGGGCATCTGAGGCAGGACTGCAGTATGTGGCTGAGAAGGAAAACCAACAGTACCTTGCAAGTTAACTGCAAAAGCTCAATGCCTCCAAAAGGGAAAATACTTTAAAATGGATTACCCCAAAAAAAGTATGACAGGTGTGCTGGTTTGAATGAACAGTCTCCAGTACCCACAGGCTCATCTATTTGAATGCTTAGTCTCTAGAGAGTGGCACTATTGGAAGGATTAGCAGGATTAGGAGTGGACTTGATGGAGGAAGTGTGTCCCTGGAGGTGGGCTTTGAGGTTTTGAAAGGCAGGCCCGGTTTCTCATTTCTGCATATGGATGAGGATATAAAACTCTCACCTCCTTCTGCAGCACCATGCCTACCCGTGTGCCACCATGCTTCCTGCCATGATGACAATAGACTAAACCTCTGAACCTGTAAGCCAGCCCCAATTAAATGCTTTCCTTTATAAGAGTTGTCTTGGTCATGGTGTCTGTTCATAGTGACAGAACAGTGACTAAGACAACAGGAAAAGATAACTGTCTCATTTAGCGGTAAAAGATAGAAAATCTGATAAAAATTCAAGGCCTAACTATTAACTAATATTGTAAGAGCTGGAGAGATGGCTCAGCAGTTAAGAGCAAATGGGGTTCAGACCTAGCACCCATGCTGGCATCTCATAACTGCCTATAAATCCAGCTTCAGGGGATCAGATATCCCTCTTCTGCCCTCCACGTGCATGTGCATATATGTGACATGCAAGTGCATTCATGTACACAAGAATAAGATAGATTTAGTAGTAGCAGGAACAGTAAGAGCAGCAGCAGCAGCAGCAGCACTAGTAGTAATAAAAACCAGTCTGAGAGGCAGGCATGGTGGCACATGCCTGTAATACTAACAGTGGAGGGGCTGAAGCTAAAGGACTCTGAATTTAACGCCAGCCTAGGCTACACAGAGATACCCCATCTCAAAAGCAAACAAACAAATAAAGAAGCTTGTTCAAAAAGGAAAACAAAGTTAACAAAATAAAACAAAAATTTATCAGGCTTAGTAGAAAATTTAAAGGTTGACACAGGCATAGTACTATCTTATTCTAAATTAGCAGAATCATGTCAGGAATATGAGAGAAATTCCTCACAGGTATAGTCCTTTTTGTTATTTCTATTGAAATGAGAGTGGAGTCAGAATTTTTTTGTAGATAAAGTGTGACAAATGTCCCCAGAAGACAGTGTGCATCCTTAGTATTGTGCAGGTCTTCCCATGAGTGGGATGAGCTCAGAATGTCCATAGGAAGTGCCTCCCACCTCCTCCACCATAGGAGACAAGTCACCACTACTACTCACAGCTTGTGACTTTTGCATTGTTACAGTGTCACTAGTGATAAAGAGGCAGAATTAGATCAAATGCCACTCCAACCTACGTGCTGCAACTCACTGGGGAATGGGCATACCTCTGAGCGTCCCGGGGCACAGTGAGAAACACTGATCCTGTAGGTAGACAATGACACAGGCCAATACGTCATGTGCGTGCATGTGTGCGTGTGCGTGTGGTGTGTGTGTGTGTGTGTGTGCACACGCGCACGTGTGCGTGCTTGGGGAAAAGGCCAGCTTTTCACAGCACTTACCCCAACACCACACTCAGCTCTTTCACATGTACACGTGTGTGTCCCCGGAGATACTCTGAAAGCATTTTACTCTTAAGGTACATCTCCTGTAGTCTGTCTTCCAGATGCATGATGCACTGCAAAGCCAACAGCATTCACAATGAGCACTGCAATTGCAGCATCCGCCAGAATCTTTAAGAACTGGGCTCCTTGCCAGGCGGTGGTGGCGCACGCCTTTAATCCCAGCACTCGGGAGGCAGAGGCAGGCGGATTTCTGAGTTCGAGGCTAGCCTGGTCTACAGAGTGAGGTCCAGGACAGCCAGAGCTACACAGAGAAACCCTGTCTCGAAAAACCAAAAAAAAAAAAAAAAAAAAAAAAAAAAAAAAAAAAAAAAGCTTGGCTCCTCTTTAGTTATTTCTATAAACACAGCTATATTTGTCCCCTTTTCGAATAAACCCTCCAAACTATCAGCTTGAGTTTTTCATAAAACTGCTATAACATTGTTATATAATACCATTCTAGTATCTTTAAAAGAAAACATTTTACAGAATTGAAATCATTCCATAAGCATGAACATCCTTTGTCTTTTTGGCGTTTAAATAGTCTTTATCCTTGGAACCAGCCTCATGGTCAGCACCATCGTCAACATGAGCACCATATTCCTCCTCATGTGCATCAAAACCCTACTGAGCAATGAGTTCTGGACTGCAAATGCTGATTTGTTTTTGCACTTGTCTTTATGTCTCTGTTTACAAAATTTCTTGTCATTAAGACACTTAACAAGCCGGGCGGTGGTGGCGCACGCCTTTAATCCCAGCACTTGGGAGGCAGAGGCAGGTGGATTTCTGAGTTCGAGGCCAGCCTGGTCTACAGAGTGAGTTCCAGGACTGCCAGAGATACACAGAGAAACCCTGGCTTGAAAAACCAAAAAGAATCCCGCCCCCCCCCCCCCCGCCCAAGAGTTACAAGATACAAAGAACTTTCAAATTATATTGACTTAAGTCTTAAAGTGGTTTATGTATAGCATCTTTAGTCTACAGGAAATGTATATGATGCAATGTGGCTCTAGGAATGTATGCTAAATGGAAAAAACACATTTACAAAAAATAGTTCTTTAAAGCTTCATAATCAAATAGAATTGTATTGAGTGGTTTTCCCTTCTTTGTAAGATTTTATTCCTGAGATGTGATGCAATTTTCAACTTCTAAAATTTAGCTATTTTTTACTTTCATATGTAAGTAATGCTTAGATAAATTCTTTTGGATCTTGGTTTCCCCAGGTTAAGTAAGTCATTCATTTATTACTAAGTGGTCATGTATACTTCTACCAAATGAAGTGAGAGGAATGTTCTATAATTTATTGCTTTGATAGTTAAGATGTCAGACAATGAGAACCATGTCTTAGATAATTCAATGTCAGCATCTGTAAAGACAGCAACATACCACCACAGGGGCTAATATCTCCTCCTTCCCTTACAGAAAAAGAAAATCAGGTCTCAAAATCAGGACAAACGACAGTGCTTCTAGGAGAAAATAAGATCATAATAACCCTGAGTGCTTCTCCCGATACCCCTTGGACAGACAGCCTGCAGAGCATGCTTCAGTTAAGAGGCAAATAAAGATTGTTATGAAAGGTGTTGCCAGTTCTTACACCATCGATACTGTTCAACTGTCACCAAGACATGCCAATCATACCAACTTTCTGATGGCTTGTAAAATCTACCACGATTCCAAGTATGAATTAACTAATTTTCCTAAGCATATGAAGCAGACTCATATGCTTATTCATTCTTCCAGATATACAGATAAGGGAACTGAGGCTCTGAGAGGTTACACAGCACAGAAGTAGAACTCAGAGTTGGCTATCATGCCCACCCTTTGACTGTGAATATATATGCAAGTATCTTTAAAGCCACCTGTGCTGGTGTGGCACTTTGACACTTTTGGGGGGGAAAAAAAAAGCAGCGCTACCTCTCTGGTCCTCAGAGCATCCTTACAGCCTATCTGTAACATCTTCATGTTGTAAACAAGAGACCTAAGCTTCAAAGATATTCAGAATCATCCACCACACAAGTAGTGAAACCCAGGGATGCTCCAAAGCTTTCCTGACCTGCTGCAGTGTGACAGCATTCATACCCATCCTTTAGAAAGCCTACATCAAATCCTGACTGTGTGTGGAAAGTGGAGCAGCTGAAGACCTGGCTCTAAGCATTTAGAGGTGACCAGTGAGGCGGCAGTCAGTGTATTAACTGATACTCAGCTTCCTGTTTTGCTGTTAAGCAGTTCTGTGCTATTTCCTGAGGCCAGGAGGGAGACGAAGTTCTGAACTCAGGCTTTGCTGCAGAAAGCATCCCTGCACTGAATGGAAGGAAGCAGAAAAGGCAGGCACTTCCAAGTGGTGTCCCTAAGGCCAGCATAACTAAGCTGCCCAGCTATATGCCTTTCATTCCTCTCCTTGACAAAACTTTCTCTCTCATTCTCTGGATATACATTCAAACACATACCACATGTCAAAAGAAATTTGTTAAATATATCCCATGGACTAGGGAGGAGCTGCAAATAATTTTCTAGGACTTTCTAAGCTGTTCTTCATTTCTATTTAGGATGTTACAAACGTAATCCTTAAATCCCACTTGGAAAGGAACAGCTGATGCCATGTTATATGTTCTTACACAGAACTTCCAAACTTGAAGTGCTTCCATTCGCCTGGAATGGACTGTGAGGATGCTCACAGAACAGAAGAAACTACGGTCCCTTCAGATACTGGCCCACCTCAGACCCATCTAGACTCTCCCCAGTGGAGAACTTTAAGTTTCTTTTTAGACTCAGTTCCCCCTTACCTACTTTACTATCTGCTTTGCTCAGAAGATACTGTCCTCTGCTCCATCAAAGCTCTGCCCTGTCTGCAGGTCTGATGTTGCATGTTCCATTTTTCTTTAATGCTAACCTTCAATATATTAAAAATTATGTGTCTGAACTTGTGATTTTTATAATCAAAATACTGAATAAAAGTTACTTTTCCATTATAAAATCATTAATGACAGAAGAGCAAATACTTACAAAATCAGCAGGGAGGTGAAGCTTATAGAGCTGTAAGATGGACTGGAGTAAACTGGACACCTGACTAGAGACCAAGACATCCTGGCCCAGCTTCATGGTGTCCATCACTTTCCTCTGACTCGTGGCCACCTGGACAGTCCACTTGTCAGTGTCTGCAATGATACAGACAGCTTCGGCTATCGGTTCATCGAGCACTGGATGCTGAAAGGGAGACACAGTGGGTCAGCATTCTCCAGCTCAGAATGGGCAGAGAGCTTTGTCTGAGATTAGAGGATGAAGGTGTGAACTGCAGGAGCATGGAGCTTTACAGGTACTCAGAAAGGTGTGCCACCGAAGCAGCACTTAAAATTAATTAGTGAGGAGCGGTGGGGTGGCTCAGAGGATAGGTTCTTCTTAGCAAGACAAAAATCCAAGCTCAGAAGGAGGGACTCTTTCAAGTTGTCCTCTGACCTACAAATGTGCTGTGGTATACGTACATACATGTACGCGTACACACACACACACACACACACACACACACACACACACACCACACACCCCAAGTTAATAAAAACTTCTTAAAATGGCATTTTTTCATAAAATCATTTTCAGAAAAGTTACAAGGTGTTAAAAGTTCACAGATACACAAAAGGACATGGTTTCCCAACATTTACTATATTAAATTTACTGTCTTTATGAATGACTGTATTCCCATGTAGAATGAGGAAAATCAAAATAATATTTTTCCAATAAAAAGTCAGTTCTGTCTGAGCAGAACCCATTTAAAAAAAAAAAAAAAAAAACAAACTAGACATGGTGGTATATACTTCCAGCCCTGGGGAGGTAGAAAAAGTAATAGCCTAAGGGTCCCTGGCCAGTCAGCTGAGCCTAACTGGTGAGTGCTGAGTCCAAGTGAGAGAGACCCTGTCTCACAAACCAAGGTAGATGGAACTGGAGAAATGGTTTAAGAAAACCTCCTGTTCTTCCTAAGGACTGCAATTTGGTTCCCAGCACCTTTTAAGCAGCACACAACAGCCTGTAACTAACTACCTCTAGGGGTTTTAATGCCCTCTTCTGGCTATTGTGGGTACCTGCACATGTGTAGCTAGCAGGCAGGCAGGCAGGCAGGCAGGCAGGCAGACAGACAGACAGACACACAGACAGACAGACAGACACACACACACACACACGTGACACCATTACCACTATCAGCACCAATTCCTTAAAGTTATAGCTTTAATTGTTAAGCAGAGTTTCTTTAGTAACTGTGGTTGTACACACCAATCATTGCTAATACTTATAATCAGGCTGAGGACTTATTTATACAGATAAATCTAAAAGGTCAAAGTCTGGCTGCTGAGACACATACTTAAAATGTAAAAATGCTTCAGAATAAACTGTATCATAGGGTATAAACATCTGTAATGATTAATCTCAGCTGTCAAGTGAGATTTAGAGCAGGCTTGTAAAGGATTGTCTTGATTGGGATATTTAAGGTGGGAAGACTGGCTCATGATGGGTGGCACCATTCCCTAGGCTGGGATCCTGGACTCTATAAAGAGAAGAAAGTGAAGAGCACAAACATTCATTATTCTCTGCTGCTTCTCCACAGATGCAATGTGACTCCTGCTGCGGTGACTCTACTGCAATGACAGACTATAACCTCAAACAGTGAGCTAAAATGAACCCTTCTATTCTAAGCTGGTTTTGTCAGGGTATTATATCACCATTGACAGAAAAAAACTAAGACAACTTTGAAACATCAGAGAAAATGGCCTTATAAATATTTCATCTCTCAAACTAGGTTTTTATTCTACCTGTAGTTACTCTGAACTTACTGCTGCCTTCCTGTAGCAACTCAAGAGAGAGACAGATATTCAAGATGAAAACTTTGTAGTTCTGTAGTTGATAAATAGCTGAGCTAGTGATTCATATGTGTGATAAGTTAGTAGGAGGAGCTGACAGTAAAATGGTAAAAGCTCCTCATGGACGGTCTTTATCCAAGTCCAAAGCTTCAAGTCTTGTATGTATTGTATCCCACTGAGTTCTGTCATCCTGTATCCACCTATATGCTGCAGGAGGCTTTTTACCAGTCAGTTACGTGTTTTTCATCTGGAGTTATTTCTCCTAGTTTCTGGGGCATAATTTTGAGATTGCTGATATTCTATACTTACATCTTCAAATATGCTATTTTTCTGATTAATTTTCTTTAATGCCTGACATTTAATACTGGTCTCAAAATTTGGGAGTACAGATATAAATAAGTAGGTGTGATATTTTATAATGACTGTTTTTACAATAAAGAAATTGTTTCTTAGAAATTCTAGTCATTTTAGAAGATTTCTTAGCCTTAAGCAAGTGTTCCATGGCTCATGTGACAGACATGTATCCACCATTTTATGTTGGAAGGGTACTGGTGTGCTGTATGGAAGTTTGTCTTTTATACTCTGTGGGACCTTTTTGTCTTTTCATTGATGTAATTTACACATTACAATCCCTTCATTATATATGTAAATTGGATGAGCTTTAACAAATGTATATAGTTGTGCACCCACTGTCATAATCATGTATTAAAATCTTGCAGGACTGACAGAAGTTCAAGTTCCTTTGTAGTCAGTTCCCTATAGTTAGTTATCCCAGCAACAACTAATATGCTTTCTAGAACTGAGGTGGATATTTCTGGTTTCTTTAACAGCTCTGGAGTGTCACATGATGTTTATCAGAAAGATGTCTTATAAAAGGGCATGTGATGCTTTGCTGAAAACAGACACTTGAGGAGGTGTGTGATTCTTTAGAAAGAATATAAATGGAAGCCCACACATAGCAGAAGGAAGCTCTTGTATTGCTATGCTATGCAATGCTTCACTACCTGATCTTTGCTGGTCTTCACTTTATAGAGAGAAATGTGTCAAAGAACTTCTCGTGGTATTCCAGCTGATTCTGGCTACTTCCACTGACATGTGCCTATTTGGTGAAGCCTTGCTGTTTCTGCTGGATCAAGCCATTGCTACTGATTTGTGTTTGGGGTTTGCTGTTGAAGTGGACTGCTGATACCCTGACAACGAAGAGTGGAGTCACCCCAAGCAACTACTTCTAAACAGGTCCACAACACCCTGTCCCTATTAACCTTCCCTTTCTCTACCTCTGGTGAGTGGGTTAGACGGGAGGTTGAAGCATTTAAGAACCCTAAATAAAGTAGGTTTTGAAAAATCTAAGCCTACATAGAACTGTTGTTCTGACTTATGTAGAATTTCATATAAATAAGATCATATGGTCCATAGTCTTTTGTGTCTGGCTTCTTTAAAAATAGTACTTTTAAGATATAGCTGTAATTGGCTGAAATTAACCAAGTAGAAACAGAAAGAACTATACAAAATATCAACAAAACCAGGAGCTGGTTCTCCGAGAAAATCAACAAGATAGATAATCCCTTAGCTAGACTAACCAGCAGGCACAGAGACAGTATCCAAATTAATAAAATCAGAACTTGAAAAGGGAGACATAACATCAGAAACTGAGAAAATTTTTTAAAAAAAATCATCAAATCCTACTACAAAGGCCTATACTCAACAAAACTGAACAATCTGGATGAAATGAACAATTTTCTAAACAGATACCAGGTTCCAAAGTTAAATCAGGAGCAAATAAACCATCTAAATGGTCCCATAACCCCTAAAGAAATAGCAGCAGTCATTAAAAGTCTCCCCACCAAAAAAGCCCAGGACCAGACAGTTTTAGTGCAGAATTCTATCAGACCTTCAAGGAAGACCTTATACCAATTTTCTTCAAACTATTCCACAAAATAGAAACAGAAGGAACAATACCAATTCGTTCTATAAAGCTACAATCACGCTCATACCTAAACATCACAAAGACCCAACAAAGAAAGAGAAATTCAGACCAATCTCCCTTATTAACATTGATGTAAAAATATTCAATAAAATTCTTGCAAACCAAATCCAAGAATACATCAAAACAATCATCCATCATGATCAAGTAATCTTTATCCCAGGAATGCAGGGATGGTTCAATATTCGGAAATCCATCAATTTAATCCACTACATAAATAAACTCAAAGAAAAAAAAAACACATGATCATCTCACTAGATGCTGAGAAAGCATTTGACAAAATTCAACATCCCTTCATGTTAAAAGTCTTGGAAAGATCAGGAATTCAAGGCCCATACCTAAACATAGTAAAAGCAATATACAGCAAGCCAGGAGCCAACATCAAACTAAATGGAGAGAAACTTGAAGCAATCCCACTAAGATCAGGGACTAGACAAGGGTGCCCACTCTCACCCTACCTATTCAATATAGTACTGGAAGTCCTAAGCAATTAGACAACAAAAGGAAGTCAAAGGGATACAAATAGGAAAGGAAGAAGTCAAAATTTCACTATTTGCAGATGATATGATAGTATACTTAAGTGACCCTAAAACTTCCACCAGAAAACACCTAAACCTGATAAACAACTTCAGCAAAGTGGCTGGATATAAAATCAACTCAAACAAATCAGTAGCCTTCCTCTATTCAAAGGATAAACAGGCTGAGAAAGAAATTAGGGAAATGACATCCTTCACAACAGTCATAAATAATAAATACCTTGGAGTGAATGCAACCATGCAAGTAAAAGATCTGTATGACAAGAATTTGAAGTCTCTGAAGAAAGAAATCAAAGAAGATCTCAGAAGATGGAAAGATCTCCCATGCTTGTGGATTGGCAGGATTAATATAGTAAAAATGGCCATCTTGCCAAAAGCAATCTACAGATTCAATGTAATCCCCATCAAAATTTCCAATCAATCCTTCATAGAGATAGAAAGAGCAATTTGCAAATTCACTTGGAATAACAAAAAACCCAGGATAGCAAGAACTATTCTCAACAATAAAAGAACTTCTGAGGGAATCACCATCCCTGACCTCAAACTGTTCTACAGAGCAGTAGTGATAAAAAAACCCTGCATGGTATTGGTATAGAGACAGACAGGAAGATCAATGGAATAGAATTGAAGATCCAGAAATAAACCCACACACCTATGGTTACTTGATCTTTGACAAAGGAGCTAAAACCATCCAGTGGAAAAAGGACAGTATTTTCAACAAATGGTGCTGGCTCAACTGGAGGTCAGCATGTAGAAGAATGCAAATCAATCCATTCTTATCTCCTTGTACAAAGCTCAAGTCCAGGTGGAAAAAGGACCTTCACATAAAACCAGATACACTGAAACTAATAGAAGAGAAGGTGGGAAAGACCCTCAAATACCTAGGCACAGGGGAAAAAGTTCCTGAACAGAACACCAATGGCTTATGCAAGAATTGACAAATGGTAAGGGGATAAAATCTGAAATGTAAATATAATATCTAATAAAAATTTTAAAAAATTTTTGGTTAAAAAAAGAATTGACAAATGGCACCTCATAAAATTGCAATGCTTCTGTAAGGCAAAGGACATTGTCAAACAGGACAAAACGGCAACCAATGGATTGGGAAAAGATCTTTACCAATTCTACATCCAATAGAGGGCTAATATCCAATATATACAAAGAACTCAAGAAATTAGACTCCAGACAATCAAATAACCATATTAAAAATGGGGTATAAAGGTAAACAAAAAATTCTCAACTGAGGAAACTTGAATGGCCAAGAAGCACTTAAAAAAATGTTCAATATCCTTAGTCATCAGGAAAATGCAAATCAAAACAACCCTGAGACTGCACCACACACCAGTTAGAATGGCTAAGATCAGAATCTCAGGTGATAGTAGATGCTGTCGAGGATGTGGAGAAAGAGGAACACTCCTCCACTCTTGGTGGGATTGCAAGATGATGCAACCACTCTGGAAATCAGTCTGGTGGTTCCTCAGAAAACTGGACATAGAATTACCTGAGGACCCAGCTATACCACTCCTGGGCAAATACCCAGAAGATGCTCCAAAATATAACAAAGGCATATGCTCCACGATGTTCATAGCAGCCTTATTTATAATAGCCAGAAGCTGGAAAAAAAATCCCAGATTTCCTTCAACAGAGAAATGGATACAAAAAATGTGGTACATTTACAAAATAGAGTATTACTCAGCTATTAAAACAATGAATTTGAGAAATTCTTAGGTAAATGGATGGAACTAGAAATTATCATCCTGAGTGAGGCAACCCGATCACAAAAGAACACACATGGTATTCACTCACTGATAATTGGATATTAGCCCAAAAGTTGAAATACCCAAGATTCAACTCATAGACCACATGAAGCTCATGAAGAAGGAAGACCAAGTATGGGTGCTTCGGTTCTTCTTAGAAGGGAGTAACAAAATACTCAAGGGAGCAAATACGGAGACAAAGTGGAGGACAGAAACTGAAGGAGGGGCCCTCTGGAGACCATTCCATCTGGGTATCCATCCCATGTGCAGTCACCAAAGGCAGACGCTGATGCGGATGTCAGGAAGTGCATGCTGACATCCGCATCAGCGTCTGCCTTTGGTGACTGATATAACTGTCTCCTTAGAGGTCTTCCAGAGTCTGACATATTCAGAGGCAGATACTCACAGCTAACCACTGATCTGATCAAGGGGTTCCCAATTGAGGAGTTAGAGAGAAGGAGCTGAAGTAGCTAAAAGGGTTTGCAGACCCATGGGGAGAGCAATAATACCAACCAACCAGAGCTCCCAGGGTCTAAACCACCAGCCTGGGAGCACATAGGGAGGGACCCATGGCTCCAGCTGTATATGTAGGGGAGGATGGCCTTGTTGGGCATAGGTGGGAGAGGAGATCTTTGGTCCCATGAAGGCTGGATGCTGAGTGTGGGGGGAATTCGAGGAAGGGGAGGTGGGAGTGGGGGAGTGGGTGAGAGCACATCCTCATAAAAGTAGGAGGAGGGAGGATGGAATAGGGGGTTCCTGGGCGGGTGGGGGGAGAAATGGAGTAAGGGGATAACATCTGCAATGTAAATAAAATATCCAATTAAAAAAAAGATATAGCTGTAATTATTGCACCTTAGTGCCTTATTTTTGTTTTTGAATATCCCCCTGTAAGAGTATAGCACATTTAAAAAAAATGCCAGAGATGACACAGATATATTGCTCTTGTGGAAGACCTGGGTTCAGTTCCTAGAACCTATGTGTCTGTAACTCCAGTTCTAGGGAATCTGCCATCTTCTGTAGAGACCAGCCATGCATATGGTACGTATGCTTATATGCAAACATACATATAAAATAAAGAATAAATTGAGAGGGGGGGAAAGGGAGGGAGGAAGGGAAGAGAGAGACAGAGACAGAGAGAAAGAGAGAGATTGTTTCAAATGTTTAGCCATTAAGAACAAGTAGCAGGGCTAGAGAGATGGCTCAGAGGTTAAGAGCACTGAGTGCTCTTCCAGAGGTCCTGAGTTCAATCCCCAGCAACCTCATGGTTGTTCATGATCTCATAATGAGATCTGGTACCTTCTTCTGGTCTGCATGCATACATGGATGCAGAACACTGTATACATAATAAATAAATAAATCTTTAAAAAAGAACAACCAGCTGTGAGCATTCATATATACAAATCTTAAGTGTGAACATGCTTTTACTTCTCTGAATAAATACTGAGTGGAAATGCTAGTTCATGTGGTAAGTGCAGGCCTAACTTTGCAAAGTGGCTCGTCTGCCATCTGCTACACATCCCAGCATATCTGTTATTTTGTATCAATCCTAGTACCAGACTGCACCTTTCCAATTGTAGCCATCATACAGGGTGTGCAGCCATTTTAAATTTGCATTTTCCTAATAAATAATGAAACAACATATTTTCACATTTGTTCCTACGATTTAAAAAACAAAACTGATTAAAAAGTGACTGCTTCACCAGCCATGCCTTCTGACAGACCCCACTGTGTCCTCCATGCATACAACGGCCTCCCAATAGCACAGAGGTCATAGCCCCATGCTCTGCCCCTTTCCCCAGTGTAGGAGACTGCATGCCAATGCCTGGAAGCACTTTCCTAACTCATTTCCTAAAGAAAACCAGTACTGGCTGCCTTCTGCCTTTCTTTAATACCATCCAGCTCTGTGCTGGTCAGCTGTTGCTTTGAGCTGCTAATCTGCACATCCTAACTTCCTTCTTGATAAGGCCTGGTGGGTCTGTAAGCAGGCTGCTGTCTCTCCTCTATCAAGGTGCCCTAGTGAGCCAATACTCCCTCCTTGAGATCCAGGAGGGAGGACGGGTGCCACATTTCTCCCCGACAGCAGTTAGTACAGATCCGTGTGCGCTTTCTGGGCCTGGTCTGCTGTTACCCTGGTTGTTCTGCTGCTCTCACCAACTCTTTCTGCTTACTTTATGTCAGCTGAGTTCTGCTAACCAAGATCCTAAACACACACAGCAGCCATGGGGCAACAGTCGCTGCAATGACTTAACGAGGTTTGGGAAGGTTGCAAAGAAAAACCAGACACGTACAGTACAGAAGAGTCACTTTAACAGAGGCTATCATTCCCTAGTTTGTCCTGGATGCTGTTATTCAAAGGGGAAGTGACGCAGCCCTGATTCTCTTCTCACAGATGAGAAGTGTCTGATGGGCTGTGTGCAAAGTTTGGGGACCAACATTCTTCTTGTACTATTTCCAGGGTTTTTCGGGGTTTATATTTTTACTACTGAAAGGGTCAGCAACTATGTAAGGTCTAATTGTTCAACATTTATTTAAGCAAAAGTATCAATGAAGAATTTGATAAAGTACTTTGCATGAATAAGGCCATTTTTTCCCAAGACGATTCTCATGGTATACTCTTGTTTACAGAAAGTCCAAGTTTTCCCACACACTGCTTACCCTCATACTTCTCACACATCAAATACATTCTCTACAACAGACAGCTAAAGCCCTCCGGACTGGGGTGCAGCTAAGTGCTGGCTTCTGGCTAGGTATGCCTGAGGAGTATGCAGCTCCTTCCTGGCAACACATGGTCTCAGAAACTTCCCTTTACATGTTCCCAAGGCTTTGTGAATCAGGGAGTCAGATTTCACAGCACGATGATGCTTTCTCATCAACAGGCTTGGCCTTTCTAAACAAAGAAAGTGAAAACGTTGTGTATGTGAATCTTGAACCCAAGCTCCACACAATATGAATCTGTCCTTTATTCATTCACCTGGGCCCTGTGTTAGCATACCATAAGTTGAATGCATGCCCATCACATTCTTAGAGAACCAATTTTAAAAATATTTCTGTGAGACAGGCTACTAACTGTATGTATTCCAGGCTGGCCCCAAACTCACAGTGATCCTGTTGCTTCAGACTCCTGAATGGTAACATTACAGGCATCTGTCACCACACTCAGCTTCAAAATCTAGTCTTTAAAACACGGATTTGAGGGCGATTTAGGTCCTAGGTTCCAATTGACCCTAACTTCCTATATGATGTCCCTGTGGCAGAAAAAAGAAGGGAAGGAGCGTGTGTCAATCCAATATCCCAGACTGCGTGACACACAAGCTGACACACCAATGGGAAGAGTATCTCTAAGCACCGAAGAAAGAACATTCTCTATGTGTGAATTACAGCAGAGGATTGGAGCAACATATATGGTCAAGAAGGGCAGAGGGTTTGGTATATAAAATTAAAGTGACTCATTAAGAAAAAGAGACATAAAGGGAAGGTCACTACGGAAAGTATGCTGAGTCCCCTTTAGGTCACAGGAGCATGGGAGCAAGAAGAAAGACCACGGCAGAGTCACGGGATCTGTGGGTCAGCAGTTTCCTCAACTTCCTCCCTAGCACAGGAGCAGGAACTTGAGAATTGCTACCTACTGAGTGAGAACAGGCTGTACCCAGACAAATGATGGAGTCTTGGCATCATGCTCTGCCTAACACCATGGCTCTGCTGTTATGTACACAGACTCCAGCAAGAGAAGAATGTTGAGCACTTTTAGAAGAGTGCCTTGAAAACACTGTAAGATTTATATACTCTCAGATTAAAAACTTCCCACTCAGTCCCTCTGGGTATTCCTGTAGAGTTAGCCACGTACGTCCACCTCAGAGCATCACCTGGAACCTGCCTGCTTATTTGTTGGAAAACAAGAATATTCTAAAGGAAAAAAAAATGTCTCTCAAGAGTCAAGAAAAAGCAGCTGGGAAACGGTAAAAACATCAAGAGATCACATTGGCTGTATGGTGAGGGAGTTTGACTTCTATACCTTCAGAGAGATGACACTTAAGTTCTATTGATTCTACTGACTGTAGATAGCCCTTTTAATAGAAACAGGCCCATTGGAGAGGAGCCAGTTGGAATGCACTATGATTTGGCCTGTAAGTCAACTGCAGTAAGTCAACGGCTAAGCGTATAGACTTGGAAGAAATCTAAAAATCCATGTTTGGGGTTGTTTCAGCAATACAATCCTGCACATATCCAATGCCCTGGAGCTTAATTTGTGTTTTTGAGACATGCCCTCAGTATGTAGGTCCCAGAGGGCTTTACCTTGTGATCTGCTTGCTTCAGCCTCTTTAGTGCTAGGATTATAGTATATTCCTCAAGTTCACTTTTGTCCTGGTATTTTATGACAGCAATAGAAACCTGAGTGAAGCCAGCCACCATCCCCAGTACTGGTCCTTACTTAACAAGTCTCTTCTGGGAGGCCTCTATAGTTGAAGCGTGTATAGCACCACACTGCACAAAGGAAAACTGAATTACATTGATGGTTTTTTGATTTGCTACACAGCCAAAGACTAGCCTGGGACTCACATGCTAGCCTTAAACTTGTGTAAAACAATGCCCAGAATTACATTTCTTTTTAACATTAACCTTTTCTTATTAGCTATACCATAATGGCAGAGTTTACTAAATAGATTTGGGGCATGTTGAGACAGAGTTTTATGTAGTTCAAACTAGACTTGGACTTGCTATGTAGTTAAGGATATCCCTAAAATCCCAATCTTTCTGCTTTCACCTACTAAGTGCTGGCTCATGTAGAACTTTTTAAGATCACATCTTATCAAATATATGTATTAAAACCATAAAACTCAGGTATGTAATAACATACGGTTGGACAGAAATTTCCTTAGAATTAAAACATTCCTTCTTAGAAAGAAGACTGAAGCTTATCAAGATTCAGGAAATGAGACTTACACAGTTCAGAAAGTCAATAAAAAAATAAAAGCCCCAAGGAGCTGGTTAAGGATTCTTGGGATCCCTCCCTAAAGCTGTACAAGCAGCAGCAAATGCTGGGGAGAGAAGACTGACCGGTCCGGGTTGTGTCCTGCAGAATTACAAGGTTACCGATTTTGCAAGCCACTGTCTCCTTCTTTGGTATGTTGGGGAAGGCAAACAAGTATAGCTTTGGGGAACTGCCAAGACCTAGGCGTATATCCTAAAACCCCAACAACAATGTCCTCATACATGATGGCGGTGAGAATACCATCTTCATGTCACTTGTACACAGTGTTGCTGGAATGCTACTCCAGCTGAGTAATAGAGATGCCTCTCATATAAAAGCCACTCCAGTGATTTCCAACAGATAAAGTCTGCCATGGCATAACTCTCCTATCCAGCCTACCTCCTTCAACCATGGAGAGCCAAGCCAGCCAGGAAACCTAAGAGGCTGCCACCAGACTGCTAGTGCATATGAAGACTCGAAAGAAACAATTATACTTCACACTGCTATTTGCATTTGCTTAGCAGAATTTTTCTCTTGGAAACAAGTTTAGTGTTAGTCACTTAAGAATGAAGAGTTGTCACATGATAAAAGACAAGGGTCTGCAAGATGGTGCATAGCTGTCTTCCCAACACTTGGTAGATCAGACAAGAACAAGTCACATTCAAAGTCAGCCTGGGCAAAAAAACAAAAAACAAAAAACCAAGATCGCATCTCAAAAACTCAGAGGAAGGAGGGGCAGCAAGAGCAGCAGTCACTCTGGGCTAGGTGGAGGTGGCGGCCTCCGAGAACCACAAGACGCCATGACCACTATGGGCACAGGGAAGGAAAGGGGCACTCCAAAAGCACGATGAAGCAGAGGGGTGAGAAGCCCAGCCTCTGTGTGCTACGCTTGTGACTGTAATCACTGCACTCACTGGCTAGTGCCCACATTCAGCCTGAGTTGGCCACCAGCTCAACTGCCAGACTGAGATCAGATTTAGTTTGAAGGTGCAGCAAGGTGTAAAAGGTCACAAAGAGTCCCAAAAGCAAGTCACGTGATGAAGTGTGACTTCAATACCAGAGAAGGTTCGCAGCTTGTTGTGGAGGCTGACATAAATACTTAAGTATCTCATACTAAAAAGAAAACGGGAAAATGAAAGTACATATGTGCTCAACTCTGAAACAGTATGCAGAAGAGACCGAGGGTCCAAAAGACCTTAGTCTCCTCTAAGTACAGAAAGTAAGTGCAGGGAGCTGTAGAGATGGCCCAGGTTAAGAACACTGTTCCAGGATCCAGTCCTACAGATCCAAAGCTGCAGGACCTCCGTGTCACAGGGCAACAAGGCTATCTGAGAGGAGTCCCACCCGGTGAGGATGCAGCTCTCATAGAGAAGCAGAAGCCCGAGGCCTTGAACAGCCCATGACTCACTGAAATGAACATTTGCAAGTAAAGAAGTATGGACAAAGGGTGCACTGTGGGACACACTGTCACACACACTGTGGGACACACTGTCACACACTGCGGCTTCCACAAGACCTTTTCCCCTTCTTTTTTCTTTTTCTTTTGCGGAAAGGTTGAAAGGGTGGAGGATGAGTATGAAGGGATGGGAGATGAGTGGGACTGGGGTGCATGATGTGAAACTCATGAAGAATCAATAAAAAGTACACAAAACAAAGCAAGAAAAAACCAAACACTCTTCCAGAGAACCTGGGTTCAGTTCCCAGCACCCACATGAAGACCCACACAGCCACCTGTAACTCCAGTTCCTCCTCTGGCCTGTGCAAGCACAACTCCTATAGCCATAAAAATAAATAAACTTAAAAGAATACGAAATGAGCGCAAAGAGCTGCCAGCGTCATGTCAAATACATCACTCCTCCTTGTCACGACTCTAAAGAAAGACTATGCACATTTCTCTTTACCCCAGCAGAAGGCATACTCAGCTCCAACAAGAAACATACAATGCTCTGAATGCAGTTTATGAAGTTACCTGAAAAGAACAAGCACTTTCATGCACCAGGCACCGGGCAACACACTAAGAATACAAAGAAAATAAGTTTCTGTTTCTGCTTCACAGTAACTGTAGGCCTATGCGAAGAAGGAAACACATGTTTGTAGAAATGTGGACATACTGATGTACATGTATGAAGGCAAGTACATATACACACACACAATACTAAGGTCTCACTAAATAATAATCCTGACCATCTGTAAGGATTTCCATCTTCTTCATTACTAAAAAATGGTCATCAAAAGCCAGTTATAGGCCAAACATGTAGTTTAAGAGTTGGAGGTAATAGACCAGTGCGCACATGTCTAGTATGTGGGAAGGAGGTAAAAAGGGGGACAGGCAAGTGAGATGGGCATGGTGACACATGCTTATAATCCCAGAACTTGGGAAGCTAACAGGAGGATTGCAAGTTCAAGGCCCACCTGGGCTACACAGTAAGATGATGTCTGAAAAAACAAACAGCAACATAGCTAACTGAGTTTGTTTAAAAGTCCTCTAAATACATCTCCCAGTTCTAAGTGGGGTTGCATTCAGGGCTCCAGCTGCAGAGGGCAGAGCTGCAGCAGGCCCTGAGTTATTAACATGACCCAGAGAAATGAAACCAGCCAGGGTGTTGTAAACAAGGGACTCATCCAAAATGGTTTCCTCTCTAACCTGTTGATCTGACCTGAGGCATTTAATACCATGTGCTACTTAAGTAATGATTTCTTGTCTGATGGGACAGGCTGTTCTTTTGTAGTCTGGCTGGTTGGTTGCCCACATGAATTAATTAGTATTCATGAGCACGTATCACAGCCAGGCTTTCAGCAAAGCTCCTTATCTGTGCTACTGACTCCTATGTGATATTTCTGGAGTCAATCTGTTGCTACTCTTAAAATTAAATGGAACAGGCTGCTATATCCAACTGTTATTTATAGATTAGTCTGAAAAATGCCTGAAGCCTAGATCACTGTTATGATGCCAATTTTAGTCCTGATGACCTTACCTAATATAAGAGAAGCCAGCCAGCTCCCTGTTTACATGACAAAGGGCAAATTTATTTTCAGGCTCAGTTCAGTTGTCTCCAGCAGGTGCTCTCGGTGTCTAACACCCATAACCAAACAAGAGAGTGTTGAGGACACTTGAACATCTTTCTGAACTCTGAAAGTAATCCGTAAATAACATCTCACACTAATTTACCATTTTTAAGGCTTTTTCACATTTTCTGTTTACATAGTTAACAGTTACTGGGTGCTTAGTAGTAGTGTATACCAGGCACTGTGCTCAACAGTTGATGTGGATTACAGAATTTTCAAACTCAAATGACATCAGTACACTTTATTTTATAGGATAAACTCTTCCCTCAAAAGGCCACAAAGCCATTAGGAGCTGGGCTATGATTCAAACCTAGGTTGCTTCTTTGGAGGCCCAACTTCTCAGATGTAGGCCAGAGGTCAAACTCAGGTGTTCCTTGTGTACATCCATCTTATTTTTCAAGACATGTTCAAGACATGGTCCTCATGAGGACCTCACTGAGGAGGCTGAGGTTGGCCATGTCTGCCTCCCCAGTGCTGAATTATAAACGTATGCCACCCCACCCAGTTTTTTTTGCATAGGTCCTGGAGACCAAACATGTCTTCATGCTTATTTGGCAAGCACTTTCCTACTGTGCTTTCTCCCCAACCTGGAAAGCAAACTCTTATCCACTGCATCAGTTTCCCTGTTCTTGTGTCCTCTAAAATCATCCTTGGGTTTAAGTAACGTTAGCTGACGTAATTGAAAGTCTCGGTGAGTAGTGACACCAGGACTCAGAGTCAAGCCAGTGCTGCTGCCGTTGGTCTGTCACCATCCTCTGCCTTCAGTTTGGTCACCAACACTGCCTAGTTGGCAGCACTCACTGGCAGACGAGACACAGCAGACAGACAAGGCTGCCTGAGGGTCACAGGATGAAAGTGTTGCTGGCTCATGCACATGTCCCCTCTCCATTCAGTGAAGAGGAAGGTGGAGGGAAGTATACATTTGATTGACAGGAAAAGTCACCTTGGACTGCTACAGCAGCTGAGTAACATGTATCAGGAGGAAAGAGTTCATGTATCAGACTGAAAAACAGCACGTGCCAAAACACTGAGAGAAAACCGGGTCCTAGTGTTTGAAAGGCAATGAAAGCCATGAAAGTGAACGACAAAAGATCTCTTTTGGAAGAGACTAGGATAACAAAAAAGAATGAAAAGACTCTTGATGTTGAATGTTCTAGAAAGAAATTTCCTTGTGCGCCAAAGAAAACTAGTCTGCTGTGATTATACAATGCACATTTATAAAGCCAGATTTTATAATCTAAGCCATGCATAAGTCAAAAAAAATCAATACTTATAACAATTGTTTTTACAAAATTATTAAAAAATCCTTCTTTAAAAGGAATTACAAGCCTCAAAGCCTGGCAAAAAGCTGAAATTCCTTATACACTCAAATCAGGTTGTAAAAGCAAGTAGTGCATAGGATTTACCCCACTTCTCTCCCACAAGTTCTTAGTGTGCAGAGGCCATGCATCATAACTCTTGTATCTCTGCTTCTTTTCCTAACAATGTTCTCAGCTCAGAAAATCACTGTCCCTTATGAATGGTTAATTCATCAATGTAACCAATGTTTTAAAAACACCCCTATTTCCAAAGTATTTGTAAATGGAAGCTAAGTGCCTTTTAAACTAAAAAGAGAACAGCGTGGTTGCAGACCAGAGTGTGAGTCAGAGAGGCAGTCTACATGAAACTCCAGTTCAAAATCAAAACTCAGGACCACCATGATGACACCCCACCTGTAATCCCAGGGCTTGGGAGGCAGATGCCGGTGGACTGCTTAGAGCATGAGGCTACACAGTGAGAGTCTGTCTCAAACAAACAGACAGACAAACTAACTAACAAATGAAAAATTCATGATGATGGGTTTGTTAAATGAAATTGGAAATCCACTAATGTTAACTGGACATATCATGAAGTTATTAAAACTTAAAGATAGTTTCACAATTTCCTATAACACCATGCACATGACTGCATTTTGTAAGCACTCATACCACACAAAATAAATTAGTATGCCTAATAAAATTTAGCCTCTCAAGATGACTATCTAAAGAAATGAGAGCTCATACAGTGTAAAAATACTGTTTTTAATGATATAAAAGCAAAAAGGAGAAGGGGAGATGGGATGGGGGTTCTAGGGAAGGGAAATGGAGAAATGGGATGGCATCTGTATTGTAAATAAATAAAATATCCAGTAAAAAAAAATACTGTTTTTAAAAGGGAAAAAATAAAACACAGACAAGCTCTAAAAGGAATGATAATATAGACATGGCTATTTTCTCAAATATAGGAATTACAGAGTTAGATGGTCACAATGAAAATCAAATATTCAGAAATGAGAAATTGATGACCTATAAAAAAATGTCAGAATTTCATGAGTTGAGTCACAGCTAAGTTGGAGGTGGTTACCACCCAGGACATTGCTTTTCCATGGTGGTTAGTAAGTGACACTGAACATTTCAGAACAAATGTGCAGCAGCTCATGAGCTCAGTATCACTGAGGACAACCCCGTGAGCTCCTACAGCCTATCTGAGCCTCTGTCAGGAGCAGCACTCTGGCTTGGTGGAGTAAAGGTGCAAGGAGCAAACCCAGCATCCTCAGCAATCAAACCAACAGCACCACAGAAAGCCAACACCCAAGGGCTCTGCCTATATGGATACAGGCAGGAGGTGATGATGACACAACACGGGGTCCTACCGTGTCCCAACACACACTAAACACATAAAGGATGGACACACTTAGGACAGTGCAGAAAGATGATACCATGCAAGGAGGGCTCTGTGCTTATACTATGGGATGGATAGATGACCCAACCTCTGAAATGATAAGAGCAAGTGTGTGGTATCTGTGATAAGAATAAAGAGAATTGTGAGTTATTTGTAGATAACAGAAACCTCACAGTTTTATTCCAGGACTGTTCCTGCGAAAGATGGTGTCTGATGACAAAGTGTGTGGGACTACGCATTTTTGGGTAAGCATGCGTATGCTGGGTGGGCCCTACCCAGATCCCAGGTACTATCTCTACAGCTCTCTACCTCTATGGGGTACAGGATCCCGATCTCTGCTTCCCACCTGAGCCCTTCTTATTTCATACAAGCACCCTTAGCCTGCCCAGCCTGTGTCTGCTTTGTATCTGGGTGGATGCTCAAGGCCAAAGATAACCTACAATGCCTTCTTTTCTACTTTGCAAAAACCCTCCCTCTCAACAAATAAAAAGTGTGTAATAAGGAGATAACAAAGCCAGGTTCCAACAATCTTAATGAGGCAACAAGGATTCTCCCTATTGCACAAGATAGCATATGTTTCTAATTGCAAAACAGCTATGCTTGCACATCTGCCCAATGGCAGCACAATTAAAAACAGGTCCATCAGATTGACACAGTTTCTGTAAGTGTTCAGCTCCTGTCATGCTGTAGATAACAGAAAAGCACTTAGCAGTAGCTACAGGCAATTTTCCAGTAATACCTGTAAATCTTTCTACAGTCATCTCCATCCGGCTATCAAAGTGATCTCAATGACAAATCAGTTAAAGTAATTGCTTTTAGAAACTCGCAAGGTTTGGATAAAAAGCACGCTATACACATCTCTTCAGTCTTCCTTCTGAAGGCATATAACTGTCACTCACCATCTGTCAATTTATGTTCCAGGCCAGCCCACAGCCATTCACCCCCACCACCACCACCCCCCAAAACACACTTTACTCTACCCATCCTGTCTGGCTCTAGGAAGCTGACCTCTATAGAAAATTGGAGGTCTGTGCCTTAGCTGTGCCCTTGCTCTCTGGCCTTTTGCAGAAGAAACTGGAGGATGGAGGAGAGAACTGGAAGCCAGATGCTCCACCTTCCTCACTGTCCCCAGATAGGCAGTCCCTCTTCCTGCTCCAGGACTCTGCAGTTCTGCTATTACCTGCTTTTCCTTTGCTGAGTCTGGCCCAGGTATGCTCACAGAATCCCTAGACTCTTAATTATACCTCATTGGCTGTCTTGTCACTCTGTGTCCTTACAAGCAATCCTTTATGCAGATGCTTCAGTGTAAGATGAAGAGCCTGCTGCTGGCCATCCTGTGGTTCTACACTGGTCACTTACATGCACCGTGTGGACCAGATCAGCTGCCAGGCACTGCTTCAGCTTCTCGTCGCTGCTGGTTCCGTGCAGCACCAAGTCAGGCATATACGTGGCGCAGTAACCTGCCAGAAGTGAGCGGCCAAAATTTCTAACATTTGGCTTGCTGGTGCACTGAGACCTAAAACAACATTTGAAATATTAAACACATAGCTAAAAAGTACACACTTTTTATATTACAATGAAAACAAAACGTCCAATGATACAAGAAAATATATATATATAGTTTTCCTGTGGTTCATATCAGGATCCTTTAGTAAGACCATAAGTGTGAGAAAAGAGGAAATGTGAGAGAAAAGGAAGCAATTTTTATTAAAATGGAAACCTGAAAAAAATATACTACTTCCATAGCTAATTAAAACTTCATTTTTAAGCCAGATGTGGAGGTGCCTGTCCTCAGTTTAAGGCTAGCCTAGGCTACATAGTAAGACTTGTCTAAAGAACTTAGGAACCTATTCTTACATATCATATTGAACATGTATCAGAAAGTCATGGTCAGAAGGAGAATGAGGCAGGGGATCATCGTGCCAAAAGCATGGCTTTATGACTCTGACCTATCGCAGAGAGCATTGTCCACCACAGCAAAGAACAACAGAAGGAATCTTTTAATTGCAACTTTAAGTCTTCATGGACCAAGCCAACCCAAAGGAGAGCTAATAAAGAGCCCTGAACGGCAAGAAGAAAGCCTCAGGGAGTGTGATCTATCGTCACCTTAGAAGCAAGACACCCACAGCCAGCCATACATATTACATAGACATGGTGGAACTCCTCCTTGCAAGCATAGGCATTGTGGCTCTTTATTCCCCCAAATGTCTTAAGAGCTGCAAAGACAACCACCATCCTATGTCCAAGAACTTAGCTGCACCAAGATGGTGAGCATCCTTGGACATCAGACAGGCTGGAAACCCCTAAATGTAAGTGTTGATACCTCTAGTATTTAAGAGAAAACCATGTGATATATATATATATATATATTTATTCATGAGTGGCTAGCATGGTCACAGCGTCAGGCTACGGACAGGCTCCACTTCCCTGTGCAGTGTTACCTTGGCAGAGGCAGCTCCACTTCCAAGGACCCTTCAGTCCTGTCACAACTGTGACCTAGTTCTAGCAGGGCTAAAACACATGCTTCATCATCACTGTCTCCAAGAGCACTATCCAAGCTTTCATTCCTGGGAATGTCTCCTTCGCTCCTGTAGTTGGCCTTACCACTGGCATCCCCATAGGGGACATCTGTAGCAATCAGCAGGCCACCCTGCTGTCTACATCTGTTTGGAATAGGCTCTGATGAAGGTCCTTTGTCGCCTTTTAATTGCACATCTCTAGTCTGTTCCGGTAGTCTCCGGCCACTTCCTGCTGCACAAATAGAATGTGTAAGGGGGCCACCAACTTGGCTAAGCTGTCCCACAGTATGTCCCATGTTGGCTCGGAGGCCTCTGTCCTCAGAGACACCTTCTCCCCCTGAAGAGTGGTCCTGAGGTGTGATGTCCTTTTGAAAATCAGCTTTGAAGGAGCACCCAGAGCCTTGCTGCTCTTGAGTCAGGCCAGTGTCCATGCTAGACCTGGCAGAGGCACTGGCCCCAAGGAAATGTCCAGAGGCCTTCAACCGCTCCTCCATTCTTTTGGTACGGCTTTCAAAGTCAGACTCTGGGGAGATGGAACTTCCAATGTGGAAAGTGACCTTTTCAACAGGAGGATCCTCCTGGGAATGCCTGTCAGGGCAAGGCCAGGCTGCTGAGTGCCCTGTGTGTTTCTTTAGCATCTCCCCATGCAGCTCCGCTTGAAAGGTTTGTTGGTCCATCCTTCTTCTTACCTTGGGCACCTCACAGCTGGGAGGTCTTGGAGAACAATCCTGGACTGCCTCTTGGTCATTCTGTTTGTCCTCACAGACTATGCCTTGAGGTATCCATGAACTGTCAGGTTCTGCCTCTTGGAACCCCATGCTACTGGCCTCAGAATTCTGCTCTGGGCTCTTGCATCTGTTTTTTTCAGGTTTGTGACCCAGTTCACTAGTATTAATGCCTTCTGGGCTCTCAGCTACTACTGTAGTCTCAGGGCTCCTCCTCTCAGTTGTCCCTGGTGGTAAGATTGGCGGTACCAGAGCAGGCTCATTGCTCACTGTAACTACCACATACTCAGACTCTTCCACCTCTCCTTTTTCCAAGGCGGTTACGATCTTGCTCCCATTTATAACCTGGTCATCCTCACTATGATTCCCAGTCCAAGTCAGCTGATTCTCTTGCAGTTCAGAGCAACGGAGAAAGTAGGTCAGAACATAAAGAATGCGTTGGACCAAGTCCTTCTGCTTCCCAATCACCACAGTGCGAGTCAATCTCACTGGGGAGCCTATGGCTCCATAAAGGTCACCTGCAGGGCACAGACAGAAGACAAAGCCCTCAGTGTTAGTATACATGGATATGTCTGCCCTTTACAAAAAAAAAAAAAAAAAAAAAAAAAAAAAAAAAAAAAAAAAAACCAAAAAACAAACAACAACAACAAAAAAAACAGGTAACTTGATTCCCAGCCTCCAACCACTTTTTGACGCACAAGATATAGAATTTCTAGGAACGACCATGCTCCAGTTCCCCTGATACTGGAGAGCAGGTCTGGAAGATAACACAGGCTGTAGCCCAGCATCTAGCTGAGCACACACAGTAGAGCACAGCAGCGGCTCTGTTGGACACACAAGCCCCTCACTGTGCTCAGGTGCTTGCATGCTGGCCCAAGGAAGGCTGAAGCCACTGCTTTGCATAAATGACCAGATGAAGTATGACATACTTGGGTATGTTGCAAATTAGAAATTTTCTTAGGACACTCAAGTGGGGAATCTATGCGGGGGAAGGCTGGGAAGAGTGCTCCACGGTTAAAAGCATGTGCTGTGCTTGTTGAAGATCTAAGTTCAATCCCCAGCACCCACGTTCTCACTGAGCAAGGATTCTCACAATTGTCTGTAACTCTGAAGAGGTCATCTTCTGATCTCCTCAGATACCTGCACTAGCATGCACACACCTCCACACAAATACACAAGCACATACACAGAATTGAAAACAAAGGAAAAATCCTAGGATAGTAAACTTTAAAAGTAAAATGCAAATTCAAGAATTTCCAAACTGATAAGAATTAAATCAATTAAAAACACTTAATGAGGTTAATATGTACAGGATTCTCTTAGAACAGTGATTTATTCTAAGTAGACTCACTTTAATTTATAAAAAATTACATAGTCATGAATAATGAACCTGGAATTTTTCTTTATTTTATATGATATAAAAAAATTCTATAGGACACAAAACATTGTCTTAGTTATATTCTGATAAGTTGGTTAAATGGGCTGATGAGCCAGCTTTGTGTTTAGTGTGAAAGGTGAAAGATTACAGAAGTACTTCAATAGTGCTCACAGAATACACTGAAATAAAGGGTTAAAAGAAACCAATGGAACAGGAAAGGTTAAATTGGGGGTCAGGGAACAGAGGGCAGGGTAGAGAGGGAATATAGGAAAAGATAACTGAAGACCTTTTACAGGGCCTAGAGCCAGTAGGGGCCTGGGGTGAGCGGGGCTGGAGCAAGAGGGAGAGGGGAAGGCAGAGAGGATGAAGACATATGGAAACCAAATACTACAGAAGCTTACACACACACACACACACACACACTCACACACACACATGCACACACATACACAGGCACATAAGTTAAAATGGAGTTACCTACAATAGGGCAGCAGTGTTTCTATCAGATACCACAAGCTATCAAATAGAAATCCCAGAGCCAGGAATGAATTGTTTCCTGATGAGATCCTATAGACCTCACCCCCCACTCCAAACATTACAGACTGTTGCCAATACTCTTAGTTACCCTCCAGAATTTCAGAGTAAGACACTATTGCTGAAGACACCGCATAGAGAACTTAGCTGGTACTTACCTCGAAGCTACAGACCTAGCTGGCTAGCTTTCACAGTGCTAGAAGGTGCTGTGCATGCTAGAGGGAAAAAGACTCATCAATCAGATCCAGCTGAGAACCCTGGGAGCTACAAAAACAGCTGGTCTGGTAAAACATGGCCCCCGGTGTAACAGTGGCACAACTGTCATGAGAGAAACCAATCACTTTCGCTTGGAGTTAAGTCCTAGTCCACAGGCTACAACTCATATCCAGCATAATTATCGGGCTAAGAACCTAGATCTGGACAGGTCACAGGCTGTGGAGAGAACCTGCCACTGTGATTCTGCTAAATGAGCACAGTACTCCTAATGACTTACTGTTACTCCATAGATTAGTGCATCTTCTAAGCCTCATCTGAGAAGCTTCTATTTATTGCATACGGTTATTAGCACAGAGACCCACAACTGACCAAGATACAGAAGAGACGGCAAAAATGCTCAGTTCTAAACAGAACACATATATTGTAGCCTCCTTTTCTCAAGGATCACTGCAGGATAGGGAACAGAAAGAATATAGGAGCCAAAGGCAGTAGATGACTACACAGTGTCGTCTGGACACAGTGGGACAGGCAGCTGCACAAATGAGCTCACAGCAGTCTTGACAAACCAAGTTCCAGCATGATGGTGGAAGTTAAGTATAAAATCCCACCCGAGCTTTGGAGCTATGATTAACTGTCGGCTTCTGTGAAAAGAAGAGACAGTTTTCTCTGAGTATTACCCCTGTTAAGTCAACCAACCATACTCCAGGGCACCATACACTCAAGAATTGCCCAAGAATATTTGGGCAATACAAATTGGTCTTCCTGGGCTTTAAAAATAAAATGAAAAAGGACACAAGGTTAGGTGGGGGAGGGGGAATCTGGAAGCACCAGGAAAGGTGAATATGATCAAAACATGCGAAACTCTCAAAGAACACATTTTTAAAAGTACCATAATGGACCCCCAGACAGAGATGTTAACTTAACACGCTGGCAAGCCAAGGACAGATAAGATTCTGCAGAGTCTTACCAACCTAAAACATAAGTATTGCTTTTGATAATACATATTCCACGACAGGTAAGGAAGGCATTCTTGTCAGATTGACCTAAGACAGGCTCTGGTTTATGCAATAAAAAGGGGGGGATGTGGAGAGCTTTTGGGGCTGCCTGGCAGAATCTGACATTGGCCAAGGACAAGTAATTTCAGGAAGAAATCTAAATCCTAAGCTAGAACAAAGAAGAAATTTCAGGCAGGAATCTAAATCTTAAGCTAGAACAAAGAAGTAGGCTCCAGGCATAAAAATGACTTTGGGCTAGGACAGAGAAGTAGGCTCAGATATTTTGGTCATCCTGATAAGCCCTTAAAAATAGTGATCACAGGAGTGATCATGGGACTCTGTTTATTGCTCTTTGACTATCTGGGTTTATTGTCTTGCTTGTTCCTTGACTATTTGCATCTATTGTAGTGCTAGTTCCTCAACCTAGAACTGACCGTAATACTTGCATGTAATTTAAACAGTATAAAAGCAAAAAAGGAGGAGAGATAAGATAGGGGATTAACGGGGGTGCAGGGGGAGAATGGGGAAATGGGATAACATCTAAAATGTAAATAAATAAAATATCAAATTAAAAAAAAAAGTACCGTTACCTAACTACTAAGTCATCAAGCTCTGTCACTTCATTATATTTGCTATGATAGACAACCAATGTTTACTGAGTGGGTATGTACTTAGGTTAAGTACTTATGTACTTAAGTAAGCTAAGAGCTTAAAGACTACAATCCCTATACAACCGAGCCAGAGTTAGAAAAGATTAAAAAATTAACCAGAAGGTTGAAAGCCACCAATGCTGGAAGGGGAGCTTCATATATGAGAGGCAATGCTCAATGACGGTTACAAGGAAGAACGTGGGAAGTCAAGACTCAGCTGAGGAATGCATCCATAGAGACACAGGAAGCCACAGGTTAGAGACAACTAAAATTAGTAGACTGAGGTCTCAAGAGACTGTGAGAATGAACAGGAAGTTTTCTCTCTAGGGAACCATAAGGAAGTTTGTCCTTCACAGAGTTTTCCCTAGCACACAGCTTCCAAGACCATTTAAAGAGCAAGACAGAAATAATAATAATTTTCTCTATAAAAGGACAGGACTGAAGGCTAAGGGAGCCTCAGCATGTAAGAAGCCATCCTGGACTTCAGAGTAACAGCTCAGAAGTCTAGTGAGATGCTATGGTTTGGCCTGAGAAAACTGCCTCAGCACTGGCTGATGCCATGCCTTCTTTCTGATCCTGTCTCCCCAGGTTCCAGCACATTAGTCACTTCAGGATTCATGGGTGTTTCTGTGACTGCAGCCTCCATGTTACTACCACATACAAGCTGGTCCTGGTGGTGTGCGTCTTGGTCCCAGGTACTACAGAAGCTGAGGAAAGAGGATCGTGAGTCTAAGACCAGCACAGGCTATACAGTGAGTTCCAGGCCAGCCTAGACTACATACAGTGACTCTGTCACAAGTATGAAACAAACAAGCAACACTTCCCACCCCTAAATACACAGATGTAAAGATTTTATCAGATGGCTTGAGTCTTATATACTTTGGTATATATTTTAAATTAATTTTCTGAGTGTTGGAGCAGCACAGTCTATGGCTTTTCATGTAAACAGGGTATACAAACAAGGCTTCACTGATCATAAAGAAGGGTTTTTCATGTAACTAGCGCACAGCAGCAAAACTAGAAAAGAGGCACAAAGTCCCTTATGCAGGGGAAGGGTTCAAAATCTTCCATAAAAAATGGAAAATGGGGAGTCTTTAGAAAAAGAAGATACTACATTTGTAAACAAAATGGATGAAAAGGGAAGACACTGTTGAGTAAAGGCTAGGGAAATAACTCAGCAAGAGTGTCTACAAGCCAGAGGACCTAAGTTCACTTCCCAGTGACCACAGGAAGCCAGGTATAGCCACATGTGCTTGTACCCAAACTGCTGGTGAACAGAGAATTCCAGGTTTGGTGAGAAAGCCCTTCTCAAGGGAACAAGGCAGATGGCAAAAGTATTGACATGGTTGTATGCACCTGCACAGGTCTGTGTAGACATATGTATGCATGCATGCACAAGCCTGAACTAAAAGGCATGGTAAAGGTCAGGTAAAGCTAGATGATAGTTACCATCAGAATCAAGGTGGGCAACATTTTCTATAGTTATAGGAGGGGAAACAGATGTATGCTTTCGTGTTGGATTAGATTTACAAGTATTTATTACCTTGTTCTTTTTTGCCAGAAAATAACTAATTGCTGGAAAGAGTATAATGCTCTGAAACACAGAGATACGTTTCATTCAGACCTCCTGAAGAGTTTCTTTCCTTGTCCATACAATGGAAAACTCACAAGGGTCTTACGTATGAGAAGTACCATGTTTGTGATAGCCAAGTCTAATGTTCATATAATCCTTGGACGCTGATGAAGATCAGATCTCATCAAGGTGGAGAAAAAGGGATGGCCTGTTTAAAATAGGTCACATGGGATTACTCATCCTGAGGAGGAGAAACAAGAGGAATGAAGAAGAATGATGTATACAGCTCATGTCTGTGGACTCCTTCAAGCATGGTGATATGCACACAGTAGGGATTCTGGGAAGAGGGAGAGAAACTGGAGCAGAAATAGATTTTAATACAAGGACTCCCCAAAACGTAAACTTCATGAGAGACATAGGTCTGTTCATCTAAGAAGGTCAGTGAATGCCAACTATGAAAATCCAAGGAAAACCTAAGTAAAAGTAGACACCCTGAAGCTGAACTGTCAAAAGCCAAAGGCAAAAAGGCTACCTTGAAGGCAGCAGGAAAAATCCCACTCATCACAAGCACAGGTTTCTCACCCACAGCAACAGACGCCGCCACATCCTAAAACTCACATTTTACAGAACTTATGTGCGAGTCCTTCTGTTTCTATCCTGCTATCCTGTTGAAATTCTTTTCCAACCCACTAATGGCTACCAAAGGCCACTGGTGGGTGAAATCTCTAATGTGGAAATCTTTGTGCACAGTGCCCACGGGGGCAAAGGCACCAGATCACTGCACTCCTAGGAGCAATTCCTTGAGCGTGGAGAGAGATTGCACTGAGTGTCTCTGCTCAGGGGGCTGAGATACCATACAGGTGAGAAGAGAAGTACAGACTGTCTCAGTGAGTCCTCAGTAACATGGGCAAATCATTCATGATAGAACCATTTTATTACTTAGGAACTAAATTAAAATCACATCTGCATTGCTGTTTAGCCCCAAGAGCTTATATTTTCCTGCCTACTGTAGCACATAGAAAATAACCGTAATTTAAGTACATTCTGTCTAATCACAGAAATGCTTTCATCATTTGTGATAATGGAAACTCAGTCGCTCACACTTGTCTTTATAAGGCTGTTAGATGCCTTCTCTGTGCAAGGCTTCATTCCCTCCTCAAACTACTCTGACCAACACCCAGTCCCCAGAGGGGACTTCTCAGGAAGAGAGCTGAAGACCTTCAGGGGCGTATGATCTCCAATGAAAAGCAACAAGCAAGCCCACAGGAAGGGATTTTGCCTTATTATGGTGAACACAAGGAGTCGGTGTCTTCTGGTTAGCTCAGTACCACAGGAGAAGCATCCCGAAGTCTAAATGCATGTATCTAATTAAATGCATGCTGCTTAATTACCACTGTTTGAAAGTCAACTCTGCAGTAGGACATGGTGTATTTCCTTAATGTCCAGCCTATTCCTCTCCAGCAGTAAATACTACACTTTAAAAAAAATTATTTTCCCCAAATGAGAACAGCAATGTATGTTCTCAGGTCTACTCAACCATGAGCAAGGGGGCAAGTTTGGGACTGTTCATTGTACCAAGTATAAAAATATAAAGCATTGTCTTTTTTTTTTTTGAGCCTTGGTTAAATAGCCCAGACTGCCCTACCACTCTTAATCCTCCTGCCTCAGCCTCCCAAGTCCTGAGATTGCAATCATTTGTAGTCACTTCCAGTCTAACTTTTCCTATCCACAAATTCTTTAGTTCATTCATTAAAGACACGCCTATTACTTACCCTATGAGACTTGTATCTTCTTTTGTGTCTTGTGGGCACAAGGACAAGAAAGTCCATTTCCTGCTATAAACTAAGGGCGACAGGCAGGAATGAGACTTTCATTTGAGAGTATGTATCCTTGTGTTGTGGTGTCAGCTTTCATTACAGCTTCTGAAACCCTGGTTTTAGGCTACAGTGCTTTCCCCCAGCCCGCTGCTTTCCCTAGCAATTACCATTTGAAGATTCCTGCAAGTAAGCCTTCTCTCTATAAATGCCTCACAATGTAGTTTCAGGAGCAGCATCCAGAGCAATGGTGACTGGTGCAAGTGACTGCATGTCACAGCAAACACAAGTCCTGACCCCATCCCATCTGACATGTGTGGAGTACTTATCTGGCCACATACAAAGCCCCAGGTTCTACTGTTAACATATAGAAAGAAGAGGCACAGGAACGCTGAGTGACTGCCTTCAGAAACGAAGGAAACAATAGGCCTCTGGTTCCCAGATTCCTTGCACACTCTTATCTAAGCACTAGGGTGTTGTCAAAAGACCTGATCAAGGATCAACCTTGTTCACCAGGAAGCTGACTACTGAGGCTTGAATAGCTGTGACTCAACTCTGAGTTCCAGCACAGGGGTGGGCCAGAATGTTATGTGATCATACCTTGTCATTCTAATGCTAGCTAAAAACAAGGCCTCATAAAACAAGATATGTAACCCCAGGCTCTCCCATGCAGTAGAGTCCTACACCAACCCATATACACATATGGGTTGAGAAGTAACACTACCATCAAGTGCAAGGACCAAGTGACAGATAAGACATGGGATCTATGGCACAGTCAGAGCAGTCGTGAGATGTAAGTGTGCCACCTTCCTCTGGTCTTGTCTCCCCAGCCACTCCAACAACAGCTCTCACTCCTTTTCTTGCTCCTCTTCCCACTGACATTTGCCAACATTTAAAGACATTTTGATGGTTACAACTCTATGAAGACAGGGGTTGTACTACCATCTAGTGAATGGAGGCCAGGAATACAGCTGAAAAACCTGTATGATATGAGACAGCCCTCCCCTGCCCTATCACAACCTGACCACAAAAAATTATCTGCGCAGCTGTGCACGCCTTTAATCCCAGCACTTGGGATGCAGAGGCAGGCGGATTTCTGAGTTCGAGGCCAGCCTGGTCTACAGAGTGAGTTCCAGGACAGCCAGGGCTATACAGAGAAACCCTGTCTCAAAAAGAAAAAAAAAAAAAATCTGCGCAGTCAGTAGTTACAGAAACCAAGATAGGGTGAACAGCCTTCGTGGGTGTGGAGAACTCAGTTTACCTACAAGATCTCAAAAGAGCAGAACAAAGGTACCAGCAAGGGAAAGAAATGAGGAGAGGAGCCTGCCTGCAAGGCTCCTTATTCCTGCAAAAGACAATCTTTGAGTGACTTGGTTAGAAAGCCAGTACAAGCTACAAATTTCCAGCACATTTCTTTTCCTATCTCATCAGACACTTTCTCTGAACAGTAAAACAGGTACTAACCCAGCTGTGCCCAGAGAGGATTATATGGATGTGTTTTGGCCAGCATGTTCACTGACTGAGAGGTACGCTTCTCCGAGAAGGCTTTAATGGGAGGGTGGTCAACAGGCATGACAGTTGGTACCCAGGCCAGGTGGTAGGTTAATACCGCAGTCAGTAAGGCAGCAAAAAACCTTGAAAAAACAGAATACCAGATTAGTCAAATACAGGACAAAGCATGTCCTGCATAGAACATGCACTGGCTCAGGATTGGTCCATAAGTTTCAAGAGGGTTATACTTACTGGTTTTTGTTGACTTGTTCAATCAGAAGTATAAATTCCTTGAGAAACCGCTGGCAAAGTTGGTTTTTTTCCAAGGTATTTGACATCATGGTAAGCCATACTGGTTCAGCTATCCTTGGAACAGAATATAAGTTCCAGATAGTCCCTCTACAGGAGAGAGAAGGGACAAACTGCAATAAATAGTTACTGTGGGTATCTTAGTATCAATGGACAAAGCTGAACACTGCAATTTAGATCTATGTACTCCTTAAGGAATTCAAAAATAAATGAACAGAGGTTGGAAAACTATAACTCACACAAATCTGATTGCTACCATTTTTTGTAAATAAAGTTTTATTGGGACCCAGAAATGTCCATTTATTTTTGCATTATCTATTGAGTGCTTCTGCGGGACAATGGCAAAGTTAGGTGGCAGTGTAGAAACCCTTAGGAGAAAAAGCACACCATCCCTAACATAAAACATTCATCTAGAAAATAATGTATGAGGGTATAGCCCAGTGATATTGTACCTGCCTATCATGCACATGGCTCTGGGCTTGATCTCAAACACTGCACACACACACACACACACAAAAATAATATAAAAGGTTAAAAAAAAATCAGTGTTCTTTTTAAGAATTTATAATTATTTTTAAAATTTATTTTTAAATTAGTTTAAGGGTATCATACAGTCATTTTTAGGTGCTATTTATTTTGCTTTTGTGATAGTGAGAATTAAATCCTGGTCTTTTTCATCAAGCACTCATCACTGAGTTACATTCCCAGCTCCACACAGCATTCTTATGGTAAAGAAATATAGATCAAGAGCTGGTAATAGCAGTAATCCCAGCACTTAGGAGACAGAGGCAGAAGAACCATGAGTGTGAGGCAGCCACAACCACAGAGTAAGACTGCATCTAGAATTAGGTGGAGTGGGGCACACACAGATATGCAGGACAGAAAAAGCACATGCTCTGTTAAAAACGAGATTGCTAGGTGACTCAGCTCTACTGGTTTCTAGTTAAAGTGGTGGCTTTCTAAATCAAACACCCATCTTGGTTTAGATAAGAAGCTACACAATGGCTCTTCCTCACTAACACATGCCAACTTCTAGTGCAGATACATACGTACTTAATGGTACGATGAGGATAAGGATCCAGGCATGGCAGGCTCTGTTATAAGCTACACGGCTCACATGTGTTTTTCCAGAGTGTGAAAACTTACTCAGACTCTCCATGGGATAAAGAAAAAATCAGCCCTGAATGAATAACACAGATCTCTTCCAAATCCAGACCACGCAAGCATGCTCAGACTAGACTATGTACTGGGTGCCTAAAGTGATTGGGACAGAACACAAGCCTACCATGGCAAAAACAGAAAACAAAAAACTTCACACTTCCCCAAATAGCATTTACTGAGTTAAGAAACTCTAACTCCATAACTAGACAAGTGCAGACATCAAAAGATGTCAGGGACCCATCCTCAATGAATAAATCTATATCACAGCTGTCCACATGTGGTCTGGGATTGTTATGGAAGAGGAGTGGAAAGACTGCAAGTGCCTGATACCAGTGACAGTGAAATAGTCTCTCCTAGAAATGGCTGCACAGGCAAGAGCAGAACAGCGGCAATATCAATGGGCATATATATTAACACTAAAGAGAAAAAAAGACTCCCTGCCCGGAACACTGGTTCCTTCCAGTCTGGGCCAGAGCACTGAGCAGATCTTGGGTGGCAGCTCGGTCCCCAACATCCAAGAACCCAGAGGAAGCAGGGATCCCAGGCGATCGAACTCAGGCAGTATCTTAGGTAAGCAGACAGCAGTGCCTACCCTAAACAGGGAGTAACTGGGAACCAAAAGGACCCAGGAAGTCACTCCTGGCCTGGAACACTGGTTCCTTCCAGTCTGGGCCAGAGCACTGAGCAGATCTTGGGTGGCAGCTCGGTCCCCAACATCCAAGGACCCAGAGGAAGCAGGGATCCCAGGCGATCGAACTCAGGCAGTATCTTAGGTAAGCAGACAGCAGGGCCTGCCCTAAACAGGGAGTAACTGGGAACCAAAAGGACCCAGGAAGTCACTCCTGGCCTGGAACACTGGTTCCTTCCAGTCTGGGCCAGAGCACTGAGCAGATCTTGGGTGGCAGCTCTGCCCCCAACATCCAAGAACCCAGAGGAAGCAGGGATCCCAGGCGCTCTAACTTGGACAGTGTCTTAGAAACTAGTTCTCAGATCTGAGGCCTGGATCAGACCTCTGCCAGGTCTGCTGTTGTGTGGACCCCGGATTCCACCTGAGACATACTGGAAGATCCACTCAATCCAGAGCCACAGAAGAACAAATGAACTCAGAGCTTCAGACAACATATCCTGAGATATTCTAGAGGAGACACTGCACCCAGAACAGCAGACACCTAGCTGGACTACTGCCTTGGAGGCACCATATCCTGAGGCATCCTAGAGGTACCACTGTAATCAGTGCAGCTGGAAAAGATCACAGAGACATCTGGACCCCTAGGAGATCAGACACAAGCTAGATAACTAGAAAGACAGGCTTCAGTCAGAGACAGCAAGTACAGGCAGCACTAGAGTTAACCAGATGGCAAAAGGCAAGAGCAAGAACGTAAGCAACAGAAACCAAAATTACATGGCATCATCAGAACCCAGCTCCCCCATCAGAGCAAGCCCTGAACACCCCATCACACCAGAAAAGCAGGAATCAGAATTAAAATCACTTCTCATGATGATGATAGAGGGCTTTAAGAAAGACATAAATAACACTCTCAAAGAACTTAAGGAGAGCACTGGTAGACAGATAGAAACCCTTAAAGAGGAAACACAAAAATCCCTTAAGGAATTGCAAGAAAATGCAACCAAACGGGAAAAGGAATTAAACAGAACCATGCAGGATCTAAAAATGGAAGTAGAAACAATAAAGAAATTACAAAGGGACAATACCCTGGAGATAGAAAACCTAAAAAAAGATCAGGAGTCATAGACACAAGTATCACCAACAGAATACAAGAGATGGAAGAGAGAATCTCATGTGCAGAAGATACCATGGAAAACATTGACACAACTGTCAAAGAAAATGCAAAATACAAAAAGCTACTAACCCAAAATATACAAGAAATCCAAGACACAATGAGAAGGCCAAACCTAAGGATAATAGGTATAGATGAGGGGAAGACTCCCAACTTAAAGGACCAGTAAATATCCTCAACAAAATTATAGAGGAAAACTTCCCTAACCTAAAGAAAGAGATGTCCATAAATATACAAGAAGCCTACAGAACTCCAAATAGTTTAGACCAGAAAAAAAAAATACTTCCCGCCATATAATAGTCAAAACATCAAATGTACAAAACAAAGAAAAAATACTAAAAGCAGTAAGGGAAAAAGGCAAAGTAACATATAAAGGCAGACCTATAAGAATTACACCAGACTTCTCACCAGAGACCATAAAAGCCAGAAGATCCTGGACCGATATCATACAGACCCTAAGAGAACACAAATGCCAGCCCAGACTACTATACCTAGCAAAACTCTCAATCATTATTGATGGAGAAACCGAAATATTCCACGACAAATCCAAATTTACACAGTATCTCAACACAAATCCAGTACTTCAAAGAATAATTGGTGGAAAACTCCAACACAAGGAGGGAAACTACAACCTAGAAAAAGCAAGAAAGTAATCTTCCAAAAACCCCAAAAGAAGAGAGTTACACAAACATATCTCCACGGATGTTAGCCCAAAAGCTTGGATTAGTGAAGACTCAACCCACAGACCACATGAAGCTCATGAAGAAGGAAGACCAAGAGGGGATGCCTCAGTTCTACTTAGAACGAGAAACAAAAATGCTCAAGGGAGCAAATAGGGAAACAAAACATGGAACAGAAACTGAAGGAGGGGCCATCAGGAGACCATTCCACCTGGGTATTCACCCCATGTATAGCCACCTAAGCTAAACACTGTTGTGGATGGCTGGAAGTGCATAATGTGAGGAACACGATATAGCTGTCTCCTTAGAGGTCAGCCAAAGACTGACACACTCAGAGGACGATGCTCAGTTAACCACTGATATCATCAGGGGTTTCCCAGTGGAGAACTTAGTGAGAGGACTGAAGGAGCAGAAAGGGTTAGTGACCCCAGGTGGAAAGCAACAATACCAAACAACCAGAGCCCCCTAGGGTCTAAACCACCAGCCTGGGAACACATAGGGAGGGACCCAAGACTCCAGAGGTATATGTAGGGGAGGATGGCCCTGTCGGACATAGGTGGGAGAGGAGTTTCTTGGTCCCATAAAAAAATGAACACACAGTGGGGGGGGGGGAATGTGAGGGCGGGGAGGGGATAGTGAGGGGGGTAGGTGCAGTCACTGCCTCATAGAAGCATGAGGAGGGGGATGGGATAGGAGGTTTCTGGGTGGTGGGAGGAAGTAGGGTAAGGGGATAAAATCTGAAACGGAAATACTACAACCAATTTTAACAAGCAGGAAAAAAAAAGTCTTCAGAACCAACATCTTTAAAAAAAAAAAATGTCAGCCCCCTGGGGGTGGGAAATTTTTTTCTCTTGATACTAAAACTTGTTCTGAGAATTGTATATTGCAGAATACACAGCCTTGGTGTATCTACTCATCAAGCTAGCTGAGCAGACCTGCCCAAACCTCTGATGTCCTGGAATTCCATCTGGATTCAGTGAAGACACAGCATCAGAGGCTTATCAACTTACTCTTCCCCCCACCCCTCTTCTAAAATCTCAACGCCCTTAATCAGCTTGAAGAAGTTAAAGAAGAGTCAGCGCCCCTATTCCCTGAGCTTGGGGACTAATGTGGTTAATAATGGTCTGTCTTTCTAGGGACAAGTAGTGGTTTTGTTGGAACAGGGGGGATTAGCTAGGACTTATTGCATAGCCATAACCTATTGGTAGAAATCTGTATAATTATAATCAAGATGAAGTTATAATTTCTTAAATGGTACAAAATTTACTTTGATCTCAAATTTAAGGTTTTCATTGGTACGAGCCTCTTATTAATATAAAAATGAGATGAATATTGATATGCTCATGGGCATTGTGCCTGTATAACACATGTAGGAATACAATGCCTAGACCCAGCCCTTTTTTAACTTTTGTAACTGATTTGGGACGGTTAACCTATGAGTTAAGGGACTATAGCAAATTCATATTTTTGAGTTTATTGTTAGGGTGTTTTCCATATTTTATTTAGAAATAGCTGAGAGGAGTGAACAGACAACAGTCTAGGTTACCTTACATGGATAGTTGGTTTTCAAAACATCAGAAGTCCATAGAACTGACGCTACAAATATTTATATATTAATGTTCATATTGATTAGAGACCTGTCTGCTCCTGACAGCTTCCTGTCGTGGATTCTAAGAAGAAATTGAGCATCCTTGGAGTTACTCCAGTTGTGTGGTAACAGCCACTAGGCAAGAATTGCCTCTCTCCATCTACAGACAAATTACTGTCCAGAAAAGGACACACATGCAGAATAGTCGACTGATTATATCTGCCTAGACAGAGTAATCAGTCCTTAATAATCCTGCATCACCAAGGTCTGTCAGATGATTCTGGGCCAGAAGGCTGAAGATTTGATGCTCCAACGTTCGGTAGTATAGGGGCTTTTCAGGTGTTCAGAGGTCTCTATAAATTGGCTAAGTTTTAGAAGCTATGCTTTGTGCTTCCCACAATTATAGTTAACTCAGTCATTCTGGATTTCTGACGAGGTTGAAAACTTATAGCTATTTACCGTAAGAGAAAAGATTTGAGTGGATGGTCGTCAGCTGACATTCATCCTAAAGCCAGGTTCAGAACTAAATGTTTTAGTTAGGATAGATGACAGAGGTGCTGGTTAGTCAACAAAAGGATGGACGGGGTACTAGGACTATCTTGTACCTCACTGGTACAAATTGGCATAATTATGCTCTAATTGTATTTTGAGAGAAAAGTTTCATTTTAACAGGAAGGGTGATGTGTAGGAGGAGCTAAGGTAGGAGGAGTACTGAGAGGAGTAAGGAGTAAGGAGAGGAGGAGAAGAAGGAGAGGAGAAGCTAGGTGATGAAAGAGAGAAAGAGGGGGGAGACAGGGAGGCAGATATTCATGTATCTCCACCAGTCAAAGATAGTTGTTATATCTAGGTTGGTCAGTGGGTTACATCTCTGATTGAACAATTCCAAACTTATAACGCTTATGATTAACATTATTTTTAAAAAAATGTATAAATGCAAAAAGGAAAAGGGGGCATGGGATAGGGGTTTTCTAAGGGCGGGGGAATGGGGAAAGGGGATGGCATCTGAAGTGTAAATAAAATATCTAATAAAAAAATAAAAAAATTAAAAAAGAAAGAAAGAAAGAAGACAGAAAGAAAGAAAGAAAGAAACAAAGAAAGAAAGAAAATATCCTGGGGTCCCACCCTAAACTAAAAACTATAGGCAACCGTGACTACTGGGAGAAGGAGAGTTAGTCTCCTCTTCTAGTGATGAGCCTGCTTATTGTTTGTCCATTGCAGAGTGATCATCCCTGAAAGCATTTACACAAAAGCAAACTCAGCAAGCCGTACTTATATATTTGTGTATATCTGCATGTAACAATAGCGGTCTATCAATATAAGAGTGTAGGGGTGAGGAAAGAGATGTGAGAGAGGTTGTAAAGAGGGTACCTGGGAGGGGTAAAAGTCATATTATTCTATTTCAATTAAAAACATACCTATAAAAACAGTAGCAGTGAAGATGATTATAGTAGCAAGGTCTAGGATGTACCTACAAAATTCATGTCTTGGCTGGGCATGGTGGCATACACCTTTAATCCCAGCATTTGGGAGGCAGAAACAGGTGGATCTCTGTGAGTCCGAGGCCAGCTTGGTCTACATACTGAGTTCCAGGACAGCTAGGGCTATGCACTGAAAATGTGTCTCGAAAACAAACAACCAAAATAAAACAAAATAAAATTCATGTCTCTAAATATTAGTACATTATTTTGTCTGTTTCTGGAAGGGCTCACTGTCAAAATAAGTGTAAACTCTTCTATATATATAATCTCTTGATTTTTATTTTCAAGTTTTTACCTCTGAAAGATTAGTACTGTAATTAGATTAGCATCCAGACTTTCAAGCATAAGTCAGCTCTGAATGTGACCACAGCAGGATGACAGTGCTGCCCTCAACGGAGACAGCTTACTCAACACCTTCAAGGCATGCATCAAATGAAACAACCTAAGCAGTCCCTTATCTATAGCTGGAGGTCAGAAACGGTAGTAAGTTTGCTTCAAGCAGCATTGAGCTCATCAGCAAAAAAATGTTAGAATGTTCTAGGAACTGTAATTATTTTTTAACCCCTCAGCTATTTGGTACACTGCTTTCCAGTGAGATTCCATTCCCTGTTAAGAGACTGGCTCTGAGAAACTCAGATGAGCACAGTCTGGGGAGACCCCATGTGAGAGCAGATCACCCTGCTAACCACACTCTGTGGGCAGGGAGTACAGAATACCAGTGCCCACTGACGACTGGTGGAGCTCTAGATCAGTTAGAAACTGCTTACACCGTCAGAGAAGGGGCATCGGATGATTCATCATCCAGGCCACGATGTGTACCACAGCACTGCACGTGCACTAGATGCGGCCTGACAAATGAGAGCCAGGTCTCCACTACATGCACATATTTTCTCCATGTGCTCAGGGCACAGGCAGCACCCTTGAACCCCACTTTTAACATTTGTAGAAAGGATAAAAAGGCTTTGTCCCTGAAGTTTATGGGATGATAGATATAAGATCATGGAACTGACTACAAGACATCTTTAAAATTAGTTTTCAGTTCATTCTGATGAAAACCATCCCATTAAGCCAGACATGGTAATGCACACCTTAATCCCAGCACTCAGGAGGCAGAGGCAAGAGGATCTCTAGGAGTTTGAAGCCAGCTTAGACTAATAGGCAGTTCCAGGCCAGCCAGGACTACATAGTGAAACCCCATCTCAAAATAAACACAAAACAAAACAACAATCCCTACCCCAAGAACACAACAAACAAAAAATTAATCCCATTAAGACCTGTTAGACACAGTGAGGCTTTACTTACCTGCTCTCATGGGTGGGGACACTAAGATAACTAAATAGTGCCAGTCCCCCAATTCTTTTAAGACACAGCCTTGTGGCAGCTGATCAGAGTACTGCTCCTCACTTCCTGCTGGATTTCAAACCTTGAACTTTACCTGAATTCTCCCAGTGCTTCCATCAGACGGCTCACATAGAACTGGACACGAAGACTTGATTCAGAGATCTTCCTACAGGAGATCATGGCCTTCGTGAAAGAGAGTGAGGCAGGTTACTCTCTATGAGGAAATTCTTCTATAACTGACCTGCTGACTCACTAATGAATAATGATGCTATAAGACATTTAAAACCCTGATGGTAATGACATTTTCCCTCATCAAAAAGGAGTAACTTCCTTTCCTACATCAACCTGGTCTCTAGCCTTAAAACTCCTGCAGGTCATCATACCAGGACATGTTTTGACTGCCTCATGCAGACCATCTCCCACATAATCTCTCCCCTACTGGCCAGCAGGTCGCAGTCATATTGCCTTTCATTTCCTTATTTAAGTGTTTGCCTGGAATGGAGCCCGAGCCTTGCACCCCGACCTCTTACCTTTTCAATTGCACTCTTCAGCCTGTTCATGTGAGATTCAAACAGAGGGAAATGGGAGAAGAAGAAGTCCTGGAAATCCCGCTGTGCTGCCTCTCTTTCACACAAGGAAAAGATGATGCTGATGGCGATTTTCTTCCTTCTAACTATGGCTGGATTAGAGCTACACGTCTCTTCAGCCAAGCTAAATGTCTCATCAGTTGACCTGAGGGAAAGTTAGGTTTGAAAAGTGGCCATGTATCAGTGAGTCGCTGAAAGTAAGCTGTTTTGTCATGAGATGATACTCAGGGTGCTTGTGCAGAATACTGAGAACTTAGCAGGCCAGCTATCTACCTCCAACTCATTCTCTTACTCCTTCATCATGAAAACCAAGAAGATATCCACTTACCACATTACACATCTTACACACTCTCATCTTACCATCCAAAGAAACTCAGACAAAAGCCAGTAGCAGTTTAAACATTTGATTCTCACTCTTTTGACTGCATTTAGGAGTGGGTGACAACAGTTCAATCAAAACACAGGTTCTAGCTGGAGAGGTACTCATGGGGTAAACGTCTTTGCTTCCTTGCACAAGCCCAGTCACCTGAGCTCCATCTCTGAGAGTCACTGAAAAGGCTAATGTGGCAGCACACAGCCGCAATCCCAGAATTCCCACTGTAACAGGCAGGGACAGAAGAATTGGTGGTGGGATACTCACTGGCCTGCTAGCCTAGAATATGATACAGGAGAAACAAGAGAAACCCTGCCTCAACTAGGTGGAAGGCAAGAACTGAGTCCTGAAAGTTGTCCACAGGGCTCTCTGGAACATGTGTGCCCTAGAATATAAAACAAACAACAAACAACAAACAAACAAATGAAACACAAGCCCTTGTTTTTTGTTGATACATAAGAGCAGATAAGAGACTCGGAAAACAGGTCCTGTGGCGTATTCCTGCTTCACATTCACTGGCACCATCCCCAAGGCTATTAAAACCAGCAGATGAAGTAACTCCTCTAAATGCTCTGATGAAGCCATGTGATTAACTGACTGAGCACTCTGGGAAATCCACTAAGCAGAAAGGCTCAACTCTCTTCTGATATAGTCAAAAGACTCTGCTTTTGTAATAAAAGAATTACAGAGCCAATAGGTTCTTAATATCCATCTCAGGAATAATACAATTATGGTTAAACCATGACTCTTATTTAAATGCTATGAAGAGTCAGGAGAGCTACCACAATAGCTATTAACAGCAAGAGGGAAAATAAAAAAATTGCAATCCCAGCAGCTCAAGAGGCTGAGGTAGACAGGCTGAAGATATAGGTTTGAAGTCAAGTCCAAAGACAGACTTGGGATAGTGAGACCCTGTTTCAAAAACAACAACAAAAAGAATAACAAAATGTTCTTCAGTGTGGTAATGTAAAGCTTGCCTCTTCATTGAATGTTCTATTTCTCTTTTTTCTCTAAAGTAAAGCACTCGTATCATCCCATTCCTCCTCAAACCAAGGTAGACTTTTACATTCAAACTGTGATCAACACTGGGCTATCTTATTCATCTCCATCTCTACCCTGTAAACGATGGTCAACTCGGCTATCAGTTTTAGAACAGCAGAGAGTGCCACCTGCTGAATCGCTGTAAAACTTTCCTAGCTGAACAGAGACCAGATTTTACTGTCTTTATACACATGTCTACCAACATCTAAAGCCACAGGACTTCAGTCTGTAGTCCTGGACGACTATCCACACCGAAACAAATCAGGTCACAGAGAATCCTAATCATCTGTTAAGTATTATTCCACAACAAAGAATGCTTGAGAATGGTTCAAAGAATCCAATTGTATAGCCAGATACCTTTTCACACTCTCTCCAGGTCCAGGTATGATGCACAAGTTGTTTTTAAGTACAGAAACTGAAGCAGTGCTTGCCTGGGGACAGAAAGCTCTCAGAATGATTCTAGAATTATAACCCAAGATGCTGTCTTTGCCAGTCCAGGCTCTTGTATATCAACAGGGATGCTCACCCTGGCTGACACATCAGCTCCAGCTTATGCTGTTGAATGCTCTGTGATAGATGCAGAACCACAGGGAAGATCTGGAAGCACTCAGGTAAGTTGGTGGGTTTCAAGACAGACAGACAGACAGACAGACACACACACACACACACACACACACACACACACACACACACACCATGGCTTTGTAACCAGTCACAGTTTTCAGTGCCAGGTCTCCATTCAGCTTGTTATTTAGATTTCAGAGGCATAAGCTTAGAAACGCAGGATAGTCAGGGTTATGTAGAAACCATGTCTCAAAAATGTTTTTTTTTTTTTTTTAATTTTGTATGTGTATGTGTATGTGGTTTGTGTATATAAGCCACATTACATACCTGGAACTCACAGGGAAACTTCCTAGGCTCTCTTCTTCCACTGTATGGATCCTGAGATCAAACTCAGGTCATTAAGTTTGGCAGCGGGTGCCTTTAACCTTTAACCAAAGAGCCATTTTAAGAGCCCAAATTTTGGTTTTTTGAGACAGTGTCTATGGGTAGCTCAGGACACAACTTGCCCTACATCTATCTCCCAAGTGCTAGGATTATACATATGCACCACTAATGCTTTATTTGTTGTATAGCAAACTCGGCCTGACCACCTGACTCGCTCATCTGGTTTTATTATCCTAGCACCACCAAGGCTGAACCTGTTTCCATCCTAATGCTCATGAGAAAAATCTGCTGGAACCCAGCAAATATACTCTAGCACATGTCTGATGAGGGCAGAGACTTGTCCTCCACCCTGACTCCACAATCTCACCACTCCACTGAAGTCCACTCACCAAAGAGCAGCAGCTCAGTGAAGGACCAGCTGTACTCTTTGCATGTTGCTCTCTAGGGTTTTGAGAAACCAGAAGAGATGCCCCAACTCTCGATGGCCAGCTTATCTTTCTACGGGGCTCCTCATCAGCCCCCATGAGGCCCCACCACTGTGCTTCTCCCCCCTTCCTTCGTTCCTATGTATTCCACACCTTCATGGTGTTTATCGTGTACCGGTCTTCCTTGACACCTGTTTACTGGAGCATTAACTACATCACATCAGCACAAGTACAGGCTTGACTCATCTTCACAGATTCTCTCAAACGTGATGACTACTAGGCAATTTACAAACTCAATTAATTGACACAAATAGTTCAGTGATGTGAAAATTCCATTGAAATGTTTTGAGATACAAAAACAAGGGCCTGGATGCTACTGGTGTAGCATCAAATGCATGTTCTGTCCAGAACTGAAAAAACTTCAGGTTCAAAAACAAACTGAAATCAAGGTAGGAAAGAACTTGAGGCTATCTCTATGAATACTCACATTCATACCTGTTTAGTGTAAGAATCTAAGTGCCACAAAGGAACCCTGCTTCAAATGTCACATTGGAATCGTAACCAGGGAAGACATTTATCTCACCTTTCTTGCTTATAGAGCATATTCTCACCACATTTAGCACCTACACTGCACAGCTATCCAGGCATTTCCAGTATCTTCTAAATAAAAATATGGCCTGCCTACCTAAGTTTTAATTTACTATCGCCTTAAACAATTTAACATGTAAACTTCAGGCTAAGCTGGAGCTAATCACAAGGTTTCAGGTCTTCTTGCCCTGACAACAGGCAAAGGATAAGCCTGTCAGTTTCCATAAGCTGTTTCCACTAGCACTTTCCTTAGCCAGAGGAAACAAGTAACTCACCTCCTTGGAAAGATGCCATTTTCCAAACTCGTTGTCTGACTTCGAAGCCAGCGGCGCTGGTAACTGCTGGAGGAGGGTGTAGAGGAGCTCGGAGATGGGAAGGGTGTGATCAGAAGGCTGCTCAGTGACGCTGCAGGGCAGTACATTGCAAAAGTCAAAGTCCAGCTTGAGTCCTTACAACGCACACTACGATGCACAGTACCACGGAGCTGTACATCTACAATGGATTCCATAGTCTGGGGGCACTACTCAGAACCCACAGGAAAACCTAGGCTTGCTAGTATGTACTTGTTTTCCTGGCACTGGGAAGGAAGGAATAGGAGAACCCCTGGGGTTCACTGGCCAGTCATCATAACCAAATCAGAAATGTCCATGTCCCAGGGAAAGACTCTACCTCAGAAAGCAAATGATACCCAAGGACACATGCTTATACATTTGCACATACATGTTTACTCACTCACCCCTCCCACAAATGAATGAATAAACAAATAATAAATATATACAGGCATGGTAGTACAGCACTAAAGATGCAGGAGCAGGAGGATCGTGAGATCTAGGCCACCTTAGCTATGTAATTTTGAGTCTCAGGAATTCTGAGCTACATAGCCTCCTTATAATCAACCTCCAGAAAGAGTGGAAAATGGTAAATTTTATGTAATGTGTATTTCAACATCACAAACACACACACACACACACACACACACACACACACACACACAGAGTGAGAATTTTGACTTCTTTAAAAACAGAAATGTTATCTGACTATGTTTTCATTTTAATTTCAGGTATGGAATACACGGCTACTTCAGACTGTCCACAGCCGCTGACTATGATTTGTTGTGTGCTCTGGCAGGGACAGGATTCTGCCAGCTGAAGATAGTTTATGTTTGGAATTCTGGGGACTCTTAAGAGGGTATAAAAATGTCAGAGCCACAAAAGGCTGGGGAGGCTGTTCTTCCCTTGCTGCTGAGGTTTGTGAACTGGTTGTGAGCAAAGAGAAAGAAGAAATTGGATATTCTGACCACAAAGATCAACATTGCCCTAAGGAAGTCAATGCCCCTAATCAGAAGGAGGTAGTCTAATGATACAGATGCCTCCTTTCTCCTCTAACCTTTTTCCCCTACCTAGTGTTGGGTTGGAAGGGTAGAGAAGGCTGGTAGGAAAAGGCTGGTACTAAAGTAGCCAAAAGTACAATCATACACACGCACACGCACACACCCTAAATTTTTTGCCAATCACATCCAACCAGCAGAGGGAGACTAAAATTTCTCTCTTCCAAAAGTTTCTGCAGATAAATGTTGGGAGCCGACTTTTAGCAGAAAGTGGCTATCAGTTTTGCAGCCATCTTGAGCCATATACCCTGATGTGAGACTTGTTTTTCAGCAGCCTACAACAGCTGAAGCACACTCTGATATCCCACTTATTTTGTTTTCCTGTTTACTGCCCCCAGCTGCAAGGTGCACGTGGTAGCCACGCCTGCAAGGCATGCGTTCCAGTACTGTCCACGTGCTATCCACGCCATACATGCCTGTAAGGCGCACGTGGTATCCAAGCCTGCAAGGTGCATGTGCTATCCACGCTATAGACGTGTAAGGCTTACATCATATCCACACCTGCAAGGCACGTGGTATCCATGAGCCTACAAGGCACGTGGCAAAAGCGTATAAATACCCCAGATTTCCCTTCAATAGACGAGACTTGATCAGAACCTCTGTCTTGTCTCCATTCTTCGAGTCTCTCCCTCTCCCTCTCCCTCTCCCTCTCCCTCTCCCTCTCCCTCTCCCTCTCCCTCTCCCTCTCCCTCTCCCTCTCCCTCTCCCTCTCCCTCTCCCTCTCCCTCTTCCCCTCCCCCTTCCCCTCCCCCTCCTCCCTCCCGGTAGACCCTGACCGGCAGCTTGGGCCGGGGGAAACAGTGGCCGCCAAGCGTGGAGTGGAAAGGGCCGCAACAGATAAGTGGGGGAAAAAAAAAACCACACAGGTTTTTTTGGTTTTTTGTTTTTCTTTTCTTTTTTTGGACCCAGTGCTGGGATTACAGATGCATAGCACCATGCTAGAGGAATAAGAATCCTAGCCTACCCACATCCAGCCACCTACTATTCTTAGTCACACGGATTCCTAAACCACAAACCTGCAGATATAACCAGTGCACACAATCAGGCTTTACACTATAAATACAAAGGAATCCTTCCCTTGGCGTATGCACTGCAGATCTCTAAAAACATAGCCCATGTATACAGGCTATGTCAGCATATTACAAAGCTTACTTACATGTATTTTTTTTTCCCTTTGGCCTATTTCTTCACTCTCTTTTTGGAGGTAAAACTTATGCAAAGTAACCAATTCATCCTTGTGAGACTTCCCCTCTCCTGATCCTCTTTTCTTCCTTTCTCTTCTCTTCTCTTCTCTTCTCTTCTCTTCTCTTCTCTTCTCTTCTCTTTCTTTCATCCATTCTTTTTTATTTTGTTTTCTGAGACCAGCTATAGGTAACTGTGGCTCTCCTGGAACTCACTATGTAGACCAGGCTGGCCTCAAACTCACAAAGAGATCCACCTGTCTCTGCCTCCATGGTACTGGGATTAAAGACATGTGCCACCATGCACAGCCTCTGACCCTCATTTTCAAATACAGAAAATTAATAAACATTAAATTAACAAACATTAAATTCATAAACATAATTAATAAAATTAATTATAGGCAATACATTTTAAGACTACAAAGTGGCTTTAAAGTTTCAGAAGGTCCTCTAAGCTATGCTTGGTGTCATGGGCCTGTAACACCAGCTATTCAGGAGACTGAACTGGCCTGTAACACCAGCTATTCAGGAGGCTGGACTACTAGAGAGAGAAGTTCAAGATTTGCCTGTCTCAAAGGAGGCTGGGGATACAGTTTAGCAGCACAAAACTTGCCTAGCATGAGGCAGGTCTGCATCACTGGTAAAACAAGTAAATCTTCAAAAGCATCATATAAGTTTTACCCTTGAAAAGACCCTTGAATTAAAACACCATGTTTCAAAATATCCTGAAGTTTCTGAACTAGCTACGACACAAAACTCTAGAGCAGCTACACTGGTAGCTGATATCCTTCAAACTGATATCCCAAGCTGAGGCAAGACAGAAAGAGGAAACTTATGGGGACACAGAAAGGGAGAGGAGCTTCTTGCCAGCTCAGCATTGAGAATCCCAGCACTCGGGAAGCAGATCTCCGTGAGTTTGAGGCCAGCCTGGTGTACAGAGCAAATTCCAGGACATCCAGGGCTATGTAGAGAGACCCTATCTCAAAAAACCAAACCAAATCAAAAAACCCCACAATTTACATTTGCTTGCAGGACTTTCTCCTTCCCCAAAGACAGACCTGTAATTGTCTAATCTCAGCAGAGAGAGCTCCTTGATGGTAAAACAACGTGCCCAACCTCCTTGGGTTAGGTTATAGTTCTACCACAGCATCTCTGAAACCATTTCACTGTTTCTGCATCAAGGCTGAAAAGTATTTTATCTGAACACCTCAAATGTCAGTTCTTACTCTGAAGGTTCATTTACACATACTTCATTCAAAAAGAAATGTTCGAAAAGATTCACGGTTTTCCTCACACTGGGCACTGTAAGGATGCAGGAAATGTAGTTACAGTGAAGATGGTAAATTTCTCGTTCTTGATAACTACAAACACTTTGAAGGGGAAGAGAGCCTACTACTAAGCTGGCCTGTGGAGATTGGTCTCAAGCCCAGGCTCGCAGTCTCACACTACTTATTACTGTGGACCAAGACTTTCAGATTTCAGGTGCTCTGACCCATCCCTGTCAAGACAACATCTCATTTTTAAATACAGCAGATGGTTCACAGCTGGAGAATTTGGGGACAGTTCTAGTTAAAACAAAAACAAAACAAAACAAAAACCCCAAAAACCTCAGATGTGTCTCCCTTGCTGGCCTCATGCTCCCCTACTCTGGTTAATGTTGTCTTCCCGTTTATTTCCTCAAGTCAGAAACCAGAGAGCTGTGCATGGCTCCACCCTCTTCCCTAGTAACCCATGTGCTGTTGTTGCCAAGTCCTGAAAATGCTACTTCCTGTATGCCTGCAACCAGTGTCTTCCCTCCAAGGCCTTACTTCAAATTTTCTTTCTTATTCGTGCGTGTGTATGCAGGCCAGCTGACTCAAGCGCTTCTGAGGATCCTCCTGTCTCCACTGCCCATCTCATCACAGGAGCACTGGGAATCTAGAAGTGTACTGCCAGATCTCATGTGGACTGTGGAGCTGAACTCAGGTCCTCAACACTTACGCAGTAAGCACTTTACAGAATGGGCCATCTCTCTAGCCCCTTACTTGAAAATTTCTAATAGCAGCCATTACAATCAACCTCTTAACAATGATCTTTTTGGCAGGTGTGAAAGCTGAGCAGGAGGATCATAAATTCAAGGCCTGTCTGGGCTAGAGTAAGTTAAAGAGTTAACCAGATCAACAACATAATGAGCCTGTTTCAAAAGTAATTTTCTAAATTAGCTTTTATTTTAAATATAGATACAGAAGACTTTCTCAGAATATCCACAAGAGACCCGTGCTGCCCTCCAGAGACAGTCTGTGAACCACGAACGCCCTGACTCTAGGGCTGGGGTAGAAAACAGCAGATGACTCAGAAGTACTCAGTATTGGAACAGGGTGTCAGAGCTCCCCTCTCCTGTTGTCCCCATGCATGAAAGCAGTGTCACCAGCATCACAGTTGCTCCCAGGGTTAAAGCCTGGGAAGCTTAGGCAAATGTAAGTATTAGTGGGTTATACCCAAAGTGAAAGATAAATGTCCTTGAAATAATAACCAAGTATATGTTAAGAAATGAGAAAAACACAATGTCCATGCAGAAAATTTCAAATCATTTCTGCAGACTCTTGCCCCTCAAGGAAAGGGAGCATATCTCAGGTGAAGGGTAAGGCATGTGCACAAACGTCAAGGGGAATCAACTTCATCGTGAAGAGATCCAGTTAATATAACCTCATTAATAAACAAGGTCAGTAACTGAACTCATAAATCATGTTGCCAGTTCCTACCCTTGACACCCTGTGAGCAGGATGGTATATTACTTTTGTGGTTATGCAGCTGAAACCCACAACCATAGTTTAATCACAAGAAAGCCATCAAGCAAGCATATTCAAATAGTGAAACCAGTGAAAGACTAAAGCCATCACGATTATCAAAAACAAAGAAGTTCCGAGGAACAATGCCTAAGGAGGCCAATGTGGTGACATACAGAGGCAGGTGGATCTCTAGGAGTTCAAAGCAAGCCTAATCTATATAGTTCCCTAACAGCTAGGACTATGTAGACAGACCCTGTCTCAAAACCAAACCAAACCAACCAACCAACCAAACAAACAAAAACAGAACAAAACACTCAGAATAAGCATGACAGCCAAACACACTGTGTTCTTGGAATATAAGAAGGCACTGGGGGAAAAAATTAAGGAAAGTGTCACATGATGAAAGCTAGCTAATGACTATGAGCCATTAACTGCCTCAGTGTACAAACATCAGATGTTAACATAGCAAACGGGGGTGGCTGCAAAAGAACACTTTATGGTGGTCCCAACTTTTCTGTAAATCATAAAACTGCTCTAAAATATTTTTAAAAGATTATCTCTTAATTCTAGACAGAATTAAAAAATGGAAAAATGATGTTTTAAATTCGTCTACATTTTTTTTACTAATTAAAAACAAACAAACAAACAAATGGCTAGAAAGATGGCTCAGTAGTTAAAGAGTACCTGTTCTTCCAGAGGACCCAGGTCTGAGTCCCAACATGCATACAGATGCACACAATTGCCTATTAACTCCACTCCAGGGGATCCAAGACACTCCTCTGGCCTCTGTAGGTACCAGACATGCGCACGATGCACAGACACACATGAAAGCAATATATTCATGCATGTAAAATAATACAGTAATTATTTAAGAAAACAAAATAACAACAAGAACCCCTAACAAATGACACTCCTTATTTTGCTTCAGAACTGGGATCTTAGGATTCTTTTTTTAAAAAAGTTTTATTTTTTTTTTAATTTTACATGGTTTTGTTGTTGTTGTTGTTGTTGTTGTTGTTGTTGTTGTTGTTTACAAGAAGTATGTCTGTGTAGCACATGTGTGCTTGGTACCTGTGGAGGCCAGAAGGCTAACAATCCCCCTAGAACTGAAGTTACACAGTTACTAGCCATCATGTGGATACTGAGAATCAAACCCTAGTCCTCAGGATGAACAGTCATGCATGCTCTTAACCACTGAGCCATTTCTCCAGCCTGGAATCTTAGGAATGTAAAGTGGATAATAAGGAAAATATTAGTTTTTCCCTCACATTCATTCTGTATTTATCTAGGCTGGCCTAACACATACGATCCTCCTGCCTCAGTCTACTGAGTGGTAAGATGACAGATGTGCACCACTAGGCGTGGCCTGAGAGGACACAAATCTTAAAGACTAGGATACTGTGAGAACCTAAAGAGTTCTTCTGCTCAAAGAATGTGCACTCTGCTCAGACTGGGAGATTTCAGAGAAGCTCGAGCTGTGAGCAGATAGTATCAGAAGTTGGGCATATCCCAGGATAGCAATAGAGAGGAACAAAATGCCACTACACAGCAAGGTACTGTCAGTTCTTACACAGGAGAACCCACAAGCTAAAAGTAGAGATTTTCAAACTCCCAAAGAAAGTTTTCTCCAAGTCTCAAAATTCCCATTTGTCAGTCACAAGTTTTTATGGGCTTTGAGAAGCTATCAGATCTAGCTGCCAGTTTTATGTATTTAATGTGAACATGGACCCTCAACTACCTGCTTCTCGAAGGACAAGGAGAAGCAGTTAGCAATGCAACTTAAAATCCGAGGAATATGCAACACATGAGATGCTGACTTGCAAATCAACTGGGAGAATCCAAACTTCATCATAGTGATCTTTCTGTCGTTGTCAGTTCTCCCGAGCTCTCGGCCTCACAAAAAGGGACATAAATCAAATAAGGCTGCGTGAGGGGAGAAAGTGAGCATTTTAGAGGCCCAGCAGAGCACCACCTGTCCTTTCCTCACAGAGGAAAGGGCCACAGAAAGCCACACAGAGCAGGTCCTGTCTACCCGCAGGCACCGATTTCAGCCAAGACTCACTTTGCTCAGGGTTGTGCTCCATGCACTCCCATCCCCAATGATGGATCTTTTCCTTCTGCTTTGAATCTCAACCACACCATGGCCAGCTCCAGCCAGCCCTGCCCACACAAGTCAACAGGGCAGAGATTGAGCCCCAAAATGTTAAACTTTTTAATGCACTCAAGAGACTTAGATAAATGGTGGGACTCAAAAGTCTAGCACACAGGGGTCCATAGGGAAGGATGAAACTCTCCTGAACAATATTAAACATGAACAAATACAGTTTACTTACTTAGCCTTCTCTCTCTCTCTCTCTCTCTCTCTCTCTCTCTCTCTCTCTCTCTCTCTCTGACAGTCTCAGAATGCAATCGTGAATGGCCTCAAAGTCACAGAGATCTGCCTGCCTATACCTTCAGAGTACTAGATCAAGGGTGTGTGCCACCACACTCAATTACATATGATCTTATATCTTTTCAGAGTTTGCTGGTATTCAATGAAAAAGGCACAGGTTTAATAAACCTAAGTTACATTTCTGCCGGAATATTCCAAGCCCAACTTCATAGAAAATGATGGGGGAAACCAAAATAAATCCATTTTAACTGCAAACAAAATGCTTTGGATTAATAACACATATATAAACCAAATAAGGGGATTTGTCAACTATTGCATATCATTAGTGACTCTGGAAACAGAGCTGAACAGGGTAACTGCAGGGGTCTGACTGTACCAAGAAACAACCCAGCAGCTTTGAGGCAGAATCTGGGAGCTTCAGCATGTGATCAATGGGTGAAAAGATAAGAGTTAAAACACTAAGGCTTGAAGCTAGTCCCACTTAGCAGGTGGGCCTCTGGTAAAGGAGACGAAGGTCACAGGATAAACCAGTAGGACCCTCTTGGTTCTCACTGGAAGGCAGTCTGTAGGATGCATACTCATCAGGCAAAGCCCAACATGTCTCCTTGTTGGGCCCTTGAAACATGTAACTAACCTCATATCTGAACCATAAATTAAAAATTAAAAGCAGATTTGTATATAAGAGCTGAAACTGGGGGATTTTTAAGGCAGTCTTAGGCAAGGTTAGGCCTCTAAATGAGCAGAGAAGGGTACCTGAGGTACAATCTAGATCAGCATCACAGGACAAAAAGGGTGGTAGTCAGCTGATAGCATCTCTCATTGTGGTAAGTAGACTGATCACCACAGGCCTGCTCCATCCTCTGACTAAGCAGTTAGCAAACAAATTCCTAGAACAACTGGCATAACAAATCTCCCTGCTGGAAGAACTTTATTAGCATAGACTAGTCTCCTGTAAGTTTAAGTATTAGATAAAACTAGTGTCAAACTAGCTTCTGTGCACAATCATTGTGAGATGACAATCATCAAAGTTTCATGTCCTCAGACACAGAAGATATTCAGAATATAGAGGAATATAAAGAAAAGGGTTGGGGAGAAGGACAGAGTGAAGACTACCTTTCTGTTCCCTATTTCCCACTATAGAGAGCCCACCATATTACTTAAAGCAGTATAAGTACCTGATCGAGCAATGCCACTGTCCCTGTCTTCATTCTGCCCTCTGCTTGGCATATCAACAGGTGTGCTGTGTGCTAAGACAAAGAGACAAGGAAAACATTATTAGGCTCGCCAAAGGCAGAGGCATTTTAGAGATGACTTCAAACTGGGCTACTGCTATTGATGGACTGATATATAATAGCAACTAACTAGACAGCAAATTAAATATATAAAAAGTCCACAAGAAACCAAGAGACAAAACCAACAAGCCATTTGCCTTTATGCTGGAGCCTACAAACTCTTGTGAATGACAGCTATTAAAAATGAAAAAGTACATTAAACCATCCATGCAGTAAATACAACCAGCATTCTACGTTAGCCATTTCTTCATTATTAATATATTTAAACAATATAATATTTTCAAAAGCTTTACAATTAATTAGTTTCAGTAATAGTTGTAAGCAGCTTAGGAAGAGATATAGTTAAAAAAACCATTTTTTGAACCTAGAAATGTTTATTTATAACACAGTCTCTTGGCAGACACAGAAACCATTAACTTCCTAACAGCTTTTCCTCCAGTTGTTTTCCCTACACATGGTATCATAGTTATTTAGAAAAAACCTCATGTCCTGGCATAAACTTGGGAAAACACACTTAAGAAGAATGTGTGCCTAGAAGACTTCTACTGAGTGAACTATACATCTACTGGGCTGAGAGGTAGACGAGAATTTGTTCTAGTAAATTTTACAATGAACAAGAAGTTACTGTTGTGGATGAATAACATACTTGCTAGTATTTTTTAGGAACATGTTTATTTTCCAAGTTTTAAAGGAATATATAAATATGCAGTACTTGCTCTGAGGAGCTGGGATGGCAGTATCAGTTTCATTAGGCACCAGAAAACTACAATGCCTTAGTATATTTCAGGCTTGGAAAAGGAATAGAAGAAAAAAAAACCCATTTGCCTTCCTCACAACTTTAAATGTTAGTCACGAACATTACGCGTGTTAATCATGCTACAAAGGACACTGAGCAACCTCTGCTGGCAAGGCCAGTTAAATCCCAAAAAAGACCCAGAATATCAAGATTACTACACCTGTAAGGAATCTAGACATTGCATTTAAATGATTTGATTAAGTTAATATGAGAGAGAGAGAAAGGGGGGGGGAGGTGATTGAGCCCTCCCATGCTCCTAATAGAGTGACTTAAGATACTCCATGCAGGTAAGGGTCAGGTGAATAAACGGGAGAGAGATGCCACAGCAAAGAAAAACAGCTCACAGCAGCAGAGGAGGCCTGGGAAATCAGAAGAAATTAATTCTCTTAGAAACACTAAGGGCTCATTTCTGATCAAAGTCAGCTCACATTTGGACCATTAACAAAGACATTCACAACAGAGGTTCATGGCTTACACTTCAAAACAGCATGACTCTAGCTGCATTTCAAACTAGCATCTCTTGTCACGAAAGCCCTTAGGGTTTCTAGAGAAGAAGAAATGGATTTATTTTTCTAAGAACCTGCACAGGAGCTTGAACGTGTGTGGGTCACACTGTGCTCAGCATTCCACACCAACCTGCAAAGAAAGAGGCGCTCCGGGTGAGCCGGAGAGGTCCTCCTTCAGACAACCCCTGCAGCAGCTTGCCGCTGCACGCCTGCAGCAGACCTAGAGCAGAACACACAGAAGACGCAAGGCACACACACAAATAAACACAGGTTAAAGAGAACGCAAAACTAAACCTGAACACAACAAACAGAATAAACCACGCCCCCAACTGTAGTGCTCAGAGAGAAAATCTGTCTGTCCAGGCATCTCTTTTACCTAGGTTACTTCCAGTACGACAAGGACCCAAACTGCTCTGATTTGTGTTCAGTTTTCCAGCCTGAGGATCTTGGTTGATGTATTCGAAGCTGTCCTGCAGGCTAAATCAAGATGGGAAGGGAGAGAGAAAAAAAACAAAACAAAACATCAAGAGGTTAACAAATTTGTTTTTAAATAGATTCCTAATTACAGATAACAACTGATCAGTTCCTCAAAATTTTTCTTTATAAATAGTTTCAATAACAACAATAATAATAAATAACAATCAAAAATTTAAAATGGTAAGTTGGGAGTAATCTGTTGTAAGAAAATAAAAATGTTTTGGAAGTGGTCAATCTACACACCTACCTATACAACTATATTAGTAACCACTGAGGGGTCTGAAATGAGACACCAGACTCTAATTGTGCTTCAGTGACTGACATCTTCTCAACTACTATTCAGTTTTAAACTTTGCTTTAGAAACTGACACCTCAGATATTGCTATTCACTTCAAAAATTTTCAAAAACCACTCAAAATAAATTAATTTTAAGTCTTGGCTAATATCTACTAATAATTTAGCAATCTGTTTCAGGGGTAAGACATATATCAGAAATTATGCTTCACTTTAAAAAAAATAAGAATTATTCATAATAATGAGTCAAACATATTTTACCAAAGAGCTAAATATCAACACTCTGAAAAAACAGAGTAAAAAATAATTTTTACTTAAAATGAACTCAATATTTTTGATAGTTAGTGGGATAGACAAACATTTAAATTATGCCAGAGACATCTAAAAAAAAGTATAAAAACAAGTATCAGTCAAGTATGGTAATGCATGTCTACAGTCCCAGTATTTATGAAGTAGACGCAAAAGAACCTTGAGTTCCATGCCAGCCTGGGCTACAGGTACATAGATCATGTCTCAACAGCTCCCCTGCCCCCACATCCCCCCAAATCAGAAACAAACACTTCTCCTGTAACCTGACAAGGCTTCCAGTAGAGGGATTGGAAAACCCACCCAGCCACAAAGCCTTCAACCTACAATCTGTCCTGCCTGCAAGCTGTGCCAGGCAGGGTAAAGGTGACACAGAAATTGTGTGAGTGACCTATCAATGACTGGTCCAACTTAAGGGAGCCCACCACTGACACTGTCTCGAGGGCCACCACCCAGAGGCTGGGCAGCCCAGAGACCTAGGCTAAAACTAAACATGACTGGCCAGAAAAATCAATGAAATGAGTCCTAATGATATTCTGCTATACTCATAGATTGGTGTCTAGCCCAGTTATCATCAGAGAGGTTTCACCTAGCAACTGACGGAAACAGATGAAAAGAATTAGGCAAAACTTGGGGAACCCTGTGGAGTAGGGAGAGGAAGGACTATAGGAGCCAGAGGGATGGAGAACACCCAGACCCACAGAACCAACTAACCTGGGCTCACAGGGCTCACAGAGACTGAACTAACAATCAGGGAGCCTGCATGGGTCTGAGCTAGGTCCGTACATACACATTATAGTTGTGTAGCTTGGTGTTCTTGTGGGATTGTGAGAGCAGGGGCTACCCCTGACTCTTTTGCCTACTTTTGGGATCCTTTTCCTCCTACTGGGTTGCTTCTTCTAACCTTAATATGAAGTGCCCAGTCTTAATGCAACCTGATATGCCATGTTTCCTTAATATCTCTGAGAGGCCTGCCATTTTCTGAAGGAAAAATGAAGAGGGAGTGGATTAGAGGGAGAAAGGAAGAAAGGGGAGGGACTGGGAGGAGAGGAGGCTGGGAAAACTGTGGTCATGGTATAATATATGAGACAAATAAATAAGAAAAACAGAAGTTCCTATATTATCTTAACTCATAATGCTCCAAAGGTAAGTGTTTAAACTATCTTGTGAAAGGTAGCCAAAGATTCACTTATCTAGTGGTCCTAAAATATGCAGGAAAATTATATATATATATATATATATATATATATATCCCTTTAAGTTTTATATTAAAAGTATAACAAGTTATTTTATATAAAAAATGTAAAGTGAGCATGGTGGCTCCTGTTTGGAATCCAGCACTCAAGGTACTGAGGCAAGAGATCTATGAATTCAAGGCCATGGTAGGCTACACAGTGAGTTTGGGCCATTCTGAGCCACACAGAGTTCTAGGCTAGCTTGAACTATATGATGAGTTCAAGGCCAGCCTGGGCCTATGGTGTGAGACCCTGTATCCAAAATCAAATAACAGCCAAGTGGTGATGGCACATCTCTTTAATCCCAGCACTCCAGAGGCAGAGGCAGGCAGATTTCTTCAAGTCCAAAGTCAGCCTGATCTACAGAGGTAGTTCCAGGTCAGCCAGGGCTACACAGAAAGACCCTGTCTCAAAACACAACAACAAAAACAACAGTACACCAAGCATTCTGCTTAAAAGTTCAAAGTGCATAAAGAAATGTTCCTGAAAGGAGGGTAGACATTTCTGTATTCTATTCATCCAGAAGTATAGAAGGGAGGAGGGTGTGTATAAACTAAGAACCCACCACTCCAGGGGTGTGACTGAGGGGAAGGGACAGGCAGATGCATCTGCAAGAGTCCAGAGCAGAGAGTAAGTAGTAGACTGGATATGGTCAATATGGTCAGCAGAGTGGACCAGGCAATGAAAGGGGAGGGGGGAGGCAGGGAGGGAGGGAGGGAGGGAGGGAGGGAGGGAGGGAGGGAGGGAGAGAGAGAGAGAGAGAGAGAGAGAGAGAGAGAGAGAGAGACACAGAGAGACAGAAACAGAGACAGAGACACAGAGACAGACACACACCAAAATACTACCAGGAGAGACCAAAATACTACCAGGGATGTAAGAAGAATGCGAAGCTATGGGGGGAAGCTTCTGAGACGGAGAGGTTTAGGGTAATGGGGGAGATGAGAAGAGCCAGGTCCTTGTGATCCTGAGGGAGCCTGGAGGCCAGCATACATGTTGGTGTGCTAATGGTACCACAGACAGCCATTTGTCTCTTCCTTCTGATGGTGATAAGGAAATGGCTCCTTTGGTAGAGAGGAATGGCACCAGAATCAGTGGGGGGTGGAGTTTCCTTTGGACCCGAGAGGTATGGAGGGGACTGGATGGACATGGACGGATGCAACCAGGAGTGACAATAAAAAGACTGCATGGTCCACTATCTATCAGCCACAAAGGCTAAGCTAACTGCTCCAGACAGATGGCTTCCTGCCCCACCGCCTGGAGAAACTATACAAGTTCACTCTTTCTAAGGTAAATAAATAAAACTGGGAGCGGAGGCTCATGCCTGCAATCTTGGTATTCAGAAGGCTGAGATACAGAATTATTGTGAATCTGAGGAGAGGCTGGGCTAGACCCTGACTCCTCATCCTCCACCTCCACCTACTTACAGCACTCCACCCTGCATCAAACCAAAGCAGTCCAATCCACTTTCCCAAGAATTAAAACTTGGTGACTGACAGTAGGAACAGAGAATAACAGATGGATACCCAAGGCAAAGGAGTCACCCATCAGCCTGGGGATAGAACTCAGAGAGTTTTTGCCTGGCATACATGAACCCCGCATTCACTCCCTAGTACCCTACAAATAGGTAAGTGGCACACATCTGTTACTTCAGGACTTTTGGGGAGATGCAGAAGGATCAGAAGTTCAAGGCCATCCTCAGACACAGCAAATTCCAGCTAGTTCAGGGCTAGCCTGGGCTAATGAGACCTTTTCCCAAAAGCAGACAAAGTCATCTGTCTTTAGGGCCCTAAACTTCTAAAAGTCTAAAAAATGTTCACTTGCTGTTATTAGAAAATGACTAAAACCCGTCATTAATCTGCACTTATCTTGCTAGTCATTTAGAATATCTTACAACCCTCAAGAATTGTATCTAGAAACAGACACATAAAAACATAAGGGATGCAAAATCCTCACTTACTTATTTGTACTCCCACAGAAGCTACCCATTCCAGCAGAAAACACTTTACTAATCATCAGCTGTGGAGGAGATCTAAAAAAAAAATAAAAAAGAATGAAGAAAATTGCTTTTTAAGTTAGAAAGTCAGTACCATCGGTCCAGTTCTTACAAACGGCACATTGGCAGCCTCACCGTATGTAGTGTATCTTCAGGGTGGAGCCTTTGTAACTCATTGCAACCGAGCCGAACATCATTTCCCCCAGCATGTTGACATCAGATGCTGGTCTCGTGTACTGCACACAAGAAAACAGTCCATGGAACAATGCAATAGAAAGCCCTGTCTCCCAATCTTTGGGTCTCTGGTTGAGTGGGCTGTCATGCCAGCATCCTAAAGCTAAAGATGGTCACCTTACAGTTATCCTCTATCAGCGACCACCTGATATAATTCACAAATGTTACTAGTTTTACATTTTCTTTTTTATATAATATGCTCACACATCAAAGATTATCATCTCCATTTACAAAATCTAACTATGAAGAAAACAGGAAAACTCTTCTTTGGATACTGAGTAGATCCTGAAAAGAAACATGGTTTAGTGTTATTCAACTAAATAATCACTACCTGTGATTATCTGAATGAGAGTGTTCCCCGGCTCAAACTCAGATGTCCTAACACTTGGTCACCAGTTGGTGTTTGGGTAGGTTTGGGAGGTGTGGCCTGGTATGTTACTGGGGAAGGTAAAGACTCCTGCCATTTCTAGTTTGTTCTCTGCTTCATGCTGGAGGTTCAAGATGTGAGACCCCAGTTTCCAGCTCCTGCCACCATGTGTTTGGTCTGCCATCATAGGACCTGACCCGTTGGAACTGTAAACCCAAATAAATTCTTTTGATCTTGGTCATGGTAAAGCCATGACCACAGACAGCAAAGAAAAGTGACTTACACTTCAAGCAGGATTATGTGAGGCTCTAGGAGATAAAGGTGGTCTTATTGCTCTAAAACTTTGTAAAAATATTTCAAAAACACTTCCAATTTCCAACCAGTTGCTCATGCCTTTCACCATCTTTTTATTTGAAGGATGGGGTGCTAACTGCCAGCTTTTGACAGAGAAGCCTGGCTTTTCCTGATTGACCGTCTGCCTAACAATGGCCTCCATTTCCATCTTCCTTCAAATCCAGCAGACACATTCTAGTTTGCTTTATCAAACCTATTTGATACTATTGCCTTCCTACTTGAATCTTCTCTTTCTCAAATCACCCCTTGATTGTTTCCTGGAGGACACTCCACTCACTAGCATGTCCACCATTCTTTAAATGCTTCATTATTTACACAAGAGAATCCCCTCTGACTTATTTATAGGTCAAGACTTCTCCTTCAGCTCTAAGCATCTTAAGAGCAACGGTTCTCAATCTTCCTAATGCTGTGTGTGACCCTTTAATACAGTTCCTTATGTTATGGTGACCTCAACCATAAAGTTATTTTGTTGCTATTTATAACTGTAATTTTGCTACTGTTATGAATCATAATGTCAGTATCTAATGTACAGGGTACCTAATATTTGCCCCCCCCCCCCCCCGTAAAAACCACTCTCTGGGAGACTCCGCTCAGCCATGCTGACACCCTTATGGACAAGATAAAGAAGAGTGAGAAGCAAACTGATGAGCTACAGCCACATCAGCACAGGCAGCCCCTGCAAATGTCCTCTTAGCTCAGAGAATGAAAGACTCTTCCTCTCTGTGCTTTCCTGAATCATTCCAGTGTTTTAAACTCCAGTATATACACATCTATGTGTACACACACACACACTCCTTGCCTCTTTATAATGACAAAAGAGGATAGAGAAAGATAAACGTGTGGGTCCTGCTAATAGAGAGTGGATTCATCTCTGGCTACAGCTCATATCAACTTCTTCCTACTTCAAACACAAGCCAACTGATTTCTCATATTCCCTACTAATAAATTCCACCCACTCTCTCCGTTTTATAATCTGCCTTTTCTTGGAACAAAGACTATGTGCTAACTGAGATTCTCAACTAGCTTTGAGCCCTATAACCTATGGGCAAATGCACCACACAGGTCTTAAAATTTAGGGCTTATTTGTCTGTGGCTGCTGGTATAATCTCCCTGACCTTGTTTTACCAGCAGCGGTAGAGATAAGATTCTGTTACTGGTTTAAAAATAAGAACACGGGAATCTGGTTATTGTGGCACATGCCTGTAATCCCAGCACTAGGGAGACTGAGGCAGGAAGATATGACATCAGCATGGGTTACATGATCGGTTCCATACCTGCTTTGGCTAGAGGGGTAGACTGGCTCAAAACTCGAAACAAGCCTGCTGTGATTCATACCTGTGATCCCAGAACTTGGGAGGTGAATGAAGGCAAGAGGATGAGCTGTTTAAGGTGATTCTTGGCTACATAGCCACTCAGAGGCTATATGTGTCATAAACAAAAACAACGACAACAAATCAAAACAAAAGCACCCCTCTCTTGAGACGCTCGTGCCCACATGTACCAGTTGTGCAGGCCCACGGCTGTTGCAGAGACAACATGTCTTACTTGGTACTTTGGAAGCTGCTCCTTAGTGTGCTGTAAAGATCCTCCGAAGCTAAGAGAAGAGCTGCTGCTGACACTGCTGCTGCTGCTGCTGACACTGCTGCTTTCCTGACAGCATCTGGCTGACATCTTAATAGGGACATCCTCTGCTTTCTGGGTTAAGAGAGACAGGCAAGTGTATCAGGCTTTATCAGCATGCTTTATCAGGGGGAAATTTGTCAAAACATTTAGGTGCCTGAATTGCAGTAAAACCGAAAGCTGTTTTTAATTTTTTTCTTTATAATAACAAAAGTATCATTCCTGGGAATCTGGAATAATTGAATTGGGAACGGGATACTACACAGAAAATGGTGGTATGTTTGTGTAGATTGAGACATGGAGATAGAGGATAGACGTTATTCTCTCTAAATAATTCAAGTGTCAGTATCTACATTTAAATTTATACCATAAAGTCATAAACAAATACCGCTCCCTGTTTGGTTTTTAGATTTCAGTACTACATAGTCATCATGTGTGGAGCTGATTTACGGAGGACCACATGACGAGAATGATGACCACTAACGTTCAAGATTTCACCAACTAAATGCCACTAAGAAAGAAACCTATTAGCCTGGACATGCGGGCTTGTGTTTTTCGTACTCTTTCCAGCATTCCTAGTGCAGCAAGAAAGAAAAGCACCAGGATGGAGCTGTGGGAGATGAGGGCCGAACCCTGGGTCAGAAGCTACTGTGAACCATAGAGCATGTGATGGCAACCTGGTCCTCAAAGGTCAGAGGTAACAGGATTACCTACTCTATATTCCCTCGTGTGTGCTTACTTCTAAGTTTTACTGAGGGTGACCCTCACCCACCCCAGAATAGAACTCTCCCTACAGAAGCCTTTGTCAGAAACAACTTCGACTGAGCTTCCTCTGCCATTCTTTTTTTCTTTTCTCTTCTTTTCTTTTCTCTTTCTTTCTTCCTTCTTTCGTAGCATTTGCTAGGGAACCCATGAATGCAATAGCAGCTTATCTAATCTCCAGTGTGACAGTCACACTAGTGGTCTAATGCACATGTTTGCAGTCATGTGCAATTCAAACTCATGCTGCTTTTGTACTTATCAAGCGGATGTGGTTGAGGAGGGGTTGAATGTAAGGAGGAGGGGAATGTAAAGAGAACACAAGATGTGCGGGCGGGCGGGGGCGGGTCCCAGCAGGCACTGCAGCAGTGATGGAGCTTGCAGTTGTATAGGGTTAATCCTGAGCATCCTGCATCCTCTCAACAAGCTCTTTAGCCCCAGCTGTTCCTTAATACCACTTAAGCCAGAAACAGCCTCCCAGAGGGCTGAGAGCTGGTGACAGGAAGTGGCACGGGACTGCAGCAGCATAGCACAAAGATCTATAGCTGGAAGGAGCACCGGGTACAGGAAGAAGGCTACCAACTGGATTCTCTTGTAGACCTCTGTAAGCTACAAAAATGTTCGTGACCCTAAAATGCTTATTTAATTTAATGAGTACTTCAAAGAAAGCCTACATCAGTATTACCAAGTTATCCCTGCCCAGGTATCATGACTCCAGTTCCCTAGGAAGTCACTTCCCCCTCTGTCTTTGCTACCAGCAGCAGCTCCAGTGAGAATGCTCAGTTAAGCCATCTGTCGGAAGCATTTGGAGAGAGCTATCTCCTTCCTGTCCAGCCAAGAATCAAGTGCTGGCTCACCTAAGCCTCTGATCCCAGTCACCAGTAAAGCAAAGTGAATCATCACTGCTCCCTCAGCTTTCTCTTCCTTCCGCCCACCTAAAGTGCCCGGCCACTAGTGTGGTGATTGGCCAAAGTACATGTCCCAGAAGTCTTGTGACTGGGTTTGATCCCTGGGACCCACATAAAGGTGGAAGGAGAGACCAGTTCCACAAAGTTGGCTTCTGACTTCTTCTGGACACAGGCAGTAGTAGGCATACTCCAACAAAATAATTTCTAACAAATCAAATTGTGGCTGGAAAACAGTCCACTGGTGTTCATTTACTTAATCACAAATTCTATAGACTACCAGAATTTGGTCAGTATGGGAAGCAAGTGATTAAACAAGAAAAGAGTAAGAATCAGTGGCTTTATTTAGTCTGTAAGCATCTGAACAAATACTGAACTGAATGAAGTAAACAGTCCAGCCATGGCGACAGATTAGAGGTATCTTGGAAGACTGGGGAGGGCAAAGTTCTTCTGGTATTATTGTTACCTTTCCCCATCCCCTCCCACCTCCCCGCCATCCCCTTCCCTACAACAGAAACATTAATGAACGATTCCTTGGTCAGAAGGGTAAGATGACAGAGAACATTAGTATATTAAGGCTCTTCGGTGAGGAAGCTTTTCAATTTTGTTTGACCTTGTGCTACATAATACCTTTCATTTACTTTAGTTTTTTTAACATGGCCTGTATAGCCCAGGCTACCCCCAAATCCCCGTCTTCCTGCCTCAGCCTATCTAGTGCTAATCCAGCACCAGCATGAACCACACTTGGCACCTTTTACTATCTATGAAAAAAATCTGACAGAAAGTCTGGCAAATATGCTAGCACTTTATGAATTTCAGCAGCATATTTTCTTACTATGCTTGATGCTTACAAAATCCTACTAGATTACAATGGACAGCAAATGCATCTTTCTTGATGTCAATGGTCCCCTGTTGGCCGGCCTGCCTGCCTGCCTGCCTGCTGGGGCGCTGCTCTGCTTGCTCCTTCTGCATCCCTGCAGGCAGCATACAACAGATCAGCATTTCACACCTGAGCTGCCGCCTCTTCCATCTTCTGAACGGCTCTGGAATCAAACATGACTTGTCTGCCTCTCCTCTCACAGTCTTGGTACACTATCAGGCGAATGTCACTCAAGTCAAACTCCGAGCACGACCAACTGTGGATTCAAAAGAGAGAGAAGCTGGATTATCTGCAAGGCTTGGTGTGACCATGGGCAAATAAATACAATTTCCAGCCAATGTGCTCAGAAATTGGCTGCGCAAATGTTCACAATTCTCATGCCAACAGTGGCAAGGCCGCTCTAATAATAAATCACTGGAGAGAAAAGCACTGCCTTCCATAGTCAGTTTGGGCACAAATGGCAGAAAGAAGATGCAAGGACAAACACGAGAGGGCTAAGTCGGATGCCTGGGTTCTGGGGAGAGCACACCAGTTAAAGGAGCGCCTATGCCTTGGAGGCAGCCATCCCCTCTCAGGTGGGACTAGCAGCAATGCCACAGATGAAGGTTATTACATTACCCTAACATGTCTGGCTTATACAGAAGCTTTGAAACCAAATGCATTTGCTAACCATGATGATTAGCAAAAAGGGAAACACAGTTTGCTCCCAAGCAAAACATGTTAAGAAGAAAATGCAGGTTTATGCAGCAGTAAAGAATTCGATGGGAAAGCAGAAACTACAGAACTATTTACAGAGTGTGCTTTCAGCACGTCGTTAGCAACCCTTTCAACACAAATGTACTCTGCACTGTATTAGAGGCTCTGTAGTAAGGTGCAAAGAAATCAATAATTAATCAAACTGACTGGATGCCTGCCCTCATGAAGTTCAAGGCTTAGTGGGGGATATTATTAACCTAATACTTACAGATAAATACATAACTACAAACTGTCTGAAGTTCAAAAGGAAAACTAAGGATATGATAGAGTCTCAGAGCCTGGCATAGTGACTCACGTCTATAGGCTCAGCACTCTGGAGTCTGAACTAGGCAGAACTGCGGCAGAACTAGACCATCCTGGTTACACTGCAAGACCTAGTCTCTAAAACAGCGAGGTGTAAGGAGAGAGGCACAGAAGTCACCGAGGACTTAAATCGACTTTTAAACCAGACATGAAGAATGACCAGTTAATGTGAACATCACAAAGCAGCAGAGTGCAGCACAGGAAAGGGAAAGAGGAAAGGCAGGGAGAGCTGCCCTATGAGGTGGGGAGGGGTGGGGGGATGGGACTGAAGCAGGTCCTGACAGGATAAGCTCTAAACACAGAGAGCAGCCAAGGAAAGCAGATGGTTGATAAGATCAGATAGCTGACTGCCCTAAGAAAAGCAGACACATGGGAGTGGAGGGCACGGGGAGCCAGGCCCCTCACATTGCCTGCTACAGGCTGTAGTGACCAGTAGCAGAGGTAGGGAGGAGACAGCTTAAAGCAGAATCTAAAAGACTGAAGCAGAAAGCTGCCAATTTTTTCAGGTAGACTCTGCTATAGGATACGGGGAAGACACTGAAGGGGTGGGAGAATAAAGGAGGGACAAACGAAAAACTTCATAGTAGACCCTGTAAATATAGTCAGATACAGCTGGATTCAAACCCAAAGGCTTCCCCCTTCCATTTTGCCACTGGACTGATCAATGTATAATTGCTGACCTCATAAACTTGCTTTGTGGATTAAGTAAAATACATAAAGGGCGTCACACAAGCTTGACATACATATAAGCTCCAAAAGTTACGCACTCCCTCCCGGGAGTGAAAAGGCCAGTTTTTGTGAGAAGCTGGGTGCCTTTGGTCCTTCCTGGGTTCAAGCAATAGCAGTTAATTTGAAGCACATTCTCTGAGGGCAGCACCCTTGTTCTCTTAAACCAAAAGAAAGAAGAAAGAAAGAAAGAAAGAAAGAAAGAAAGAAAGAAAGAAAGAAAGAAAGAAAGAAAGAAAGAAAGAGAGAGAGAAAGGGAAGGAAGGAAGGGAAGGGAAGGAGGGAGGGAGGGAGGGAGAAAGGAAGAAGGAAGGAAGGGAGGGAGGGAGGGAGGGAGGGAGGGAGGGAGGGAGGGAGGAAGGAAGGAAGGAAGGAAAAAAGGGAAGGAAGGAAGGAAGGAAAGGAAGGAAGGGAGGGAGGGAGGGAGGGAGGGAGGGAGGGAAGGGAGGGAGGGAGGGAGGGAAGGGAGGGAGGGAGGGAAGGAGGGAGGGAAGATAAGTAAGTTCTGGTTGTCCCTTCTGTCACCAATGTGCTTTCTATATTGTGCCTGGCACCCTTGCCTCGCTTGCCCCTCTGACATGAAGCGCAGTGGCAAATTTTATTTTGGAAACTATTTTCCTCTGCTCTTAGGCCAGAGGCACTCAGTATTCAAGGTATGACCAATGAGAGAGATGACACATGTCCCAAGTTGATGGGTGGGAGCCACCCCACACTTACAGCCCAGCCTATACATCATGACCCCAGGAGTGACCAAGTTACTGTGGAGAAAAGCAAAAGTGCAGTGGAACGAGAAGAGAAGGACCTGCTAGCACTCAGACCAGCTGTCCCCATGGTTGCAATATTCCTTATAGATGTCTGTCAAAACCAGGTCTGATGGCTAGGACCCACACTGCCAAATTTTAAATGTATACAAGGCTATTAAAACTCTCTCTGGCAGGGTGTGGTAGCATATGCCTTTGATCTCAACACAGAGGCTGGTAGATCTCTGTGAGTTCCAGGCCATCCTGGTCTACACAGGGACCTCCGGGACAGCCAGGACTACATAATAAAGAAACCCTGTCTCAAAAACAAAACAAATCCAAAACAGCAACAATAAAACCTCCCACTGAAATGTATGTTAAAGCCATAAAGGCTGGGGAGCTGGACATATGACTCAGTGGTTATGAGCACTGACTGCTCTTAGGTCCTGAGTTTAATTCCCAGCAACCACAATGATGGCTCACAACCATCTGTAATGGGTCCGATGCCCTCGTCTGGAGTGTTTGAAGAGAGCAACAGTATACTCTCATACAATAAATAGATAAATCTTGAAGAAGGAGGAGGAGGAAGAGGAAGAAGAAGAAGAAAGCATGGTAACTCTTTAAAACAAACAGTATATAGGGTAAAGTTATTACAAGTGCAAAACAAAACACCAAAGATTTAATAGCCAATCGTTATTTTGATGTTTGCCATCTGGAATATTCCTAGGGAAAACTACAGCCACGTATGGCAGTGAAATTCTTTGGAATAAGGCAGAGCAGGAGAGCTCAGCTCTGCCTGACTCATAGCCTGGTCTCTGAGGCAGCTTCTGTAGGGAGAAAGAGAGGGAATCTGCAGAAAGGAGATAGCATAGACCAATTCCCACATGGTAGACAGAGGAAACTCCCTTAAGTTGCCCTCTGCCATCGACTTGTGTGCCATGGCACATACACACACATATACAAACACTAAACGTAAGTTTAAAAGGTAATAAGAAAAACTTTAAACTTCGGGATGCCATTTCTTTGGTTAGAACACCCTCTCTCTCAGCTCCCACAACAAGAGAACAAAGCACATAACCAAAGCATGAATTTATTTCCCTGAAAGGTAACAATAAGAATAATACAAGGGCCATGAGGTATAGAAAACACCTGTTTGAAGTATATATGTATATAAATCCACACTGGGGAAGCTGTGGCAGGAAAATTCAAGGTCAGCCTGGGCTACAGAATAAGGCCCCGCTGCAAAAGTAAACAACAAAGTCACTCTGAAAAGATTAAATAAGATATATACCATGTATCATAACAAAACTATGTTATGATTAGAGTCGTGTTCTCCCACCCCCGAAGCCCTCAGAGAAAAAGGTGTGCTGGGGTCCTGATGAGCCAGACCCTGTCTAGAAGTAAGGTGTTTGGAGATGTACAAGTTAAGGTGTGTTCATGCTGAAGTAGAATGCGGCGAACCTCACGAGTTTGGTCCTCTAAGACTGAGACTTGTACACAGACACAGGGACTGAAGAACAAGTCCTGCCCCTGAGTACACAGCACAACAACAAGGCAAAGAGTGTCCACCACATTCTTGGGAGTGCTGAGTGTGTCTCCTGCTCAAGAGTCATGTGCCAAATGAGGTTTAGAATGTATATACACATTAAATATTCAGCCAAAGAATGTCAATTTTTTTTTCTAAATGATCATGTGCTGACTCCAAGTTTCCAAGAAAAGGAAATGACAGGATCTTGGGTAGAGAGCTGACCTCAGGAGAGAACATTCTCAGGCAGAGGTATTACTATCTCAGACAGATGTTCAGAACCTGTGGATCAAGACCCCTTTGGCAAACCTCTGTAGTAAAAATTGTTTACACTATGATTCAGTAACAGTGGCAAAGTTATATGTAGCAACAAAAATAACTTTATGGTTATTGTCACCACAAGATGAGGAGCTGTATTAAAGGGTCACAGCATTAGGAAGGTTGAGAACCACTGCTCTAGGATATCCATGGTTTCAAGGAGGAACACTTCCCAAGGAACAGAACAGTCGTTATGTTCTTTACCGCACGTAATCTGCTATGTCGCAGAAGACCAATTCAATTCCTCGTGTTTACTTTTACAATAATAATAAGAGCAGTGGTACAAGTACATCCAGGTCAGAAGCCATGTTCTGTGGTGCCTTTCTTGGTCTCAATATAAGGAAGCAATACTATATAGCCAAAGAAAACACATGTGAAGAATTTCAAGGCAGTCTTTTGATCCAGCAATGTCAATATTTAAAGAGTCGGATATGACAGGGAACTTTAAACGTTCCAAGAAAATGATAACTAGAGCAAAACTAAGCAAGTATGGTTGTACATAGCCACAGTCGTGCCTACAACCCAAACACCTGGAAGGCTGATACAGGAGGATCACCAGCTCCCGACCGCCTGGGCAACACAGTAAGACCCTGTCTCAAAGTAGCAGTAATAAAAACAGCAGAAACTCACAGATACTTATCAATCTACTGGGCAACTCCTGCCTGTGCACTGTGTGCCAAGCCGTGTCCCAGACACTGGGACAGGTGGTGAGTGGATCATGACCTCTGTTGCCATAAAACCTACTGTATCATAAAGACACAGCCCAGCTGCTCTTAAATACACTCTTTGTTTACAACACTCACACGTTCCCTCCTCTCACTCATAAGTCAGTTTCTAAATACAAATCTCTCCAAAAGTTTGACCGGGAGTGGGAGGACATGGTGGCATACACCAGTAATCAATCCAAAGACTCTTATGTTTGAGGCAGCAACCACAGTTCATCTTTTCAGCACAGAATGTTCACTATTTCCCACCCAGCAGTAAGCTATTTGTTTCAAGAAAAGCAAAAAAGAAACGGCAAAAAAAAGCAAAAAAAAAAAGCAAAAAAGACGGCAGTCACAGATCTGCAGTACATGTAACAGAGGTCCTGATTTAGTGCTCACTGCAGTCAACAGTGTCACCTGTCCAAAACAACTGTCTTATTATCTTTATTTGTGTGCACATGCATAGGTACTCTTGGAGGCCAGCAGGAGGAGTTGGATCCCCTCTAGACGGAGTCACAGGAAGTTGTAAGTGGCATGATATGGGTGCTGGGATTCAAACTCTGGCCCTCTGCAAGAACAGTGGGTGCTCAGAACCAACCACTGAGGGACCATTCCAGCCTCAGCAGTTCTTACCCAGAACTCTGACATTTTAGAAAAGTACTAACTCTGGCATTGAGTGTTCCCAAAACCTATGTGACTTACAAGTTTGTAAAAAAGACAGATTAAGCACAAAAGCAACTCCTATGAAGCTTAATTCAGAACCAATTCAGATATACAATCCCTTAGCAGAGTTCATTCATTCAGATATACAATCCCTTAGCAGAGTTCATTCATTCAGATATACAATCCCTTAGCAGAGTTCATTCATTCAGATATACAATCCCTTAGCAGAGTTCATTCATTCAGATATACAATCCCTTAGCAGAGTTCATTCATTCAGATATACAATCCCTTAGCAGAGTTCATTCATTCAGATATACAATCCCTTAGCAGAGTTCATTCATTCAGATATACAATCCCTTAGCAGAGTTCATTCATTCAGATATACAATCCCTTAGCAGAGTTCATTCATTCAGATATACAATCCCTTAGCAGAGTTCATTCATTCAGATATACAATCCCTTAGCAGAGTTCATTCATTCAGATATACAATCCCTCAGCAGAGTCATTCAGATATACAATCCCTCAGCAGATTTCTTGAGTGCCAGATGCTTGAGAGTTCAGATTGCTTTTTAGATTTTAGAAAGATGCATATACTACATATTATGTAATACATCTTCCACAGTGTGAGAAGCAACCAAACTCCCAAATCAAAACACAACAGCCCAAGTGGTGAATATCTAAATACGAATATTAGATGGATGCTAAATACAAATATTATACATCGCTTCCTATCAGTTCAGAGCACTTGTAGATTTTTGAGAAATTTTAAGATTTTGGAAATGCTTGAAAAAGGAGTGCAGAACCATTTCATGGTTACTATACCTGAGGGTAAGACCAGGATGCATAACTTGCAGGTCTGTCCATTTTTCCTGGGCATAACTGATCCCTATTCAAAGATGCTAGCCAAAGGTTTATTTATGTTAAGGAAGTTGTACCTCTGAGCTTGTTTCCCTGTCCCCAACCCTAAAGCACTACTGTAAGTGGCAGCAAAGGTCACAAGCTAAAATACGCCTAAGTCCATAAATACTCTGTTTACACAGCAACAACAAAACATTATAGTATGTGCCACAGTGCAGCCTGAGGTTTGGGAACCAGCAAAAGGAACTACCAAGCACAGAAGACAGTTTATTCTGTCTTTTTTGAACTCAGGGTCACATCAGGTAAACTTGGAAAGAGGTAACACTGTGTGTGTAGCATTCACAGAACCATCAGGCACACTCAACTCTCCAGGGGCCACCATGCACAGAAAACAGCAGAACACTGCCCTGGATGTCAGACGGCCTGCGGCCAAGAGTCAGCCTTCCTCATGACATCTTACTCCAACATTTCTACCCCATAAAATAATGGAGTGGCCTAAAATCATCCCGCCTAACCCTCCCTTTGCTTACAGACATAACTGAACGTGTATGGGATAACTGGGACAGCTGTACAATGAACACAACCTTACTGAACTAGTCTATATTACCTCATGGTATTCCTTACCATTCCATGTGTAATCTAACCAAACTTTAAAAAAAAAATTATTTTCTTTTTATGTGCATTGTGCCCGGGTGCATGCATGTAAGTACCACATGTATGCAGGTGCTCAAGGAGGCTGGGAGAGGGTAGGCATCAGGTCCCCTGGAATCAGAGTTATAGATAGTTATGAGCAACCCAATGTGGGTGCTAAGAACCAAATCTGGGTGCTCTTAACCACTGGGCTATCTTTCCAATTTCAAAAATAAACCTATTTCTTAATAGGTTAAACATCTCCAATCAGCAGAAATGTGTGTGAATGTGAGTGTGAGTGAAGGAGTGTGTGTGTGTGTATGTGTGTGTGTGTGTGTGTGTGTGTGTGTGTCTGCACCTAGAGAAGCCTCTGAAAGGCTAGGCACTGGGACATGTGCAGAAGACTGGTAGTACAGCACACATAGAAACAACTGCCTGACATTTTTAGAATTGACAAACAGGCTTACCAAACTCATCTTAGTCAACTTCCCTGTACACACAAATACAAACACAAAAATGTAAAAAAAAAAAAAAAAAAAACAAAAAAAAAAAAAAAGTGAAAGAAATAATAAAAAAAAATGTGTATAAATAAAGAACAAAAATTATCTGAACTCAGCCAGACGTGGTGGCTCATGCCTGCAATCTCAGCACTGAGGAAGCTCAAGTAAAAGGATCACCTAAATTTGGGGTTAGCCAAGGTTATACACAGTGAGTTCCAGGCCAGAGTAGGTTGCAGACTGAGGCTCTTGCCCCCCAAACAAACAAACAAACAAAACAGAGCACATCTATAAGAGAAATATGTCTATGTAGATAATATAGATAATATAAATAAAGTCATCTGTAGATGACTTTAGAGCATGGTCAATAGTTTTTACATACAACACCATAGACACGGCCCACAAAACAAATTATTGGTAAGACAAATTACTAAAATGTAAATTTTATCAAATTTAATCAAATTTTATTAAATACTGTCAAGTGAATAAAAAGACAAGTCACTGACTAGGAAAAGAAAACATCTGTGAAAGACATATCTAATAAAGTATTGTTCTTCAAAATAAAGAGGCCTGAAAACTTGGTAAGAAAGCAACTATGGGAGAAATGTGGTGGCCCATGTCTTTAATCCCAACAATTGGGAAGCAGAGGCAGGTGGATCTCTGTGAATCTGAAGCCAGTCTGTCTATATAGTGAGTTCCAGGCCAGCCAGGATTATATAGAAAGACTGTTTCAAAACAAAAACAACAATAAAAACAAACAAAACAATAACAGAAACCCAACCAACTAAAGAAACAAAAACAAGCAAACATGGGGCTGAAAAGAAGGTTCAGTGGTTGGAAGCACTTGATCTTGCAGAGGACCTGAATTCAGTTCTCAGTACCCAAACTCCAGTTCTGGGGCATATGATGGCTTCTCAGGCACTAGGCATGCATGCACATGGTACACACACATAAATGCAGGCAAACACTTACACACCTAAGATAAGATAAATATCTAACTTTTTTAATTTTAAAAAGAAAGCATGATTTCAAAAATAGACAAGAGATGTAATTAGGACTTCACAAAGTGAACAGGTAGCAAGGAAAGTGCTTCACATCTTATGTCATTAGAGCAACACAAATCAGCCCAGCAGTGTTTCAGAGGCAAGAGGATCATTTCAAGTTCATGGTTAGCCTGGTCTACACAGAGAGTTCCAAGTCAGCCAAGGCAACAGGTAAGTCCCTGTTGCAAAAATAAAACAAAAGGAAAGGAAAGACCCAGGAAAATGCAAATCAGAAGTGAGGTATCAACCACAAATCTGTAAGAGTGAGGGAAATCTAGAACACAGACTGTAGACAAATTCTCCCCTAATTAAATGAATAATAAAGACGACAAGAAGCCAATCACTGGACGAGGAGGAGGAGGCAGGCCTTCTGGGTCCGAGAGAGGAAGAGAGAATGCAGAAGGAGGGCACTTCCTTTTGGATGGCAATGTGGGAGGAAGGCAGGCAAAATGTAGACCAGAGACTGTTAGATTTAGTGGCATAATCTGCCACCAGAAGATTTCTAACATAGAATAGTTGATGAGTTTGGGATGACAGATTCTGAGCCCAGCGGTTGTGCTATTTGTTGATACTAAACTAAGATTATCTGGTGTTTCCCGTTTTGTGTCGACTCAGGTGGGCCAGAGGAAAAGAACACAGCCCAGGTGGAATCTGGCCAGGCTTTGGGACAGGAAGATTGGGCAAGAACTGAGTACCAGGGGAAAGGTAACCACAGCAGAGTTCAGGCTGGCGAGAGCACCCACAGCTGCCCATAGGGACCAAGAGAGCTACCTCAGAGCTCTTGGTGGGAGAGGCACTGGTTAGGGGAAACCTGTGGTCTTGGGCTTTGTACTGGGCTGGGAACAGAACAGACTGAGGCCACTGGCCGGTGCCAACACAGTGATAGCATAGATCTATCAAGCCATGAATAGACATGGATTAACTTTAAATGGATATTCTAAATGAAGGAATCCAATCTTAAAAGGTTGTCTATTGTATGATTCTAATCTTTCTATTTAGGAGACAGATGAAGCTGATTTCCAGGATACTGAAACTGCTCTCTAAGTCTCATCTGTCAAAACTAACAATGTATAACATGAAGAGTGAACTCAAATATGAATTGACTCTGGGAGATAATGTGCGATTATGTAAATGTGCCACGGTGGTGAGGAACATCCTGAGTGTGTGGAGACAAGGTGTATTTCTGGAACTCTGTTTGTTCTACTGAGTTTTGCCCTGTGGTTGAGTGTGGTTTTGGAGTTTCTTTACACTCAGGTCACCATCAGGGCTTGCTGCTCACTGTTCGGCACTTAACCAGCTTTTGAAAATAATGAAACAGTAAGACAGGCTGAACAAGAGCCTGACTCACAACAAGAATGAGAACAGGAGAGCCAGAACTCTGGAGCAGTCCATCAGGCACCCAAGCTCAGCACAAGATATCAAGCAGAAATGCTTCAGCAGCTGTCCAGGCTGGGCTGCAGACTGCAGTGAAGAAGGGCCACTGTCACTCTGGTCTGGATTACATATGGTGACTAACAAGTGCCCAGCTACCACCAATGCTTATCAAAAATAAGTCCCAGGCAAATCTGCTTCTGTGACAATCCCTGGATGTGCACTGCTGACTCTCTCCCGGTAATAGATGAGTCTTAGAAGAGATGAAAACTTCCCAAAACCGTAGCAGTATTAAAGTCCCACAGCACTCCTTCTGTATCCCCTTAGCCTCAGATTACATCCCCAAATCAGAATCATCCACCAGTGGGAATTTACTCTACAGTCAGTAAAAGAGAACTCCTCATTACGTATAAACAGTGAACTGGGAAGGAACATGGGGAGGGCAGAACCTGGATATGTCCAACACTGACAGAGTCACAGAGTCACACCCAGCAGTCACAAACCCGTGACGGCCAGCTGCCAGCTCTTTGGCTGAGATTTTCATTTGTTTGCTTGTGTTGTGTTTTGTTTTCTCTCCCCACTCCATTCAACCTGTCCAACTAACACATTTCCTATTAAGCAGAATGTTTTTCACAGTTTCCGTGTGCAGAACACAGTGAAAAATACTTCCCACGCCTGGAACCTACACTTAGGCTTTCTTTTAAGAGCCTTTAACAAAAGTCTTCCGAACTCTGCAGACTCTTTGCCACCTTAGTATCTCTGCCTTTAAATCTTCATCTGGCTTTGCATCCCCTACTCGGTAACCCTCCATACCACGTCCACTTATCTCCACAACAAATCACTAAAGGAAACTTAAGCCACTTCAGATAATCTGTGGCTTTTCCTTTTAAAATGGTTTTCACCCAATGGCTCCTCTACCTGCCATGTTGCTGATCATAGTGTGGTGTGGTTTCGGCACTGGGGATAGACCCTGGCATGGCCCAGGTGCAGTGCCAGCTCCATCTGAGTTCCTCCCAGCCCCCACAACGCATGGTCCAAATTCTTCTGAACTTGTAGATATGAAATTGCAAAGCACAATTGGCTCTGAAGTGTTTATTTCAGTTCCTCTCCACTTCAACGACAAGGCGAGGCCAAGCCAACTTTCCTCTGAAGTTTGAGAGAGTGTTTCTTATATACAGCTGGCAAACATTCCCAAGATTCCTCAGGAACAATTCTATGGCCTTCTCAGATTTTTCAGGGAAAAAAATGAAAAATTAAAAGTCAGCAGTTTTGCTATAATCTACATTTTAAGAAAGGGTTAGAAACAACTATTTGAAAACTATATCACATACCTGGCATGCTACAAATTTATCAGAGTTCAACTGAGTTTTAGGAAAGAATTATTAGCAAACCATTTACGATACAAATTTTCTTGATACTGATTCTGGAATTCTGTGGAAGTAAAGATACAGAAGACGGCTTCTACCTGTGAGCCACAGTGAGACGCCAGAATGCACTTTCTGCACTGGGCTGTTGTCAGCACTGGCTGTCATGGGGCCAATGCTACATATACCACATGACTGTTGTACTCACTGGAGCTTCCTTTTTCACCTAATTGGAAAATCATGAGTGGGACAAAAGTAAGCAAATAAAAAGCCTCAGCTTATCAATATGCTAGACTAAGACCTGAAACAAATAATTTAAGGTGCATAAGAACAAAATGTGAGTTTTACATTTCTCTGACTACCACATGACTTTAGCAAACAGTGATCAGTTTGGGGCCAGATCCCAACTGTGCAAGCTCTTGTCAAAAATTTAAAACTACCACTGGGGTTAGTCAAGGCTCTAAAATGAATTCTGCAAGCCAGCACAATACTGTAAGTAACAAATACATGCATATATGTATGTGTGTATGTATTTCCTTTTATTTATTTCTGCGTGGCTCTTAAGTATCACACACGTTTGTGTGCTTTCTCTCTCACACACACACCACAACATCCATTTGGAGGCCAGAAGACACTTTGTGGGGAATCTGTGCTCTCCTTCTACTATGAGAGAGCTACAGATTGAACTCGGGCTGTCAAGATACACAGCAAGCACCTTTATCTGCTGAGCCATCTTACCAGCCCACACATGCATTTTTAAGATTGTAGGTAGGGGAACAGAGCAGACGAGGCAACTGGTCTGACCTGAAATGAATTCCAGTGAATTTCAAACACACATCTTCCCTGGGTGGAGCAAGATACTCATGTTCTGGAGGTGGTCCAAATTGCCCCTGGAAGAAACGAACTAGGCCACTGAGCCACTAAGTTCCCCTGACCACTGAGTCAGACATGAGAACAGAAGACAGCATACTTGTGCTCACTGTGGATGACAGGGTCAACACGTGCCAAATCATACTAAAGCAGCTCACCACTGAGGTGAGCAGAGCCAGATTAGTGGATAGAGGGAAGACATGTTTAACTGGCTCCTGGTTGCTATGCTATGTTGGATGTTGCCAACAAAGTTGGTATCAACTGAGTCCAGCCAGATCATTCCAAATACACTTATGTTTTTACCATAAAGTCATTACTACACAGAAATGTAAAAAATACACCTTTAATCCTTTCAGCACTAGGAATAAAAGTTTTTAAAAAGTTAAAGGAGAAAAAAAACCCAAGCTTGCAGTGTTCTATAATATTTAAAGTAGTATCTAGGTGAAAACTATTAAAATCATAGCAAAAGAAGTATATTGAAAGTTTGAAAAGCACTGGTTCACACAAAGATATCTTTTGTTTGTTTTTGTTTCTTTACAAGTTTTAAAGAAATTGCCATGATCCAGGTTACTACTGTTTGTAGACGGCCACCCCAAACAACATCTTGGGGATTGGGAATTCTAGAAGAACAAAAAAAAAAAAAAAAAAAAAAAAAGAAGTGAGAATGTCCTAATGAGGCAGCTGAGAGCATCATTCTCTTGCTCTGCCAACAGGTGCCTTTGGAAGAGCAGACAGCATGTGAACTGACACTTGGGAAATGCCACTTCAATTCCACTACTAGAGAAATTGGCTCTTCCAAAGTAGATAAAAGGGCTGGGAGAGATGGCTCTGTGGTTAAGAACATTGGTTGCTTTTCTAGAGGATCCAGGTTCAATTCCCAGAATTCACGTAGTGGCTCACAACCATCTTTAATTCCAGTTCTAAAGGCTCTGATGTCCTCTTCTGGCCTTCATGGGCACCAGACATATAAGTAGTGCACAGAAATACAAGCAGGCAAAACAATCCACACATATAAATAAAGTAAATAAATCTTTAAAAAAAAAAAAAAAGTAGATAAAGTAACCAGGAAGAATATAAGTAGAACAGGTCTAACTGTGTTCCTTATGGCTAAGCTCACTATTCAAGTTAGTTTGTCATAACACACCCTTCTCATGAAAGGCATTTTCCAGAGTAGAATCAGGTTCTTCCTCAGCAGCTGGCTTCAGCACTCACACAGCTGGCCTGCCACAAAGTAGATCTCTACTCCTTGCCCATCCTCTGGTCCTCTGTGTGCTAAGTTAAAGCTCAGAGCTTTACCTTTCGCCTTCTAAGGCTCAGGGTTCCAGATGAGGACACAACTGATTCCGTACAAGTTGGCTCCAACAGAGGTAATGGAAACTTAAGAAGGTAAGATAGTAACAGACTCCTAAGAACCACTAAAGATACCTGTACCTACATTGTTTTCAACAGAGGAAAGGACTTGTTTCTACAAGCCACCAATAACCACATTTTCCCTACGTAAAGCATTCTTGAAAACATAATTCAAATCAATACAACTTCTTAGAGTTCAATGAGGTTAGTATTTTCCAGACTGAAACAGAACATTCATACCTGTGGCTGAGCACTGTGGAGTTTGTGTTCCGTCCTCCTTTGGCACATTTTGGGATCTTTGCACATACAAGTGTCTTGAAAATCCTCCCAGCACCAGAAGTGGCATCTGTCATGCATCTGGCTGACTCCTGTTGGCCTACTGGCCAGTTTGTACTGTTTGCTGTACCACCACACATCTCCTGAGGGCATAGATGCTCTTCAGTTGATCCTGACCATCAATGTAGACTAGAGCACTCTGGAAAGTTCCTTCGTTATCTGAGGGATATTCCACAGTGACGAGCAGCAGCTCCAGTCTAAAGATCATTTCACTCCAAGCACAGCACGTGAGCCAAGCTACTACTAACTTCCTCTTTTAGGAGCTTAAAAAAGGGGATGTTCATTCTTCATGTAAATGAAGCCCAGGATGACTTCTAGAAGCGGATGTACTCTCAGTAAACCCGTAATAAAGTAGACAAGTACAAATCTCTCTCTGCTTTTCCTAAGCCTGTACTCTAGTGAACGCAACAGGTCCAGCAGCTTCCACTGACTCATACCATCTGCATCCCGAGCTGAGTTTACACACAGCCCTGCCTTCACTAGTCACGAGCCCAGCTCATGTGGCTCTGGGTAAACCTTCAGCTGCAAGGTTGCTCTGACATTGGCCACACCACCCTCTTAATGGTTCTCATGTGAGTATGTATCAGCTGACAGCTCCTACTCCACAACCTTGCAAAACTCTGTCCACAGTGAGTGAAGGATAGGGCTACCCACAATAGTCTAATGGAGATCTTAACATACTGAAGGAAACATGTGGGATGAGAAGCAGAGTTGGGGCACTCTCTGGCCATCGTATGAGTGGGGACGGAGGACTAATGATAATGAGAGCAACTGACAGTAAAAAACCTCCTAATTCGTCTTGCATTGAACTCCTGGGCATATTCAAGCTGAGAAAGCCCTGAATTACCAGCACCCTAGAACAGTTCTGGCTTCTAACATCAACATAGCTCACCTGAATATGAGAATATTATGAGATAACTTTGAGCTTGTGGTCCATGAAGAAAGTGTTTTCCTTTAAGAATAAAACCCACAGGTACCCTAAACACAGGTCAAGGCTAGAAACAAAGAGCAGGGTGGTACCAATTCCTTTTGCCTGGAATTAGGTTGAAGAAAGTACTACTGGGTCTATCTCCAAGGTCTGGTGAACACTTGACTGGCTCTATGGTCTTAGTCCTAAAAGTATCTTTATAAATTATCCACTAATTTAAGGTAAGGAAAACTAACGATGCCAGGCCCAGGTCTTAGTTACCTTAAGACATTTTACATGCCATACATGAGAACAGAAGACCCCGCCCACCCACACAATGAACTAAAAAAAAAAAAAAAAAAAAAAAGAATCCCCAAGTAACCAAGATTGCAACACGCCTATGATGACAAATTGTCTTCTCTGAGGCAATCGCCAAACTGATGGTATCAAGATAGACCCAGATTAGGAGAGAATGAATTCCTTTTTGCAGGAAGGGCTTAAAGCTTGACTACAGGACACAATCTGATCATTGGTTCTTTTTTTTTTCCTTTGAATTGTCTAACTGTCTAAAATAACTTTAAAACAAACAAACAAACAGAGAATATCCAAATAATATGAAAAATAGTTCCAGTTTAAGGGACAGAGCAGCTTGGGTACACGAATGGCCCAGTAAAGAACAAATCAGTATCTCCCAGTCACCTGATGCTCAGACTAAACTTGCTGAAGAAATGAGAGGACAGGCTCAAGACGGATAAGACAATGCTGTAAAAATGGCATAAACTGCAGGGGTGGGTGGGAAATGAGGGTAGGAGGATGGCACAGACCTTTAACCCTAGCACTGGGAGACAGGCAGGCAAATCTCTGTGAGTTCAAGGGCAGTCTTGTCTACAAACTGAGTCCAGTACAGCCAGGGTTCGTTACACAGAGAAACCCTGCCTTAAACAAACAAACAAACAACAAAAAGAGGCACAAGTTCTGAATTCTATCCAGCGGAAGTGCTAGGGGAATGAACTTTTTTTTTTTTTTTTTTTTTTTTTTTATAGAAAGTGAATCTGGGGGCTGATATGGGAGAGTGTTTGGCTAGCATGCCTGAGGCCTGACATTCAGTCCCCAGCACCTCACAAACAGAGAGTGGTAAACCACATCAAGTCTCAGCACTGGGGAGGTAAAGATGGTATGAGACCAGCTTGAGGTACAAGAGACTGTCTTAAAAAATAGTAATAATGAAATAAATAATATTTTGGCTTAAAACTTCAATCTGTATTTAACTAGTATGTAAGGAAAGCTCATAAAACACTTTAAAAAAGGGGGGGGGGAGGGATACTAAGATAGACCCCAGGGCTTTATAAATGCAAGGCATGTATTCTAACCATTGTACTATACCACCAGCTGTCATGAAATTCTTTTTCAACATTATACACACATTTAGTAGTTTAGCCACAAAACTGGTATTCCCAAATTCCAAATAATGTCATAAATACACCTATTTTTATCCCTTACCCAAGATATATGTGTGTGTGTTTGTGTGTGTATAATTTAAAACAAGAATAACAGACCAAAAAAAAAAAGAAGAAGAAGAAGAAGAAGCATGCTCACAAATGACATTTAGGTGAGTGATAAGGATCTGACTGCATCTGGATGGGATTCTCTTAAACAGAAACTAAATTAACCACACTCCTGAGAATCACATTCTTAAACAGTAACTGTACATCTCCAATGGGAATCGTCCATATGACCCAGGCTTCTATCCTCTGAATTCTTCTATAATAACTTTAAGCACACTTTTAATACCTACTATATGCTTATTTTTCTATAAGTATGTTGTAGGATGTTTAGTAGATTATAAACTATTAGCATATAAAAAGTGAGTCTTGGTACCCTTCTTTGAATCAGAGAGAGAGAGAGAGTTTTACCTCTGGTAAAGATACTTCTGAGTAGCTTAACAAGCATTCCATATTTGTATTAAGGCTCTGATACAAGCCTACCTGCAACAAGCAGTATGTCCCTGTGACAGTCTGATGTCTGGGGTACTGCACAACCTCCCCATGCTACGAAGTTCCCATAGAGGCTTTGAGATCTTGTGGTCATTCCAATCAATATGACTCACATCATATCTTATGAGAAAAGACATCGAAACTTACAAAAACTGAGAAAGTGACATTTCCTCTCTACATTTCCTCTCTTACTATGTTCCTTAATCTTTAATTCAAAGTCTAATGAAATAAATACAATACAAAACCACACCGTCATACTTAACTTTGAAGCCTCTTTTCTACCCCAAATTGTCTCATAGTTAAATAAATCTTCAAATTTCTGCAGTAAATGAAAAACAACTGTATCACCACACCCATCTTTCTGAGACGTGAGCTCCCGGGGTAGGCAAAAGTAAGAGAAGGCACGTTGAGGTCTCCTGAGCCCAACACTGCTCTGCTTATTTTAAGTCATCTTCCTCCTGAAATGGAACCATCCACTTACACAGGGCCTCACACTGCGGTGAATAACCGTGCTGGGTACCCTACTCAAATGCTAAAAGCACACATACCACAATTATCACCAGTTTTATTTGTAGCCCTACTCATGGGCCTTCCCTGTTTTCCTCACAAAGCTCATCCACACATTATAGAAAACAAAGAGCACCTAAAATCGTCCGCAGTCACTGACTAGAACCCACAGCTCAGCTGCAGCTCAGCTCTCAGCGCACACTGACTACAACCTCTGCTGCCTCAACTGGCTGTGTCACGGCACAGACAACTTCAGATGTTGGGAGGCAGGCCCAGAGAGTACTGAGGTGCAATGAAACCCTGCAATATCTGAAAGGAATGGACTTCAGGTTTTTGGTGATGGGGTTGACACCAGGCCCTCACAAATGCTATATATGTGCTACTCCTAACACAGTCCCAGCCTCTCAGTAGTTTAAACTGCTGTTGCACTGTTTCCATTCACAAATCCCAGGCACTGAAGTGGTCCTACAGAACAGCAAGTTTCTACCAATAAATGACATATCACTTAGACAGCAACTGTACTTAATGTGACTGCCACCTGTAATAAGAATCTCTGATCACCCACAGCACTGTTTCCTGTTGTGCACAGTCTTCTCCAAAACCATTCAGTACACGACTGCAGGACCACCTCCTCTCCAAGACACCAAGGGAATATGAGTTTCCACACCTGATGTAAAGTTAGAAGAATTAAAGGCAGGAAAGTTTCAAATTAAGTACTGGTGCATTTTCGTATCTAACTTCATACTGCGGAAAGGGAACAGTATTCAAAATACATAATACATAGCTAAAACCCAACTCAAAAGCCACAATTGAGGAATGAGTTGGAAAAGAGAAGAAAACTCTAAAACCTGGCCCAACCCCTGCAATGTACCCACATCTAATAACCCACTTAAACAATCCTTCTCTACCAATTCACATTATCATCATGAGAAACAAACAAAACCACAGGCCACAGTATCACATCCAACCACTGACTGTATCTTCCTCTCTTCCATCTCCAGACAACTGACGGCACAGCTGTGATTTTTCAAAATATGGTGTCTAAGAGCAGACTTGAGAATATTAAAAGGTGCTGTTTCTTGATCTTGGAGATGTAAGCACTGACCAAGTAAAATATGTAGTTTTCTGTGTATTATCACTCAGAATAAAGTGTGTTGAAATTTTTAAAAGGAATACCAGGTGTGGTGGCACACATCTACAATCCCAGCACTTGAGGGTCGGAGACTCAAGGCTATGGGCTGTAGAGATGGCTCAGTCAGTAAAGCGCTTGCTGAGCAAGTATGAGTACCTGAGCTCCATTCTTAGCACCCTCATAAGAGCCAGGCACTGCAATGCATGCCTATAATCTCAGCACTGAGGAAGCATACACAGGAAGATGCCTAGGCCTTGCTGGCCAGCCAGTCTAACTGAATAAATAAACTCTGTGTTCAGTGGCAGAAACTTACCCCCAAAATAATGATATAAAGTGACTGAGACGGTCGTCCTTGGCTACAAAGCAAGCCTGTATGATGTCAACAAGCATCTTGAGTTACATAAGACCCTGTCTCAAGAAAAAAACAAAACCCAACACTCATGGCCCAGACTTGTAATGCCAGCACTCCAGAGGTAGTAGAAGCAGGAGCATCAAGGCCATCCTCAGTTACATAGCAAGTCTGAGGCTAGCATGAGCTACAAGAGACCCAAAAAAGAAATGAAAAGAGGGAATGAAGGAGGGAGGGAGGGAGGGAGGGAGGGAGGGAGAGAAGGAAGGAGGAAGAGAGATGTCATACTAGCCTATAACAAATGGACTAAGGTTAGGGAGTGGAAAAACTTTTAGCTACAGTGTGCTTTAGGAAAAGGGCTTCAGAGCCAGATTCAAGACTGGAACCAGGTTGGTCAGAAATGTGATCAGAGGTAGTAGGTAGCGACTCAACAGCAGCTCATCCTCACAAGGCCAGTTCAGTAATAAAATAATACCCCTGCCTATCTGTGCCAAAACACACCCGATATTATCTCCACTCATCAGACAAGCATGACAGGCAGGAAATTTGGCAATATATACAAACTCAGTTGTACAATACAGATAATAGTTAGCTAGATTCACAAAGTGCTTATTTTGCATGCCAGGAATTGTTCCCTGGGTTTCTCTCAATCACAGGAAGTGGGCAGTAGTAACGTGGCCTTTAACAGAGAGAGAGAGAACCAAACACATGAAAGGGAAACAATAGCTGTGTATGGCCATTCGCCTGTAATCACTGCTACCCAAGAGACTGAGGCAGAGAGAGATGAGTGTAAGGCCTGCCTGTTCTATAGAGTGAGTTCAAGGACAACCTGGGCAACTTACTGAGACCTTGCTTCAAAAAGTAAAAATGCACTTAGTATAGTATGTAGCTTAGAGCTAGCCCACTTGCCTGGTATGTGCAGTTTCCAGCACCATGAAGAGAAGAGAGGGGAGGAGAGAGGATGGAGGTCAGGAGGGAGTCAGAAACTGGGAGCGAACAAAGGGGAGCAGAGAAAGATGTGGTAGGAAAAGAAGGGAGGGAGGGAAAAATGAATGAGTAAGAGAAGAAGGAAGGAAGCTGAAACTTGTGATTTGTCAGTGGCCAGGGCATGACTTAAATACAGGGACCCTTGTCCTGAGTGAGCGTTAACACCCCCAGGACTTTACTCAGCATCCTCACACTGTTCTGTGGAGAGGAACCCACCTGGGTGTGACCATCCGTACAGACCACCAGATAGCCGCTGCACTGAGTCAAAATGTTTTCTACTACCTTGAATCCTTTGCCACTTAGAACATTTGGATTCTAAGTTAGCACTGAGGACAAGGCCCCAGTCATATGCTCTGTGGGTGACTAAGTCTCTTATCAGACACCTTGCCATGAACCCTGCCCTGCTCACCTGTAAACACTCCCTGTGCAGGAGCCAAGTACACCATGGGATGTCCATTCTGCTGCCACTTGACTGCCCAGCCTGGCATTCAGCTAGGTGGGTAGGGTGCAGGCTCTCACTACCCTTCAGCAAGGATATTCCTGTTCATATTCTCTCTCTCCTCTCCTCCCTTCCAACCCCTTTCTCTCTTCACCCTGACCAAAGTTAGCTTAAGTGTACACTAGAATCAGCTGGTGTCTGCTCAGATAAGCATTCTTATCATTTTTTTTCTAGTTTTGAGCATACTTTATGCCTAGCACTACCAAGCTCTAAGGCCATTCTCCATTATAATTTTTTTTAAGCTACATGAAAATTTATGATGATCTATGGTCCCTAAAGTTGTGCTTGGTGGTGTGTGCCTGGGATTCTACCTTTCTGAGGGCTAAGGGAGGAAGACTAAAAGTCCAAGTCCAGCCTGAGTATATAACGAACTCAAAGCTACTTTGGGCTATACGGTGAATTCAAGGACAGCCTGTGCTACCTAATGAGCTCAAAGCCAGTTTGGGCTGTACGGTGAATTCAAGGACAGCCTGGACCACAGTTATAGAGAGAGACCCTTTTTCATGAAGCAAACAGGAAAAAACAAAAACAAAACAAAACCTCGATTGTTCCTGTTTTAGAATCTAGGTGATTTTCTTCCCCATCTCCACACTGTGAAGACAGTTATCAAGGGCACTAAAGACAAGGTATCCCCATAGAAATCTGGACATAAAAAACTTGTCTACTACCACATTAAAGGAAAAAAAAGCAAGACTCAAAGTTGTATCCACACTTTGATATTATATGTATCCTTAAGTGTAGAGAAACTAAACTAGAAGTAAATATCAGAGCATCTTAAGAGAGCCAGACTGAGGCTACTTTTCTCTCCTTCCTTTACTTATTCTCTATTTCTCCAGTAACATGCATTTATTATTTACAAATAGATAAAACAATTTTGAAAAAAAAATTTTCCCAGAAACGATCCCTTCACCTCTTGATTCTGTAGATTTTACTGTACAGGAATTAACCAGAGACAATACAATCCCACAGACAGCTGAAAAGAAAACCCAGTAAGTAAGCATTTCAAAAGCATTCACCCTGTCAAAGTGTACAACTGCACTCACTTCTTTACCATAATTGTTAGCATGTCTTTAAGTTAGCAACAATGTAGAGATGTAGCTACAAACAAAACTGTCAAGTTCTTCTCATTAGGAGGCTCTAATGCTACGGAACAGTGCAACCCACAGGGGCAAACACGTTGAATTATAATTATGTGTTATGTGTGTCTGTGGGGCTGTCCGATGAATGTGTGTGGAGGCTGAGGGTTACTTGAGAGCTGGTTCTCCACTTCCACCGTACAGGATCCAGGGCTCAAACCTGGGTCCTCAGGCCTGGTGGCAAGTACCTTTACCCTCGGAACCATCTTACTATCTTGGGAAAATTTTAAACTATTCACATTACATTTTTAAAAATGCTATTCAAAGGTTATCTGAGGAAGTGGCTGCCTGCTGACAACAAAGAACGAGGGAAGGTGAGAAGGTCGCAGGGGTTCTTGGCCTCTTGGTTCTCATCTACAGTAGCCCTGATAGGAGCTGTGATAAATGTGGCTGTAACTACTGTATTTTCATACTTTATCATTAAAAAGGAACCAAGGGAGAACTAGTAAGAGGTTGTCCCAAACCTGCAGTGTCACTGTCCCAAGTGGCACTGTCTGAGAAAAATAAAAATAACTAGCTCTCTCTGCAAGCATTAAGATAGACTTTCAATTTTTTTTTGTTTTTGTTTTAGGTTTTGCTTTTTTTCCCTATGAGGTCCAGTATCAGAGACCTCAAATACACTCTTTCTTTCTTATGCATAATTTTGCAGCCAATTCCTCTGTTTGAGTAAAATTAATGACAGCCATAGTCACTTTAAGATTATCAACAGTTACGTGACTAAAGAGACAGCTCAGTGGTTATGAGCACTTGTTCTTGTAGAGGCCCCTCACGGTGGCTCACAACCATCCATAATTGCAGTTTCAGGGCATTCAATGTCTTCTTCTGCCCTTCAAAAGTACCAAGCACACAAATGGTGCACAGACACACATTTGAGCAAAACACTCATACACATTAAATAAATATGTAAGAAAAGATTATCAACCACTGAAAAACATTAGCAACAAGCATTACATAACTTTTAAAATTTAACTCTGATGTCTGCAGGTTGTCACCAGATTTGGACCTTAGCAAAGGCATCAATAGTCCAGTCCTGTTTAGAACACTGGAAGCTAAGCCATTGTTGGATTGAGGCCATCATGTCTGAAATCATTCACAGGTCTCTCATTTCCTGAAAATCATGTGAGCAGGGTACACAGATACAAGTAGAGATATTCTGGAATTCTGAAGAACATCTGCAGAAATTCTTTTCCTTTTGACGGGGGTGGGGTGGGGGGGGGCACCAGCATCTTATATACCCTAGCCTGTCCTCAAATGTTCTATGTAGCCAAGGATGATTCTGAATTTCTGACCCTTTATGCCCCCCCTCTCCTAAGTGCTGAGAGTACAGGTATGTGCTGCCACGGTCAACACTAAATTATTCTTACCAGAATCTTATCATTTGAGGGAAACAGGTCTGGAAATGCACCTACAAAAGAATGTTTCAGAACCCTTGCTTCTCTTGTATTTGGATGTAAAGCTGTAACACAATTCAAATACTTTGCACCATGTGGCTTGTTACTGAGCATGCGCTGCAGAGTGCTATATATGGCCAGGGTCATGAGACACGAAACACTGAGAAGCCTCATCTCACATGCTCTGACCACAGCTTAGTTTTAGCCATGTTGGATCAGCAGGGAGCCTTCTGTGGTAAGCCTTATTCTTCACCACCTCAGTCCTTCCTCATATGCCTTGTGCTCCACACACCTGTCCCAAATTAGACCTGTTCCTGAATCTCCCTGAAAAAGAGACTTTTTGTGAAAGGGCCTCTCTTACATTTTTAACTTGGGGGCAGGGCTAGCACTTAGGGCCTTGGCGGTGCTAGATCTCTAGCACTGGATTCTGAGGGTGTTTTATTTAGTGCTTGTTTTTCTTCTGGCTTCTGGAGACAAGGTCTCATATATCCCAGACTAGCTTTAAGCTTACTATAATCAACTACACGCAACAGACCTGAATTCATGACTCCCCCAGCCATCTCCCAAGTGCCAAGCAGCTATATGCCATAATGCCTAACTAATAATATACACTAAGTTTTGTTATAGGGACTCATTATGTAGTCCAGGTAGGTTACATAACCAACTAAATTAATAATTAAATTTAAAAACAAAAATACACAAACAAAAATAAATATTTGTTAAAAGATAACTCCTGTCTTCTTGCCGGGCAGTGGTGGCACACGCCTTTAATCCCAGCACTTGGGAGGCAGAGGCAGGTGGATTTCTGAGTTCGAGGCCAGCCTGGTCTACAGAGTGAGTTCCAGGACAGCCAGGGCTACACAGAGAAACCCTGTCTTGAAAAAACAAAACAAAACAACAACAAAAAAAAAACCCTCCTGTCTCTCCTGTCTTCTTTCCATTTTAGATTGACAAGCAACAACCATGATTCATATCAAAACAAAATTAAAGTTAAAAGCTTCCTGTGTAACAGATGCATCACTAATTAAGAAAGACTCAACATTTTTTAGGTTCTAATAGCAAAAAAAAAAAAAAAAAAAGGCTATATCTGCTGCTGCTTAAGAATATGTAGAAATCACTTTATGAGAAGGGAAAGCAGGGAAAAGGATGTTGAACTCTGAATCAGCAGACACTTCTGCGTAAGTGTCTCATGGTAAAGCCTAAGCACCAGGAACTTAGGAGGCATCTGAGCATGGAGGGGGATGGGAGGCCAACTCCTGGGGCCCTGCTGGTCACAACTGGAACAGAAGGTTGGGATAGAAGACAAGCACACCTAGCTCTGGCCCAGTTACACACTGTCTGTGTGACTCAGGAAAACTACTCAAACATCCTAAGTCTTTGTCTCTTCAGCTATGACTCTACCTATCTCTAAAGGGCTTTGAAATACATGTGAACAGCTGAGAAACCCTCTGAAAGCCTATGGGGCTCTAGACAAATGGGATGTGCTGTCTGTCTGGGTGCACGAGGCCCAGAGGACAGCATGAGATTCACACAGCACAAAGCCACGAGAAACAAGTGGCCACAACAACATCTGGCAGATGATTTTACTAAAAACCAGTCACCTCCTCACTTCAGTTCCAACATCACAAAATGCAGCAGGTTCTCTGGAATCTCCAAGAAATTACACAATCTAAAATAGATTCTGCAAAGTCCACAGAAAACAGTAAACTGCAGAACAAATCAATACAAGTTAGAGAACTATAACTATGAAATAATTAGTTTCCAAATTGTCTCTTCCACTGACAAAGGCCCCTTATACCACAATCACAATACCTGTAACCACACCAATTCTATCTAAAACACGTTCCAAGTAACTTTCCAAGCCAGACCATATAAGCTCACTAGGAAGAAACTGGTCATTCACTCGATAAGAATTTTCCACTATGACCGGCCCTGTTCTGAAAAATGCTCCAACATCCTCCAATGGACTTGGAAGGATTTGCTTCTTAGAGTTCAGAACTGCCTAGCTATAACAGGGCCTCAGCTCTTCCCTCAAGGGACCTTAGAAGACAGTCTCAGTCTTTTCTTGTCCAGGGTCATAATTTTGCAAGGACATTTATTTGGACTGTGCCCGACTGTCATAAAGGCAGGTGTGAGGGTGGCGTCTACTGACAGTCAATCTTGGATTTCACCTTTCCCACCAATGTTAGTGTTCTAGCTGCCATTGTAAAGCATCCATTTCTCTTCACGTCTCACCTGTCCTTTCTGAATTCCAGAGCTGGGTAAAGAACTTCGCAAGAACATGCACTACATCTGAAATTGACTGATCAGTCTTTAAACCAGACTGGCTTCAACAATCCTCCCACTTCAGCCTCTGATGTCCAGGGATCATAGCATGTCACCATACCTCAGTGGTTTAGAGGCCATTTCTACTCAGATTAGACACATTTGGAGTAGCACCAGCTGTGTGTTGTCACTGCACTGAGCTGGACAGCACAGATTGAAAACCACAGTGATGGCAAGTGATTTGTCTCTGTTCCACTTCCAGCTTCCGTCACTGAGACCAGCAAGAAACAAAAAGGAGGTCCAGTCCCTGGTGAATAGCAGATTTTGATGACTGAAATGCAGGGTTCAATGCAGTAACTGTTGGGAGGAAGCCACCTGTCTCCCCAACCCCTACGCAAACAGAACTGAGAGGAATCGGTACCCCTATTTGCTGGATCTTCACATTCACCAGACTTAAATGCCATAATAACGAAAATCATATGACAAGGGAAGTGAAAAACTGAGCCATGAGAAGACAATACTATAAAATGGACATCAAAACCAGTGTGTGCAGGGATGGGGTATCTCCCTGCAGTCACACTGTGGGACACTGAGAATTACAAACACACAAACACTGTAGAGAACAGGTGAACCAACACGGATTACATTGTCAGTACTTAATAGGAGTTTGTTGGGTGCTAAAGAGATGGCTCAGAGGCTAAGAGCACTGACTCCTCTTCCAGAGGTCCTGAGTTCAATTCCCAGCAACCACATGGTGGCTCACAACCATCTGTAATGGGATCCAATGCCCTCTTCTGGTGTGTCTGAAGACAGCTACAATGTACTCATAGTAAATAAATAAATAAATAAATCTTAAAAAAAAAAAAAAAAGAAAGAGTATATTAACTCTAGCTCCCTGAAAGTACAGAATGTCTTACTTCACAGACTCTTGTTAGACTGTAACAGTTCCTGAAATATAGAAGGTATCTGTAAATATTTCTTAGCAAGAACTATACCTACATTTAACTGCCTCCTCTCAGGGAAGTTTCTAGATGAAGAAGAATATATAAATCCTTCTCTCTGGGTATCTCTGTCTCTCATCTCCAAAAGGGCAATGCTCTGTCTGTGCCCCCAACACCACCACCTTTTACCTATTTTCAAAGCTTCTGTGTATGGGACGAGCTGTAGAGAATGTGGGAGAATAAACTGCTGAGCAAGGAGGCACTACACTCCATAAGCTTATGGGGAAAAAAGAAAATTTCCAGTATTTTCAACAGCAGTTGATTTTAAATAAGTAGTCTCTGTATTCCCAGTATGCCAACATACAAACTTGTGTGTTTGTGTGTGTGTGTGTGAAAGAGAGAGAAAGAGAGAGAGAGAGAGAGAGAGAGAGAGAGAGAGAGAGAGAGAACTTGGCACCCTGAGTTCCATCCCCAGACCCACATGGCAGAAATAGAAAACCAATTTCCACAAACTATCCTTTGACTTACACACACAACACACAAAATAAAATTTTAAGAAACAATAACAAAAATGAAAAACATTCTCAATCTGGAGTGTTTGTGGACACTAAAAATAAGATTTCAGAGGGAACTCGAAGCAATGCCACTGGTACTTAGGAGAAAGCACCCATTCCTACTTAAAACAACCACCACCTCACCTCATTCACTCCTGGCTTCTCCACCTTCCTCCACACTTCCCCACCCCCATATTCCTCTTTCATAAAACCGGCAACAAATTCTAATTATGATTTAGTTATGGGAAATCACATAGAGAACCATCTTAGCATTCAGAGACAGGAGGATTAGGAAGGTCAAGGGCAGCTTTAGAGACTCTCAAAAACCAAGTGAAAATGTAAAATGAAGGACTCTACCGAACAGAGACCACACTGCTTAGCCATACTTTGCTGAGCGCTTCTGCAAGACCTCCTGTGTCTTCATCTTGGTGTGCAGTCAGCTCCCATTATACTCTTTGACAGAATAATGGGAAGTAAACCTTCTTAAACTGAACTCCCGCAGGGCAATGCATTCCAACTCCCTGCCCTGGAATGGGACTTGTCAGTCCGTGCTCCTGAATGACTGTAGACACTAGAGCAACAGGCCATAGGCACCACAATGCCTCTTCTCCACAGCCACGTTCCCTATCCTTTTCAGACTTACCTTGTCTGCTAGGATAAAACTCTCGCTTCAGATGGGGTCTGCCCCATACTCAGGAGAAAGAAGGCTGCAGAACCCGGACAGAAGGCCTTGTGGTCCCACCCAGTCTATCCGTCTTAGAGACCTTTTCATTCACACTTCAACACTGTGTCCACACTTTCATCAAGTCCATGCAGTATGATTTCCACCTCAAAGAACGAGTCTGGGAGAGCTTCCAGAAAGATGAGTACATGAAGTTTCTTGGAGGATAGCACGTTCCAAAAGGATGCCATAACTTCCACCTGTCTCCTTGAGTTTTGTGAATGACTCAAGCCCATTAATCAAACCTGCAGAGAGGATTGTGGGAACCTTTGATTTACAACTAGTGGGCCAAACCATAAAAAACCACCTGGCGCTGGCATCTGCAGGGAGTCTTGTTCGTAAGTACTCAGCCTGTGGGACAGGATGCTACCTCTCCATGGATATCCAGCTAAATGGTGTCAAAACTGAACTGGATCAGAATACTTCGGTGACATCCAGAGCCTGCTTGGTAAGTGGTAAAGAACCTCACATAGGTAAAAAACGTGAGTGTTGTGAAAACAGAGTAGGAGAAAGGTTGAAAATGGGTTGTTTTCCCAACAGAGGGGTCGGACAAGTTCATTTTTATGCTTAGCCTTTTCGCTCAAAGCACACATCAGAGCATCATATTAAGAGGTAGTGATAGTTTGTGGTGAATATGTACACTGCTCCTTTCAGAGTATGGACTTACAGGTGGAGGGTAAGGAAGCTGACTGTCAAGTCCAGTTGGTCACTAGTCAATTTCTACTTTTTATGGCTGTTGCTGTGATAAAACACTGAACAAAAACAACTTAGGGAAAGAAAGGGTTATTTGGCTTACATGTTATAAATCACTGAGAGATGCCTAGGCAGAGACCCAGGGAGGAATGCTCCTAACTGGTTTGCTCTCCATGGCTTGTTCAGCTTCCTTTTTATACAGTCTAAGCTGGCACGCATCCACTTGCCTAGGAATGGCACCACCCACAGTGGTCTGTGAGTCCACCTACATCAATCAGCAACCAAGAAAATGCCCCACGGACATGCCTACGGGCCAATCTGATGGAGGCCATTTGTTGACTGAGGCTCCCTCTTCCCAGGTCTGTCAAGTTGACAACCAAGATTAGCCATCAAACTACTGTACCCAGAAACTTGATTCTTCAGCATTAGATGTCTGCTTGCATTCTTCCGATGTATCTTTAATGGCTTCAGACTGAACAGTTATAGCAGATCCGCAGCAAACTCTTGTCACATCTGTCCTCTACCAGGTTCCCTACTCCCAAGGTAAGGAAGGCAATCTTCTTCTTGAACCCCTTCCCCCTCACCCCCATCTATCCCTGCCAGGATTAAACTGCTCTCCACTATCCCTGAAGCTGGAAAAAACAGACTCTCCCACTTCCAGTCAAAAGCCATTCACCTGTGGCAGTGCTTCCCGTCACATTGTTTTCAGTCTTGACTAAAGATGAGTAGCTAAAGGCGAAGAGGCCAAGAGGCTTGGGCCACCACACTGTGGCAACAGCACACCTGATTACTAACAAAAACTGAATGCCAGGAAATCCTGAGTGTGTGGTCCAGAGAGCAGGAGGTGGGCAGGGCAGGGCAACAACCAGATTAGAGGCTACTATAATAGGTATCACTTAGTGTTCTCCTGAGAGCAGCCTGTTGCCAGTCTGTCTCTGTCTCTCTCTGTGTTTCCTGCCCACCACGAAGAAGCTCCTCCACATATTCCCATTCCTACCATGTTTTACCAAGGGCCTGTGGCCAAAAAAACCATGGACTGAACCCCTCAGAATAAGTCTTTCCTACCTTAAATTGTTTCTAGAGTGAAACTGGCCGCAGTGGCAGAAAGTACCTAATGTGGAGACTTCTTAAAAAACAAGAACAAAAACAAAGACTATGAATTGTAGGAGTGGGAGGAAGTGTGTGTCAGCGACGAGCCACCTTTAGCCAAACGTGGGGACCTAAGTTTGATCCTGAGGACCTACATCATTGCAGATGAGTTTGAATCAACTATCAAAAGTTGTCCTCTGACTGCCACGTGCACCTCAGCATGTGTGCACCTGTGCATCCACACGTGCACACATACCAAAATAAATAAATGATGTCATCTAAATGTTTTCAATAATTTCTTTGATTTTCTGGCTTTTAAAAAAAGATTTATTTTATGTGTATGAGTGTTTTGCCTGAATATATGAATGTGCACTGTGTGCATGCCTGGTAAGGTCTTATTCCTTAGCCCTGGGTAGCCTTGAAATTACTACATAGAACAGGCTGGCCTCAGACATGCAGCGATCCTTCTGCATCTGCCTCTTGCATGCTACGACTACGTGCATGTGCTATTGTACCTGACTCGTATATAGTATTTTGGCTTTGGAGTTAAAAAAAAAAAAAATGCAGCAACTTTTAAAGAGACCTGTCCATAAATAAGAGGCCACTTCTTCCAGAGAAGGATAAAGTATATATATATACTACGCAATCACTTATAGAAGCTTCTATGAAGGAAACTAGGTCAAACTAGAAGGTCGATGATCTTCTCTATCATGTGCCTCTACTAAAATTACCCACCAAAAGCCCAAGCAAAAGATCAAAGGGGCTATGTGTGTCTGTGGCTTGCTGGTCAAGCAGTCTAGCCAATCAGTGACATTTCCAGGTTCAAGGAGAGAACCTGACTCCTAACCATCATAGCAGGTCATGGTGTGGTCAGCAATAATAGGTGGTAGGCATGGTGGAGTGCTCTTATCATCTAGGCACCCTGAAGACAGAGGCTGGAGGAACATGAGTTGGACCAACCTGGGCTACATAGAACACTGCTGAAATAGAAACAAAGAAGCAAGGGAGAAGGCAAGTCCCAAGCAAAGAACCTTCACAAGGAGAAGAGTCAACCCTGAGTGAAGGACTGAGGTAAGTTCCCTATAATAAAATGAGGAAGAGAGGCAGCTGGCCAAGTGAAGGAGACTGGGCTTGACTCCTGGAGGTACCTAATTGTTCTAAGTCCATCAATGCCAGAAAGAAGCAAATGTCTAGTGATGGTTCAATGACAATGACCTACAGTCTAACACTCGAGACGGGGAAGCAGGAGGATCAGGAGCTGAACATCATTCTCAGGATAGCTACATAGTAAGTTCAAGAACAGCCTGGGCTACAAAAGACCCTTTCACAAAACAAAAGTAGCAGTCTTCAAGTACAGAGTAGGACTAGGAAAAATAGGCAGACGAAACATTTCCCACACCCACAAGACTACAACCTGGCAGAAACACAATTCCAAAATCAAAACAAGTTAAACTGGATCAAGAAATCACTTTTGGATTCTTTAATTTTTAAGAACTTCTTTATTTGTATGTCTATGAGTGTTTGCATAAATATCTGTGCACCATATGCATGAAGTACCTTCAGAGCCCAGAAGAGGGCACTGAATCCCAAAAACCAATAGTTTTGAGCCACCATATAGGTGCCAGGAATCAAACCCAGGTCCTCTAGAAGAGCAGCCAATGCTCTTAACCACTAAGCCAAAGGACCACAGTTTCCAAAGTTTCCAAAGAGTTAAGGATGAATTCTGGCACTCTGGCAAATATTAGCTAATATCTCTCTGACTTCATACATTATTACTTGGGAGTATTCAGCTTCACCTCGATGCCACTCACATGAAACCAAATGTATTCATTCCCTTTTAAAAATCATTTCTAAGTTCACATTTCTACTAATTATGCTACGATTCTCCCAGGTTCCTAGGGCTCAAAACCCTGCTGTTACTTTAAATATTACTATTTGGTTTTATTATTTCTCATGTTTATAGTTCACTCTTCCTTATTCCCACATCCTGCCCAGTTATCCCTGAAGTGGCACCTGTACATCCATTCATCTGTCCTGACAGATAGAAACAGATGCACAACAGCAGGTAAATAGTGCTAAACTCTGCTGCAAATCTCAGCCTTAAACTGGACCAATCTTTGAAAACATGGGACCAGAAGAAACCCAATCATTAGAATTTGGGTCTGCAACACAGACCCAAAACTAGTGAGTGAGTGGGCTCCTCCCATTCCTGAGGAAGCTGGGGAGATATGGACATGTGCAAATCTACCTTCCCAGATGTTTACATCATACTTAACCAAGGCCCCCATATCCAACCTCTCATTCCTTCTGCCTCAGCCTCCCAGATGCTAAAACTACAAGTGTATAGTCTATATCCTGCTCTAGGTATTTTTTTTAAATGGGCAGAAAACAAAGTTTTATCTTCACAGATAGTTGTACTCTCCTCACTGATGATATCTCTGGGATAAAGCTCTGAAGGCAAATAGTGATGGGGCTGGAGAGGTGGCTTGGTGGTTAAGAATACTAGCTGCTCTCCCAGAGGACCCAGGTTTGATTCCCGGCACCCATATGGCAGCACACAACCATCTGTGACTTCAGTCACAGGGGATCCAATGCCCTCTTCTGCCTTCCATGGGTACTGCATGCACAGACAAACATTCAGCCAAACACTAATACACTTAAAATTAAAAGAAAGAAAATCTAAAAAAAAAAAAAAAGGAAAAGAAAATGGTGAACTGTAGGCTCAGTACCTTGCACTAAAGGTTTCTAAAATAATCAGAGTTAAGTAAATGGTAAAACATATGTGAGGCCCTGGGATCAATCCCCACCCCTTGCCCCCACCCAAATTAAAACTGAAAAGATATATCATGGCAGAACCTCACCCACAATGAAATTACCTGCTACAGTCTGACGAGTGAACACAACAGTTCTGATGAGTGGAACCTTGATTTGGCACAAACCCTCCAGACATTCATCATGTTCTCCATGAGTTCAAACATTTCCTCCTGGAGACCAGGGAAGCTGACCTCTCAGGAATCCCTCCAACCTTACCAGGCTCTGGAAGTCCAGAAATCTTAGAAGACTCACAAGGCCTCTGTCTAAGGTCATATAAGCAGTTACCAACTGCTGGGGAAAGGACTCCTGTGGAACAGCCTGTGGTCTGGGGACTCAGCTTTCAGGAGTCCCCACTCATATAGGCAGATGGGGTTTCTGGTGCAGCAGCTGCCCTTTAGTCACCCATGCTTCTGTAAGTCACCCCAATAAACTCACTGGTGATCAAGCTGGACTTCGGTGGAATCATTTCTTTGGTCTGTCCTTAGCGCCTTATCTGGAGTGAAAATTTACTCACAGCTCCTCAGGATAGGCCCACAACATGCTATTAGCATACAAGAAGGTCAAGTCAAACTCACTCTGCCATTGCTAGTAAATATTAAATACAATGTTAACTTCAATGGCCCCAGCTGTAAAACTCACTACTAAAAGGGAGTAAAGTACTTGCCACTGAGCCTGATAACCTGAATTTGATCCCAGAAGTCACACGATGGAGGGTCTCCCAAATGTTGGTCCTTTGATCTCCATACTTGCACCCTGTATGCATTCATTCATCAATACACAGGCAGGCCCCATCCATGAATAATGAAATGTAAAGAAATAAATTTAAAATCTAGCATAAAGCTTGGCCCTGTAGTGTGGCCATGCCTGTCTATAATGCCAATACTCAGGGAGACTGGGGCAGGAACACAAGGAGCCAAGCCAGCTGCGTTAAGATCAAAGCCCAGTGCAAACTGGGCATGTGGGTAAAACACAATGATGCACAAATCATGGAATGTGAATCTGCACCAACTAAAGCTAGGGTGCACATTAATAGTGTTAGCTGGAGTAAGCAGAGGTTAGACATGTTCCCTCCACATACCCTTCAAACCAGCCATGCAATAACGACAGTGCTTAACATGCTGGAGAATAACACATCTGGAAATATGTCTATAGCATCCGATACAACTGCTCTCACCTTAACTTTTTTAAGCCATTTGTCCACAATCATCACCCCGTCACAACACTTTTTTTAACTTCCTTTTTTGCTTTCAAGTTCTTGGTCACCCTTTTGCATATTTGCTGATGTATTTATGACTTAGATACCTAACAGTTTTGGAATTTTTAATTTATAATAAACCACTGCCCGGCTCACCCCACAGTTTCTTTACTCTGATTTAAATCATCCCCACTAAACAGCCTCTAGCATGTGCCACTGGTAAGAGTATTAACAAGTAGAAACTCTTAGGTTGGCAAAAATTATCCAGAAAATTCACTTGACCTATGCATAAGGACCCTTTAAGCATGAATTTCATCATTTCAATCTAAATAAACTATCAGTAATTAAATTGGTTGGCTGTGCACTGAATTATTTGGGGAGGGTTTCAGAGACACCGAAAGCCTCAGCCTAGACAAAAAGTCAGGGTCTCTAAGAGAATAACCTGGGCTTGCCAGCTGACTTCAATGTCCAGTAGCACAGAGAACAACTAAGTTAAGGGGTATACACACATTTATTCAAAGGAAATCAAGATAGTGGCCTAGGTTGGTGGCTCAAGGGTAAGAGAACCTGCTCCTCATGCATTTGAGCCTGAATTCAATGCCCAGAACACATATGAAAGAGCAAGACATAGCTGCATGTGCCTTTGATCCTGGAGGTGGGGGATACAAGGGAGCTGGGATTTGCTGGCTGCCAGTCTAGCCAAAATGGCAAGTTCTGGGTTCAAAGAGCTGTCCTTTTTCAAGGGAATAGGAAGGAAAGCCATTCAACAGAGCACTGGATATCCTCCTCTGTCCACGTGTAAGCATGGACACATATTGATGTACATATACACAAACACAAAACAGCATACTGCAATGTCACTGTATGTAATGAAGTAAGAATTTTTTTGTATTTGCATGGAATAGCTCTAGAAAGATACAAAAGAAATAGAATAATAGTAGCCCCCAAGGAAAGAAATTATAAACAGGAAAACTTGTACATATATCTTATAAAATTTGTTTGATTTTTACCAGGTGCATCTGAAAATTAATAATCTTGGGCCTGATGCCTTAAATTCAATCCCTGGAACCCATATACAGATGGACAGAAGAGAACCAACTCCACAAAGTTGTCCTCTGACTTCCACACACATGCTGGGGAACATATAAACAAGTGTTTTGAAGATATTAATAATCTGTGGCTCAGTATCTAAGCAAGTTGTACAATACTTGACTAGCATTTGACCCAACTCTGCAAAAACAAAGTAATAATAACCTTAAACAAAAGTAAATCTTAAAAAAAAAAAAAAACACAATTTGTTCAGGAACATATGCAGTAAGCAACAGAGAGAGAGAGAGAGAGAGAGAGAGAGAGTCAGAGAGAGAGAGAGAGAGAGAGAGAGAGAGAGAATGAATTCTGTAGTAAGAGCCAGACACCAAGGTTTCCAGGTCCTCCACAGAATCCTGAACACTTAGAACAATTGGCTACCATCTTCGCACGCTGGTGCCAGTTGTTGCTGTCATCTCCTCCTGCCCTGGTTACTAACTTAGTCAATGTACCATTCTAAAGCAAACAGCCACTACCTGATATGCTAAGGGAAAATGTTTACTCATAGTTTAGGACATGCTCACTCTGGGCCACCATTAATGATACTGCCTGTTAATCCATTTTCAAATTAATTTTTCAACTGGAAAATCCTACATGGAAAGTATTGATGGTTCCATCTTTTTTCTAAAGCCCCTTATTTCATTCAATATGCAAATGAAATATCTGTTTGCATGTTCTAGCATACCATTACTAATTTCATAACTAGGTAAACTATATCTTAAGTCAGAGACCTGATTTGTCTTACCACAAATTAATTCAAATGACGTGTGTGTATATACTACATTTTTGTTGCTGTTATTAACATACAGGAATGCCACAGTTTTGTACATACTATTTAAGTTAAATACATTTTCAGTAGGTCATTTGTGACATAGGTGAGAATCTCTGACTGTGTCTGATATATTATTCAAACAAGGTTTCTGGTTCTGGTTTGGGGGTAGGGTTATCAATCCATCCTTTTGAATACTTCCTCTATCATTTTTGTAGCCAGGAAAACAAATGCTAGTATTAATGGAAAAAAAAAAAAGTCTTTGAATTGCCTATAACAAGAATGCCTGCGCTCGCGCTCGCGCTCGCGCGCTCTCTCTCTCTCTCTCTCTCTCTCTCTCTCTCTCTCTCTCTCTCTCTCTCTCTCTCTTTGGTTTTAAGGTTCCTTACATAACCCAGGTTGGCCTGGAACTTGTAATGTAATGGACCTTGCAATCACCCCATCTCAGTACAAGGGAATACTAACATGGATTTCTGTTGTTTAATAATTTAAAATTTTCATTTGTGCACACCTGTGTGTGTGTGTGTGCATGTGTGAGTGCATGTGTGCTTACATGTGCAAATATGAGGGTCAGAGAAGAACTTTCGAGGGTTGGCATCTAAGGTGTTAAAGAAAGACTAAAGTGTCTAGACTAGTGATTTTTTGCTTTTTCTTCACACATCCTAAATCAACACTGTTCCATCTCTTGAGGAATGTGCTAGTTAACATCTAACCTGTCTCCGATTTGTGAAAAAGTAACAGTTGCCATAACAACATGCAAGCAGGTTTAGGGGAAATCAGCCGAGCTCCCAGCAGGTGTGCAGGCTCGCCCTGGGCTCTGGGAGGATGAGTTTCTACATACATACATACATACATACATACACACACACACACACACACACACACACACACACACACACACACACACAAACACACACTGATACCTAGTAACTAGGTTTCATTTTGTATTAGGTATCGTAGATTTAAAAAGCAGCAGTGACGTAAGAGTAGCCCATTTGCAATATGTCAAGTCATAACTCAGGGTTATTTATAGGGAGGTAAAAACTCATAGCTTAGAGGGTAGATATCTGCCCAGCTCTAGTGCTGATTAAGGCTTATTATAAATACAGAAGTTGTGTGTCTTTTATCTGGGAACTGAATGATCAAAGTTGAGGTAGAACGCCCTGATTGAGATTAAATATCTAGGGGGCTGGAGAGATGGCTCAACGGTTAAGAGCACTGACTGCTCTTCCAGTGGTCCTGAGTTCAATTCTTAGCAACCACATGGTGGCTCACAATCATTTGTAATGGGATCCGATGTCCTCTTCTGGTGCATCTGAAGATAGCATCTGTACTCACATTCATAAAATAAATATTTTTTTAAAAAAAGAGATCAAATATCTACAACAGCACGCATGTATGTAGAGACACAAGCCATGAAACACATGTGGAGTTAATGAACAACCTGCATGAGTCAGTTCTCTCCTTGTACCATGTAGGTCTCAGAGACTGGACTCAGGTCCCAGGCCTGATGACAAGCACCGTTCCCACTGAACCATCTCCCTGCTCCTCCTTCTAAAATCTATGTAACAGACGAGCCTCTGCTACAGAACATGAACGCACAAATTACATTCTTACTGGTCCCATTTTTTTTATTATTATTACATTGGTATACTGCATTCTTTTGCTACACATAGAAAGCACTGTTTCAAACCTCTGTCGTATGACGTATGAGAAGGCACACTGTCCTTCTCAGAAGTCCATACAGTGGCAGCTGGGCAGATTCTGCTGAACAAAGTGGGCTGCCAGCCCATCTCCTTCCATCCTCATCCCACCCTCCCATTCAAGCAGGGTTACAAAAGTGCCTTGTGTGGCCATGGTGAGTCATGCATGTTCCATTTACAGACGGGGTGGGGTGGAGGGAAATCACTATTACATGCCCAGTGAGCTGGAAAAGTCCATCCTGTTTTTCCTCTTTTATAGAATAATCATTTTTACAAACCTGAGATTAAAGAGTGTTTGGGAGAGAGGAACTCACCAACTTATTTTCCTAGCCAAGAACATGACCTCACACCCCAAGCCCAAAGGTCCACACTATCCCTGTAAATCATCTGTTCCTTTCTGCACACACGAGAAAGACAGTAGCTAGAGAAGCAACACATATTTCCATTCCTACCTCCTAGTCACCCACCAGTAGCTCAGGCTCACAGCCAAAGCAGTTAGAAAAAGCAAGGAAGCAAGAAAGATCCTTTTTCTTTTTTTAAACAACTTCCTTTGCCAAGAAACAAAGTGGCTTCCTCAAGTTGATCTTTAGACGAAAACCACGGAGGAAATACAACCTAAACTAACAACAATAAAAAAAAAAAAAAAAAATACAACAAACCCCAGTGTCCTCCTTGGAGCTCTAGGTTTTGCATATGCCCAGGTCCAAATTTCAATCTGACAAACTTCATCAAACAGTAACGTGTAACATGGCAAACTCCCATTTCAGAACTGATTTACAGCCACTGTGCATGGTACAGCTTAAGGCAGGAAGCTACGGCGTGGGGTCTGCCTGGTTTACACATCAAATTCCAGTCCAGCCCAGGTCACACAGTGGCACCCTGACTCAAAGAAAAACAATAACAAAAACATAATTATACAGTTTTGCTTTATAAACATCTAACCTAGTCCAGTGTAGTAGGCATGCCTATAATCCCTGCCTGCACTCAGGAACCTTGTGCAGGAATACTGGATACAAGCCTGGGCTGTACAGATCCTGTCTCAATAAAATACGAACGACAAAAAGGAAAAAAAAAAAAAACTGTAATCCTACAAGTTCCGGAAAAACATAAAAAATCCTGTTACCCTTCTCTAAAGACATCTCTAGAGACGATGGAAAGCCACATTCTGCAATAAAACTATGCTCCAATTCTACAGAAAAGCCATTCCCAGGCTCACAGACAGGTGACACAGCAACAGGCTGCTGGCCCTCCTAAGACTTATATTAAATTTAGGTTTCATTTAATGTATTAAAATTCACAACAAGCATGTCACTTTAGTCACAGGACTTTCAGTTACCTTAACAAAGAGGAAGAAAGTTAACTTTTTAGGTAGGGTCTGGTGTACCCCAGGCTGGCCTCTAACTTACTTTGTAGCCAAGAATTACCTTACCCTTCACATCCTCCTGCCTACACCTACCTCCCAAGTGCTGGGATGACATTTATATGTATCACCACACCCAGTTACATGGTGCTGGACTTTGAACCCAGAGTTTCCAGCATGCTAGGTTAGTACTACCAATCAGGCTGTAACTCCAGCTCAACTAAAATTTCATTCTAGATAATAAAAAACTTTGAGGAAAGAGAAGGTGACCATGAAGAAAGGACATAAGAGAGGGGCAACAGGGTACTACTATAAGAGCACAGTACATACAAGTATGGACATGTCATAAAGGCACCCATGGTTTTAAGTAAAGCACGTTACAGACATGTATGAAAATGCCACAATGAAACCACTGTTTCATATAATTAACTATACCAGTCAAATTTTTTAACGTGATTAAAAGCCACTGAAATCTGTAACATGTCAGACCCCTGTACTATGGAAGAGTATAATGTCATCTCACTGATATGTAGCTTTGGAATGCATCGTCTCTGACATATCAAATTCAGGGCTTCAAAATGGAACAAAACTCTACAAAGGAACAGGTTTCGTCTGTTCCATTAAATAGGTGTTTGGGATGGAAAAAAAAACCTACAAATAACTTAGAAAAAAACTATTGTGTTTCTATAAGTGTTTCTGAATGTGCAGTCACACATGTGTAGGTCTGAAATGATGCCTGTTATTTGTCTTTAATTTTTCTCTGAAATCACAGGGTCTGTGTCCCACCACTGACTGCATCAAGGCTAAAGATCAACAATGTGGAAACAAAATGAAAAAAGAGAGAAAGAGAGAAAAAACATTTACTTCAATTGTCTCAAATCTGCACAGGAAGAAATCGAACTTTGAAAATATTTAAATTTTTAATAAACCTTCAATAGAATAATACTAAATTTTATTACCTAAGATGACTTGCTCTGACTTAAAAATCATTTTGAATTATATTTTATTTTTTCTAGAAGTTTTTTTAAACACACTTTATTACTTCTTCCTCTAAATAAATTCATTTACATAGGACTGTATCATTTTACATATGATTTAACACTGGACAAGCAGAGAAGTCTACAGTCTTACTGTTCAGCTTCATGTTAACATGTTACATGAGACAAGACTAAATAACTTGCCCATTTTGTCTTCCAAGATACAGTTTTGTTTGTTTTGTTGTGACAAGGTCTCACTTAGCCCAGGTTGTCCTTTGACTCCCTATACAAAGCTGAGGCTAGCCTTCAATTCCTGATCCTGCTGCCTCAGCTTCCCAAAAGCTAGGACATAGGCATGCACCACCGTGCGTGGATCTTCTAGGGGCATTAGACAGTTTCCCTATTCACCTCTGCTACCATCACTAATGTACGCTCTCAGTGTGTGATGATATGTCAGAACAGGGAGATATGGCAAGAGAAAGCCAGGAGACGCCAGCTTGGCAGGAAAGGACATCTCGACAGTCTTGTTTTATGGGAATTAAAAGTGTGAAGCATGGGGCTGCGGTGGGTAAAAGTGCCTGCCACGGAAACATAAGAACAAGACTTTGAATCCCAATAACCCACATAAAGGCCAGCCACACAGCACAAAAGTCTGTAATCCCAACAGCAGAACCAAGAGAATCCATGGAAGCTTGCAGGTCAACTAGTGGAAAATGCAGAAAAATAACAGAAAAAAGATCCTGTCTAAAGCCAAGTGAAAAGCCAGGACCTGTACCTGAGGCTGTCCTCTAAGCACAAGCATGCTGTGGCACATTCATGCCCATATGAACGCACACACACCATGCACACCTGTCTCTCTCTCTCTCTCTCTCTCTCTCTCTCTGTCTCTGACACACTGACTCACACACACACACACACACACACACACACACACACACACACACACAGAGGGGGCGCTGGAAAACAAACCTTGTCCCGCCTCCTAGAATATCCTCTACCCTACCTTAGAACAATCCCATTAGAAATAACTACACACTGGGAGCGGGCATTGTGAAAGAAGGCAGTCTTGTCCAAATCACACCCAACATAAGAGTGGTGAATGAGCTCTTAATTCTGACCTGAGTACAAAACTGTATCTATTCTCGGACTTCAGCTTATGTATATACTCATAATTCATCATTTCTACAGTGTGTCTATTTCCTCAGTCCTTCCTGTTGTCCTTCCCACCCTCAACTCTAGGGCACCCAGCATGGGTGTCCTAGCAGGCTTTGTACAGGTGGAAGGCCAAGCTGTAAACTGGCAGTAGCCGCTCTTTGGCAATAAGTGGATTTAATTATATTTATCTCAGCTCTGTAACAGATTATTTGAATTGTTCTAACAGAACAAACGGGGATTACCACTAACTAGGTCATTTGGCCTTAGGTACTCAGGACTGGAGGAAAGAAGGGAGCTCCCTCTTAGTGGCATTTACACAGCTAATTACCACAAAGCTCCCTCTTGGTGACATTTACTGGGCTAACCTAACTACCAGGCAGCTGCAATGCTTTCATCTATTCTCTGTATCCCACATGATGCTCACAGCATCTAACCAAGCCTGAATCAAAGAAAACATCTAGCAGCCCATCTTTTTCACCACCTTTTAAGTGGAAAATGATCTAATAATTTACTAGAGATATTTTTAAAAACAAAACAAGAAAGCATGTGGTGGCACATGCCTTTAGTCCCAGCACTCAGAAGGCAGAGGCAGGTGGATATCCTTTGAGGCCAGCCTGGACTATAGAGTGAGTTTCAGGACAACCAGGGATACTCAGAGAAACCCTGTCTCAAAAACCAAAACCAAGAACCAAGCATGATTGAGACACACATCACATACACACTTGAAGTGTGCGGCATGAGAATCAGCAGTTCCAGACCAGTCTGGGCTACTTGAGACCCTGCCTCAAAAATCCAAAAAAATAAAAACCTGAAAACTTGTAGCATGTGCAAGGCTCTAGATTCAGGTTGAAGCACAAAAAAAAAAAAAAAAAAAAAAAAAAAAAAAAACACCATTAAAAATAATAATGATGATGATGATGGTGATGATATGCAAAGTGGCACACAATGGTAATGTTAGCATTTGAGAGGTGGAGACAGAAGGAGTTTTGGCTACGTGAGATTCTCTCTCAAAACAAAAACAATCTTAAAATAATGTTTTAGGGGGCTGGAGAGGTGGCTCCGCAGTTAAGAGTACTGACTGCTCTTCTAGAGGTCCACAGTTCAACTCCCAGCAACCACATGGCGGCTCACAACCATCTGTAATGGGATCCGATGCCTTCTTCTGGTGTGTGTCTGAATGTCTGAAGACTGGGACAGCCACAGTGTACTTATGTATGCATAAAGTAAATAAATAAATCTTTAAAAAAAATAATGTTTTAACTAGCATGCATGAGATCCTGGGTTTGGTCCCCAGGAAAAGAGAAAAAAAAAAAAAAAAAAGATAGTATAGGCAATGTTTCACATATAAGCAAGACACAAAAGACACTGAATATACCTTGACCATTAAAAAGTTCTATGTAGGGGCTAGAGAGTTGGCTGAGTGGTTAAGAGCACTTATTATCTTACAGAGGACCCAAGTTTGGTTCCTAACATCCACATGCTGGTTCTTGGTAACTCCAGCTCCAGGGGATCTTGCATACATCAGATGCACATACATACACTCAGACACGCATACATATTTTTTTTAAAAAATTTTTTTAGGTCCTATGTAAGCATGTTGACCTTAAAGTTCAGACATTCTGTTTCTGAATTGTACTAATTTTCAATCTGAGGGTTATTCAAACTGATACTTATCAATTAATTAAAAGTGAAAAGCATTTGAAAGATCAGCAAATAGAACTTTCTCAAGTGTCAAACACACTATGATTTTAAGCAGGATCTAAGTTTCAGAAATATTGTAGTTATATCCTGCTCCTAACTGCTTTGGATAAGACTGTAAATTCGGCCTCTTTTGAGTGCTGTTTCTACCAAGGCATACTAAAAGAAAAGAGGGGGTGGTTTTCCAGATCATACATGAAATGTATAAGATATACTCTTGACTGTGACAATGCCCTATAGGTGATGGGTGACTGATAAGATCTGGAAAAAGTGTGGGACTGGAGCCACTGGGACTGGACAACCAACTGCCTCTGACACACAAGGAAACTACAGGATGGGGAGGGGAGGGGAGGGGAGGGGAGGGGAAGGGAGGGGAGGGGAGGGGAAGGGAGGGGAGGGGAGGGGAGGGGAGGGGAGGGGAGGGGAAAGCTGGGATAAGAAGAGAGGTCATACAAGTACCCAGCATGTTGGTGAATCTGTAATCCCAGCATCTGATCACATGAGGACTGGGGGAAAGCTGGACTTCTAGGTCAGCCCGGGTTATGTAAGACTCTGTCTCAAAAAGGGAAGAGAGGCAATCTCAACATTCTTCAGAAACGTCTACCTCAAAAAGCTTACTGAAAAAAAAAAAGTCTGAGGTGAACAAATGACAAGAGACAGCACATGAGGGTTGTCAAGGTGGCTCAGCAGGCAAGCGTACTTGTTGCCTGATCACCAGAGTTAGTGTCCCAGGCCCTCCATTTACATGCTGTGGAACTTGTGTGAGTATGTGCACCCACATGCACACAAATAAATATATAATGAAATAAAAAAATTTAAAGATTACATTTTCTTCTCCCTTATACACCAATGAGAAGACAGAACACGGTCCTAATATTGTGCTCACAAAGTGGGAACCAACTTTCCTAATATGGCCGAGCCCTTAAGATAGCCACATTCTTTTGTTGTTGTTGTTGTTGTAGTTGCTCAAAATACAACAAATTTAACCTTATCCATGGAAAGAACGGTGGTGGACAAGTAGGCAGGGAACTCAAGAAACAGCGACAAGTACAACGACATCTCCACAGGCATTCAAATGGCTGTAAAGTCTTGGTAAGAGCTGCCAAAGTGAAGACACCAGAATCATACAAGCCTTTCTCTCTCCAGACCTGGGATCTTGATCTAGTCTGGGATTCCAATAAGAATTTACATGTTTTGAGTCCAAAAGTAATTCTATGATTCAGAGACATTATACAGCACCGCTGGTAGGCAGACAAAGACACAGAATCAGGTTCAGTCTGTCTAACGGGAATGACACTGCCTATGATATACACAATCCTCACAATTTACCTTCCAAACAACACACACACACACAAATGCTATTCTACTTAATGTTTCATTCTCTCAAAGTTGAAGCCAGGTGCGGCAGCATGTGCTTATTGTAATCTTACAATTGAGAGGCAGTAACAGAACGATCAGAAGATTGATTGAAGCCAGCCTAGGCTATATAAGACAGTTTGGAAATATAAAATAAAAGAAAATCTTGTATAAGGGCTTATATGTGCTTTGAATGAATGCAATTTTTATGCAATACAGAAGATGAAATTTAATCAAAATTCATTTCAAATGTGATGCTTCATGTTTGTGTTCCCACAACTTGGGAAGCAAAGGCAGGAAGATTGCCAAGAGTTTGAAGTCAGCCTGGGCTAGTTGAGACCCTTGTCTTTAAAAAAAAAAAAAAAAAAAAAAAAATCAACGTTTTACTTTTAAAAGATTTATTGTATTGTCTCTATACTTCTTTAACAGTAAACTTGCTTTTGCAGACATTCTGAACATAAAGTACCACTAGAAGGCCGGAATCGGTGTGAGGTAGTTAGGGTATTTTGTTTTGTTATATGCAGAAAACTTAAATGGCAAATAAAAGATTTTCTCAACTAGTAGTGCTGAAAGACAGTACAGGATCTAGGAAAGCATCTTTGGAAACTCAAAGGCAGAATAGGATAGGGGACTGCTGGACTGCAAGTCGATTGCTTAGATCAAAATGCAAGACCAGCCACTTAGAGCTGTGGATCTTGAACAAGCTTAACACATGCTAATTCAAAGGTATGTGTTCCGAAGATGAACTATTAAATATCTGCCTCTGCTTTATTAAATTAGAACCTGAGACGTTTCATAAAAGCATTTCCCTCCCTTTCCACTCATCATGCGGCATCATCCCTTCTAACTGATGAGGAAATTACACACTTTTATTCATCCGCTGGTGAGCTTGTCATACACGGCATGAAAGAAGCTGCTTTTTTCGTGGCTTCACCCTTTCCAACTTCAAAATACTGTCACATACTCAGTAGGTTGGAGCTGCCTGCAAAATGACAGCTTACAGGCTCTGGAGCAGGGGAGACGCAGGTGACTCTCCCTCCAGAGACCCTGGAAGGTACACACCGGTGCCAGTCGTGCTCAGACACGGGAACATATGGAGGAATTGTGTGGGGCACCTGAGGGAAGAGGACAGAGGATGGCGCGGGGCTCCCACCTGGGGTTGATCTGGAGAGCAAAGGAGGAGAACGGCACTGGGGTCCCACCCTGCGGCTCTGGGACCCTGGAAGAAGTGGAAAGAGGAGTCCCACCTGGAAGGACCCGGTGAGGGAGGGAAGAGGATGCTGCTGGGTCCCGCCCGGAAAGAAGGGACAGAGGCGTGGGGTCTCCACCCGAGGAAACCAGAAAAGACTGAGAGACAGGGGTCTTTCCCAGGAGGAGCTGGGAAGAAGGGACGGGGTGGCGCGGGGACCCGCCTAGGAGGAGGGGACAGGGCGGCGCGGGGGTCCAGTCTCCATGCAGCCCGCCTGCGGCCTCCCTCCAGCTCGCACGCGCTCACCTGAAGGCCGGCTCCTCCTTGGGCGGCCGGGCCTGAGCGGACGCTGCACCGCCGCCCCTTTTGTTGAAGAGCTTCTGGAGCAGGGTCGGGGCCATGGCGTGCACGCGGCGGCCCGGGCGGCCACGCTCCGGGACCCGACGGCTCAGCGCGCAGCCCACGGCGGCCGCGGCGGGGCCATGGCGACGGGGGCGCGGCCGCCCGGAGGGGCGCGAGCGCGGGACCGCTGCAGCGGACGGAAGGTGCGGCGCCGCGGCCGCCGGCCGGTCATATGACGGAGCCGGCCCGCCCGGCTGACAGCTCGCTCCCGCGGGAGGAGGAGCACGGAGAGGGCAGCACGAGGGAGAGGGAGGAGCACGGAAAGAAGAGGAGGGAGAGCATGAGGGAGGGGAGGAGCACGAGGATAGCAGGGAGGGGTGCACGAGGCAGGAGGAGGAGCGCTAGAGGATGGGGGCGGAGCGTTAGAGGGCAGCACGAGGGCTTGGGAGGAGCAAGAGGGACGGGGAGGAGCGCAGGGGATAGAGGAACGAGTTGGGAGGAGTGATGGGGAGGAATACAAGGGAGTGGGAGAGAGGAGTGTGTAGGGATGGGTGATGTAGGATGAGCACCAGGGAAGGGGAGGATGGGGGGGGGGAGGCTCGTAAGGAGGAGGGAGTTGTGACCGCAAGGGGCTGGGGGGGGGGAGGAGCGAGGGAGCGAGGGAGGAGCATGGAGGCCCAACGTCTCCGTTGGCCAGCTTTACCCGCCCTGCGCCGACGTCACTAGGGCACGCCCGGAGTTATCAACTCGCTGGGCGCTTATTAGGGCTGGAGAGTTGGGCGGGGTGCACGAGTGTTCGCACACTTGACCTACTGTCCGCACTACTGGCCTAGTGCACAACTATGAAGGTTTTTGTTCTTTGGTTAAAAAAAAAAAAAAAAAAAAAAAAAAAAAAAAAAAAAGCCCTTGAACTTGGTCCTCATTTTGTCCGGTCCAGGACTCCCTAGCAGAGAGCCTGTGCTGAAGGAGCAACTCGGTGCCTGAAGTTGCTGCTGGGTATTCCGGCCCCTGCTGTATTTGGGACCTCAGCAAGCTGCTGCCAGGACCAGAGTAAATCTGCAGGCTCAAATTAATTTTCAATTTACAAACAGTTTATTCACGTCACCGTTTTGTTTGGTGTCTTGGGTCCCACTGGTATGTAGGTCACACAAAAAGCTTCACATGTGCTAAGCGAGAGTGTGTGTGTGTGTGTTAAGCCACATAAATGATTGCTTTCCTAGTTCGTGTTCACATAGGACATATAAGAAAAAAAAAATCGCAGCAGATACTTTGATTTAGGGAAGGGTGTGTGCTTAGACTCATTTGCCAGTGCTTTCACGCCTCAAACCCCCTGAGGATTTAATGTGCCGCGGTGCAAGACGCTAAAGAACCTGCGGTTATGAAAAGTCTGACCACATTCAAAACAGTTTATTAATCTGTTTTTGCAGCCTAGAGCTTTAACGTGATTCATTGGTAGGTAGTTGAACTGGAGTTACTTTTGAGTTCAACTCTGTCTCCCGCAAATTTGAGAACGGTGAACAAATGACCCACCAAGATTTCTTAGACTTGATAAAAGGAAAGTTAAGGATGGAGAAACGTGGCTCAGTGGTTACAAACATAAGCTGCTCTTGCACAGAACTGGAGATCGCTTCCCAGAAAGTGGATCAGAAAGCTCACAACCAAGTGGAACTCCAGAGCATCCTCCTCCCCCTTTTGGCGCCGTAGGGCACTGCACTCACACTCACATGCACAAAGTTACACACACACACACACAATTAAAAAATAAAAACAAACAAAAAAGAGGACATTTAGACTTTTAAGAGCAAAAGGAGCTCTGAGCTGCTCCAGGCCCCCAACCAGTGGTTGCTTCCTTGTTTCTTTGTCCCAGTCTCTCGCATTGCCAGGTAGCTCTGTATGTCAAGAGGAACAGGAATGCTGTGGGTGCTTGGAGATGACAGAATAACAATGAAATGGAAAAGGGGACTTGCGAGGTTTGTCTTCCCCATGATCTATCAGTTCATGTGACTTCTTTCAATATTTGCATGCTCGGTAGTCTGCTTTAGTTTGATTTCTGTTATATTATCATGGACACTGTTCGTGACCTGCTGAAACCTGGTACTCCTTCCTGAAGTGGCTAAAGGGAAAACAGGAGAGGTTTCTTCCCTCCTAATTGAGATGTAATTATTAATATTTAATATCTGGATATAATGTTACAAATCTTGAGAGAAGCTTGCAGACGAAATCAGGACAAGATATGGCTAAGACAGAGGTATTGGTCATCACTGTTGGTCCACAATCCTGCTATCCTAGACAGATGCTTTTTATTAGAAGAGAAATTTTATCTGGATCCAAAAGAGAATTTTATTTTTAAAAATTTTGTCGATTGCTTATTATATCATGAAGAAATTTGTATTTTTAACTCCTAGTCTGCCAGAAAAAATACTCAACACCAATGGTCGCATTCCACCCCATTCCAGTTTTTGTTGTTGGTGGTGGGGATTTAACCTAGGGCAAACTACTCTGTTCTCGTGTGATATTATATATAATTACAGGCGTGTGCTGCTCACCTGGTTTACCCAGTGCTGGACTTTGTGTATGTTAGACAAGCTGAGCTGCATGCCCAGCCCAGTTTATTTTTTTCTAGTATTTCAGAACGTTTCTTTCATCAGGTTTTCCTCTCTTTGCCATTGTGAAAAGAAAATGAAAAGTTTTTAGTTCCCATTGGTGATTAATTAAAGCTCTAAAATAATGACAAAGGTAATCTCTCCAGATGACTTTTATATTCTTTCAAAGAACATCATAGTCTTGGGGCCATTCACTACAGGAAAGAATGCTGATCTAAGAGTAATGGTTTGTTTCACTACTGAATCAACCTTGTAGGAGATTCCAAATTCTATATCCTTAGTGGGATACGATGGTTCATACATCACAGCATCCAAGGGGCCACAAATTCAAGGCTAGCCTGGGCTACACAGTGAGTTACAGAGTGACACACTGTCTCCAAGACAAAAACGACCAATCAGCATAAAATTTTTTTCATTGTGCCTTTTTTTTTTTTTTGGTTGCAGCAGCAGTAGCAGCATAGTTAGAAATAATTGTTGAGAGATGTTGTAATGCTCCCTGGGGACAGGCATGGTGGAGCTTGCCTGTAATCCTGGCACTCAGAAAGGAGATAAAGATGGGAAGATCTGGACAGTCATCGTCAGGTACTTGTGTTCAAGGACAATCTAGGTTAAACAAGACCTATCTCAAAATAGAGAAATTAATGAAATCGTTGCCCCTGTAAACAGAGTCGCAGCTAAGAAATAAGTAAGATCTCAAAATCTCCTTTGCGGCCTGAATGAGCATGCAAATTAATCCTGTGTATTTGAATCAGAACTCCATTTCCCTGACACTCTCACAGTGGAGACCACTCACTGATAGTAAGATCAGGAAATTCTCATAATTAACATGACAATTGAACATTTCCTCCTTTTAGAAACCTGCCTGCTTTTTGGTGTGGTGCTGGTGAGAGAGAGAGAGAGAGAGAGAGAGAGAGAGAGAGAGAGAGAGAGAGAGAGAGAGAGACTCTGTAGTCAAGGCTGGATTCCACCTGATTGTGCAGCTAAGGACGGCCTTGATCTCCCCATGCTTCTGCCTCTACTACTGGGATTACAGTGTACACCACTGTGCCTGGCCCAGAACCTAAAAGCCTGGCAACCTGGGCTCTCAATCCTGAACTCACATTAAAGGTAGGAAAAGAAACTCCACAAAGTTCTCCTACAACCAACCCTCCCCCCCCCACCCCCCCCCCACACAAAGCACAAATACATTTCCTGTTTTATTAGCTATTCTCTGAGGGTTTTCCCCAGCTCTTTCTATCCTTTTTTTTTTTGAAGGCGGGGGAGGGGGGCATGAAGCAGTGCTTTTGCTTACTAAGTTACCTCATGGCTCTGTTTTCATTTCTGTTTTGAAACAGGATCTTCTGTGTACCCCAGACTGGACTCAAATTCAAGATTCCCCTGACTTCCCCTCCCAACTGCCAGGGATTACAGATGTGCACCATCTGATGTTTCTGGAGTCCAGGAAACATCAGATGGCTTCTTCAGTTGTTCTGTGTGTGTATGTGTGTTAAGATGTATATAGATGGCATGTACACAGACCAGAGGAAGCTGTCACTTACCTACTCTTTCACTCTCACTCCGTTGAGACTGGGTGTCTCACTGAGCCTGGAGCTAGGGTATTGACCAGCAAGCTCAGTGATCCTCCTGCCTGTGCCTCCCAACTGTGCTATCCATATCCAGATTTTTGCATGAATGCTAGGGATTCGAACTCTGGTTTTTATGCTTAAGCAATACTGTTATCCAGTGAGCCTTTCCACCTTAGTTTTTGAGACAGGATCTCTTGCTGTACCTGTAGTTCAGCAACTCTGCCATACTGGGTGGCCGGTAAGCCTCAGTGACCCCCCCCCCCCATCTACCTCCGTAGAAACTATATACTTGCAGTATATACTTGTGTACCCATGCCCGGTTTCTGACTAGGTGCTCGGAACCCAAACTCAGGTCTTTGTGCTTGAGTCGCAGACCCCTTACTAACTGAGCCATCACCCATCCTTCCTATTTTTTGTTTTTAACTAACAACAATTTAAGATGTTCCTGGGTACAGTGTAATATTTTGATACATCTACTGAATTTTTAGTGATTATATCCAGCTTGTTCATTAGCTAGCATTCTTTTTGTGAAAAGACCATTTAAAAATCTATTCTTTTCACAAAGGACATACACTATATTTATACTGTAGACACTATTATTAGCTATGTCACCATGGTAACAATATATGGCATTCAGAAAACTTACTTATCATAAGTGAGACTTGACCTCTGGTCAATCCCCCCATCCTCTGATTCTCCAACCCCGACCCCCATCGGTCTCCAATAGCCACATTTACTCTCTGCCTCTGTGAGTTCTGTCTGTTTATGTTTGTAAACCAGTGGAGACATGTGGTTCTTGTCTTTCTATGATAGACTTATTGGCTTGGGATAGAATTCTCCAGATTATTGCAGTTATCAAAAGTGAAAACATTTTCTTAATTCATAAAGACCGATAGTGTTGTATACTACATACCACCCTGTTTTTTTTCTTCCTTTACTTGCATGTATTTTTTTCCCCCAAAGCTGTGAATTAAACCCAAGGCTTACAAATACTAGACAAAGGATCTACCACTTAGCTTCCTTCCCAGCCCTAGGTGGAATTTTTGTTAGTTTGGCTTGGTTTGGGGGTATCGTTCGTTTTGTTTGTTTGTTCCAAGGCAGGGTTATGTTTTGTAGACGTAGATGGTCTTTAATTCAGTATCACAATTAGCCTTCCTAATGCTGGCATCCCAGGCCCTGGCCACCAGTCTTGGCTTTACATACAGACTTTTTTTTTTTTTTTTTTAATTTGGGGATATTTGTTGCTGCTGGTGGTGCTGCTGTTGTTGCAGTTACTGTTTGATACGAAGGGCAGCATACACCTGTAGTCCCAGTACTTTGGGAGGCTGAGGCAGGAGGATGGCTGGAAGTTGGTGATCAACCTGGATAAAGCTAGTGATATACTACCTCAAGCAAGCCAATAATTAAAATTAATAATTAACTTTTTGTATGTGTGCTACATACCGGGGATGGGTCCAGAGCCTGGCACGTTAGGTATGCGACCTACCACTGAGGTTACCACAGTGTAGGATAACATTTTGGTTTATTTATTTATTTACATATTATTTTTAAGATATGGTCTCACTAAGTGGCTCAGAGAGGCTGTAGCTTGAGCAGCCCAGGCTACTCTCAAACTCCAACTCCTCTCAGTTTGGGCTACTTTAAACATGCTTTTTCTTTTCCTCCTCATCTTTTTCTCTCTTCTTCTCAAATGGACTGGAAACTCTTACGAGATCATTGATAAGTTCCTAGGTGCGTGGCATAAAGCTAGACTGGCTGCTAAGGAAAACACACTTGTTGGATGCATGAATGAATGAAAGACTTGATTCAGGAAGGATCTGGGGATGCGCCAGAAAAAAAAAAAGCGGCAAAGAATCCTAACCCCTAGAAAATGGATAACAGACTGTGGTGTGGTAGAGCCATGCTATTGGAATTTCCTCCGACCCCTGTGAAGTCAGCCATGGCCCACTCAGTCTGTTGAGTTCTGTGAATGAACTTGTTGTGTCTTATAAAAATGAAGAGGAGAAGGAATTTGTTTGGTGGATATGTAGTCAGGTGTGGGGGAAGGGAGTGCCTCTGCAGGCTCATGCTAAAGCATCCCTTCCCCCTGAGGGACCAGGTGTTGTATAGAATAGAGTTTATTCAGGGCATGGGGAGTTGAGAGGGTAGAGACAGAGAAAAGCAGGGAGAGAGAGAGAGAGAGAGAGAGAGAGAGAGAGAGAGAGAGAGAAGAAGAAGAAGAAGAAGAAGAAGAAGAAGAAGAAGAAGAAGAAGAAGAAGAAGAAGAAGAAGCAGCCAGCCATGAGTATGTGGAGAGATGGGGTGGGGGTGGGGGGGAATGGAATGAAAAGGGGAGTAGGGGGAGAGGACAGAGCAAGAAGGCAAGAGAGAGAGAGAGGAGGGGTGAGTAGCCCCTTTTAGAGTGAGTCAGGCACACTTGGCTGTTACCAGGTAACTGTAGGGCGGAGCCTAGACCAAATGCAAACAAAACTGATCTGAGCTGCTCGTTCTATTGGCTCCTCTGCTTCTTGGCCTCAAAATGAGGCTGGGAAGAAATCACTGGAAGTCCTAAGATGTCCAGACCCAGAAACTTGAAAAGAATCTGGCCCTTTCATTAAAGTGTTTAAAAACTGCAAAGCTGTTTCCCCACCTCTTCAAGTTAGGACTACAGTGTCCTACTCCTGCTTGAAGCAGCAGGAGCTTAGAGCAGCCTCTGAACTCCCTGACAGCTCCCCCTGCCACCTCTGTCTGTTCCCTCCCCTTCCCCCTCGGTCTCTCTCTGTCTCAGCCTCTGCCTCGATGTCTCTCTCTTTATGTGTATCTTTCTTTCCTTCCTCTCTTCCTTTCTGTCTCCATGTCTCTGTGTCTCTTTCTCTCCCTCTTCTCCCACTCCCTCTCCCTCTCCCTCTCCCTCTCCCTCTCCCTCTCCCTCTCCCTCTCCCTCTCCCTCTCCCTCTCTCTCTCCCTCTGTCCTTGACCCTGCCTTATAGTTCCATGATTCAATTCCATCACCCCTCTCTCCTTGTTTGTTTCCATCAACACTGCAAGAAGCTCTGGACTCCCAGGGTGTCCTGCATCTCCCTTACTTCACCCTCTAGGTGTCTGGCCCTGTAACCCATATTCTTTCTTGGTCATTCCTTTCTTACATCAGCAGCCCTTTGCTCCTGTAATGCCTAGTCTGTCAGACAAGTTATCCTTGTTCCCTCAGTCTGTATGTGAGACTATTTCCTGGCAAGCTTCTTGACAACTGAAACCTCAGTTCTTTCTGTCTACACCGACTCTGCTGCTTCTCTCACTCTTCTCAGGTTATAACTGATATTTTTACACACAGTTCTGATTGACAGCCTCAGCCTAGAGGGCTCCCAGGAAACCCAAGTCCCTGAGTATCTAACAATCCTCTCTCCTCTTTTTATTTACTTTTTGGAGACAGTCTCACTGGGTGGCCGTAGGTGAGCTGGAAATCACTTTATAGAAAAGGTTGGCCTTGAACTCACAGAGACCTACCTGCTTCTACCTCCTGAGTGCTGGAATCAAAGCTGTGCACCCATTCCCAGCACCATCTCTCCTCGTTTTGAGATAGTCTCCCACAGCCCAGTCTGGCCTTGACTTCACAGCTTCTCTACATAGCTAAAGTTGAATAGACCCATCATTTATTTGTTTATTTGTTTGTTGTCCTTTTTTTTTTTTTTTTTTTTTTTGAGACAAGGTCTCAAGTAGCTTAGGTTGGCCTCAGACTCACTATGACCTTGAACTCCCGATTCTTCTGCTGCAGTTACTAAGAGTCAGGATTGGTAAGTGTGAGCTACCATGCCAAGCCACGTGTCTGTACTTTAACACCCAACTTCTTCCCAAATCTGCAACTTTCTTCGCCTTCTTCACTGCGTCAGCAACAACTCTGTCTTCGTGGCTGTTCATGCCAAGAATCTTAGAAGCATTTTTAGATCCTTTCTGTATATCTCATACTCAGCTGCCAGCACATCCTGGTGGCTCTGATTTCAAAATATACCCACTGGGCTGGGGTATAGCTAAGTGGTACCGTGCATGCTTAGCATGTCCCAGGCCTTAGATTCAGTCAGTCACCAGCACTGCCAGATCAAGAAACATATCAAGGAAACAACCAAACAAACCTCGCAACCACAAGGTGCCTATAACCTGGTCATTTAACCCCACTTCGCCTGCCATTTGATTCATCCGTTATCTCTCGCTTCCTACCAAGTGTTCTTCATGCCCCACTGCTTCATTTCTTTTGTGACAGTAGACTGCTCTTTTAAAATATGTAGGTCGGGGCTGGAGAGATGGCTCAGTGATTAAGAGCACTGACTCCTCTTCCAGAGGTCCTGAGTTCAATTCCCAGCAACCACATGGTGGCTCACAACCATCTATAATGAGATCTGATACCCTCTTCTGGTGTGTCTGAAGACAGTGTGTAGTCATATATATAAATAAATAAATCTTTAAAAAAATAAAATAAAATAAAATATGTAGGTCATGTTTAATAGGGCCTCAGTTCGATATTCCAGTGATTTCCCCTTGCCTTAGAGGGACTTACCAGTCCCTTCAGGTTGTGCTCCCCAACCCTGCTCTCACCTAGCTCTCAGTTTTCTCCTTGTTGCTCATTCCAACCCAGCTTGCAGGCTTTCCTGCAGTTTACAGTGCACAGCTTGCACTCTACTCTCAAGTGAGGCATTAGCGTTCTGCAAGGGCTCCTTCCCTGATGTCAGGGCAGCCCATTCCCTTCTCTGTGAGCCCTTCCAAACCATCCTAATCAGAACTGCATTCCCCTAGAAATGAGGGGGTCAAAGGCCTTTGTGATTTTGTTTATAGATGTGACACACAATCTTATTAAATATAAGTAGCCCAGGCTCGTTTGAAACTCTGGGCAAGCCTCCTGTCTTAGCCACTGAAGTACTGCAGGCATGTACTACCATGCCTGGCTAGCCTGTATGTTTTGATGAAGGTTACAGATTTCTTCTACTAATAATGTATGAACATGTCAGTTTCCCCACAGCCTGTCAATATCAACTATTATCTTTTTGGTTTGGATGCGGGTCTTGTTGGTTTTGGTCTTTAGACAGGGTCTTTTTATGTAGCCTAAGCTGCCCAGGAACTTGTTATACAGCCCATAGCAAACTGTTGTCATCTTCCTACCTCTGCCTCCTGCATGCTGGGATTACAGACCTGTACCCCCATCCCTGGCTGACACTGGATTTTTGACAAGAGTGTAATTTTAATTTTAATTCTTTATGAGCAAGTTTGGACATCAGTTTAAAAGTCACTTGCAAAAAACGCTTTTGAGTTCCCTGCCCACTTCTCTTCTTTATTTGTGCATTAGGAAGTAAGCATTTGTTCTGTGACATGGGGTGGGGTGGACGCTTTCCAGTATGTCATTTGGCTTTATTTGTGGAGGACATTTGTTTTTAAATCATATTATATGTATGTGTGTATGTATGTATGTGTGTATGTATATATATATGTACATGTATGTATGTATATGTATGTGTGTATGTATGTATGTGTGTATGTATGTATTTGTGTATGTATGTATGTGTGTATGTATGTATATGTATGTGTGTATGTATGTATATTATGTATATATGTACATGTATGTATATGTATGTATGTGTGTATGTGTATATTATACGTGTATACATGTATGTGTATGTATAGTATGTATATGTACGTATGTGTGTATATGTATATTATGTATGTATATATGTATGTATATATGTGCATGCATGTATATGTATGCATGTATACGTATGTGTGTATGTATATGTATGTGTGTATGTATGTATATTATGTATGTATATGTGTACATGCATGTATGTATATGTATGTGTGTATGTATGTATATTATGTATGTATATTATGTATGTATATATGTACATGTATGTATATGTATGTATGTGCGTATGCATGTGTATGTGTATATATGTACATGTATGTATATGCATGTATATGTGTATGTGTGTATGTATGTATATTATGTATGTATATGTGTGCATGTATGTATAAGTATGTGTGTATATATGTATAGTATGTATGTACATAGGTGCATGTATGTATATGAATGTATGTATGTGTATATATGTGTATAATGTGTACATGCATGTATATGTATGTATATATGTGTGTATGTATATGTGTGTATGTATGTATATTATGTATGTATACATGAACATGTGTGTATATGTATGTATGTATATACACACATGCATGTATGTATGTATGCAAGTGTATTGCTACAGTTGGAAAGTGGAGGCACTCGCCTTCCACCTGTAAGCGCCCAAGATTGAACACTGGTTGTCATTTGGTGACAAGTGTCTTTACCTACTCAGTCATCCTTATGGCCCTGGTGGCATGCTACTTATGCAAAAAATTTTAATATCAAAGTCTTATTTGTTAATATTTTATGTTGTAGGTTCTGAATAGTCAATTACATCATTTTTAAGAGGCTTCTCCTAGCTCCCTCCCCCTCTCTCATCTTTTATCTATCTATCTATCTCACAGACACATACACACATATAATATATATTTTTTAATCAAACTTTTTAAAGTCCTATGTGCATTTCATCTATGAGTAATGTATTTTGGTGCAGATGTGGCATACAGCTTCACCTTGTATTTGATATGGTTATTCCTTTTCATTTCCTGGATGTTCTCTTTTCTCCACAAATGTGAAATACCACCTAGGAGATGCTTAGGGAGACTTTAATGACAAGGTTCAAGTTGAGGTAATAATATTTTTTTTCTTTGTGAACTCTGTGGCAGAAACCTCAGATATGTTAACAAGAGCTTCAGGTAAGTCAAACCCTACAGTGTGCTGAAGGCCCACAGCCAAATAAATGTGTGTACAATGTCTCCAAATTCTGTCTGTACATAACGTGATTCTTGTGTAATTAGTTCTATCACCCCACATGCATCCTCTCCAGTCATGACAAAGGGTGTCAGCGACAATCAAATGGTTTCTGGTGATTTGTCTTGCCAACTGACTCCAGCTACATTGGAGTGAGACCAGACCTTTTGTTTCTCAAAATCACTGAATTATGGGTACAAAGACTATAGACTTCAAGCATGTTATTCTTGTGACTTCAGCATGCTAGGATTAATGACATTTTCCTAAGATAGTATAAATGTATCTGTCTTTGTGCAGCTAGCTGTGAAACAGCCCCTGGGTGGGAGTGATAAGGACTCAGCTTTGGACTAGGAATGACGTTTCAAAGATGGTGATGCCATGAGACTGCTGAAGGCAGTTTACTCAACATCTGCTCACTAAGATGTATTTAAACTGGGGCACATATCTATAACTCAATGACTGACTGTTCTCTGGATAACGAGGGCATGAAGTTACTGAAGAAATTCTGAACTGTATTTTTTTTAAGAAAATGTCTCACTTTGTAGCCAATGCTGGACTGAAACTCACTATGGAGCCCAGGCTGGCCTTGGACTTGTGACAGTCCTCTTGCCCCAGCCTCTTGGTATGCTCCACTACATATGATGCACCTCTTTGAAATAAGCCATAAATCATCAAAACTAATTATTATGAGATATATAATTTATCTATTTTTATATGAATGATTGAAACAAGTCACTTGAGTTCTATAAGCTTTAATTTTCTCATATGCAAAACAATGATACCATTACTGTTATGAAAATTAGGTAGGAATGCATTTAAAGTTTGTACTTTATACGTTTATAAGCGTTAAGGGACTTTTCCAAATCTGATTTGCAAGGACCAAAACCTTGAAAAAGAAAAGAAAGGAAAGATGAAAAGCCAGGGGTGGTAGTACACACTTGTAATCCTAGGACTTGGAAGGTGGAAGTCAGAGGTTCAAGAGTGCAAGGCCAACCTCAGCTACATAGCAAGTTCACTTTTGGCCAGGGCTACCTGAGACCCTGTTCCAAAAACCAGGCAGGCAGACAGACAAATTTAAAAACTCATTTTTTTCCCACGAGAAGAGGTTTATTGGGAGGAAGAGAAGGAGGAAAGAAGAGGATGAAGAAGAAGAGGGCTAAAACCTCATTTTTAATGATAGTTTGGTAGGGCAACTCTTTATATGAGAGAGAGAAACTCTCTCTGCTTGGGGAAATATTAATTAGTACAACCATACATAAAACAGCTTGACAATAGCTACCGGAATTTAAAATGTACACCTATTCTTACGGATTACCAATTTCTTTTACTATACTTTATCACATAGGCAAAAAGCTGTGTCTACAGTGCTGAGAAATGGCTGAGAGAATAAGAACATGTACTGCTCTTGCCAAGGGCCCGGGTTCGATTCCCAGCATCCTTGTCAGGGGGCTCATATCCTCCTCTGACTCTAGCCCTAGGCAATCTTACCTCTCTTCTGTTTCCACTGGTACCTACGTTCACAAACATGTGTACACACACACACACACAGGTTTAATAATTGTAAAAAATAATTGCCTAGATATCTGTATGTGGATATAGTACATAGAAACCCAAATCTCCATCCACAAGGGACCTATTTTGAAGGACTCAACAATCAAATATATTGTTTACAAAAGAATGAAGAGCCAGGCATGGTGGCACACACCTTTGATCCTGCACTCTGGAGGCAGAGGCTGGTGGATCTCTGTGAGATCAATGCTAGCCTTGGTCTGCAGAGTGAGTTTCAGGCCAGCCAAGGACACAAAGTGTGAGCCTGTCTGAGTGGTGTGTGTGTGTGTGTGTGTGTAGGAGGGGGTAATGGGTAGTAATTACCAAGTAAAGAAGCAAAGTCCAAAACAGTATAACATGAGGCATGAGGAGATGATACTTTCTATCTCTCCGTGCTGCAGATTGATCCCTGAGCATTGTAGGTGCTGGGTAAGCATTGTAGGTGCTGGGTGAGCATTGTAGGTGCTGAGCGAGCATTCTATCACTGAGCTACAGGGCCAGACTTATGCATGTACATCTTTGTACAATCCCATAACTCAAAAAAAATGAAAATATTTTCTCCAAATCTAGAATTTGGTACCTGGGTAACTAGAAAGCTTCCTGTGTGTGTGTGTGTTATATATAAACATGATACGCATGCGTGCCTGAGCACATGTGTCATATATATGTGTGTGTGTGTGTGTGTATATGTGTGTGTATATACATATCTATCTATCTATCTATGATTGTAACTCTGTGTGTGTGTGTGTGTATGCATGTTAGGTAGGTATGTTTTGGGTGTTTTCTTCAAGCTATCCATTATTTTTAAGATGAGGTCTCAAGCTAGGCTGTGAACAGGCATTTAATCCCAGAATTTGGGAGGCAGAAGCAGGTGCATCTCTGAGTTTGAGGCCAGCTAGGAAAAACCCTGTCTCAAAATATGGTAAAAAACAAAAAAACAATAACTAGAAAGAATATATCTCTTCTTCAGGAACACACCAAAAGGATGTTGATGCTCGGCAGTGGGAAGGCTTAGAGCATTTTGGGCTTAGGAGGACAAGGACTGGATCCCTGGCACCAAGCTGGGCCACGTAGTCAAAACCATGCAAATGGAAGAGATCCACTTGTTCTCCTTACCCATTAAGGAATCTAACATTATTGACGTTTTCCTGGGTGCATCTCTAAAGGACGAGGTTCTAAAGATCATGCCAGTACAGATGCAGACTCGGACTGCCCAGCAGACCAGGTTTAAGGGTTTTGTCACTATTGGGAACTACAATGGTCACATTGGTCTTGGTGTTAACTGCTCCAAGGAGGTAGCTGCTGCCATTTGAGGGGATATCATCTCAGCTAAGCTTTTTATCGTCTCTGCAGAAAGGCTGCTGGGGGAATAAGCCCCATACTGTCCCATACGAAGGCTGCTGTGGCTCCGTGCTGGTGCATCTCATCTCTGCACCCAGAGGCACTGGCATCCATCTCTGCCCCTGTGCCCAAGAAGCAGTTGCTGCTGGACAACATTGCCAAGGCCACCTTTGATGCCATCTCCAAGACATACAACTACCTGACCTGATCTCTGGAAAGCGACCCTATCCTCTGAATGTGTAACTTAGAAAAACCAATGTTCAGCGTGTATCTGTAATCCCGCCTCTGAGAGCGTAAAGACAGGCAAATCTCTGGCACTTGCTGACCTGCCAGATGTGGGCAATCTACAGGTTCTGTGAGGCACCCTGTCTCAGAAAACAAAAGGGGGAAGACTATTAAGAAAGATATTGTTGTAGAAATTTTTAATCCCAATCCGAGGTTTCTACCCAACCTTTGACCATTTAGTTTTCAAATAAAACACACACACACACACACATACACACACACACACACACACACACACACACACACACACACACACAGCCTTTATATTTAGAATAAGTCTTAAACAGCACAAGAGCTGGACAGACATCTACCCTGTATGCTATTAGAATCTACTTTCCTAGCCAGGCAGTGGTGGCGCAGGCCTTTAATCCCAGCACTTGGGAGGCAGAGGCAGGCACATTTCATAGTTCGAGGCCAGCCTGGTCTACAGAGTGAGTTCCAGGACAGGACAGCGGACAGCCAGGGCTACACAGAGAAACCCTGTCTTGAAAAACCAAAAAAAAAAAAAAAAAAAAAAAAAAAAAAAAAAAAAAAAAAAAAAACCCAACAAAACAAAACAAAAAAAAACCCTACTTTTCTATAGAAAACCCTGAATTATTAAATATAAAAAGGATATGTTTATTCACAGAGACATTACTCTCCAAAGAAGGGAGAAATAAATGTTTTTAAGAAGAACCACAAGGGGGAGAAGGTGAAGTGGAGGGAGAAGCCACCACTGATTAGCTGGGTTCATGAAAATGTATCCCCGAGGGCTGGCCAATTGGAGTGAAGAGCAGCCCAGATGAAATATAATAATGAATAAGGTGGGTTATCTATAGGAAAGTAGATTCTAATAGTATAGACGGAAGATATCTACCAAATTGTTGTGCTGTTTAAGTCTTGCTGTAAATATAAATATTTATAACATAAATATAAATGTAAATATTGTGTGTGTTCTTTTTCCAGAAACAAAATGGTCAAAGGAGGCTTAGAAACCCAGATTGGGATTCAAAGTTTCTCCATCAGATATCTCCACATCAGCCTTATGACAAGCACTACATAGCCGAGTGTGCCCACACCCACATGTACACATACTTGCTTATGCCACACATACATGTACAGCTAAATAAATGAAAATCCATTTGAGACTATACAGAACACTCATGCCACAAAGTAATCATGTAATAAATATCAGTAATTGTTTAAAAATTTAATCTCATTATACTGTTTACTTTCCATACTGTTTAATCTCATTTAATCTCATTATACTGTTTACTTTATGAAATTTTATTTCATAAAGGTATCCTGAAAACAGTTTTAAATTATCCCTGAAATGAACTTGTTTGTTTGTTTGTTTGTTTCCTTCCTTTCTCTTATTTTATATTTTGTAATTTTTCTTGAGACAATGTTTCTCTATATAATAGCCCGGGCTGTCCTGGAACTCTCTCTGTAGATCAGGCTGGCCTCGAACTCACAGACATCCAGCTGTCTCTGCCTCCAAGTGCTGGGATTAAAAGTATGTGCTAGAAATAACTTTTCTTAAAAATGTTTTTGTGACATTTGTTATTAGTCATTAATGTATGGTGTAGGTTTTTACATGATGTATTTTAGTCCTCAAATAACTGTGCAATACAACCTTATTATTCCACTTCATTTACTAGACTGCTAAGGCTTAAAAAGAGGTCCAATGTGATTCTAATGTTGATGTACTGTGCTCTAGAAAGACAGAATTTTCCCTTGGAGTGCATGGTGATAGAGATGAAATCCAGGGTTTCATATACGCTAGGCAAAGTGCTCCACAACTGGACCACTCAGCCAGGCCAAATCTAACACTCTTTAAAGGCTAAGTATTTGCAAAAGACCTACCACAATAGTGTGCATACCTGGAATCCTAGCACTCAATAGGCAGAGGCAGGAAGATAAAGGGTTAAAAGCCAGCCGTGTGTGTGTGTGTGTGTGTGTGTGTGTGTAGATGTCCTTCTGACACTAATGCTAAGTCTGTATTATCTTTACCTATTTGGCTTTGATTAGAAAGGGAAAAATAACAAAGTTTCCTCCCACTCATTTTGCAGAGTGAGAGCCGGTATCAATCTTTATTTCCAGAAGCTTCTTTAACTGTGACCAAAAACTGAAGTCAAGAGAAACAAGGGTATGGGACTACAGAGGTGACGTACTTGAGGCCACATACTGCTTTTGTAGAGGACTCTCGTTCACTTCCTAGAACCCACATTAGCTGCTCCCAACTGCCTTAACTGCAGATCTAGGAGAAGATGACACCTCTGGCTTCCACAGACATCTGCACTCATGTGCCCATACCTACACACAGACACACATGCACACACATATGCAAATTAAAAATAATATAAAAATTTTAAAAAAGAAACACAAAACAAAGCTACTCAAGTCACTAGTCGTGGTGTCTCTGACGGGCTATACCAAGCTGAGGAGCTTAAGCAGACAGGCAGTCTATTAGGTCTTATTGATCAACAAGACTTCTGTGGACATGGTAAGGATTTAGTGTCTTCCCCCCAGGAGCAACAGTAAACCATTAAAAGATGTGTTCATTTACTTATTCAGCTATATGGTTGAATGGGGATTACATTTAGAGTCTTTTATATGCTAGGCAAGTGTTCTGCCAAATTACAGAACTTCATGGGCTAAAATAAAAACCCTTTATGTGCTACCAATTATACTGTTTACATTTTAGAGGCCTGGGGAAACTTGGTAGAGTCTGTGTCTTTCGTGTACAAGGACCTAGGTTCAATCCCCAGTACCAGAAAACAGAAAGAAAGAAAAAGGAAATCAAGATTACTTCAGGCTAATGCAATTATTCTTCTGGAAATCCTAATGTGAACAAGTCTGTCACTGGATTGGTTTTATCAATTAAGGGTAAACACACATTTTATAATGGAAAACAGTGAAAATTAATTTTAACTATCACTTCTGAGAAAAGAAAATAATCCATTGCTCCTCAAAAAAATTGCTAATAATAATACATAAGCCTCCAAATGAGTAAAGATAGTCCCTTTTTGTCTTAGATTCAGCTCCGGGGAGAAGAATCTTACACTTGGGGAGTTTACAGGCACAAACGCCAGAATGCTGCTTTTAGCTGGGCAGTTGATGGTGACAAAGCCTCTGCTGCCCCCTGGTGGCAACTGCTGCCTTTCACTAATTCCCTGTTGCAGCTCAGAAAACGGGCTCTGAGATTGCACTTCTGTCCTGCCTCCTCTAGTGGGTCTCTGCAGGACTGGGGAGAAAGTCCTGGCAGTGTGTAACCACTGGCACAGGATGCTGACCTTCAGGACACAACTATGTGTGCCTTTACCCATTTAACAATTAATCCCCTTTGTCAGCCCAGTTGTACAATCAGAGCCTGACAGGACACATAGGACAGTTTGGGGGTCTTTTCTAATTTGTTACCTTTGAGAATGTAGTTGGGTACTATTTTAAATTTGCCTCAGGTCCTGGTAGGAGCTTTAGTGATCCATAGCTTATGCCCATGTATAGGCATTGAAATATACTTATTTGTCTGTAACTCACTTTAGAATTCAATTTGGAGTTGTTTTCCTTTTCTTATTTCCTGTCCTCTTCCTTCCTGCCTGCCCTCCCTTCTTTCTCCCACCCTCCCTCCCTGCCTCCTCTCTCTTCTGTCCCCCCCCACCCCCCCACCTTTCTTAGTTATTTGAGACTTCATAGCCCAGTCTGGCTTTGCACTCACAATCTTACTCCCACTGCCTCCCAAGAGTTGGGATTACACTCCTAATTTCAAATTGTCTCTTCCAAAGGACTGGTAATTTGATCATTGTCAACCTTTGGGATCCCTTTTTTTTCCTGAGGTTAGATCTAAGTGTCAGAAGGTCCAACACAGTGACGAGTGGGCTTGGGGCCTCTAGCTATGCTTGCCAGCCAGGCACACATGCATCCAGCTCAGCAACTGAACTTAGTCATCTGTATGCATGATCTTCTACTGAGTTCAGAGTTCCCTCCTGCAAACTCCCTGCGTTGTGAGGTTGCTTTCCCCTGATGATAGGGTCTCAAGTTTATAATTTTCTTTCCTTAACCTCCTAAGTGCTGGGCTTACAGGTGTATGCTCCAACACTCGGCCTGTTTTATCTTTGTCCTAAACAGTTGAGTACATAGGAAAGTTGGGAACCTGTCTACTTCTCAATTTCTTGCTTCCTTCGTGAGCCAAAGCTTGCTTTCTGTAGCCTGCAGCCCACCTTGCTGTTCGGGCACTCTGCCTGATCTCTCTGCTCTTAAATCTCTTTAGCTTATCTGTGAATGCTTGTATATTCCCAGAGATATGATGACTGATATGTCAATCAATCATCAATCAATCAGTCAATCAATCAATCTCCCCCACTCTCCTGAAGTGGCAAGCTGCCATGTCCTTGCTTTCTGTCTCTCTTCTGTCATCCTGAATCCCTCCTTTTCTAGATCGGATTTCTTGTTGATTTAGTTGCTCTTACCCTATAGCTCTAGATAGCCTGGACCTTATTATTTAGAGCAAACTCATACTCAGAAATCCACCAGCTTTTGCCCTCTGAGTGCTGGGATTATGGGTATGGACTATCATGTCATTTTATTTTCTTTTGAGAGAATAAAAATATGATTTTATAAAAGATGAGTTTGGTGGCAGGCACAGGTGGATCTCTGAGTCTGAGGCCAGCTTGATCTACAAAGCAAGTTCCAGGGAAGCCAAGGCTACATGGAGAAACTTTGTATTGAAAACAAAACAAAAACAAAAAAACTTAAGTTTTTTTTCCCCCAAATTTTACTATGCCAAAAGTTCTCCATTCCTGAGAAATCAAGTCATCTGTAACACCGAGGTTTGGAAGGCAGCTCTTTTGAAGGGGTTAAAAATTTTCAAAAACTCCTAGCAGGCTGAGCAGAACCAAGAGTGCAGGTCAGCTTGGTCATGAGCTCTGTGTTTCAGGAACTTGGCTGACCATAAGATAGATGGTTGATTACTAATAGGCTCTTAGAGAATAGCCTATACAAAATGTTCCCCATGACTGTTCCTTGGACCCTGTCGCAAACTGAATAATGGGCTGGGACTTTCCACAGGTGCTCTCCAATAACCCTCCTTTACTCCCCCTGGGTTGTGGTTCCCCCCCCAACCCCCGAGTTGTGTTTTTTTACTTTAAATTCTCTCTGTCTCCAAAGCCCTGGGGTCAGATCCCACTGCCCCTGCATGGGCTAAGGGTCTTGACCTCAACATGTTGATCGAAATATACCTCTTGCTGATTGCATCAAGTTCGATGTCTTGTGAGTTAATGGGTGGCCAAAAATTCCTGAGGCTTGGGTGAGGTCCTCCCTTCGTGGGGGCCTTACACTTTCAGCTCTTACAAAAAGCAGAAAGAACAAAATAATAATGGTAATGTTCTCAGACAAGGCCCCTCTCTGTCTAGGTAAAACCAGGTCCTTAGCCTTAGGAGACAGCTCTTCTGCTCTGTTCCTTGCTGAGCTGACAGAACCCAGGTGACCTGTCCTGAGGGAGCAGTTTTGAGTGGAGCAGGTGGTTTTTGAGAGGCTGGTCTTCTCACTGGAGATCTCGTTTTCAGTGGTTTTAGAGGCTTGATTCTTAGGGCTGAAGAGTTGGCCTCTGAGGTCAAGAGAGCTTGCAGCTCTTCCAGAGGACTGGAGTTTGGCTCCTAGTACCTACATAAGCAGAGTCACAACCACCTATGACAGCAGCTCCAGGGGAGCCAACGCCCCCTTCTTGTCCCTGTGGGCATCTAAATTCACATACACAAACACATAATTTTTAAAAAGTTTGATTCTTTCATTTGGTTTGGTTCTAGTAACATGAGTGTCATAAAAAAGCTACTGATTTACTATGGAAAAAACGAGATAGCAGGAGAGTGACATTTGTATTACTTTTTACATCCAGAAACATGTACAAAAGAGTCATTCTGTTCCGCTTTCTTCTTACATTAACGAAGCAGTGTTCTCTACACCCCTCTGCCCCTTTCTTTTCTTTTTTCTCTCCTCATTCTTCTTGTTTTTCCTTTTAAGGCAGTCTTTCTATGCAATCTAGGCTGCCCTCATACTGATTTCAAGCTAGTAGATCAACATGACAATTGTGTGTGTGTGTATATATGTTTGGGTGTTGTCTGCACATGCTTGTCTGAATGTGAGTATGAGTGTAAAGACCAGAGTTTGATACGGGGTATAGTAGGTCTCCCATCTTATTTTTTTGAGATGTGGTCTCTCATTTAACCTGGAGCATATCAACTGGCCAGTGAGCTCTAAAAATCATCTTCCTTAGCACTGGGACCACAGGAGTGTCCACCCCACCCAGCTTCTGTGTGAGTGCTGGTGATCCTCCTGCATATTGAGTGAGACATCTTCCCAGACCCCAGAGCACACATTTTAATTAGTTTATCATTGTAATATGTAAGACAAAATATAAAGGATCAGTTTGCTGCCCAGACATGAGACCCAAGATAGATAGATTTTTAACTGTCCTGGTTGTCTGTACTAATTACTTTCCTGTTGCTGTGATTAAATACCATGAACAAGGCAACTTACAGAAGAGCTTGTTTGGGTAGATAGCTCCCAATTCTCTTCCCTCTAGTCCTGAGATTATAGGTGCTGGGTACCAACCTGAGCTTGTTTCTGTTTTTAAGATAAGGTCTCATTCTATAGTATGGACTAACCTGGGACTATCCATCTTCCTGTTTCTACCTCATAAGTGCTGAGTATACATGAAGGTGCCACCTGGCCAATCTTAAAACTGTTTTATCTCTTTTTCTTTTTTCTTTTCCTTTTTGGAGTGAGCGCCTCTCTATGAAGCCCAGGCTAACTTGAACTCTGGATCCTCCTGGCTTGGGATCCAACTACTGGCACAACAGGCCTATGCCAAAGCTACTCGTTCTAAATGCACTTTTTTATTCTTCAAAACAAGGTCTTAGTTGCATAGCTCAGGCTGGCTGGATCCTCCTGCTTTTACCTCCTCAGTACTGAATAACCATATTCAGCTTTAAGGTGTACATTTTACACCAAGCCCTTTTGGGAAAAAAAAAAAAAGGCAGACTTTAATAGTGTATCCAGTTTTAACAGAAGGAAAAAAAAATCCTCTTCTAAATTCTCAACATCAGCGCATTCGGAGCTTTTGCTCTAGTCTGGGTCACTTAAAACGTGGTGTCCAGATGACAATAACATGGTAATAGTAACAGGACAGCTGTTATTTATTAGGAGTTACAAGTTTATGTCAGGCATCCTGATAAGTAATTTATTATGTCTTTAATCTCCAAAATGCCTTCCCGAGGTAGGTGGGCATTAAGAAAAAGAAGAAATCAATAATTTACGTATGCGCACTCCTGTGTGCACGCTACGACACACTTGTGGAAATCAGATGGCAACTGGGTGATAACACTCTTTCCTTCCATCCTGTGGATCGGGGATCAGACTCAGGTCGTCAAGAACGATTACGTGCCGCTGAGCCATGTTGTCTGCTCAGAGTAGGCATTTTTATCCCCATTTTATAGACGAGTAAACTAAGTTTCGGAGCAGTTACTGGCAGCTGGTGGCAGAGTTGAGGCTAGGACGGTTTCTAAATTCTCCACCCAGCGATGCAGCAAAAACCTCGAAACAGCGCACAGACTTAAAAGAAACTGACCGTCACTACAACCACTAAAGAGAAGCAGACCTTTAGTGTCCAGGCGCAGAAACCGGAAAATGAAGACGTCACCGGAAACCAGAGCGCAGCTTCCGGCTGTGCGCAGGAAGTGACTCATCAGCGCGTCGCCAGCTTATAACGTAGACGTGCAGTAGAGGTTGACCCCCTCTCGCACACGAGGTGCTCGTGTCCTGCTTTCAGCGTCTGCAGTGACGATGTCCCACCCATCCCCAGCAGCCAAGCCCTCCAATTCCAAGAACCCGCGAGTCTTCTTTGACGTGGACATCGGCGGGGAGCGAGGTGAGCGGCGCGGACGGCTCAGCCGTTCCCGCGCTTGGGGCCTCCCTGCTGCGGTTCTTCTTGGCCGCTGGCTGGTCGGCTGGTCGGGGCCTGGGATCCGGAGGGAAATAGCAGCCTAGATCCCACCCGGAGCAAGACCTGGGGTCCAGGAGTACAGATTGAGCCCTCTCCCTTGTAGGCAATGGCCGTAGTTCCGGTGGAAGTTTCTGGAAATTTCTATTTCAGGAATTCTAGCGTCCCTTACGCTTATCTCTTTATCTGGTCACACTTCCCGGCAACCTTTGCATCACCACTTACTTTTATAATACATTTTATAATAAAGTGATTGGACGAGTGTGGTGGATAGTTCTGTAGGCTTTCTGGATATGTGCCTGTGGGGCTCTAGTTACGCCATGTGCCTCTTGGTACTCGAAACACATCAGGAGCTACCAAGTCATTTACATATTAAAGTGACTTACTTGTTTAGTGCTTTTTCCTCATTACTGATTATAGTAGCAGTTTAGGTTTTTGCTGTTTTGGCATCATGGTATCAAGAAAAGAAAAGAAAAGAAAGAAATTCTGAGTACAGGGCCCCTGAGATAGCTCAGCAGGTAAAGGTGCCCACCACCAACCCTGAATGCCAGAGGTTGTCCCATGATCTCCACACTGCATGCCTTATCCTCACACATAAAATACATTTTTTGTTAAGCCTATTATTTAAATGATGCAGGATTTTAAGTCATTTGTACATTATGGCGTCCTTCCTATGTAGCAAATCACCTGGATGCTGTAATTAGTTATAATCTTAAGTGTGATGTTTCAAATTTAGATCTACAAAGCTCTCCTTAGGCTCAATAGGACTATTAGAAAAATGACAGTGAGAGCTAACAGTTCCATGGTTGGGCCTATTTTCAAGGGAGATGAAGTTTGTATGCATACCTGAGGCACTGAGGTATTACAGTAGCCAACACACAGCACTAATCTAGTGTCTATCAAAGCATGAAAATGTGCACTGTGCTGTATACACAGTAGACGATAACACTGCATTTAAAAGAAGGACATCTTTGTAGTTGAACAGGATATTCTGCTGAGTGAAAGAAGCCTACTATAGGATCTCACTTTTGTGGACTCTTAAAAAGTTGAACTCAGAGAAGTAGCATGATAGGGACCATTGCCTGGGGAGAGGCACAGTTTCATTTAAAGAGAGGTAAGCTCGGAAGATGTGTTACACAGCATCATGACTTCAGTTAATAACATATGTGGTTAAAAGAGAACTAAGTGACTTGTTGGATGAGGTATTAACCACTGGTTATGTATATTAGTTATCTCCTTTTTGTTTACCTATTTAGTTTCTTTGCACACTGACCAGATGTCCTTTTCTTTTCCTTCAGTTGGACGAATTGTTTTAGAATTGTTTGCAGATATTGTTCCCAAAACTGCAGAAAATTTTCGTGCATTGTGTACGGGAGAAAAAGGAACTGGAGCCACAACTGGGAAACCTCTCCATTTTAAAGGATGCCCTTTCCACCGAAGTATGTATATAAACTTCTGTCCAAATATCAAGATACTTGCTCTTAGGAATGGAATAAGAATGTTGATTTCTTGAAGGATACTTGGACAAAGTGGTAGCTCGGTGTCATGAAGGCTTGGCTATGAGCAGTAGGATTGGTTGTGGGAGTGTACTAAAGTTTATCTGCTGGGGAATGGACAGCTCTGGTATCACCCATCTTCTAACTCTCCTCTTCAAACCATTTCATTGGCAAAGAAAAGGCATGGCAGATAAATAAGATGACCTTAGGTTGCTTGATAACCTGGGCAGAATTGTTTGAGAAGTATTGACATTCGGTGTCTGGGACACCTTGGTGATGTGTGCTTAAACTGTTGTTTCACACAGATTACTTGCCTGTTGTCCTAGTGGTCTCTAGGTTCAGTAGAGTTCAGGAGCCACATGCACTCATTGTTTTGTTTTCTCAGCTAATGAAAATATTTAAATATTAAATATTTATGACTAAACAAGTAAATGACAGTGTCTGTAATTTTCCTGTATTGCAAGGGATTGAATTTAGGGCGGTTACTATATCCCTGATTTACACACCTAGTCTAGCAGTTTGATTTTCTTTAAAATACTATTTATTAAGAAAAATGAGCTGGGAGATGGTTGCACATGCCTTTAATCCTGGCACTCAGAAGGCAGAGGCAGGTGGATCTCTGAGTTCCAGGACAGCCAGGACTGTTACACAGAGAAACCCTGTTTTGAAAAAACCAAAAGGAAAAGAGAAATATGAACACTGATTTTTAAAATGTTTTAAACTTGACTGACTTTCATATTTAATAATGTATAAAAATATGCTAACAAGAATGTATCTAGAAGACAGTTAACATGGGACGGGAGGGATGGTTGAACAGTTAAGAACACTTACTGCTCTTTGAAGAGGACAACACCAAGTTGGGTGTTCAGTATCCATGTTTGTTGGTTCACAACCACTTGTAACTGTAGCTTCAGGGAATCTGAACACTGGCCCCTGCAGGCACTGCATATACATAGCTTTCACATACACAGACTTACATATACACATAAATAATGCTAAAATGAAAATAGTAAACAGTAGATTTAGCACTGCTTATAAAAGTTAGTTTAGCTATTACAAAAAGCAGTTGACTCGTTGGGAACTAGGCACTTGAGCCATTACTTAAAGCTAAGGTTAATGATTGGGTCTCCTTGGACTCCTTGAGCAGAGTTAATCACAGGCTTTTCTACATGTTTTGTTGCTATGAGAAATGGAAATTCTGTAACTCCTTGAGAGGGAGAGAGCCCAAGGAAGCTGCACATGTCTACCTCCCAACTCTGTGTTTGTCTCTTGGCTAGCTATGTGTTTATTATTGCAGTATAGTTCAACGCTGGGTCTCATGATGGGGTGGGTGGTCTAGTCCTCATGAGTGTTCAACGCTATTAGGGATAGTGTTTATTTAGCAGGCTTTACTGAGTAATTAACCACAGGGTTTTTGTTTTGTTTTGTTTTGTTTTTAAGAAGTAAGATGATATTTAAGTAATCCTTTTTTGGGGGAAGACAAGATTATTTCATGTAATAAAATGGAAATAGAGGTAGTGTAACGATGGGAGCTAAGTCTACCTTCTGGGTTTCAGTAACACTTTGATAGAGATACAGGGAGCTACCTGTGACTTAGTTCAAAGAAGCGATTTCCTGAGAGTCGGAGGGGAGTCACTAATAAGAAATATGTTGGAGTTAGGTTGTGAGAACAGGTAGAGGTGATGGTGTGCGGCAGGGGAGGAGGCCAGGGAGACTATTAAAGTTGAGCCTAGGAAGTTGTCTTTATTACTCATTCATTACTTAGCACTGCTGAGATCACCTGCTTTACTTACTAACAGTCATATTCCCTTTTTTTGCAGTTATTAAGAAATTTATGATTCAGGGTGGAGACTTCTCAAATCAGAATGGGACAGGTGGAGAAAGTATTTATGGTGAAAAATTTGAAGATGAAAATTTTCATTATAAGGTAAAGAAAAATTCTTGGTTTTGCTAACTTACTTGCTAACTTGCTTAGCCTATATATTTGAAATATGCTTGGATTATGACACTAAAAAATAACTTTGGATGTGGCCAGATTGCTGTCCCCCCTCCTGGTACTAGGGCCTCTTATGCCAGACAAGTGGTTCATCATTCAGCTGCCTTTCTCATTTTCTATTTTGAGACTAGGTCTTGCTCAGGTTAGCCTTAAACTCATTCTAGCTTAGCCAGGCCTTGAACACCCAATCCCTTTTACCTACCCTCCTTAGGCACTGAGATTACAAACTGTGTCAGCAGGCCTGGCATGGATTATACTTTTCTTTTATAAATAAGCATTTGTAAGGGTGTGTAGTACTGGGGATGAGCTCAGGGTCTTGTGCATGCTAGGCAAGTTCTCGACCACTGGAGTCACATGCTAGGTCAGTATGCATCTTTGATATGGAAAGGATTGATCCAGTAGCAGTTTGCTTTTTTGAGACAAGGCTTTACTGTGTAATCCTGGATGGTCTTGAATTTACCATCCTCCTGCATTTTGCCTCCTGAGTGCTGGAATGACAGATAAACAGCAGTTTATCCAGTTTGCGCCTGGCCAGTATGTTATTTTGGCAAAAATAGTGTGCTTATTTCACTACACTCGGTTTTTATATGCTTCAGTTAAGCCAGTGAGTTTTTAAGCTTTCATGTGGCAAAACTGATCCCAGGAAAAATGTTCTCATTATTGTAAGGATGGTAACTTGTGCATCTTTATCCTTGAATTTGAAGAACAACAAAACCAACGCTAATATCCAGGATGTCAGGGGATTTTCCACCTAGCGGCTATGGTTAATGTTCGGGGTGTATTGCACCATTCCCGTTTTAAGAACAGACATGTAAGTACAAAAGTAAAGTGATGTCTTTGGCAATGAGGAATATAAACAAGGTAATAAGAGAATTTCTGTTGCTCAGTCCTGTCACTATACTGGAGAGCTTATTTAAAAAAAAAAAAAAAAGAGCCCGTTGATAATCTTACCTCAGAGTCAAGATTAAAATACAAGAGGCTGTGGAGAATAATAATATATAGTTTAATACATGTAAATGCTAAGTATGACTATGATACAAGTTGAGTATCTCTTATATGAAATGTCCCTTGCTAGAAATATTCCAGTGTTATTTGTATTTTGAAATATTTGTGTAGATACTACAGGTTGAACATTCCTTATTTGAAATTTGAAAGTTGTGGCTCAGAAGTCTCAGATTTTGAAACGTGTCTGAATTTGGTTTTTAGATTATGGATGTTCAACTTTTAGTTGGCACTAGCTGTGCAGACCAAGCTGGCCTTGAACTCACAAAGATCACCAGTCTCTGCCTCCTGAGTGCTGGGATTTAAAAGCACATGGGACCACACCACCCCATGTGATAGGAGAAAGATTTATATATATAGTTCCTGTTAGTAGGTAGGAGACAATGAGGAGGTTTGACTGACACTTAAGCTAGGCAAATTAGGCTTTCAGTGTCTGAATTTTTGTTAGGCTGAACTAGAAATACAGATTTCAAAATGAAGTGATGGCAGCAATGGGGAAAGACAGTGGAAGGCCAAGAGCTTACTGTCTAGGGACTAGTTAAAGGAAAGCTCCAGGAAGGCTGTCAGGGATGGCAGGCTCCACCACTGCATGGTTAAAGAAGAGGCAAAAGAAGAAGATGCCTGTCTGTGGCATTGTGCACATTCAGTGACGTTGAAAGCAGAATTGCATTTAGATTGGATAGAGGTGTCTTAGGTGGGAAAAGTAATGAGAGTTATGAGGCAGGCACTAGAGAGATGCCTTCAGAAAGCCTAAGCTATGCAGAGCAGAAAAGCAGAGAAACTGGCTTGCACTTGAACAGACTGAGTGCAAGCTGTTCTTTTGTATTCATTGATTTACCTGAATGAAAGCCATAGATTGGAATTATTTTCCACATTAGGGAAGTACTTATCTGAAATAACTTGTCCAAATTCAATATGACATTACCATTCTATTCTCAGTTTGGTGAAAAAGAAGAATCATAATGTAGGCCTGTTTCTGATGGTTCTCAGAAAAATAGTAACCGTCACAGAAAGAGCAAAGGTAGTTATTAGATATCCTTAGTTTGCCATCTTCATCTTTAAAGTGTAAACATCTCTTGCAAATAGCCAGTTTAGAAATGACCGCTTCTTGTGAAACTGACACTTAAAAAGTTTTGTTCATTTAAGGTGGTAGTTCTTAAAGTAAAACCAGAGCAAAATGTACTTAAATATTTAAAAATGAAATTTATGTAAAAGTAAAGTTTAGTACACCCCATCTATCTTAGGTGAAGCGTCAATAAAAGGAAATTCATACTAGGCCTCTAACTTGTTTTTCTTCTAATGATTTTTATCTCTGCAGCATGATCGAGAGGGTTTGCTGAGCATGGCCAATGCCGGCCCCAATACGAATGGTTCTCAGTTCTTTATCACAACAGTTCCAACTCCTCATTTGGATGGGAAACATGTGGTATTTGGTCAAGTAATAAAAGGACTTGGTGTGGCAAGGATGCTTGAAAATGTAGAGGTGAATGGTGAAAAACCTGCCAAAGTAAGTAAAAGTTACAGTGAGGTAAACATACCAGCTTAGTTACATGTTAGAGAAATGCAAGTTACAAGGTCAGATATTTGTTGCCTTAGAGAAGTAGGAAAGAAGTGAGGATGCTTTCACTGTAGGATCCTGGACTGGACTGGCAACTTTTCTCGATTTTTTTTTTTTTTTTTTTTTTTTTTTTTTTTAAAACAAGGCCAAGAAGATTAGTTTAAAGGAGATGTATTTATTTTTTTTCTTTGAGATCTGGCTTTCCTTGAATTGTGTAGTAGTTCCGTTGTCTGTGCTCAGCCTACTCTAGTGCTAAGAATAACTACTATGTCCAAATAAAGCAATTTTAATACTTATTTCAGCTTCAGTGTGATCTGACAAAGTGATCTGTGTTAAAATGGCCTAAGTCTTCTCGTAACCATGAGACTTGTGTCTGTAGTAATTAACTATAATACACACTAGAAAGAAGATAGTGAGCACACTGTTGTTTAACTGGAAATTGACATAGATCTTGTTACTTTTCTTGATCTGCTTTTATACCTTGCATACATTGCTTAATTGTTTCAGGTTATATCATATTCTAAATGTCCATGAAGCAAGGTGGCTATGAGAGACCCAAAAGCAGCCAGACAGTGCACAGAAATTAGAAACCCAGCTACTTGTAGGAAGTCTGCCAACCAATAATACATGACAGACACCCTGAGACAGCTTCATGCATAGTGATGCAGCTCTCAACTCACTGTGTTCATAGCATAGTCACTAACAGTAAAGCACTCTGAAGAGTGACATTGTTGTATTAGTGGGAGTGGCTATAAAAAGGTGCTGTTATTATAGCAGATGACTGCATCTCTGACAAGTCTGTGACATGAGTAGTACTGTATGTAACTTTGAGCTATGCAGCCTTCAGAGGTAGACTAAGATTTCTAAATACTCACATCAGCTTCATGTTTTTACAGCTCTGTGTCATTGCAGAATGTGGAGAATTGAAAGAAGGGGATGACTGGGGAATATTCCCCAAAGATGGCTCTGGTGATAGTCATCCAGATTTCCCCGAGGATGCAGATATAGACTTAAAAGATGTGAGTACTTTCAGATGAATGAATTTAATTACTTAAGTGAATTAAAACCTTAGTGTTAAGTCACATTATTTACTAACACCCAACATATTTATGTCCTTTTTATACAGGTAGATAAAATTTTATTAATATCTGAAGACTTAAAAAACATTGGAAATACTTTTTTCAAGTCTCAGAACTGGGAGATGGCTATTAAAAAATATGCGAAGGTTTTAAGGTAATAAGGCATTTTTAACAAGTTACTTTTTAATAAGTTACTTTTAGAATGTATAAACTGAATTATTATGAACTAAACACAGAATTGCTCATATTTAGCAAGTTATTTGTGTAATAACAGCTGTTTTGAAAAAGTAACCTTTCTTGCTGAGTGTGTAGGGCACTGGGGAGGCAGAGGCAGGTAGATCTCTGGGTTGGAGGAGGTCTTGAGCTAGCTCCAGGACAGCCCTAGGGCTACACAGAGAAACCCTGTCTCAAAACAACAACAAAGAGTAGGACATTGATTGCATGCTTTTGACAAGTTCCTCTTGTTTGAGGTGCTGGTGGTTCCAGGCCCCTGGCATGTTAGATAAGCACTCTGGGCTGTACTCCTAGCCTCATTTTGACGTGTTGTATCAGTGCCTTAGACCCTGCTTTAGGATGCTCTTATCTGTATCATCTTAGTTTTGCTTTTTTATCTGGAATAAGCAGTTTCTCTAAGTCAATTCCTTTTGGAGCAAGGAAACCAGAAACTAAGTTCTAGGAACCATATTCTCAGCTCACCTTCCAGGATCTTTTCAGGAGAGTTAAGTGAGTGTTACATGGCTGGCAAAATAGGTCAGTGAGTAAAAGCACTTACTAATCAAACCTGTGATTCTAGACTTCCTGGAATCCATAGTAAAATAAGTAACTGACTCCCCAAATCTGTCTCGGGCATGTGTGCGCATGCACACACACACACACACACACACACGCACACAAATCAACACTATGTAGTTCTTTGCCTCTTCCCATTGAATTGTCCTAATATAGAAATACTGGTTCTAAACATAATTATATTGGAAAGCATATAATACGAACCTGATTTGTACATATAATTGGTATGGGAGTTAATATTAGTTGTTAGCTTTGGGGAAAAGTTGATGTAAAAATATCCTCTGGAAAAATAGGGCAAGGAATATTGTTTGGTGGGAGGGTAAGCCTAGTAGGCTCTTGGTTTAATTTCTTGCATCTGAAGAAAAAACAACATCAAAATATTATGATGATTAATATTAGACACAATGCTGAAGAAGCAGTGTGGAGTTAATGTTACTTTTATTAATGTTTTCTAGGTATGTGGACAGCTCAAAGGCTGTTATTGAGAAAGCAGATACACCCAGACTGCAGCCTACAGCCTTAAGTTGTGTGCTGAATATTGGTGCTTGTAAATTGAAGATGTCAAATTGGCAGGGGGCAATTGACAGTTGCTTGGAGGTAAGTCTGTGATTTCTTTTCTTTTTCTTTCTTTCTTCTTTTTTTTTTTTTTTTGGTAAATTAAGTTAGAAAAAGACAATAGTAGTCTTTAATGTATTTTAATTGCCTAGCACCTAATGAGACCTGACAAAATGTGACTTAAGTCATCTTGTCTCTAGTTTGGATTGCCAGTTCTTTCTGTAAATTCATTAATTTTGCTTTTAATATTGCCACCTGATCTGTATTAAGTACTTTGCTTTTATTTCTCAAAGCATGGTTATCTGTTTATTTATTTGTATTTATGAGCTAGGCATATGAACACAAAGCCTGGGGTGATTAAGAATATAGGTATGAGTACTGTAATCTAGCAGTGTGAAGGTAGAAGTGGGAAAATCAGAAAGTCATAGCCACCCTTTACTACAAGAGAGACCCTGCCTCAAAAGAAAGACTAAAGCATGTGTGTAGACATGTTGTCTTTTTTTGCCTATCTGCAGGTTTTTCTGCTTTGCTTTATGGCTGAGATTTATCATAAACAGTTTTGGCTTTTTTGAAACACGGGGGTCTTATTCCTTCAGGCTGACTTAAAACTAGGTATCCCTGCCTGGCTTTTCAAGTACTGGGATCAAGCATGTTACCACAGTGCTGGGCTTGGCTTATTTTCATTTTGGACTGTGGTACATGTACTAGGGTCAGAAGACAACATTTGTGAGTAGGTTCTCTCTTTCCGCCCTTACGAGGATTCCAGAGATTGAGCCTAGGTTCAGGCTTTATCCATTGAGCCATCTTGCTAGCCAACTTTATTTACTTCATTTTAAAGCCTGCATCATCAAAAAACTATGGATAGGACATAGTGGGCAGTTAGTTTCTATTTGGGATCCAGACTAGTTACTATTAGAGTACAGAAAGTCCTAATATAGAAGGCCATCCACGTACACTGAATGGTACTTTGAAAAAATTTCTAGATTAAGTGTTTTTTGCACATTATTAGAGCATGTATCAATGATCAGCAAGAACTAAAGACCTGGATGTGCAGCTTAGTGGTATAACTGAGTACACAAAAATGTCTGCACATGTATTTAGAAGGAACATGCAATAGAGAGAAGTGCAAAAGAGAAGGTACACGCAACATCTCAGTAACTTTTGTAAGGCAGGTAATATTCCCTCTTAAAAAACTTCTCAGTATTGCCTCTCTCGAGCTGTCATGCCAACAGAATACATTGCTTTAAAAATGTTTCAGGGATAGACCTGTTAAAGTTGTGTATGTTTGTCATGTAATTCCCCCCCACCTCGGTGTCCTTAGGTTCTCAATGTAGACTTGTTTTCCTCATTACCTACCTATAAACCCAGCTGGACACATATTTACATGGCATTTATGTGACTTTTGTACCCCTAGATTTTGGTTTTCAGGAGGTGGTAGACTGTCTTTGAACCAATGAAAGAATACCAGAAGATGACCATACTTAAACTTTTATTTAAATTTTTTTTTTCTTAAAGTTTGGGTCTACTTGGGCTAGAAACAGCGCTGAGAACAGCACTCTGGAGACTGATAAGAAACTATCCTCCTCACATCCACTCATAGCCTTCTTCTGGTAAACCCCTTCCTCGTGCTAGCTGGCAGGGGTGCATTAGCTCCAGTGAGTTGGAGCCAGTTGATAATGGCTACTTTTAGATATAAATACTGATTTTATAATTTTTTTTCATAGGCTCTTGAAATGGACCCTTCGAATACTAAAGCGCTATATCGAAAAGCGCAAGGATGGCAAGGATTAAAAGAATATGATCAAGCATTGGTAAATTTTGTTACTATTATTTTATAATAATCACCTTAAAAGTCTTAGCGTCTAATGTTTCTTAAATTCTCTTCCCCATTGAAGGCTGATCTTAAGAAGGCACAGGAGATAGCCCCAGGAGATAAAGGTAAATTGCAAGGTGGTTTTTTTTTTTGGGGGGGGGGGCAAGATTTTGTAGTAATACTTCATTTTGTTTTTCGGAAGTGGATGACATTCATGAGCCAATGTACACTTTAACCTTGATAGATATTTTTGCTCACATATTATAGAGTGCCTTTTATTGTTGTGCCAGGCACCGATTATATAGTAAATAGACAAATACCCAAGGTCCCTGCATTATGCAGAACTTACATTCTAATTCTGCTCAAGAATGTACTAGTTTTTAAATAAGACTTCGTACTGCTTCTGTGAACCTTGTTGTTTAGATGCAGGTTCTATTACATTGGTCTGTTACATTGGTGCTAGTCACAGGTTCAACAGTAAGAAAGTATTCATTGTGGTTTTAAAACTTGGGAATTCCTTCCTCAAGCTGAATGTGGTTGTGACCAAACATTCTCTGTATTGGATATGTTGCAGAGTGGCTAAGATAGAAAGATAATGCAGATAAAGTGACCCTAGGTCTAAATATTACTGCTAAAAAATGCACCCATGACAAGGGAGAGTTATTGTCACTACTTAGTTGTTGGTCTTCTTTTCCTAGTTTTTTAGATGCTTTGAAAATTAATTGTTTCCCTTTTCCCCCCTGCAGCTATCCAGGCAGAATTGCTTAAAGTCAAACAAATGATAAAGGCACAGAAAGATAAAGAGAAGGCTGTGTATGCAAAAATGTTTGCTTAATAAGAATTAAACTCTCCTTAACTATTAAACATTGATTATAAAAAGGACAATGTATATTACTGTCTACATGATCCCTGATGTGTTTCCCTCGATCTTTGTCGTTGTTTACATGGCAGTGCTGACATAGGTTCCTTCTTAATAAAGTGTTGCAAAATACAGTGGATCTCATTTTAAATTGTTTCTGTCTGCATTTTCACCAAGAGTGGTATCTGGCCAGTGTTTTAAACTAACTCCTACCGAGTTTTAGGCTCTGTGGACCATCTAGCCCAGTAGTTCTCAACCTGTGCAACTACTGGAAAAGATAGTTTTACATTTTGGTTCAGAACAGTAGCAAAATTACAGTTACTAAGTAGCAACAAAATATTTATGTTTGGGGGTCACCACATGAAGAACTGTAGTAAAAGGTTACAGCACTAGGAAGGTCGAGAACCACCAATGTAACCTGTCACATTTATGTGTATAAACCAGTGGGCATGGCTATGTTTCAATAAAATTGTAAGTGTTGAGCTCTGGATGTCCTTTCCTGGTCTAGCATACATGTTTGTTTTTATACTTGAAGATTTTAAGTTTTACAAGACAAATATATTGCAGAAGCCTAGTAGTACAAGTTGCTGTTGGTACTGGAAGGACTTGAAAGGTAAGTAGATGCTCCATTTATTTATAAAGTTTTATTTATGACAAATATTTCATGATTTTGTGGGACAATTTTAGATAGAGAGTTTTTTACTTCAATAATGTTTGAAGGACACTTGTTCAGAAGTTATCTAAACATATAGGAAGTTAGTTTGGCATACATTTACAGTTTATAGAGACTGGCTATCAAATATGCCAGTAAATGAAGGCACTTGTGCTTTACATGCCATTGTAAGCAGGTCCTCCTCCTCCTTCTGGGACCACCCAGTTGATATTTTGACTTGGGTCTTTGATATCACATGTTTTACAATGCACACAGTTCTGAGCATTTATCTGTAATCGAAATCCATCACCTTGTTCCAAAGGAACAAATTCATAAACTCCTGTAAAAAAATTATACATGTGTATCAAATGGCAAATAATGAAAAAGTGAGTAGAAATTAAAATCTTAGAACAAATGGCAAATAATGAAAAAGTGAGTAGAAATTAAAATCTTAGAACTAAACCTTTGAGAACAAATTCATAAACTGTAAAATATATATATTTATATAATAGATATATTTAGCTATGCAACAAAAGGCAAATAATGAAAAAGTGGAAATTAAGACTTTAGAACTAAATCTTTGAGGCTATCTGATCCTGGTGTATTGTTGATGCTATTAGTATAAACTAATCACACAAAAGAAGTACAGCAGTATTCTCTGGGTTAGTTAACAAACACTGGCTCCAGTCCTGACAGTTAACAGTGCACTGTAACTTTTAAAAGTCAAGATAGGGTCTATTCTTGAATAGTTTTATTTACCTTCTAATTGCACTTGAGCATACAGTAATTTTCATATACCGGGTACTGTTTATTCTACCATATTATTTAGTTCTTGTTCTCACGAACTTTAACTGAAAGCTCTTAGCGCTTAAGGCATTCAGTACTTGTGATGAATTTAGTTTAGTGTTAGTCATGTTGAACTCTGTGGTCATAATATCTATACATGTACACATAAACCATCTCAGAACAGCTTTTAAAAAGACCAAAGAACAGGAATTTATTTTCTATAGTTTGTTTGTCTGAGGGTAGACATGAAAGCAGTTTGGAGATGGGTCATCCAAAGTAGACATAAGCAAAACCCCTACTATTTTATCACTGTTACTCAGGACATTCAAGAAAAAGAGTTTCATTAAGGGTGTGTGTGTGTGTGTGTGTGTGTGTGTGGTCTCTTTGCAATGCAAAGGGGGCATCTTGAACTGGGAAACTTAAACGTTAAGGAACAGAGAGAAATTGTTACTCACCTGCAGGGCAGAATCGCTGCTCGGGCCCATCATATATTGACAGATTTCTATTAACAGGTATGCTGTCATCCTTCAAGGTTAAATGTGCAGGCTGGTCATGTTCATGGTTAGTACCACTCAGAGCCACAGAGGATAAGAGGTCAAAACTGATCTGTCCATCAGGTTTTGGATACTCAATGGGTGTGCAGTCCTTGGCTGGTTTGAGTTGATCAGAGTCTGAGCCTTGAGCAATTTTGAGGAAGATGTTTAATAAAGTAACATAATTTTCCAGGACTCACCTTTTTTTTTTTTTTTTTTTTTTTTTTTTTTAAATTGGTGATTTAGGCAGCTCACACTAAAAGTGTTTTATCATTGAACTTCATTCTTAGTCCACCAATCAGACAATCTTGTTATGTAGTCCAGACTACCCTGAACTTAACTGTCTTGCCTTTACCTCCCCATGCCTGGCCTGCCTCAAAATACCCCTCGCCCCAATACCCAAACAGAACCATATCTACCATGACAAGCAAGTTTAAAATGTTAAAGGGGGAGATGAACTTACTGAAAGTGTTTGCTAGTGAGCAGCCATGTGGCCTGAGTTCCCCTTCTACCAAAAAGGGAAAAGAAGCCCCTATAACAAGGTTATTAATAAGTGTACCTCACATATTTTTCCATATGCAGGTACTTAAGATCAATACTAGCATTTAGTATATTTGAATTACCTTTATGTTTTAGAGTCCAGGGCTCCATTCCTCTAAATATCCAGTAAAATATTCCAGTGTAAATCATCCCTCCATATACTCCCAGTATCCCATGGCAGGATGGCCTTATATTTCGAACAGCATATAGCTCTTTCCATACCCAGGATTGCTTCAAATTGTCCTCATACTCAGTTACATGGAGTCCTTTTATGGAAAAAAAAAATACTAAGTGAAGCAGATGGTGAGGCTAAGTTTTAAAAACATGGTCATGTGGACCCATGTAGAATCACATAAATGTCATTTTCAAGAAAGGTATGTGTGTGGGGGGGGGCTTGATATGTCTGCCTTTGGCTGGCACTGGGGCTTTGTGCAGAGTAGGCAAGTACACCTTAAGCTTTATACTAGAAGCATAAAAAATTGGTTTGAAAACGGGAACTTAATACAAGTTCAGGCTTATGTATAAACGTGCTTTAAAAATAAAGCTATCACTAACTTTTATTGTGAGTGGAATTGTGTCCCAGAAAGAATTCTCTTTTGAGGTCCCAATGGACTCACCCCTTGTACTTGACTATGACAGGATGGTTACAGACATAATTGGGGTCTTGTGGAATAGAGTGGGTCCCTAATCTATTAGACATGTCCACTTTACAAGGGACGGACAGGTGATGGTGAGGTGAAGACAGGCAGAGAATGGAGGAAAGAATGTATAAATCAAGCTGAGATGGGTATGGGAAATAGAAACTTCACAGAGCATGCTCCTTGATTTTGAACCCCCTGCTGCAGAACTTGTAAAGAAATACTTGTTTAAAGTTACCTACTTTGTTAAGAGTGCAACTAAGAAATCCATCTTTTGGGGGATGGGGTACAGATGGTAGGGATTAAATCTAATGCTTCATGAACACTGGGCAAGTGTAGTATAGTGCATTTAATCTTTAAGGGGAGCAAGTGGTTCTTAACTGACTTGCACAGCTATAGTGTACTCATATAAAGTATCTAAATAAATCTTTAGAAAAAAAATTTGACTGTCTTAGTAGTTCTTTCATATAGGAATTTCTCACCTGTCGTATTTGACTGGAGATTTTCACTAGTTAGTTGCTTAAAAATGGATTCTGCTGCCAAGCTTCCACTTTTCATTGCTGTGTGGGTACCTTTGATCTTGGGAACATTCATGAAACCAGGACTACAACCAATTAGTAAGCCACCAGGAAAAGTGAGTTTTGGTATGGACTGAAAAAGAAGATTCAGAATAATACATTTGTCAGCTCAAATGAGTCAAAACAAACAGAAGTACTCCAAACCTAAAACTGCAGGCCAAGAAGAATAAGCACGTGAGGAGGAGGAGTGCAGCAAGGAAAGGAAGCACAGCCAGGGCATGGAGGGCTAGGACGACGGCCAGTTTTCTGCTTCTTTTCTTCCTATCCTATGCCTGACCTCTATGGGACAGAATTATCAAAACTGTATTTAAAATAACATGCTTTTGTTTATGTTTATCTGTCACAGTCAAATATTTCCTAAGTTTGGGTGAAAACTGTAACTTCCTTTACATGTATTTTGGGAAATGATTCTGTATCTTTATTTTAGTCTGATATGTCGAGTGAAGAATATACTCTAATGGCATTACAATGTTTAGGTGCTACTCTAAGCACACAGAACTTTCAATTTCTGAGAAAGCAACCACTGTAAGAAAGGTACTGGTGTTTTCAGTTAGCCAACAGTGGTATATTGCCTAAGGAGCAGGAACCAAAATAAGGACTGCATGGGAACACGCACTCCAGGGTTGGTCTTCGTTCATTTTCACTTTTTCTTCTCTAGGGGCTAAGTTCAGCTATAGACAGGCCTTTGTAGAGAAGGTGATGGAGGCTATAGTTTGGAGGATTGAGACACAAAACTTGCCATCAGCTGCAAATGAGGCATGGGGAAGCCTTTGTGGTCACAGTTCCCACCAAGGGTAGAATTCTAGAGCAAGGAGCAAAACCTGAGTGCAGAAGGAATCAGAAAAAAATCATGCCTGGGTTGCTGAGGTAGTTTAGTGGTAAAGCTTGCTGTTGGGCTCGATGACTGAGTTCAATCCTCAGAATCCACAGACTGGAAGGAGTGAACTGACTCCCATTAGTTGTCCTCTGACCTCGTGCATGTATGCATGTGCACTCGCACACACATCTGGATGACCCTGTTTATAGCAATACCATATTGACTTCCCTTAACTTTGTGAATTATTGTTACAGTAACAGTGTCTTCAAAGCTTTATTTTAAAGTGCCCTCTGTTACTTTTCTAATAGATTAAAGAAAACTAAACACCAGTTTCTAATATAGTTTGATAATCTAGACTATTAGAGGCAGAAGGGCTCATTTTTAAATGCGATCTTGAAAGCAGAGATGCTGTCTTCTTCCAGGTCACAGGTCATTTGGTCTAACGTTAAGAGCTGCTTTTCAGATGACCTTACCTGTCAACTGATACTTTTCATAACTACTAACAGCTTTTATCTGGCCCCTTAGTTATTATTTTATCATTTAACATATACTCAACAAAATAATCATTTTAAAATATTTATTTTGAATGTATACTAACACAGAATAACTAGTGGTAGAATCCTAACAGGCTACCTGAAAGACTTAGTTGGAATAAATCATTTTTGAAAGATAAATTTCCTTTTCAGTTTCCTGGTGTATGTAAAATAATGAAGGAAATAGCATTAATCACATTTTTTTTTGTTTTCTAGTAAAAAAGTAAACAAAAGGCCCATGAATATATATCTAGAAATATACATATATATTTTGTAGACAGGGTCTCACTTATGAATTCTTGTCTGGCTTTAAACTCAAGAAAACCACCTGCCTCAGACAACCAAGTGCTGAGGTTAAAGGCATGTATCACCAAACCCAATCAAATCAATATATTCTTTTTTGTTTCCCTTTTATGTATATGAGTGTTTAGCTGTATGCCTATGTACCATGTATGGGCCTGGTGTCTGAGATCAGAAGCAAGTGTCAGATGCCCTGGAACTGGAGTTGTGGACATTATGAGCTGTCTTGTGGATGCTGGGAATTGAACCTGAGTCCTCTGCAAGAACAAGTACTCTTAACATTGGGCCATCTCCCCAGCTTTCAATATATTCTTGAAACTAAATTCATGGTATACTGTAATTACGGTGCTTATGGATAATTGTATAAGTATTTTGTTAAACTCCTTAAATTTTTTTCCCATGAAATAAAAATTATGCTCTTAATTGGTTATTTAAGTTACAAAATAAAACTTGAGAATAAGTGCTGAAAGCTACCTGCAAGCCGCCTTCATTGAGCGCTCTGGCTCCATAGGCTATCCTCTGCCCACCTTCCAGGGTTGGTCGGATGCTGGGGTGATGCTTCCACCTCTGGAACTCTCGGAATGGACTCAGGTATGGATTCTGATAGTCTAGGCCAACCTTAAACCAAAACCAAAATTAAAGCAGAGATAAACTCTACACTGAGGGTAAGAAAGTAAACAAAAGGATAATATACGTTTATAACTATGAAAACTTTAAAAATTGAGAAGACATCAAGAAACCATTGTGCTTTGGAAATCAATGTTCAAATTATGAAAACCAATGACTCTCAAACCCATTTGTAACTAGGTATCTACAAATGGAGCTGTGATTACATTACTTATTTATCGATAACAACTCTACAAGTAAGATTGTCCAGGCCAGGCAGTGGTGGTGCACACCTTTAATCCTAGGACTTGGGAAGCAGAGGCAAGTGGATCTTAGTTGGAGGCCAGCCTGGTCTACAGAGAGTTCCAGGTTTGTCTTAAAAAAAAAAACAAAAACAAAAACAACAAAGAGAGTAAGTTATAGTACTACTAGGGCAGAGTTTAAGTGATGTATTCAGAAGAAACAGTGGGAGGAAGTACAGCTTTTATAGCAGTATCACTGCTGAAATTAATAGCTACATCTTCTTCTTTTCATGAGACTGAGTCACTAGGGTGTAACTACTACACGGTGACCCAGCAAACCTTAACTAATGGTGTTAAATTATGTACTGAGTGCATAAATTTAATGATGTATCATGTAAAAGTATGACACTAAACCTTGATGTTGCTGTCAGCTATAAGATGTAGAAACTTGATAGTCTGCATTGTTCAAAATGTTTTAAGATATTAATTTATTGCTATAGCAATAGAAGATGAATTTGTGGTTTGTTCTGTTTTCAAATAGTAGGTTCAGACTGTGGGCCAATTTTATTTTTCGTAGCAGCAGCAGCCATAGTTGAAGTGCGCTCCAAAGTCAGCATCAGGCATGAATCCCACCTCCATCATTGTGGTGGTTTGAATGAAGATGGTCCCTTCAGGTTCATATATTTGAATGCTTTGTTCCCAGTTAGTTGAACAGTTTGGAAAGGATTAGGAGGTGGCTTTGTTGGAGGAGGGTTGCAACTGGAGATAGGTTTGGTGATGTTAAAATTAAAAGACTAGACCAGGCCCAGTCTCTCCCTCTGGTTTCAGCTTAGGGTGCAAGCTCTCAGCTACTGTTCTAGCACCATTGATCACGGACTGTAAGGAAGCCTCCAATTAAATGCTTTCTTTTATAAGAGTGGCTTTGGTCATGGTTTCTTTTCACAGCAACAGAACAGTAACTAAGACAAGGAGTTACTGTGACATTTGGATAGATTATTTAATTTGCTCACATTAAGGACATGCTTCCTGTCTCAAAAAACCAAACCCCCACCCCCCCAAAAAAGGACATGCTTCATAGCTCAGGATGGCTACAAAATTGAGTAACCAATCTCTGCAAAGCTTCTAGAACAGTGCCTAGAGTGTACTAGTATTACAGCTAAGTTGATGAATTATCTACAGTAGCCATAGAGATTTTAACAAACTGATAAGTTCAAAAGTCAGCTTTCTAATGGAAAAGTATTCTCCAGCTGTAAAACCTTATTTTTCACACTCATCACTCTGTATCTCTAGTAAAATCTTTTCCAATGGAAGATAACTTACCACAAAACCAACAGCTACTAGAGGTTCGCCTTCATTTAAATGATAAAGGAAAGAGCCTCCATAAGTATGTCTGTCCAAGGGCCAACCAACAGTGTGATCTACTCTCCCAGGTTTCCACTTCTTTTCATCAATAATCCATAACTAAAAACAAAAAAGGCCATGAAACCTTATAGTATTAATTACATTAATATTATATATCATGTAATATTATGTAATATTAATTACATGAAAGCAGCACAAAATTTTTTCTGTATATCAGAAAGTATTATAATCAAATGATTGCATGTTAAGCCAACATAAAGAAATGGGCCACAAAAGTTATGAACCCATTAGTACTTCAAATTAAGAATTTCTTTTGTGAGAGTATAGAAAAGATTATTGAAAATTTTCTGTAGTACTGGCTACTTAAGCATGCTCACTGTTGTGGGAGTGGGGAAATCAATGGAGTAGCAAAATTCAGATCTGTTTATCTTTCTTACTTCAGTCATCTTACAATAAGATCATTGTTCATTGCAAGCTTTCATTCACAAAATAGTGAAGTTGTTTATTTATTTACTTATTTTGTAGTGCTTATTTTATTTTGTAGATTGAAATCAGGCCCTCATACATTTTAGGCAAGCATTCTATGACATCCCAAACCCTTTAAAATATATACACATATGCTGGTCATGGTGGTGCAAGCCTTTGGGAGTCAGGCAGGAAGATGTCTTGAAATGCTTAAACTAGCTTGGGATGTAGCTCAGTGGTAGAATGTTTGCCTAACATATTCCAGGTCCTGAGTTTAATCCCTAGCACTGTAAAACAAAATGAACAAGTTTAAAGGGTTAATAGGGTACAGAATAAATTAAGAAAATATACATTTAACTTTACTAAATTATAGATCAATATACAATGTATTTCCTGAAATGTTTTCACATAATTTTGAATAAATCTTTGTAGGATGTGGCTATTCTACAAGAAGCACATGAGACAGTCATAGAAGGGCAGGTTATGAAAAATATTAAGGATCAAACATTTTCAAGTTTATGAGTTACTATAGACATAATTTAGACAATCATTTGACCTGTTTAGTTTTAGTTATAAGAAACAGTTTAAATTAATGAAAAAGTTGAAGTGTAAAATTAAATCAGCATTATAAACTACATGATAATACAAATTAAATTCCATCATTTAAGATTAAAATTGTACAAGCAAACCAGGATACCTCCTTCAAACCAATTCCATAAGTCTGGGCGTCACAGCTGGCCCTCAAATCAAACTTCTTATAAAGCTGTTTGGCTAGGTGTCCATGGCAACCTTCTGCAAAGACTGTGACTTTGGCATGCAATTCCAGTCCTCTCTCAAATGTTGTCTGAAAAGCAAAAACATTTTAAAACAGTATTTGATAAAATAAGGTAAACAATGATTTAGGTACACAAGACATGGTAGGCCTATGTACTGGAAGGAAAACTATCAGGACTATCTATTATAAGCAGAATCTAAATTTCCCATCTCCGTACATTCCTGAGTTTGCTTTTTCATCAGAAGCAAAGGCAGTAGGTTTTTTATGAGTCATAAAAAGAAAATATGAATTAAATACCATACAGAATCTAGTTATATTCTTTTTTTTTTTTTAAATGGGAGTGCTGTCTGCATGTACACCTGCATGTCAGAAGAGGGCTTCAGATCACCATATAATGGTTCTGGGAATTGAGCTCAGGACCTCTGGAAGAGCAAACAGCCACTGCCCTTAACTGCTATTCCATCTCACCAGCCTAGTTATAGCCTTTTAAGCATAAGCAGGCTGCATTCAACACACTCTGCATCTACTTGTTTTACTTTTCCCTATTATTCAACATATAGTATTATAAAACACATTTTTCCTCTCACTAAAAAAGTAATCATATGTATGTATGTATGTATATGTGCATGCATGTATGCGTGCATGTATGTATATAAATTCTAAGCATGGTGCATACTTCGGTAATCCCAGACTTTAAGAGACCAAGGCAGGAGGACTGTAAATTTGAGATACGCTTAGGCCACACTGAAGAGACTGTGTCTCAAAATAAAACACAAATGGGCTACAATTAGAGACTTTTTTCTAACTGCATTTAACATCTGGCACATGACAATTACTTAAGAGCAATAATTAAGAAAATCCATTATAAATGTATTTTCTTGATGTTTTTCTACTTATGTGTATACAGATGTATTTATATAATAGGTTTATAATGCTTCATAGTGGTTTACACATCATAAGTGTATGTATATTATATACATTGTACCAGAAATGAAGCATTCATTTTTAATGGTCAAATAGATTACCTAAGTTTTTGTTTCTGTCTTACTGTGATTGCCAAGCTAACAGTGAACCCAGAGCCGGTGAGTGAATTCTTCAGTCTCAATAGTTAGAACTACCTCAGTACTAAGGACACTAAGAGAACTGGCTCATCTTTCACTTTGATTGGTAACTTGCTTTTTTTTTTCAGGGGTGTTTAGTTGTGTCATATATATCATATCACAGGTTAGCATATACCAAGAGGTCAAGTAGAGAAGACAGAGTTGACCACCAGACTAAAAAACTGGAGCTGCTTCAAAATGTCACAGGTGAAAACCAAGCTAGAGCAGGATAGAAAGCGAGTGGAGTAGAGCAGAAACAAGCTCTGCTTTCCCTGTGGCAAACATGGAGCAGAAGATCCCATCACATTCTTTTATGATGTTTTAGGGTTTTTTTCTCTCACACGGCTTTTCAGTATGTTGACCAGGCTAGTTTTGAACACTGGGTACCAGCTTATCCTCCTGACTATAGGTATGTACAACTATGCCTGGCTTCTTTTATACATTGTATTTATGTAGATAGATACATGTGTATTTTTACAAATACAAGGAACAGAACATGAAAACATTTTAATGAGAACCAAAAAAAATTGGTGATTTGTGTGATCTCCTTGTTGTGATGTTGTAATGCTACAATCTGTTATATGTAAGTTTTCTAACAAATTTGTAACTAAGTTGTCATAATGTATACAAAATAATAACTGCACAGGAAAGCAGCATGCCATGGCCTGTGTGCCTCTGCCACTGGCTTTCTAAGCAGAACAACATGCTGGAGGAGACCAGATTTCTAGTTTTGTTCAGGAATAGGAGAAAGGGGTTAATCAATATGCAGTCACCAGGTCTAGGGTAACTGTTACTTCTGTCCTCAAGAAACTGAGCTTGTAGTTGGGAGATCAGGTAATAAGCACAGACAGACAGACAATGTATTGTGACAGGAATTTGCATTTATTCTTTATGATAGGAAAAGAACCCGGGAGTGAGAGCTCTATAATTCTTTTCTTTTGCAGCTCCAATCTATTTAGGCTTACATAAAACATTCTTTTTAAATCTTGGTTTTCTTTTCTTCCTTTTTTTAAAAATTTTTAACCAGAGTCTCATCCATATCCCAGGCTGGTCTCACAGTGATCCCTCTGCCTCAGCCTCCCAAATAGTAGAATAACAGGTATGTGCTACCATGCCTAGTTCTAGCATGCCTGTTAAGTTTATACGTTAATTACTGATCTAAGTAGTGACTCCTATGAGTCTGAGCAAGGTTTTGTTGTATGTACTCTACACAGTAGCAGCTGCAGCTAACATGCATCTATGTTCACATTGTCAGACTGACGCTGTGAATGAGAGGAAGGAGAACAGTTGTAAATTTCCAGAAAGATTGCTGCTGTTATAGAGTGAATGAAACTGTAGGCATACCAATGCAGGTGACTGAACTAGTTGCAACAACTTACTAAGTCTCTCATTATGTGAATGAAATCAAACCTTTCATGCTTTAAAAATTATTCTTAAACATGTTATATTTGTGTTGAGCTCAAACTTGCCTCTGTTCTTTTAAACAACTGTAAAAACCACCACTATTCTTAATTATACTCTAAAACCCACATATTGTGCAGCTTATAGGAAGACCTAAATATCGAGCTTGAGTTTGTTCTTTCGTTGAGAAAGGATCCTGTATACAGGTAGCTTAGGCTGGCCTGGAACCTCAGTCTCAGCCTCTCAAGTATTAGGACTGCAGATGTATGGCATGCCCTGCTCGCTCCTGTTCAGCACGTAACTATTAAAAGGTATACCTTTGGTGCACCATCCTTTTGTATTCCTACATCATTAGTGGCAATTCCTTTTACACTACCATCTTCATGATATAGGACCTAAAATGATAAAAGCAAATTTATTATTATCTCAGATTCATATTAACTTTGATGTATTTGAAATGATGATTACAGTTTATTTTTGAAGCAAGAAGGAGGTGGGGGAAATAAAAAGCATAATCATGAAGATGAGAAACTGTACTATTCTGACACCGTCATTTGTTTCCTCTAGAGGAAAATGTTCTCTGGATAGCCAAAGTACAAAATGCACCCTGGAGTCACATGAGACTGTAGGAAGGTTAGAAGGTGGATACTGACCCAAGGATAGTAGCAATGGAGAAGTGGGGAAAAGGGAACTGAGGTCTGGCTCAGAGCACTAAACCAAACAATAAAGCCTGATAACTGTTGGGGATTGGTTCTAATGCTTTGAATTAATCCAGCCCCCAAAACTGGGAATCCGCATCTCCAAACACTGAAGGCCCTTTCCCCAACTGTTTTTTGATCAATCACTAAAGAGCCAACAGCTAATGGCTGGGCAAGTAGACTGAGGTGGAACCTTTGTATTTTTGTGGGCTAGGAATGGGAAGAGAGGAAGGAGGAGAGAATCACCAGGACTTGGGTTTGGGAGAGGATGGGACATAAGAGCTGCAAGAGCGAAATTCAACCAGGTATGTAAGAATTCAGGTAGGTGGCCTTCTCGGATTTGGCGAGGGCTAACAGGGAAGGTTTAGGAGTCTCAGGGGTACTGGGGGAGAACTTTTGCTAGCAGGACAAAGTTTAGGAGTGTCCAGCCTTTGAGCATGTAAAAAATTAACTGGGGTGTGTGTACGTGTTTGTGTGTCTTTCATTCGAAAACTCAAAGAGCTCCTGAGTGGGTGGCTGGGAGTGTGACCCGCTGGGAGCCAAAGTAATATAACTAACTATTGCTACAGCTAACGACAATCAGGAAAGAAGTGAATAAAACTGTGTTAGAGACAAATTAGTACGTACACACAAAAGGAGATACCAAGTTCAGCACCTACTTAATAAGTTGCCCACCTGTGACTCTGACACGGAACCTCAGCAAGAATGTTTAACAAAGAAGCAATGCGAAATCGCACACTGAGGTCTACAAACCCAAATGCTTATGTATGGGTTGGGGAAAAAGAAATTTTTAGCAGCAAGAACCTATGTCTTTTACTTGGCTTTGATTTATAAAAAAAATTGAATTTTCTCTGACACAAAGATAAAAGAATTTCTTCTTACCCCTCATTTTTCTTTCATTATTTCTTCCAGTCAAATTTCTTCAAAAATTTTTTATGTGTATGTTTTATTTTATGTTTTGCCTGAATATACATGCTATGCCTTCAGAGGCCAGAAGAGGGTGGCGGCAGATCTGGACTAAAGACAGTTGTGTATGCTGGTGTGTAGCTGCTGGGAACTACATCTGGATCCTCTGGAGAAGCAGCCAGTGCTTTTAACTGCTTCATCCTTCCAGCCCTCTCCTTTCTGTTACAGAGACAGGGTCTAATTATATAGGCCTGGCTAGCCTAATGTAGACCAGGCTGGCCTCAAATTCATTGTAATATGCCTGTCTCTGCCTCGTGAGTGCTGGGATTAAAGGCATGCCATTATGCCCAGATGTCTGGCTATTTAAAAGGATATTTCTTTTTTAGCCTGTAAAAATAGTGGTATTTTTGGTTTATTGCTCATTGAATATTTAATTGATTTAAACAATTTTTTTTACAATATAAAGATTCTTTTGGATTTTCAAATTTAATTTTTCAGGGTCAACAGTTTGAAATGGTTGCCAAAAACTATTGTTTTGTGGAAACTAACAGAAGAAGTTTTTAGAATGAAGAATAATCTACAAAAGTTGAACTAGTTTTCCTTCAAGGTACTACTTTTAAAAAGGGAAAAGACTGTGTTTAGTGGAGGGCAACAATATTGAGGGCAATCAAATTACACAGCATGGTGGTTCAAAGAGATGAGAATATTAGCCTGGGAACAAAACCCTGGTGAGGAAAGGTGGGAAGAGTGGAAGACAGAAGAAGAGTGTCTGTGGAAGAGGGCACAGACTTGTTCTGCAAAGCACACACAGCAGATGGTTTCCACTGAACAAATGAAAAGATGACCAGGAGTCCACAGACGGAGTTCATCTCCCCATGGCGTTCAATCACACGACAGGGGCAAGGGAAGAAATCCAACTCCTCTTTGGATTAGCATTTTTAGTATTTTCCCCAATCCTGCAATTCTAAAATCCTAAGATTTCTCTAAATAATTTACCTTTGTAAAATTATTAGTTTACTTTGTAAGAAACAGAGTTTGTTTCCAATAAATGTTAAAAAACCAAATTATAACTATACAGACCTCAGCAGCAGCATATCCAGGGTACACTTCAACTCCAAGAGCCTCCGCCTGCTCTCCCATCCAGCTCACTAGATGTCCTAGGCGTACAATGTAATTGCCATGATTGTTCATTGGAAGACCTGCAATTGTTTATGTAATTTAAAATCTGACATTATATTGCTAAGGTACTTTGATAATCTAATATACCTAATTAAAAAAAAACCTAACCAGTGTAAACTGCTGCATAAATACACACATTATCTTCTTGGCTATAATGACATTATCTGTTTAAAAAGTTTTGTTAAAGTTCTAGTTTATTAAAATAAAATCAATATAGAACCCGAAATTAAAAATTCCTGGCTGGTTTTCAAGGCTCTGTTAGATTAGAAGACAAAAGAACTGCATCCTAGTCTCGCTTTCTCATTACCTAACTATCTCTGGGCAAGTCCTTCACAATCCTGGGCTTCTGTTTTCTCATCTGCAGAGGAGGGTTTTTTCTCACTGAAATGCAGCTTCTTCCAGCTGTGCAAGCCCATGCTCTTACGACTATGCCATACCCTACCTGGAAGAATTGGCACAGGAATTCTGTGTTTCTCTGTTAAAATCGCAAACCTGTCTTCTGTTACAGGAGTGTTAAGTGGAGCCTAGGAACAAACGAGAAGAGGAAGACATTTTCAGTTGTATTTGTAGGCCGAGTATACATTTAAAACCCTCCTAAACTTACACAGAGAGGAGAAAAGGAACTCCTCCCCTTTCACTGTTCTTTCAGCCTTTTCTTTGAAAACCTTGTAACTAAATTTTTTTCTTATGTCTGTTGGAAACAGAAATCTTTTTTCCCTTAAAAACATGTAAGGGTGGCTTGCCTGCACATATAGCTGTGTACCGTGTATGTGCCTGGGGCCCACAGAGGCCAGGAGGTGGCTTTGGAGTTACAGTGAGCTGCCATATGGGTGCTGAGAATTGAACTTTGCTCCTCTGGAAAAGAATCCAGTGCTCTTAACCACGGAGCAATCTCTCTTGTCCTAAGATGGAAATCTTAAAAGCTAACCCATAGCTCTTGATAGTTTTGTCCTAGCAACCTCTTTTTGAGAGGCCCTTGAAACATGTTTGAACTGTGTACATAATGTTTCCCTGTCTCTGTGGGCCTAGTTGTCTGCTCCAAGTTAAAATTCCCTGCCTGTTGGAAGAAAAAAATTAGCAAGGTTGTCCTTTTTGGGGTAAAGACAATCAACATGTATTCTGAACTGACAGCTGTGGGTGTGAGGGTCTCAAGGCAACAAAGGGCTTTGACACTAGAGCTGATGTGCCAATCTAATGATACCGGGTTCTGATATACTCAAGACAGAATTAATTCCATTTTTTTTAGTGTTTTTGGTATTTTTTTTTAAAGCATGCTATTTTAGGAAAGAGAGCACAAAGGAAAGTTTCTGATTAGAGTTTATTCCATAAAATGAGTGCAAATAACGTTTATATACTTATTTGACCTTTATTAAGGGTATTTACAAATATTCTAACTTTGGATGTAAGACAAATATATATCCTATGAAAGAAAAAGTTGAAACTAAGATTTTAACCAATTTCAAATTAATTTTGAAAGCAATGAAACCTAACATTAAGTCTTCTGTATGCCATACTTGTAGCCTTTTCTGCTGAGATTAGAAGAAACCACATTAATTATTTCTTTAGAAAACAGATTTCAGGAGTTGGCTCAGTGGTTAAGAGCATTAGCTCTTATAGAGGAACGGAGCTCAAGTCCTAGCACCCACAACTATCTGTAACTCAAGTTCCAAGGAGATGCAATCCCTCTCCTAACCTCTGTGGGCAGCAGGCATATTCATGATGTACACATTTATATGCAGGCAAATACTCATATGTATAAAATAAAAATCTAAAATACATTTTAAAAAGAAAGAAAATTAGACTTTCCTCTTTGGTTTTTAGATACTTTTGATTTGGTTACTACGTCAAGTTATAATTCTGTTACTTCTTTCTCATTTTAGATTGGGTCTTGCTATATAGCCAGGCTGGCCTTGAGTTCATCATCCTCCTGCATCTGCTTCCTCCATGGTAGGAGTACAAGAACATTCAACTACATTTAGCTTTCCAGCTATTGTTCATTTGTATGTGGTGCTGGGAACTGAACCCAGGTCTTGCCATACATGTTATATCACTTAGCTACAGCCCCAGGCTCCTTTTCTTTGGTTCTTTTTAAATTAAAAAAAAATACTTAAATATATATATTTAATACCTAACAATTGAGATTTACATGAAAAGGGTTTTCTTTATTTTACTAATTTGAAAGTAGAGACAGCATAGAGGAGACCTTGTGTAAGAATCAACTTGTCTTACCCCCTTCTCCTTCCAGTCTGGGAAGAGCTCTTTAAAAGCAGCTGGATCAAGGCAAGCCCCTGAGAGTGTGTGAGCTCCTATTTGAGCAGCTTTCTCCACCAGACACACACGGATGTCCTTTTCCTGTTCAGCAGCCAGCTGCTTTAGTCGAATAGCTGCAGAGAGCCCTGCTGGGCCGGCACCAACTATTACCACATCTGCTTCTTCTGCAAATCTCTCCATATTCACTCCTGGGAGGAAAACATGGTAAAGATAAAGGAATTAATATGACCTCATAACCACATAAGTCATATGCTGGTTTAGGATAATTCAAGTTGTATTTTAGTGTGTTCGCTATGCTTTAGAGTATAATTTATAGACATTCTCTCTGGACTATGCATCATAATTACAGTAAGTATATAATTTGATGAGTTTCAGGTTTTCTTAGGTTCTGTTTCAGTATGTATCTTATTTTGGTTCCCATGAACAGACTTTTGGCTTTGAAATCCATTATTATAAATTTAGTAGACATGGTGGTACACACTTATAATCATAACAACTGAGTGGTAACAGCAAGAGAATCAGGAGTTCAAGGTCATCGTGTTACATTCAGAAGTTCAAGGTCAGGCCACTACAAGAAATCCTGTTCTAAAAGAAATAAATGAACAACAGCAAAAAGTTTTTACTTAACTAAACTGTAATATGTCACACATTTGATATATATTGGATGCTTTTCAATTATCATGAAAAATAAAATATTAATACCAACAAGATAAAATAAAAGTCTCTAGGAAAGTCTCAAGAATTTTATGAAAATTATCACCTACCTTCCCATCTTTTGTCTTTTTCCCGGGGATAAACAGTGTAGTGAGTGGTAATTTGAGGTACAGCAGATGTTGAAGAGCATCTTGGAGCACATAGAGGTAGGCACTTCTTAATTTTTAAGGCATGAAACCACTGATACGCTGCATAAAATGAGGAACAGTATGTTTTAAAAAAATAGTTTCCATCTGTTGTATACTGAAAACTCTCTAAGCTGAATGAATATTCTTAATAACTGACACAAATCAAAATGGAATATGCTTTTTCTTATATAAGTGATATAGCTAACTTTTGCTCATGAAGCAAAATTTCAAATCTTAAACCGAGTAAGAGATAGTGTAATAAAATGAATGACTTAGAAGTTGAATGCAGGGGGATAGTTACTCATTAAATAGCACAAAATAGAAAGGCATTTGGAAAGAATATATACACTGTTCTTTATGTCAAATGAATTCCATTCAATCCCCCCCCCTTTTTTTTTTTGATTGTTTGTTTGAGATATGGTCTCATTAGATAGCCCAGGCTGGCCTGGAACTTGTTAAAAAGATGATGCTGGGTTTGAACTACAGAGATCCACCTGCCTCTGCCTCCCAAAGGCTGAAAATAAAGGTAATTGCAGAGTTTTATAGAAAAACTCATAATACTAAAGACTGTGAGTATATATATACATATTCTTTGATTCTTCCTCTATTGAGTGGACTGGTCCTTACTAGTTCCTAATAAGTGGAATATTAAAAGAGAAAAACCTAACTTTATAGTAGTTATAATTTGAATTAAGTGAACCAAATGGCATTTGAATCAAATACCATTTAAATATTACCAGCAATACACTGATATCACATTGTCATTGATATGATGTAATGAGAAAGATTCTTTACCTGTGTGGTGCATACCTTCAAAATCCTTACACCACAGTCTAATCAGGAAATCATGAGAAACCACCAAGCAAATTTAGATTGAGAAGCACTCAATAAAATGCTTGTATCAAGGTCACAAATGACAAGAGGAAGTGTCCCATTAAAATAGCCGGGGTATGCTAACTAAAAGCTACATGGACTAGATCCTGGACCAAAAAATGGGAGCCTGAGTAATTTTGTAGTGTAATAACATTTCATCAATGTTAGTTTCTTAGTCTTGACATTCATCATGATTATATATGATGTTAAGCTTAAGAAAGACATATGGGAACTCTGAAATTGCTCTGCAACTCATCTGAAAGCCTAAAGCAAGTTCAAAATAAAAAGTTACATAAAGAATACAGTGACAGGTAGATCAAAGACTGAAATACAAGAGCTACAACTATTCAGATGAGCATGGTGATGTCTTTAATCCCAGCACTTAGAGGCAGAGATGGGGGATCTCTGTGACTATGAGGGCAGTCTGGACAACACAGGGAGTTCCAGCCCAGGTAGGGCTACACATAGCACAAAGACTCCGTTTCAAAAAAAACCAAAAACAATTATGTGCTTCTTAACAGGATCAGAACCTTCTTACTAACAATTTCAGTGGTTATATACATAGAAGCCTGTGAAATTGTTTAATTTCTGTCACAATAGTGAGGTCTTAGACTGTGTCTTATGAAGCATCTACAAATGAAGAAACTTTTCTAAATGGACTGTAAAAAGTTAATAGTAAAGACAAAGAATTTCAATTTGGCTATATAATTTACACTTTGACACAATGAATGGCTAAGAATTTTCTATTTTAATACTATGTCTTGGTTGGGGATGTAGCTCAGTTGGTAGAGTGCTTGCCTAGTTGGATTCCCAGTACCTCATAAACCAGGTGTGGTAGTGCACACTGGGAAGATCAGAAATTCAAGGTTATCTTCAGCTACATAACGGATCATAACCAACCTGTGCTATATGAGAACTTGTTCCAAACAAAATATCCCTCATAACTTTCTGAGACATCTGGAATAGCTACACTCCCTATTTACAGTAGATAAATAGAAATTCATATAGTTTCTTTTAATATCTATCAAATTCTGAGAATAGTAATTGATCTGAAATTATCTCTGAAGTCATGGAACCTGAGGCCATGGTAAATTTTTTCTTTTAATTAAATAGAAAGAAGTAATCTTTTTAACACAAATTAACCTTATATAAACTAATTTTATCTTTTAGCACCACTTACATGATTAATATTTCAAAATACTTCAACAAAATAGTTTCTCAAATAATACCTGGCATCAAGACAATAAGTGTTAGGTTGAATGAAGTGGGAAAAAACATTTTGAGTAAAATTCTAATGTTTTGTAAGTACTATACATTTCTTTTGCTAATTTTAAAGTGATAGGGAAATCTTCTCTAGCTTGATTTGCACACTAAAAACTATAATATTGCTGGCAGTGGTGGTGCATGTCTTTAATCCCAGCATAGGCAGAGGCAAGTGGGTGGGTATCTGTGAGATTGATGCCAGCCTGGTCTACAGAGCCAGTTCCAGGGCAGCCTGGAGCACACAGAGAAACCCTGTCTCAAAAAAAATCAATCAATCAATCAATCAATCAATCAATGATATTGGAATACTTTATTAAGACCAAGACTAGACCTTTATTTACCCCAAATCATTGAGGGAAAAGATACCTATAAATAATTATAGGCAAATTCAATTTGAGTTTAAACATAGCATCATCATTTAAAAAGAGTATTATACACTGTAGTTTACCATATACAAGTTATTTACTTCTGAAAATGAAAGAGTAGAATATGACAAACTTTAATTCTATTATGTGTACATCTACTAATTGGAACCATAGCTTCTGATTTCCACCAGAGAAATTAAAAGAAGCATAACATTTATTCTTTTGCTTAAACGAGCATGGTATCTCTCATGAGCCATCTGAACATTTAGGCATTGAGTCAAGAGTTATGGTGGAGAAGCAAAGTTAAGAGTCCATTGAATACCGATTAGAAATACACATTACGCATTCATGTACACTTAGTTGTTGCCACTAGTGGTAGCACTGAGTTATGAAAATGTAACAAATTAGCATTCAAAGAAAAGTCACTGACTGGATCCAAAGCTGCATCTAAATTAGGCTGTAAAAAAGACACAGCTAATTCATTGATGGCTCTAAAAGCATAACATATCCTGCGTGTAATAGATGCTTGGTTTGAATATAAACCATATTGTTTAAACAAGCATATATATATATATATGTATATAATTATAGGCAAATATATATGTATATACTTATTATATAATTATTATTATATATTATATATATGTTAATATATATATATATATATATATACATATATATATTGGTTTAAAAATCCCATAGCCAAATTAACTTCAGTAAAGATTTATATTAAGCCAGTTACAACAGAATTCAAGATTCTCTAAACTTCTGTTTGAATTAGGAGTTGTTTTTCAGTGAAAACAAAAAACTATCATGCTTTAAGAAGCACCCATAATAGAAACGCCTGGAGTTAACTGAGGATAATGCAGAAAAATTTCCGACTCCAGACATAATTGGTGATACATTAAGTTAACACGATATGACAGCCCAGACTTCCATTAAGATTGTACTATTATGGCTGCAAAGATGAAAGTCAGGTCAGAGCCAAGGTGAAAACCCACACAAATTTTCTTTCTTTCCCATTCCTAATAAGGCTGCAAACAATACCTGAGCCTTGGGGGTAAAGATTAGGACCGGAATTTGGGGGAACTCCACTGAGGGGGCAGTGTTGACAATTCTCCTCTTCCCATGACCTTTAACCTAGATGTTAATTCTGCCAACTGGGGCAACTCCAAGGTCGGTAAGCCTGGGTCGGCCAACAGGCGCAGACAGCATTGACCTTTGCCCTAGTTTAGCCTAAGAAAACAGACAAGGAGAGAAGTGCTTGCAGTACCCCAGGTGTGGTGGCCCCAGTCTGTTTTGTCCCAACTTATCCACCTTGCTCCATCTGTCCCCACCAGGAGTTTCGTCTCACCAGGGCAGGAGAGCTTGGTTAGCCGCACCAACATGTTCAAAGTGACCCGGAGACTTGACCAGAAACAACGGAGAGAGGCGGGTCTGCAGTTTACGGAGGGCGCTGGACTTCTAGGCCACGAGGGGCGCCATCACCTGCCAAGAAGCCCCTACTGCTCAGCTTCTGACAGCTTCTCGGCTCCACCGACCGCCCTTGCTTTGCGGCGTACCCGCCCCTCTTCTGCTTTGCGCCGGCGCCACAGAGGACACGATGGCCAGTAAGGTTTCCGGGTCACGTACAAGCGAGGAAAAGGCAGAAGACTCCATCTCCCAGTCATCCTCATCCAGGAACCTAGTGTACGGAAGAGACCCGCAAGCTCTCGCATGTGCGCATGCGTACTAGAAGCATAGTAGAATGATTCGCTTAGCATTCTGGGAGTTGTAGTGTTCAGCTCCAATAGCTCCGGATCCGGACCGGAGGTGTGCGCAGGAGCGAGGTGACGCCTGGCTTGATATCTGATTGGTTGTCTGGAAAAATGAAAAGTACTTGTGGTCCAGGGCAGAGACAAACGAGAAAATGGGGCGGGACTCCGTGTGGGAGGAGGCGGAGCCTGTGAGCTTTGGGCGCGAGCGGTCGAAAGGCAGTTGGTTTGAGTTCGGTTGCTTGGTCCGATCGGGCGGTACCAGCTCAGCCTCATGGCTGACTCTGAGGAGTTTCGGGCTTCTTCGCCACCGCCGCCGCCTCCCTCGTCTCCGTCGTCAGGCGCCTCTTCGTCGTCCCTCAGCATGCCAGTGAGTTTGGGCTGGCGGGGTCCGAACCGGAGCCACGGTCCAACGGTGGACACGCTGGAGCAAGTGGAGCTGCAGATCGGGGACGTGAGTCTTGCCGTTGCGGCTGGGAGCTGATTGCAGCTAGGGTGCTCCCGCCTGCGGTTCTTGGAGTTGATGGCTAGCCTCGGCTCTCTTTCCTTCTTCTTCTGCTTGCGGTCACCCGCAGGACCGCCACCCTGACCCTCTCTCTGCCTCCTCCCATCCCCTCTCTCTGCCTCCTCCCATCCCTCGGAGCACTTTGGGCGGTCATAGCCTCCCTGCCTATTGGTGCTTTCTAAGGGATTCGAGCCTGCCTTTCTAGTTGGCCACCAGCCCAGGGCCAGCTGGTGATGCTATTGTGTGTCGCATACTTTCTCTGTGTTGGACTTGAGTGGACCAGGGCTAATCACAGCTGACAGCAAAGACCATTGGTTTTACTGATGGATTAGACAGGACAGATTAGACAGATTCCTACAATGCAAAAATTTTGTGAAGTTTTTGTTCAATCTCGAATTCCCAGAAATCACTTCCTGACCAACACATATAACACTGAGGGGGTTGGAGGGTCACAGTGTCACTTTATAAAGACTCCTGAGAGGGAGAGAGGAATGAAGCATGTAGCAGGTAACCTTCCTGCAGAGTGTTGTGGAATCACCACACTAAAGATTGGGAACTAGAACAGAGTGACAGGTTTTTATTCTTTTGTCAAAAGAGATGGCTGAAGTACTGGTCCGGGTCCCACCACCAACACCCCCCCCCCCCCCAAAAAAAAAAAAAAAAACAAAACCAGTACTGGTTACAAATAAATGTGTACAATAAATGCTGACATGATATAAAAAAGTTATTTCATATTTTTGCTGAAAAAAACATTTGATTTAAAAGTTTTTCATAGCTGTGTGTGATTTTAGATGTTCTGTCAGCTCAGCTCAGAGTATCAGTTCTTTTGATTTTTATTTATTTATTTATAGTTCAAAAATAAGTGTTCATGGGTGAAAATAGTGGAATGGGATTTTTCTTACTTAGTTACCAGCAAAAGTCCTTTGGATGGCTCTGCCACTCTTAGTCAAGGTTTCCAGGTTGTCTTGGTGAAATATACTTGAGTTGGGTGTCTTTTCTGTTAAAAATACTGACTTGTCATATCTAGTATTTTTATGGCAGGAATGTTTCCTCAGAGTTACATAATGAAAAAAATGTAGAGGCTATGAGTGTTGCTTGGTAGAGCTATGTGCCTCCCATGTTCTGAGACTGGGTTCAAGAAAGAACCAGTTTGTTGGTGGGTTTTGTTTGTTTGTTTAAATTCATTTCTTTTAAAGAAAAACATGTGGGCATTTAATGGAAGGTTTTAAGCTATATTTAAACTATGAAGTTAGATGAGAATTTAAAACAATAAGCATGTGTGGGGCTCCGGGTGTAGCTCAGTGCTGGGGGTCCCGAGTTCTAGTACCACAAACAAACCCGTTTGATGATTCTTTCATTAAATCCCAGGCGGCATTTTCATTAACTAAACTTCTTGAAGCCACATCTGCGGTGTCAGCTCAAGTGGAAGAACTTGCCCTGAAGTGTACAGAAAATGCACGGTTCCTGAAAACGTGGCGGGACCTCCTGAAAGAAGGCTATGATTCCTTGAAACCCGACAACTGACTTGCAGTTATAGTCTCTTAGTGACTCACATGTAAGATATTTGCACACGGACCACATGTATGGGGCTGCCTGTCTCCAGACATTTATACTGAGTGGAATTTTTCTTGGTGTTCTTGACTTTGTGAAAGCAGAACACTGGACTCTCTTATTTGCTTATGTGTTTTCTCTGATGTGGCAGTATTTACCTTAGATGCTTTCTGCCCTCTGAACTTTAATAGACTCCTGTATGAAAGCTAATTCCATCAGTAAGTAATTCAGTAATTGTCATAATAATGCCGCCCTGCAACCAGGTCATTATTTGTTTGGTGAGAAGATGACAAAAAATGCTTGATTTGGGAGTTGAGCTGTGTGTCTCCTAAGGCCCCTGATGAAGATTTCAGGTGCGTGGTCCAGTTCCACAGGATACCTACTCTGAAACTGGTGGTGGCGCTTTATTTCCTTCCTTATCCCAATACCCACCGCCACGTCACACAGCACTCGCTGTCAGTGAATAAGACGAGTATAATTAAAAGCTACTTTTGATTCTTACTTTTTAGGATGAAGACTGTTTCTTTAAGAAAACTGTATGAATCTAAACTTCATTGACTTGAAGGAAAAATACTTTCTCTGTATATATATATATATTTTAATGGGAATTTGAAGCAGTCTCCCTGTGAAGCCCACTCTTCTGTCTTAGTCTCTTGAGGGCCAGGACTACTGGTGTGCAAGACAGTTTTGAATTTTGATGATGATCTTAAAATATATTTTTTTCTCATTCTATGACTCCATTTTTAAAAAAAGTCTTTATTTCATAAAACGAAAACTTTTATAGAATACATACTTATTTTCTATTTATTTTTTATAGTTAACTGCTTTTATAGTTAATATTTCTCTTGTTGGTGTTCTATGTGTTCGATTGCTGTCTTTGAACTATCTTATCGAATTTATGGCTGTATGCTAGGTATTATTTAATGGAGCTTTGCGAGTTATTTATACAATTCTAAAGTTGGTTTTCAGTGTCTCACATGTAACAGTTTCTATGGGTTTCCTATTAGTTGACCTTCATGCTAAGGTTCCACTGTATCTGTCCTGCGTTTTCTGTATTTAGTGCCATCTATCTTCAAGCCATGTACTACCTTGATATATAGGACCTTGACGTGTCTTTGATGTGATGTCTGTGTAGATGCGTTGATGTGAATAGAACTTAATAAAGTCTCACTGGGGAGCTATGGTAGGGGACAAATGGATAGGCAAAGATTAGTTTTGATATAGTCATAGTTAGTGATTTTTTTTTCTTTAAGATCACACAACACAAATGGTGTGATTTCTGTACCAAAGAATGCTTATTTCTGTGTAAGAGACATACTTATATATTCTGAAAATTGCAATTAAAAAATGTATAAAAATAAATATTACAAGTAAATTTGTTTCTTTGGACTCATTATTTAAAACTTTATGAGATAGTTCAACCATACAGAAAAGGTGAGTGATATAAAGAATTCCCGTGCCTTCCCATGCAGAGTTAAATTTGTAGTTTTTCTTTTTTGGCTGTCCTCTCACTCCAAGTGTTAGACACATGGAACTGTATGTTGCTACCTCTTTCACCCATTCCTTTGTTTTTCTCACCACAACCACTGTCTCAGAAGTCTTTCTAATTTTTGATTAAATGGTATTAAATAGTTGTTGATTTGTATCCCCTGCCACTCCAAACTTTGCTGAGGGCTGAGCCCAGGGCTTTGTGTACACTAAACAGGTACTCCCTGGGCTCTTAATTTGTATTTTGAAATTTCCCATACTTACAGTATTTTGTTTTTGAGTCACGGTCTTGTAAGGTAGGCTAGACTGACCTTGAAGTTGCCACATAGCCAAAAATGACCTTGAATTCCTACCTTGCCACCACTTTCCAAGCGCTAGGATTAGAAATTATCCCCTTTTATATATATTATGTGCTTTATTTTGTGAGAATAAGCTTGAGGATGGTCATTTTCTTAAAGACCTATGCTTCTTTTTGTTTTGTTTTTTGAGACAAGGCTGTCCTGGAACTAGCTCTGTAGACCAGGCTAACCTTGAACTCACAGAGATCCACCTGCCTCTCCCTTCTGAGAGCTGAGATTAAAGGTATCGCCACTACTGCCCTGAGAGAAACTTTGATTTGGCAAGTATTTCATTACAAACTTCAGAGGAAAATTTAATAGTCTTGTTGACTTGAAGTGAACCATGTCACAGATGTGTGTGGTAGAATTTGTGAGCATTGTTTTATATAAACTCTTCTGCTCTGAGCAAAGTGACATCTGTTCTTAGAGCAGGACATGGAAACTGAGATAAAACAATTTCCCAGGGCTGGAGAGATGTTTCAGTGGTTGAGAGCACTTGCTGCTCTTGCAAAAGGACCCAGATTTGGTTCCTAGCACACCCCCACCCACCAGGTAGCTCACAACCATCTGTAGCTCTGGTTCCAGATGACCTGACATACTTTTCTGGTCTCTTTGGGCACTAAGGATGAATGTGGTGTGCATACACTTGTGCAGGTAAACTCTTCCTCAGATCTCTTAAAACCCTCAATACCTGGTGACACCAAATTATTAATTCTTGTTTGTATTATACCTGGCCAGCTAGCAGATTGGAGAGACATGTTAAAGTTCAGGTCTGACATTTTATTCTCATGTGGTGGTGTTACAGGTGCTCAGATATTTAGTCTGATTCTGGTCCCCACACCCCCATTTGGATAAGGCTTAAGGACCTTCTTGCCCCCTTTTGTACGTATACGTGTGTGTGTGTACAAATGTGAAACAGATCAAACCTAAGGACCTGTATATATTACTAACCCTACCCTTTGAGATGAATTGTTTTTGTTTGTTTTTGAAAACAGGGTCTCATATATACCAGTGTAGCTTCAAATTCTGTATGTAGCCACAGCTGGTCACCGACTCCTCATCCTGCTTCTGCCTATCAAGCACTGCTGTGATAGGTGTATGCCAGGCTGAGGTAAATTTTTAAAAATTAAGCAAATGATATTCAAGGTAAAGTGGTGAACCTCATCCAAACAGAAGGCCAAGTAGAGGCCCTTCAAAAGAGTTCTGTCAGCCTTTGGGTTGGACAGTGATGACTGACTTTGCAGTAACCTGTCAACCTTGACTTGATAGAATGATTTGAGTCAGTTCCTTGTAATTATCTCTTACATGTATATGTGTTTTTGCATGTATACACATACATATGTCTTTGGAGAGCTCAATTATTATCTACAAGTAGTGTTAATGTTTGTATAACATTCACCCCCAGATACTTTTCTTGGAGAACTGTATAAATCTATGATGGTCAGCTGATAGATTAGAACTGAAGATACAGACACGTTAGGTTACTGCAGATATCCACGATGACATGGATGACCCCAACTAAGTCACTGGGTACTGGGACAAAGAGAAGTACATGGATCCCAGAAATTTTTATGTGATAGAATTAAGAAAATTTACTGGAATCGTTCTACATAATAGATAGACCCCCAAAGCAATTATGTGGTGGTGGCGGGTGGATGTGAGTTGCCCCAACCAGGGCTTCTGCCTGAACCACGAGGGCTTTCTCGCCACCTCCCCACAGCCACCAGTGCTTCTGCCCACCCTTCATCACCAGAGCTAGCATCTTTCTCCAGCATCAGAGCTCTGTCTCAAAACGGGTAAATCTGGGTTCTACAGACTTCCTGTCCATCTGTCATGAAAGTCTTAGTGCTAGGTCAAGGGATCACCAGCTTAGGACTGTTCGTTTTCCCAGACCTCCCGATTGCTGGGGAGCCAAGAGTTTGGTTTCAGAATTTCAATTCTGAAAAGCAACCCTAAGATCACAAAGAAGCTTTTCTTTCCTCGACCGCCCCATTCATCATATTCTCTGGCTCACCAGACCTGAAATGGGCACTGAGATTGTCGACCTATAGATTCTTGCCGTGACTGCCCTTAGCAGCAGTCAGTGGCCTACAGCAGCAGTCGCAAATGCTCTGAGGCCTTACACTTCAGGTCTTTGTTTTTGTCTTCTTGCCGCCTTCAGGCCTGCTTTGCTCTGATGCTTGAGCTTACTTAACCTGAAGGACATCCATGACAACTCCTGGAAACTACCTTTATTCTAGAATGTTTTCCACCACAGTCTCTTCTAACCTGTTTCATAAACAATTCAGCTTTCCCAAAAATCCTTCAGGAAGTTGATCCAATCAAGAACCTGAGGGCTCAGGGTCTGAGAGATCTTAGGGGTTCAGGTTAGTTGAGACTGCTGGACACTAGCTGGTACAAGGCCCCCAACACATATACTGGTCTGGCCTCAGTGAGAGAAGATGCACCTAACCCTTGAAGACTTGAGGCCCTAAGGAGTGTGGAGGCCTGGTGGGGGTAGGGGTGTGATGGGAACATCCTCTTGGAGATGGGAAAGGGCGGGGTGAGGGGTGCAGGGGCTGGGCGAGGAAGGGCAGGAGAAATGGGATGAAGAACTGTCAGAGGGCAGAACAGTAGGGGGATAATGACTGGACTGTAAAAAAAGATTGAAGATAATTTTAAAAAAGAACAAGAACCTGAGTGCTGTTAGCACTTCTTTCTCTGATGGCGGCTGTTCTGTTCTTATTGAGTATATATATATTCAATATGTATATGAATATATATACATACATATATATATATATAAATATATGAGAGAGAGAGAGAGAGAGAGAGAGAGAGAGAGAGAGAGAGAGAGAAAGAGAGAGAGAGAGACTCTAGGCAAGTGACACTCAGCCCCCTTGCCTAGGGGGCTTCAGTAGGGATGGAGGCAGTGTGAATTGCTGTCACATTGCATGGTTGATATGTGGCATGTGACTTCCTTACACAGAGACTGAATGATCCCTCTCGTATTTACCCTGCGCTCCTGCCTCTGACACGTAGCATAGGTCACGTGTCCGATAAGCTTGCTTTGTAGTGGTGCAAGGGCTCTCTTCCCTCAGAGACCTTTGAGTAGACACTTGGCTTTGGCTGCTGAGAGTGAAGCATCCTGGTTCAGACTCAAGCTGCACCATTTGCTGTGCCATTGCGGTTGGTGTCTGTCTGCCTTGAACCCTTTCTCTCTCCCTTTCCCAAGCCCAATTGACTAGAAAATAACTAGTTAAGTTATATCTGACGAACTGGCTGTTTAAGCAAGGCAAGGCCACCTTTCTATGACAGCCGTATCTCTTTGGAGTAAAAATTATGCAGGAAGAGTATGAAACTCTTTGTAAAGCCAAGTGCCTAAACCAACACCTTTCTTCTTTTTATTGCTCTGTTGAGATTGTAACTATAACTGTACTATAAAATCCACCTGTCTAAAGTGTACAATTCACTGGCTTTTACTGCAGTGTCCAAGTTCCATTCCCATGTGCAATTTAGATTATGTAAACCCAGGAAGATCCATCCAGTTCCTCTGTGACCCCTACGACTAGTGATCTCTCTGTTCCCGTCCATTTCTAAGAATCTGCTTACCCCAGCTACTCTATGTAAGTGAGCCCACTTGCATCTGTCCTTTGATCCCTGGCTTCCATTACATCTTCATGCTATAGTATTGATCACAACCTCATGTCTTTTAACAGCAGAGTAATATTCTGTCGAAATGTATATGTTCCACACTTTGGTTTCCCACTTTTCAGTTGTTGGCACTTGGCTTTCCGTATTCTGGCTCTTACAAAACTACTGCAAGAAATACTGCATGAAAGTACTTGTCTGAGTCCTATGTTTAATTCCTTTGGGTTTGTATCTCCAGGTGAAATAGGTCATATAGTAAATTTATTTAAATTTGCTTTTTGAAGCAAGGCCAAATTTTCCCACAGTGATTGTCATTTTGCATTGGTATGTATCTGAGTGTGGGTTTGTGCATATGAGTGTGGTGTCCAATGAAGCCACAAGAGGGTGTCAGGTCCTTTGGAGCTGGGGTTACAGGCTTTGGTGAGCTGACCAATGGTGAGTACTGGAAATGGAATCCGGGTCCCCTGGGAAAGTAGCAAGAGTTCTCCCAACCTTCTTGATGCCTTAAGGTTTGAACTTAGATGAAGCAGTTTTCCTCCTTTTGTTGGTCTGAATTTTGCATCACTAGGAACCCATCACCAAATCCCATATTTCAAGGAATTATTTTCTTCTAAGAGCTCTGGAAATTATTTTTAGGTTAACATACAAAATAATGACTTTAGATGGCAGTTTTCATACATGTGTACACTTTGTTCTCACCTTGTGCCTTTGAGACCTCCACACAAATACTACCCTCGTCCCCAACTCCCTTCCCTAGCCTTAGTACCTCCCAATACTTCTTCCCTTCATGGTTCCCTTTGTAGTTTTATTTCACATACATGTGCACACACACACACACACACACACACACACACACACACACACACGAAAGAGAGAGAGAGAGAATGAACTTAAAGAATTTATCTTTTGAGTTTGGCTTATTTCATTTAATGTATACACAATGAAACTTTATTTAGCCACCGAGCAAGAAAAAAAAAGACATTTTCAGGAAGATGCATGTAACTGGAAATTTCAATGTTAAAAAATAAGATGCAAAATAAACACAAAAATCAACAGTATTTTTATATATACATAATGAACTTATTTCTTTTTTCTTTCTTTTCTTTTCTTTCTTTTTTTTTTTTGTTTTTTTTTTTTTGTTTGTTTTGTTTTTGTTTTTTTTTTTTCAAGATAGGGTTTCTCTGTGTAGCCCTGGCTGTCCTGGAACTCACTCTGTAGACAAGGCTGGCCTCAAACTCAGAAATCTGCCTGCCTCTGCCTCCCAAGTGCTGGGATTAAAGGCATGTGCCACCACTGCCCAGCTAATGAACTTATTTCAAATAAGGTTTCTTACAGATATATAGGAAGGCTACTGAATTTTTTGTAAATATGTAAATTCTCCTTTTCTTTCAATGAATATCTAGACTGTTCCCTTTTTTCCTTTTTTGTTTTCTTTCCTTTTTTTGGTGAACATTACAATAAATATGAATATACAAGTATCTCTGTGCTATGTTAACAAAGAGTACTTTGGGCGTATACCCATGAGTTGACTAGCTAGATCACATGGTTTATAGATTATATTTTTGGATTATGTTTTCAGAAACACTATAGGGAAAATGTTGAGGTCCAAGAACTTTCTAATGGAATCTTTAGGGTCTTTTAAATGTAGCTTTGGGTTGTCTACAATAGGGATATATTAATTTCTCCCTGTCATTTTTGTGTCCATTTTAATTCTTTTTATTCTTTCTCAAGCTAACATTTTGAAAGATATACTGAATAAGAATTATGTAAGTGGGCACTTGTAGGAGGCATAGTATAGAAACAGGAACATAGACACAGGAGAAAGCATTTGAGGAGTCAGACTTGTTAAACATGTGGACTTATTTTCTTGAAAGGAAGAATATAACTGACTCCTGGTCATCTAGAAAACTGGGATAGGTGTTGTCTGATAACATGGTGATCTTTTTGCTGTTCTATGGAGCCAGCCTTCCTGAATCCTCCCACCCCCGCCACATCCTGAGCATTGTGTGGGCCCTAATCCTGAGCCTTGTCTCTCAGTAAACAGAACCCGACTTACAAAAGAGGCTCAATGTACTTCATATCCTCCATCAATAATCTATCACTATTACAAATCCTTTCTTTTTAGGCCCTGAGCACTGTTTATCAGCTAATTGAATTCATTTTTCTTGTAAAGGTCACAAATGCTTTGTATGCCTAAAGCTTCATTGTGATAACTGTCACATGCAAGCCTTTCCCTAAAGTTTTACTGTGCTTAAATGTGCAAGAAGAATAAATTCCAAGGTCAGGATCTGGACGTTTTGACCCAGCACCTAAAAAAATTGTTGCTGAGTTTCATTCTTCACCTCACAAGGATGGTTTAGCTGCTGGCCATGGTGCCGCCGAGGTCCCCATCAGATACTCTTATCTCATCCCTGCGTTAGAGGCAATGCCTTTTCCCTTTTAGTTCTGTCACTTACAGCTTTGTTATATGTGACCTTTATTATGCTAGCTTTCGCTCCTTCTTCGTTTCCACAGGGCTCTTATCCTGAAGGTTGTCAAATTTTGTCACAGGCCTTTCTTTCTTTTATTGTTCTCTTCTCTGGTTTTGATCAGGCTGTGCTGGGTTCTTAGAGATGTTTGCTATTTTTCCTTCACTTTTCATCTGAGGAACAGTTTGAGTAGCGTTCGTGTTAGCTTTTCTTTAAAGGGTTGTTTGCTGGCTGTGGATATAAAGTTGTTTATATCCTCTTGATTTAATTCTGTTAGGCTACAGGTGTCTTGTCACCCATTTAAACAATCAATTGATTGAAACACAAAGGTTTATCGCTGGACTCTGACATCATTGATCTCAATGCTCCAGTCCTGCTTCTCTGGCTTACCCCTTTGTATTCTACCTACCAGCCTGTTCTGTTTCTTCATGATGGCACTAACTTAAAGCAAAGCCACTAGAAAACTGGGTAGGGAGTGACAGAAAAATGCTGGTTCTGAGTTTGTAACAAAGTTTGCCTCCCTTCTTTGTGTGTGTGTGTGTGTGTGTAGTGTGTTTGTGTGTGTGAGTGAGCATACGTGTGTAGAAGTCAGAAGTTGACATTCGGTGTCTTCCTCAATAGCTGGTCAACAAGCCTTCAGGACCCTCCAGTTTCTACCTCCTCAGCACTGGGATTATAGGTATATTCTACCGCAGCTGGCTTTTTAATGGTCGTGCCAGGAATTCAACTCAGTTGGCTGTGCGTGTGCAACAAGCACTTTAGCTGTCGAACCATATCATAAGATCTGCTTTACATGTTAGAGATAGGATCTTTCTATGTTGCTGAGGCTGGCCTCAGACTTAGGATTCTTATGCTTTTTCCTCTCCAATGTTAGCACTACAGGTTTGTCTACCACACCTGGTGACACAGCTTCCTTTTAATAATGTGTTGTGTTGACTCTCAAGTGTGGCAACTCAATGAAGAATGCAAAGGATTCATCAAACAGCAATGTTTCTATTTTGCAAACCACCACATTTAAAATTGTGTGTGTGTGATGTGCATGTGTGCACACACATGCCATGGTGCACAAGCATTGTCAGAGGACAATTTTCCAGACTTTATTTTCTCCTTCCACCCTTCCATGGATTCCAGATATTGAGCTCAGGTCAGCACACTTATATAGTAATCACTTTTATCCACTGAGCATCTCTCTAGTCCTTTATATTTTATCTGATGCAGTTATCTTTGAGTATTATAAAACTTTAGGCCTTAAGTGTCTGTGGGTCTTATGTTTGCTGATATGCACAACAGAAGTCTAGGAGCTGTGGGTAGAATTTGTGGTGTTAATAGTTGAACACAATATTTAGATTAAAAAGGCTCTATGTTGGGTGCTCAACACTTTACCTCCATGCAGTGTGCATAAATGCATGCTAGAAATAGATTTCCCTTCATCTGCTGTGCAAATATGTACTAACATACACGCACATGTTGTCAGTATAATTACTTCTCTTTGTACGAGCACCAGCTACTTTTTCATCCCTCATGCCACTCTAAGCTAACTTGTCTTAGCTATCAACATATCCCTTCATATCAACAAATCCCTCTAGAAGCACTTCACAGTATTCTTGGGAATAAGTGGTTTCCAGAGCCAGTTATGAGTAAGAATTGAGTCTAGATGACTGAGAAACTAGCAACAGATCACAGGGGTCTGTGAAAGCATCCGGCTTTATAAACTCAGTGGACATCTCCTGCAAGGGCCACATTTCCACCCAGATGAATGATGGAGCATATGCTTTCTGAGTCCCTTTTCTGTCAACAGACCTTCTTTGTCTGTAGTTGTACCAGAGTCGATGGATCATTTCCTTGAAAGGTCTAGTGGTCAACGTGTAGATGATTGGGTTCAAAGCACTGTTGATAGGTAGAATAAAAATCACCACCCAGGAGGTAATAGTATCTGGAAGAGAAAGATAAAACACCTGAGTCACGATGGCGTGTTGTCAGGTATATCTTGCATCTTCTGTCTTCAGCCTCCCTTTTCTTTAATGTGACATAATTAAACACCAAGTTATTTTCAGGATGTCTTTCTGTAGTGTCAGTGTTTAAAGGAATGCCAGTGCTGCAAAGGCACAGGGCTCTTGCTGAGAGGCTTTTTCTGAATACATCAGAGTGCCAACGAAAGAACACTACTAGGAGTATTTATGCAGAGTTATGACATATCATTATGAGTCCATTTAAAGACAAAACATGTTATTTAGCATTTATCATCATTTGCAAATGTTTTAACCAATAGAAGGTACATGTAGTACTTCTCAGAATATGTAGATTGGTCTTGAATGAATTTCTTGTTTGTTATGTATTTGATCTCCTTTTGTTTTTCTTTATGGCAGTGCTAGAGATTGGACCAAGGGCACTGTACATGCCAGAAGAGCACTCAACTGGCTCCCGGGCCTGTTCATTTTAAAAATAGGCACCTATTTTAAGTCCAGCACACATTTGAGTGTGCACATACATGCATGTATGTGTGTGTGAGTGATACATGCAGATACATGTGCACATGTGTGCTCATGCATGTGGAGGCCAGAGGTCAATGTTAGTTTTTTTTCCCACATTTTTCTCCACATTATTTTTTGAAATAGGACCTCTCAGTGAACCTAGAACTCAGCAAATGGGTGAGTGATTTGGCTGGCTGGACAGTGATTCCTAGGATTCCCTCATCTCTGTTGCCTCCCAGACAATAACTGGGGTTATAGATGTGCTATTGCACACTTTGCTTTTCGTGTGGTTGCTGGGGAACCCAAACTCCTGCTAGTGTGGCAAGCATCTTATAAATGGCAAGCATCTTATAAACTGAGCCATCTCCTCAGCCTGCAACATTTTTAGGCTTTTGACCAAATATTTATTTCACTGACCTATTATTGAGTAGATAGTAACAGCAGCCTAAAACCCCAACTAAGAGCCTGAGACAAGCCAGGTGTGATGGAGTACATCTTTAATCTCAGCACTTGAGGCAGAGGCAGGCAGATCTACATGAAGTTAAAACTTTCCTGATCTGTATAGTCAGTTCCGGACAGCCAAAGCCACATGGAAAAACCCTGTCTTAAACACCCCCACCCCCCCAAACAAAAAAGAGGCTGAGAAAAGTACATGGCCATTCTGAGCTATAGAATGAATGAAGCAACTCAACACAATTATGACTCAACATAAAAAGTGGGAGAAAAAGATCTAGAGATATAGTTAGGTGGTACAGTACTTGTGTAGTGTTATGAGGCCCTAGGTTCAACCCCTAGTATCACAAATGAACAACCCAAAACATACAGCAAAGCATTACAAAAACAAAACGCCAAAACCAATTTGACTAAATTCATTTTTTTGAAGAATAACTTTGATTTGTATGTGTCTGTCTGCCTGTGTATATGCCACATGGGTGTGGGTAACCAAGGAGGTCAGAGGAGGGAGTTAAATACAGAAGAGCTGGGGCTGCAGCTGGTTGTTGGGCTTCTCATATGGGCACTGGGAACTGAACTTCCATTCCCTGGAAGGAGAGCTAATACTTGCAACTACTGAGCCATCTCAGCAACTTTCTAAACCCATCTTAAAAATTACCCTTGCCTATATATAGAACTACCAAATTACTCATATTTTTGTCACAATATATTTGATACCATTGTCCCTCTTATTCTTCATAAATTGTAAGATTCTATTATCATCGCCTGTGGGATCAAACAAAACTAAATTAAGCACATATAGATGACAAAATGCGAATATACACTGGGCTACATATGCAGTCGGCAGGGATACTTGTACTTTTTTAGTGAAAAATATGCATGACATAAACTTTGCACATTAACCTTTTTAAGTGCGCAGCTCTGTGGTGCTGAGAACATCTGTGTTGTAGAGCATCTCTCACCACCCTGGTCTCAGCATGATCTCATCTTCCCAAGGGAAACTGTGTTAAACTGTGCCTCCCATGCTCCCCCTTCCATCCTCTAGCAACCGCTGGTCTATGTTCTGTCTATGAACTTGTCTATCCTAGGAGTCTCAAGTAAGATGAATCATAAAACAAGTGGTCCCTTTCTGTCAGGGCCATTTACTCAACATCTTCAAGATTCATGTATAATGCAGCACGTGCCAGAATTTCCTTCTAAGGGCTGATGGGGAGAGGTTCTGGTTGCCAAGTCTGACAACCTAAGTTCAATGCTCAGAATATACATGGTGAAGGGAGAGTTCCAGCAGATTGTTCCCTGACTTCCACATGTGTGTCATAGCACACGTATACATGCATGTACACACACATACACACACACAAAATAATAAATGTAAAAAAACTTTAAAAAGAACTTCCTTTCTTTCTAAACCTGAATAATGATCCATGTATATGTCTGCTCCATTTTGTTCGTCCATCTGTAGCCACTATATGATCCACATACATGTTTGCTATGGTTTACTTGTCCATCCATCAGTAGACACTATATGATCTGTGTTCATGTTTGCTATGATTTATTTGTCCATCCATCTGTAGACACTATATGATCCATGTAAATGTTTGCTATGATTTATTTGTCCATCCATCTGTAGACACTATATGATCTGTGTTCATGTTTGCTATGATTTATTTGTCCATCCATCTGTAGACACTATATGATCTGTGTTCATGTTTGCTATGATTTATTTGTCCATCCATCTGTAGACACTATATGATCTGTGTTCATGTTTGCTATGATTTATTTGTCCATCCATCTGTAGACACTATATGATCCATGTAAATGTTTGCTATGGCTTATTTGTCCATCCATCTGTAGACACTATATGATCTGTGTTCATGTTTGCTATGATTTATTTGTCCATCCATCTGTAGACACTATATGATCTGTGTTCATGTTTGCTATGATTTATTTGTCCATCCATCTGTAGACACTATATGATCTGTGTTCATGTTTGCTATGATTTATTTGTCCATCCATCTGTAGACACTATATGATCTGTGTTCATGTTTGCTATGATTTATTTGTCCATCCATCTGTAGACACTGTATGATCTGTGTTCATGTTTGCTATGATTTATTTGTCCATCCATCTGTAGACACTATATGATCCATTTGCTGTGGTTTATTTGTCCATCTATAGACACTATACTGCTTGTGCCTATGAATGCTGCTGTCAACGTTAAATGTGCTGATATCTATTTTAGTTCTGGCTTGTAATTCCCTTGTATATTAATCCAGAAGTGGAATGGCTGGATTGTTTGGCAACTCTATAGCTAATATTTTGCAATCTCTAGCACACTCTCACACCATGTTCAAATCCTACTATCAATGCACAAGGGGTCAAATTTCTCCTCCTCACCAACATATTTATATTCATATTCTGTTGCCCAATGCAACAGCCACTGTGATGCATGTAATGTACACTATTTTACAATGCTGTGTTGTTTTCTATTACATCACACTCTGGTGCAGTGTCCTTTATCATATGTATTGTAGGGAGAACCATTTCTCACATTCTAAGAAGCAAATTCATGATTTGGTAATTATTAGGTCGGTTTAAGCAGGCTGCCAATTTAAGCACCGTATACCATTTATTTTGGTCATTTTGTTTTCATGGTATAGTCATGGTTTGGTTTTCATGAGAACTGTGGCACTAGGCATTTATGGAAAGAACTGAACAGTTCCTCTCAGTAAACACTTCATCAAGGATGGAGCCAGAGTCCACACTATCCTGACTAATAATTCTTGAACAGAGTTGTTGGTAAGAATAGTAATTATTATTATTATTATTATTATTATTATTATTATTATTATTATTTTGTAAAGAATAACTCTGCATAGGCTGGAGAGATGGCTCAGTGGTTAGGAGCACTGACTGCTCTTCCACAGGTCCTGAGTTCAATTCCCAGCAACCACATGGTGGCTCACAACTATCTGTAATGGGATCAGATGCCCTCTTCTGGTGTCTCTGAAGACAGCAACAGTGTACTCATATACATAAAATAAATAAATAAATCTAAAAAATATATAACTCTACACATATTTATTCTTCCCAGGAAAAGATGGTACCTGGTATCTCCACCTGAAGCAGTGAAAGAAATTTCAGTATAAAAATAGGAATCCAGCACAACGCATCGGTGAACACGATGAAGAAAAAGCGTTTGGCGAGGATCATCTCCTTCTTCACTTGCTTCTGGATTTCAGTTGCTGTTATGGTGCTTTGATGAACACTGTAAAACATGCTTCCATAGGAGAAGACAATGACGATAAATGCCACCAGGTTAATACCTGTTTAGACCATGAAGAACGTTAGTAGTGTATGTTAGCATTCTCTTAAGACAAACAGATAAAACATGGCTTAGATATTATTATTAAAGACCACAGAATCCAGATAAGCCTAGGCTGGACACCAACATACAATCCTCCTGCCTCAGATTACAAATGTGTACCAGATCTCCTTCCTGACCTCCATTTCCAATTACACAGTCTCATCCCGAGCACTACCTCAGATATTGTCTCAAAGGGTCTTGTCTTTCCTTCCTGCCTCCATTTGCTGGGGATTCCGCAGCTCCTCGGCCCAGGCTTCCTCTCTCACCCCGTCCCTTTGTATCTGTCAACCACCAATACCCAGAGGCACTCTGTACCTAGGCACATGCTGGCCAGTGATAATCCAGTAGGCAATCTTCACTCTCCTTCCTGTCTTTTGATTCCAGTTTCCCAGTCTCATCCTCAGCCCAGGAGCAGATCACCTGCAAGGGCCTGTCCTCTCTGACTCCACTCTCTGGGAACTCTAGCAAACCTTGCAGCAGATCCAGCTTTTCTCCTTCCTCTAGTCTCTTTCAGCTCCATCTCCCTTACAGCCCATCCCTGTTCCTTCATGTTAGCTCCCAAAACCTAGAAACACGTTCAACCTGGGCCTCCCAGTGGCCACACCAGGCAGGGAATCAAAAGCACTCCTTACCAGGTAACCCATAACCACCACACTCTTCTACGATCCAAAGAGAACAAAGGAAACCAAGCAGTTTCCCAGCGCTCAGCCAACAAGGACAAGACTTGATATCAGTGCATGGGATCACAATTGTCCCAGACCCTGATGCTTAGATGCCAGTGCAAACACAACCTCACAGTCATTAGCAACCAAGACAATGTTTCTTCACCAGAACCCAGCAACCCCATGGCAGTAAGCCCTAAAGAAAGCAATATAGGTATAGCAAAAATAAGGATTTCAAAATAGCTATTATGAATATGCTCAAGGACCCCAAAGAGGGCATGAATAAATCTACTAATCAGTCTGTGAGAACACAAACCAACAATAGAACAAAATGATGAAAATGGTTCAAGACATGAAGTAGCAATGGAATCACTAAAGAAAACTGAAACTCAGGTAAAACTGGAAATAAAAAATTTAGGAAGTCGGGCTGGTGAGAAGACTCAGTGGTTAAGAGCACTGACTGCTCTTCCAGAGGTCATGAGTTCAAATCCCAGCAACCACATGGTGGCTCACAACCATCCATAATGAGATCTGATGCCCTCATATGGGTGTCTGAAGACAGCTACAGTGTACTTACACAAAATAAATAAATAAATTCTTAAAAAAAAAAGAAGAGGTTTTACATCCAAATCTACTGTACAATAAATAATTTAAAAAAAAATTAGGAAGTCAAACAAACCCCTCAGAGATAAATGTCACCAACAGAGTAGAAGACACAAAAGAGGAAATTTAGGGCATTCAAGCAAGGTAGAAGAAATGGATACCCCGATCAAAGAAAATGTTAATTCTAAAAAATCCAAGCACAAAACATTCAGGAAATCTGGGACATTATGAAAAGACCAAATCAATGACTGATAAGGAGAGAGGAAGGAGAAGAAATCCAGGTCAAAGACAGAAAATGTTTTCAACAAAATCATAGAAGAAAATTTCCATAATCTGAAGAAGAAAGGGCCTATCACGGGACAGAAGCATACAGAACACCAAATAGACTGAACCAGAAAGGAAATTCCCTATGACACATAATCAAGACAGTAAACAGGAGAACAACTAACATAAAAGCAGACCTACTAGAGTAACTCCTGCATTCTCTCAGTGGAGACTGATAGCCAGACGGGCCTAAATGGAAGTTTTAGAAACTCTTAAGAGACAAGCACAGATGCCATTACAGATTACTATAGCCAGCAAAACTTTCAAGTCAGAATAGATGGAGGAAGAAAAACATTCCCCAATAAAACCAAATTTATCTGTGAAATGATTTGGAGAAGTCACTAAAAGAGCAGTTCTCAACATATGGGTCACTACCCCTTTGAGGGTGAATCTCCCTTTCACGGAGATAGCCTAAGATCATTGGAAAACACAGATATATACATTATGATGTATAACAGCAGTAAAATTATAGTTATGAAGTGGCAACCAAAATAATTCTATGGTTGGGGTCACCACACATGAGGAACTGTATTAAAGGTCGTAGCACTAGGAAGTTGAGAACCACTGGGTTAGAAGGGCAGAAGTTTGCAAACAATGGAAGGTCATAACTGAGTTTCGTACTGCGAGATACTCTAGCAAGAGCTGCGATACAGGAAGGCTTGCCATGCAGGGTTTCTTACCAAGAAAAATTACCACTGAATAAATCTGGGCTCCAGTATTTCCTGTGTCTTCTGAATGAAGAGGAAAGCATACTCCATTGGTGCCATAGTAGTTTTTGAAGAAGTCCTTATTGCCAAGTGGAGCAAAAGCCACTATAAACCCAATAATCCAAATGAAAATCAGAACCGTGATTGTTCTGCATTTTCGAGGCCTTAAACACCGAAAAGGATACACAATGCAGATATACTTTTCCAGTGTCAGAAATGTTAAAAGTAAAACAGATACTTCGGTGGACAGAATGGCCAGCGAGCCCGTGAGCTGACAATGAACACTCTCCATCCATGGCTGTGCGTGCCTGTTGTACTCTCCCCGAAACTTGAGGTCAAAGGCGCCAATCACAAATAAATATACTCCCATTAGGCAGTCAGCACCTACAAGGGTCCCAAGTTTATAGGTTCAGAGAAGCACATAGTATGCGTATCTTTACACAAAACATTTTAAGAATTCACAGGTTGGTTAGATAGCTTGGCTGTAGAGTGCTTGCAGAGCTTGAGAAAGGAGGAACAGCCAGAGTTCTTACCCTCTGAGTCATCTCTCCAGCCTCCTAAAATCCATTATTTTTTAACTGAAAAAAAATTTCATACCATAGATTCTAATTAAGCTTTCCCTGACCCAACTCCTCCCAGATTCTAACTCCCCCCACCCAACTCCCACACCTCTCTCTTTTTAAATAAAAAAACCCTAGAAACACACAAAAAACTAAAAAAAAAAAAAAAAAAAAAAACAAAAAACAAAAAACAAAATATACAAGTAAAAGAATAATAACACATAAAAAAAAAAATCCAAAACAGGCCGGGTAGTGGTGGCACATGCCTTTAATCCCAGCACTTGGGAGGCAGAGGCAGGTAGATTTCTGAGTTTGAGGCTAGCCTGGTCTACAGAGTGAATTCCAGGACAGCCAGGGCTACACAGAGAAACCCTGTCTCAAATACAACAACAACAACAAAAAATCCAAAACAAAGCAATATGAGACAAAAGTCTATGAAAAGACCATTGACTTTTCTTGTGTTGGCCAAATACTCCTGCACGCGGCCTGCCCTGAAGTGGGGTTAATATACCCAAATGTGACTCCACGGGGAAAACCTAAGTTTTCTCCAATGTGAGCATTGACACTATTTTTTTTTTTTAAACAATGTAGTTATCCTCCAGCCTTACACAGGAAAGTTGACCTTCACTCAGAACTTTGTGGCTAACCATACAGAGTTGTAGACATTTTGAGAATTTTATATCTCACATAGCTTGCAAAGAAAATAAATTAGAACTCAGACTTTGTACAGTAACAGTATCCGTGGCCACTCACACAATGGTGGATGTTATATGCAGGGCTGCTTTACTTACTTGAGGGGCTACAGATACATCCTTGGCTTTGGGACCCAGGCTATAAACATTCTGAGGTCTGATTTTTTTGTTTGTTTTTCTTTGTAGTCCTCACTTAATGTAATACTTTACAATCAGGTTTTGAAAACTTACTAAAAAAAATCAATCCCACTTGAAGACATTTCCCTATTTACATATTTTAAACTGTGAGTGAGAATTCTTCTCGTAGCTCAGAGATCTGGAAATGTCCAGCTGTAAAGTCAGTGTTTATGAACTGGACATGCAAACCAATCAACGGCGCAGCTCCGGGTGTGAAGATGGGACCACGAAAAGCAACCGTTTCTTTTTTAATATTTTTGTTTTTGGAAATAGATTCTTTTCTCATGCAATATATCCTGATTACATTTCTCCTCCTCCTAGTCCTCCCAGGTCCTCCCCACTGCCCCTCCATTCTGGGTCCATTCTCTTTCTGTCTCTTATTAGAAAAGAACAGATTTCTAAGCGATTCACAATCAAATATGACAAAATAAAACACAATAAGATAAAGCAAATATTATTATATTGAAACTGAACATGGCAATTGAACAGGAGGAAAAGAGTCCCAAGAGCAAGCACAAGAGTCAGAGACCCACTCATGTTCACAGGAGTCCCATAAAAATCCTAAGTTAATAGCTGTAGTATATACACTGAGGACCTGGTGCAGACCTGTGTAGGCCCCGTGCTTGCTGCTTCAGTTTCTGTGAGCTCCTCCTATGTGCTTTGCTTAGATGATTCAGAAGGGGAAGGCAAGAATATCATTTGTAGTAAAATCATCCAGATTAAAAAAAAGAATTATTTATTCTATATTTGTGTGTGTAAGGGGAGTTCATGTGTGCATATGTGTACACATGACTGTCTTAGTTTATGTACCCCACATGTGTACTCATGCTATGGAGGCCAAAGGGAGTTGGAACCCCTGTAATTGTAGTTACAGGTGGTTGTGAGCTGCGTGACTGTGGGTGCTGGGAACCAAATCTGGCTCCCCTACAAAAGCTGTGCTTGCTCTTAACTCTGATCTCTCCAGCTCTGATGTTTGAAGAGAATATGCTTTAGGAGTCATGCCCTGCATGAGAAAATAGTTGTGAATGGGGCTTTCTTTAAACTGCATAAGATGGCGGAACTTTGAATCTTCTTAGTTGATTATTATTATTACTGTGTGTGTGTGAGAGTGTGTGTGTGCGTGTATGTGTGAGTGTGTGTGTGTGTGAGTGTGTGAGTGTGTGTGTGAGAGTGTGTGTGTGAGTGTGTGTGTGTGTGAGTGTGTGTGTGTGCCCATCCATATGTGTAGAGGCTGGATAAAAGCATTGGATCCCCTGGAACTGGAATTACAGGCGGTTGTGAAGTCATCCCTCTTAAGTGCTGAGCCATTTCTCCCGCCTCTATGTTTTCTTACTTTAAAATCTAATTTTCTTATAACACTCACGGAACTTGTTTTCTCTCTTAGGTTTCCTTTTAGGATTTATTTATTTTGAGTATGGGTGTGTTTGCTTGCATGTAAGAATGTGTATTATATGGGTGTCTGGTGTGGACAGAAGACAGAAGAGGGTGTTGGATCCCCTGGAAGTGGAGTTATGGATAGTTGTAAACTACCATGTGGGTGTTGAGATCTGAACCTGAGTCCTCTGTGAGAACTACATGTACACTTGACTGGTGACTCATCTCTCCAGCCTCTGTAGCCTTTCCCTCTCTCAAACTGTCTGTCTGTCTGTCTCTTTTAAAAATCATTATTCTTATCTCCATTATGCGTGTGTACAGCGGTGTTTGCATGTGGGTATGTGCACATGCTTTCAGGCACCTTTGGAGGCCAGAAGTGTTGGAGTCTGTGGAGCTGAATTTATAAACTGTTGTCAGCCACCTCATGTGGATGCTGGGAACCCAGCTTGGGTCCTCTGGAAGAGCGGTATGGGCTCCGAGCCACCGCACCATCTCTCCAGCCCCACAGAATTTATTTTCTAATAGCAATGGTTTTGCACATTTCAAGCCTGGTTCCTCTTTAACCAGGAAATACTCACAGCAGAGAGAAACGATCGACATGGCATGCAGCTTGTTCTCAGATCTGATGTATGGTCGCATACAAATAACAAAAATGTTTCCAAAGCAGGTAATGGCAGATACAACCCAGACAAAGACTCTCTGTATGATGCTTGCCAAGAGGTTCTCAAGAGATGAAATCCCGTCCGTGTTGGGCTTACAGCTGCGCACATGTGGTGCATATCCACAGTACTGAAATTTCTTAAAATATCTGATTACAAAGAGAAGACAAAATTGTAACAAATATTTAACTTAATGTTATTAAGGTAATCATTGACATATGTTTTCAACACTTTCTCAGTAGAAAATGTGTTCATATATAATTTTCTGGAATAGAAAAATTTCCTTAGCAATCTCTCATAATTCTGAAGTTCAAAATTTAACTCTTAATCACTTGATTTTATAGTAAAAGAATGTGTGGGTAAGAACTGCAAGCAGGCATGACAAATGCATGTTAGACATGTCTTAGCATATGCATAAATGATTAGCTTGTGAACAAGAGAAGGGATTTATCCAAAGACGCTTTCAATGGCTGTTTCCAGAATTTAGTCTATACAAACCGGTGGTTCTCAAACTGTGGGTCGTGACCCCTTTGAGAGCTGAATGACCCTTTCACAGGGGTCACCTAAGATATCAGAAAATACAAATATCTACGTTATGATTCATAACAGTAGCAAAGCTACAGTTATGAAGTAGTACCAAAAATAATTTTATGGTTGGGGGTCACCACGACTGAGAACTGTGTTAAAGGGTATACCTGGTAAAAACACTTGAATTTCATATAACCATAGCTTTGCCACAGCTGATCTTAACTGCTCAGATCTTAGGGGGAAAAATTAAATTCATTCTATTTGCTGCTCCCACGGCTTTTCTGTTACAGAAGTTATAACATAACATTACATTAAGTTATTATCTATAACTACTAACCACGTCTACCTCTCACACTAGATTTTGAAACATGATAAAGAATTAAATGTTGAGTGAATTTTTTCATCTACAGAGATACCTGCTTGGATACAGACATTACCTGGATAAACAAGAATTGCTCTTGCGTCAGTAGCAACATGAACACACTTCCTGGGCATGTTTTAGATACCAGGAACAGATTCTCTAATGAACTCCATGAGATGAGTGTTAGCAATACTGTAATAGGAGATAAATCTTCAGTGGAGAATTATTTGACAGGACATTTTCTAGTAATAGTAGAGATTGGAATTCAGACTGTGTCAGTCTGCCTCAACAGGCAAAGAATGGTGGCAAAACAGAATTGATCTCTACAGTGTAAACAGTTGCAGTAGTAAATGATACAAGGTGGGAGTCATTTTGTGTCCTGCACAAGGGCAGGGCAGTTGCTGCTATGTCCGTCTGGTTTTTGCATTTCTCTATGAGCTATGATTGGGTGGAGCAGAATATAAGGATGGATATGCCGTTTCTTCTTGTTTTAAGAGTCTGAGGCTGAACCACTTTCACCAACAGAACCTCAGTGGGTACTTGTTTGCTAGTTAAGCTTTTAGCAATAATGTCTTTATTTCTTCTGAAGGAAGCCATCCTCAAGCCACAGGAATTGCGGTGGATGATCAGTGGAAGCCCTCCCTAGCTCAGGGTAGGCAAATACCCTAAGAGGAACCCTGAGCCTTGTTGATGGCATGTGAATGGCTTATTTCAACAGGACTTGGCTAAGACCACTGTTCAATTCTTGTTTTCATGATTCCTGCCCACTTCTGGCTCTGCTTTTACTTATTTCTAGATTCTGTGAGCTGTACCAGTCTCTTGCAATAAACTCAGTTCTTCTTGGCCAGACTATTTTGTTGTGAGCAAGCGAAGAAGCTTATGAGAGCCTTGTCTCAGAGGACTCATGGGAAACAGAAACAATGTCCTGTCTTAGACTTACAGCACAGGGAAGATTACAGAGTGGTTGATGAGACACTTCTAAATTACTGAAAATCACCACAGTGTGAAGAACAGTCTAGTGCTTGCTGTGATAGCAACTCAACTCAAAATATTTATAAGGCCTATGATCAATGCAAAACCAGACACAAAGTATAGAACTCACAAAGGTTACCATTTCGCCCACGCACTTTCGCCAATCACACTCTGATGTTAGGGACAATTTTCCCTGGGGAAGAGTTCTCCCACCTTCATTAATTTGTAGCAATTATTTATATATTTTTAAAATAGTGTTTGTATACTATGTATTATATTTATATATTACACACTTATATGATCTATAAACACATTTAAAAATAATAAATAATTGCTACAAATTAATGTACATGTTGTTTTGTGTGAGATGTGTGTATATACCTGACTCATGTGTCCCATACATCGATATGTAGGTCAGAAAATGGCTTCAGGTGTTGATCCTGACCTTCTATCTTATTTCTGAGGCAGAACTTCTCTTGTTTGTTGCTGCACTTCACATCCCAGGTTATGTAGCTGCCGAGCTTCAGGTTGGACTGTCTTGTCCCAGTGTCCCAGCTCACTGGAGGCGTCCTGAGATCATACACACATACCACTTGTTCTGTGTGTATGATCTTTGACCTGCTGAGCCACCTCCCCAGCCTGTTCGTAATTCTTTTATATTTACTTATATATATTCTTCTTTCCTCATCTGGTGTTATTTACACAAAGTATACACATTTATCCAACAGCTTGTTGGATAAATATCAGCATCTGTGACTAGTATCAGAGATGTATGTGTTTTGTAAGACTGAATAGACCCCTCATATTCGTGTGTCTTGGCCTGTGATTTTTTTTCCATAAATTTTATCAGAGTGTGGAAAACTAAAAGCTGTCCAGCTAATGCCAAACTTTAAGAGTTAATTATTGAATACTGATGTCTGAGACTATCTAGGCTGCTGAAAAATCCCATAGCCTGGGAGTTTAAACAATAAACATTCACTTCCCACTTCTCCATGCTGAGAAGTTCAAGGTCAAGGTGCCAGAATATTAGATTCCTGGTGAAGTGCTGCTTCCTGGCACATTTTTACTATGTGTTCTCATATAGTGGATGATGCAAGAGATACCCTCCCTCCTTCCCTTTTTCTTTCTCCTCCTTCCTTTCTTTCCTTCCTCCCTCCTTCTTTCCCTCATTTTTTCCTTCCTCTTTCTTCTAAAGTTTGATACTTTTAACGTTCTCATATTCGCTCTTTTGTTTGTAATTCATGGTAGAGGCTTACATGGCTACAGGTTACATGGTTATAGGCTCACATGTTTCTAGGCTAGCATGTTTTTAGGCTCACATGGTTCTAGGCTCACCTGTTTCTAGGCTCACAGGGCTCTAGGCTCATCTGGTTCTAGGCTCACAGGGCTCTAGGCTCACCTGGCTCAAGGCTCACCTGGCTCAAGGCTCACATGGTTCTAGGGTCACATGGGTGCTGGTGAACTCAGGTCCTCATGTTTGCATAGCACTTTCCCCACTGAGCTATCTCCCCATCCAGGATGCCTCCCTCTCCCCCTTTTTCCTCCCTCTTTTGAGAATCCATCAAACCCAGAGCTTTGATGTACTAGCTCCAGCCTTTCTTAAATTTATTTTTGTTTTGAGACAGGATATCACTATGAAGCCATGACTAGTTTTGAATTCTCCATATAGACCAGACTGACTCCCAACTTAGAGACCCGCCATCTCTGTCTCCCAGGTGCTTGGATTAAAGGTGGTGTGCCACTCCCCTGCTTTTCAATTCTCTTTAAAAGTGATACTGATGCTGTTCATAAAGGCTCTGCACTCAGGAGCCAATCAGTTTTTCAAGGCTTAACCTTTTAATAATACCATTACTTTGGGGTTAAAATTGCAACATACACTTGGAAGAGGGACACAAATACTAACCATACAGAGACAAATTAGTAGAAATTGTTAATATTTTATTTATATTTGGCATGGTGTATTTTGTGGGGACATAAGAATTAAAACCAAGGTGAACAACAAGAAAACATCTACTTACATGTGAGAGAGATTTATGAGAGGTCTAAACATCCTTTGTTGGATATTTGAAATTTCTATTCCTTCAAGGCTGCTAAAAATACCAAGTAATAGTCAAAAGAACATGTTATCCACAGTATAATAAGACAATTATTTTTGTGAAAGACATTGTAGTAATGTGCCTTTAGTTAACATTATTCTAAGTGAAATGCTCAGATTCAGCCTATCTAGACACTTCCTTGGTTTATAGACATGTATATCTTAAAAAAACTTTTACAGTTCATGATACAATGCCTAATGCATGATAACTAGACAGTAAATGTTTGTAGAATAATTGCATACACATTATATTCTGGACATCTTTAATTTTTTCCAATACCTTTTAAATCATACTTTTTTTTCTAATAAAGTGCTATTTTACTGTAGAATAGTTAGATAAGATGAACTGAGAATTATCTTTTAAAGACAATTAGACATTAACAGAACTTTTGTTATGTGTATCTTTTCATCTCTCTCTCTCCCTCTCCTTTTCCCTCTCCCTCCCTCCCTCCCTCCCTCCCTTCCCCCCCCCCCCGTGTGTGTGTGTGGTGTGAATCATGATTTACATTGTCTATAAAATTCCATTTTAGGTAATCTTTGTTGTCATCTTGACACACTTGGGAAGAGGGAAGCTCAACTGTGGAAACTTCTTCCACTGTTTTGGCTAGTGGTCATATCGGTGGTGCATTTTCTTGATTAATGATTGATGTTGGAGGGCCAGAAAGCCAGTAAGCAGCATTCCTCCATGGTTTCTGCTTCAAGCCTTGAGTTCCCGATTTGGCTTTTCTCAATGATGGATTGTAACCTATAGGTCAAATAAACTCTTTTCTCCCCAAGTTGATTTTGGTCAGTGTTTTATTACAGTAATGTTTTATTATAGCAAACTAGGAGAAATACCTATAGTAAATCTTAACTACCCAGAATTAATGGAGCAATGAATATGCCACATACATTCAGAGAACATAAATGCACAATTCAGTATCTTAATCTTGGTGCCACAGAGAGACGTAGAGGTTCATTATAATTTAATTTTTAGTTTATTAACACATAATATAGAAGCAATAGTATATGTCTATAGTTCATCAAGGACTCATATGTTTTTGTGGAGCTGGAAATAAACCATAATTAAAAGATACAGGAGCATGTATGCTGTTAGTATTGAAGTAAAACTGTATATGAATATACTTACAGTGACTTAAGTTTGGCAAGACAGTCAAATTGATTTACTTCAATTTTCTGGATTGGGTTATAAGAAATATTCCTGAAAAAAAAGACAGCCATAAGTAATTCCTAAAAATTGTTTGGGGAAAGAGAATATATTTCTTGACTTTGAATAAATTTGAGACATTTACCAAAAAAAAAAAATTGTAGCACAACTCAAATATATTGAAAAATTAAATGTAAGCCCTGAGACCATAGAGGAAGACCCCCATGATATTGGCCTGGCAGTGATTTGTTTTGGATGTGATTTCCAAAACACAAACGTGAAAGCAACAAGAGCCAAAGAGGCCCACATCAAACATAAAAGCTTCTTCACATCATGAAATAAGTCTACAGCATGGAAAAAATGATTTTCAAGGCACTCTCTTCATTTTATTCTCTCTCCCACTACTTCTTTGTTTTGTTCTGCAAGTGGTAAGCACACACTCCACCAATGAGCCACATCCCTACCCCTGCAGAGCATCTATAAAGGATGGATTAAATCCTAATAAAACATAGGAAAGTCAATGCAATAGAAAAAGGACAAATACTCTAATACAGAAATAGACAAAGAACATGAGTAGATATTTCTTTCTTCTTTTTTTTTTTTTTCCCAAGACAGGGTTTCTCTGTGTAGTCCTGGCTGTCCTGGAACTCACTCTGTAGACCAGGCTGGCCTCGAACTCAGAAATCCGCCTGCCTCTGCCTCCCAAGTGCTGGGATTAAAGGCGCACGCCACCACCGCCCGGCTAGATATTTCTTAAAAGAAGATATACAAGTGGCCAACAGATATATAAAGCAATCTCAGAATCAGTATTCATCAGAAAAAAGCTAATTTATTTATTAGAGACCGAGTATAGCTGAGGATGACATTGTACTTCACAAGATTTGGTCTTGACTTTTGATCTTTTTAACCTCAAGAACAGGGAGCCACATAAAATTCTATTGGTTGTAAGGTTGTAAATTAGGCAGGCTGTTGTACATTGTTATAGGAGTAGAAAATGAATTCGATCAACAGCAACGAAGGGAAAGATATTCTTGCTCATGGCATTGGACGACTCAGTCCATATTAAAGTTGATGAATTTATGTAGGACATCAAAGGAGCCTCAATAGCAAAAGCAGTATTGGAAAAAAGAACAATGTTAGGGTTCGCACAGTAATCCACAGCTGTGCAGACCAAAGGGATCAACTACAGAGCCCAGGAACAGCCCCTCTCAGGCAGACTCAGGTAACTTTTGACATAGGTGCCGAAGACACTTAACAAGGAAAGGACAATCTTTTAAACAAACAGCGCTGAAAAAACTGGAGAACCTTGTGCAAAAGAACAGAATTAGACCCTAACTGGACCATGTACCCAAACTTACTCAAAAGAGGATCATGTGCCTAAATGTAAAGCTATCAAACTAGAAGAGAATACAGGAAGAAAATGCCATTGAGTGGATTTTACAGTGTGTTAGATGTGAAACTGAAAGTAATAGACAAGAAAGTAAAAGATACAAAAATGGCAGTGTATTAAAATTAAGGAACACTGTGATAGACAGAAATGTCACTCATAACAGAGGGGAAAACACAAGTGAGTTCTCTGTAGGACATAGGCCTGTCTGTAGGATACACAGGATATATAAAGAATTAAAACTCGACAACTGCAAAAGTAGCTCACATAAAAATGAATGAAGTGCTTGAGTAGTTTTTTTTTCCCTCAGAAGACAAGCAAGTGACTAAACATGTGGGAAAAGTCCTCAACGCCACTGTTTTCAGAGCAGTGAAAATCAGATCCTCAAGGATTCTCAGTTAAGATGGGTGTGAGCCAGAGAAATGAAAACAGCAGGTGTTGGAAGATTGTGGAAATTGGAGCCCTGTGCACTGAGAGAGATGTGCAATGGCACAGCTCTGATGGGAAATACAATTAAACAAAGCAAAACTAGAACTACAGTGTAACCCAGTCACCTAATTTCCAGGGGTGTGCAGGTGCTTGCCTAATATGCATTATTCATCCATGAATACAGCATTACTGTCTTGATACAGTAATATTGAGGAAGGGCAGTGTAAAGGGACAAATAAAAAGGGGAGTTCCTCTTTGATCTTTCCTTGGGCTTGCAGTATGTGTTATGATATAGTGTGTGCTGAAGCTCCCAGACAACCACAGAAACTCAAGAGTACAAAGCAGATACTCTATAGTGCACTGGTTCCTAAGTTACAATGGTTGAGAGAGTATTAATATTAAATGAGCTTTAAAGATAATAGTTCTGATTTATGATGCCTTCATTAGGTATATTTAAGGTTGCTGTGAGTTAAGAAGGCGCATAGAACCCAAATAACTGAATATAGACATCCAGACATGAGTGTGCCCACGTGTTCATGATAGCATTATTCAAACTAGCCAAAAGGTGGAGGCAATCCAGGTGTCCATGCACTGGAGGATGATTGCACAGTGTATGAGGCTTTATTATCCAGCCTTAAAAGCAAGGAGAGTGCTGACACATTACAATATTGATGTACCTTGTTGGTATGGTAAAAGAAATAAGCCATTCACAAAATAGCAACTATGGACAACATAGACAGAGTAAGAAGAATGGTGGTTGCCAGGGCTGGGGCTGGATGGATGTGGAGTTTGTGCTTGATGGTTACAGGGTTTCAGATTTGTACTAAAACCAAACCAAACCAAACCAAACCAAACCAAACCAAACCAAACCAAACCAAACCAAACCAAACCAAACCAAACCAAACCAAACCAAACCAAACCAAACGAAACCTATGGAAGTGATGTTGATGAGAGTTGAACAGGAATGTAATGCAGTGATACAGAAACAGATGGATAACCCAATGCTATGCATATTTTACCACAACTGAAAAATAAGATAAAGAAATGAAGAGGTAAGGTAATGTCTTACAATTGCGACAGCTCCTTCAGATCCTTAAATATGTTCGGTGGAAGATTTTCAATCTTATTACTTCCTAAATCCCTAGGGAAACAATTGAAAACATGTCATATTGTTTTCTGAAGACCTCATTCATCGGTAGAAGAATCATTCAAAAACCATTCACAACTTTCCAATAGTGCCATTGGGGAGTTGGGTTAAATACCAAGAGAAGAACTATCTCCTTGGGGTGGGGATTGAACTCACAGCCTCGCTCCTGCTCAATGTGTGCCCTACTCCTGAGCTCTGTCTTCACACCCATGAAGTCAAGAGGCTTTAAAAGGGGGAGTGAAATAAAAATATTTTATCATGAGCCAGGCATGGTAGTACATAATCCTAGTGCAAGCATTTGAGAAGGAGAAACAGGAGGGTCAGAAGTTCATGGGCACCCTCAGCACCACAGTGTATTCAAAGCTAGCATGGGCCTAAAAAGCTTCTCTCTCAAATTTTTAAGTTCTATTCTGTAGTTGATTCTTTCTCTCCTCCTTTCTTCTTTTTCTGTTAGAGTAAAAACACAATTTGAAGCCCTGATTCTTTTTTTTTTTGGGGGGGGGCGGGAGTCTGGCTTTCTTATGGTTATCTCAAAGCATGCAATTTGAGGTTCAGCTTTCTTTCAGAGAGATGCACAGGCTCATACTCCCCTGGGCAGGACATATGTGTACAGAGCGGGTGCCTAACATGATGTCACCTTGGAGCTCTAAGGGGTTCTCATCAGCAGTGTCTGTGAAGTGTTGACATAAAGGCTCCAGCTTCTTTAAACAAGAAAAAGTCTCAGTGAGCTTGAACTAAGAGATTGTGAGTTACAACCGAAAAAGTAACTTTTCTCACCCACTTCCAGGGGTCAGGCAGGAGGAAAAAACATGCGTGGGAAAGTTAAAGACAGAGATAACCTGTCTCTTTGGAGCAATAAAACAGAACAGTGTAGGTTGTATTTTATTTATTAACTTTATCCTGGTTTTTTATTCTTTGTCTAAAGCAATATTTTCTTTATGTAACTTATCTCAAAGATTTGTTTCATATTTTATTTTGTATTTACTTGTAAGCTATATAGATTGTTTTGTGATCCATGGGTACATAAAATACAGTTTGGAATAAGGAAATTAATATTTTAAAATATATAAACATTATATGTGTAACGAATATAAAGTAAAACTGGAAAAGAACATTCTTAATGCATATTTAGACTTACAATTCATCTAGTTTCTGGAGGTGTGTAAATGCATGTTCATTTAAGTGATTAATTTTGTTTTTCCTCATTACCCTGAAAATTAAAACAAATACATGTTAACATGTGGACATGATTATATATGATTACTAAATGTAACTCCTGAAAGATATCATAAAATTATGAATATAGAACACATTCTCATATCAGGCTAATTTGAATAGTATGATTGATTATACAGTTTACTTATTTAGAAAATACATTCTCAACTATGCATCCCTGACTGGCCTCAAACTCATGATCTTTCTGTAACAGCCTCTTGAGTATTGCAACTGCAGGTGTACGCCACCATGCCCTGCTTCTTCAGTCTGAGTTCATTCTTAAATTTCTCAAATCTTTTAATAGGGACAATATGAAAATGTAATTCAAATTTGTGCTTAGAAATGGAGAAGGACCTCTTCAGAACAAAAACTGAGTGTCTTGCAGCTGTAAGCACAGGCACTGTTTCAGACTCCTCAGTCTGCAAAGTGTGTCTAGCTAACAAAAGGCTCCATGAACCACAGCCCTCTTCTTTGCTATTGCATGGAGTTAGGATGGAGCCGCCTAAGAGGCTGGCCTGAGGGGACCAAGTCAGTGTCTCATTAGTTTTTCCAAATATGCGTTTTTGGAAAACAATATGAATCAGACTGTAGCTCTTGCTCCTGACTGCTTATGTGTGTGTGAGAGATGAGGGTTGAGCCTAGAGCCTGATATGTGTTGGGCACTTGCTTTCCTGCTGATCCACACCTCATCCCCATCTTCTCGGCTCTCTGTGCTATCCACCAGCACTAACGACTAATTTGGGATATTTTTAAGGGCTTCTGGTTGTTTTTGAATCATTTTTTAATTTAATTTTTTAAACTTCAGCATATAAGATAATGGGGTTCCTTATGGCATTTTCATACGTATATTCCACAATACTTTATTTTTATTCTGTCTGTCCTCTTCCATCTAGCTTGTTTCACTCTTGCTGGTTCCCTCTTCTACCCAAATGGTCCTTCATTTTGCTTTGATATCACATGTAGGCTATTACTGTCTTTGCCCTCCTCCCCATCCCCTTAAGACCTCTCCTTCCTCATTATGGTCTGTTTTCTATTTTTATAACACATGAACACAAACACACATGTGCGCACACACACACACACCTCACAAAATTAGATTCCATTTATGAGATAAAACACGTAGTATTTGTCTTTATGAGTCTGGCTTGACTATAACAACTTGACTATAACATGTTGTAGAGAGGCCTTTCTCTGCTCATGCCTATTTGGGCTTTTAAATAACTATTGTTTTTTTGGATGTCCATTACTTGTCTAGGTCTGGGAAATTTACTGCTCTATAATTTTATGGAATATATTCAATGTGCCATTAGTTATTATCAGCCCCCTTTTCTATCCTGTAGAGTCTTTTGTTTGGTCTTTTGATTATAATCCAGAATTCTTGGACATTGTGGCTATGCTGACTGTTTTTCCTTATTATTATTAAAATTTAATATTTCCTGACCTAGTCCTCTACACCCAGTGTTCCCTCTCTGTCTCTGTCTCTGTTTCTGTCTCTGTTGTCTCCGTCTCTCTCTCTCTCTCTCTCTTTGTCTCTCTCTCTCCCTCTCTCTCTCTCTCTTTGGTGATGCTTTCTACAGAGTTTTATTGATTCATCAACATTTTCAGGTTTAACATTCCTATTTGCTCTCTTTGAGAATTAATTTCTTTTGCTGAAGTTTTATTCATATTGTCTATGCTTTTATGTACAGTGCTGACTTTCTCGTCCCCACCCTTATTTTTTCTTTATGCTGATAACTTTCCTCTTTAAATCCTAGATTTAATTCATCTGCTTGTTTCTATCCTCTGTTAGGTCACTGATAACCCTGACCACCAAGCCCTTGAAATCGCTACCTGATGTTTTGCACATTTTGGTATCTTTGATTCAGTAGTTGAAGAGTTATGGTACTGGAGAAGTCATTGTTTCTGGATCTTCCTTCCTTCCTTCCTTCCTTCCTTCCTTCCTTCCTTCCTTCCTTCCTTCCTTCCTTCCTTCTTCCCTTCCTTCCTTCCTTTTCTCCCTCTTTCTTCTTTCCCTTTCTCTCTCCCCTCCCCTTCCTCCTTCCTCCCTTCCTCTCCCTCTTTCCTTCTCCCTCTCCCTCTGCCTCTCCCCTCTCCCCCTCCCTCTCCCTCTCTTTCTCCTTCTCCTTCTCTTTGTCTCTCTCTTTCTGTTTCTGTGATGTGATTTTTTGCTTCCATAGGTTTGGGCAGCCCTACTGGTTTTAGAGAATTTTCTCATTGATCAACTTACTCTTGATGGTTTAACCCCCACTACCACAACTTTCTATGAGCACTAATATCAATCTGTATAAGATAGGAATCCATTGACAGTCGACTGAAGACCACTAATGATCAAAAAAGACAAAGTGACAAAGCTACTGTAAAATTTGCTTTGAAGTTAAAAATTATTCATAGCAAATGTGAAAACAGTAAGTGAGATTAAGGAAGGAGTCAGGCAGAGGTAACAGAGAGGAGACCCAGGCTAAACACATTTATAGAGGGGGAAGAGTGGACATGGCAGCTATAGGAAGTGGGGTCAGGTGGCTTTGTGAACAATACAAACTAGGGTCATGTGGGACTCTAAAATGCCTCCATCAGATTGGCCCATCAGCAAGTCTCTGGGGATTTTCTTGATTAATGATTGATGTGGGAGGACCCAGCTCACTCTGGGTGGTGCCACCCTTGGGCAGGTAGGTGGTCCTGAGTGGTAGATAAAATGTAGCCGAACTTGAGGCTGAGGAGCAGGCCAGTAGGATTGTTCATCCATGGTCTCTGCCTCACTTTCCGCTGTGGTTTCCCTCAGTGATGGACTGGGACCTGGAATGTAAGCCGAATAAATGCTTTCTTCCCTAAGTTGCTTTTGGGCATAGTGTTTATCACAGCAATAGAAAGCAAAGTAGGACAGAGGGAAAGAGAAATGATCAAGAGATTAGACGAGATGAAAAGAAAAGGAAGAAAGAACACAAATCAATTTTTCAGTAGTGAGAGTGTCCGACAGCAACAAAGTTAGATAAACATAAAGAATGTGAATAAAAAAGTAAGTGAATAAATAAATAATAGAAATAAAAACGTTTTGGAAACAACAAAAGCATCAACTTCAGGCACAGAAGAAAAGGATAAAGAAAAGAAAAGTACAGAAGAAAGGATAAAAGAGAGGGCAAGGTAGGAGGTGAAAAGAAAAGTACTACATGACATGGGATGAATATACAAAAAGGAAGAAAAATAACTCATAACTTATAAAATCGAGTAAAGTGAAAATACTACTAACAAGAAGTAGGACGCATGGGAGGGGCAGTGAAGAGAGTACAACTATCAAATGCTAGCTCTGAGAGAAAGAGAGAGAAAGAGGGGGGAGACAGGGAGGCAGATGTTCACGTGTCTCTACCAGTCAAAGATAGTTTATATATCTAGGTTGGGTATTGGGTTACACTTCTGATTGAGCATTACCAAACTTATAAAGCCTCTGATTAACATTTTTTAAAAGTATATAAATGCAAAAAGGAAAAGGGGGCATGGGATAGGGGTTTTCGGGGGGGGGGAGATGGGGAAAGGGGATGGCATCTGAAATGTATATAAAATATCCAATAAAAAAAGTTTAAAAAAGTTAAAAAAAGTTATATATATATATATATATATATATATACATATATATATATATGTGTGTGTGTGTGTGTGTGTGTGTGTGTGTGTGTGTGTGTGTGAAAATACCAGAATGAAACTAACAATTAACCTACAATAATAAAAATAGTTAAAAAAATGCTAGCTCTGCTTCAGTTTGTGCTCATGAAGAGGACCCCAGTCCTAGACATGATGTGTGTGTGACTTGGGGATTGGCTGGGCTGAGCCTGTGCACCACACTTGTCATTGCTATGCCTTATGCAGGTGCTAAGTCGCTATTGGACTAATGTCTGGATGGCTATCAGAATTGTCTTCATTTTGGTGGCTTTACTTCTTTGCTACACAAGCTCTTTGCTGGGCACATTTAGCTTTGCAGCTTGGGGGCTATGTGTCTTCTCTCACCCTTCCAAGACTGTCCAGATCATATTCCTGGGAAGCGAATGTTCTAGCAGGGTATGTATTCCAGGAGAATTGAAAGCAGGAGAAGCAACCACAGTGCTGAGATATGCATAAACTGAGGATACAGCTCCTTATTTTCTAACCCTCTAAGCATCAGTCTGTCTAATGGAGAGATACAGCTATAGACTTTAATTTTTTTTTCTGGAGCTTCAGCATTCTTGACTCTACAATAAGCAACAGCTCCAAATATTGATGTACCAGAAGCCCCCAGATTCAGGGATGAAAACTCCAGGGTGAGTCTCTGTTGATGAGATTGTCTCAGAGACTCTGTGGGCAGGGCTACCTTTCCCTATTCACATTATTACCAGATCTGAGCCTCCTGCTGCCTGCCCCTGTCTTATAATAGTCATTCCCAGTGTAGCTCCATGCCAGACTGTAGGTGATCTCTTAAGATGGTGCCTGACTTCTGACCTCTGAATCATAAAGAGCAAGAGAGGAACCCCTCCGTATTGCTGACTCATCTGTCAAGAAGAATTATGGCCTCAGTAAAATGCACAGTTGCTTTAGAGGCTTGTGAAAGCTATGGGCTTGTCGTTAGGGTAGAGTTCCTAGCCTCTTTGTACTAAGGTCACATGGCTTATTAGGAAAAAGCCCCGCTTCCCTGCCTCCTGCCAGTGATCTGTGCCTCTGAAGCTGTGCTCTGCTGTCTTATTTCATTTTGGTGTGTTGTATCTTTTCCTCCATTTCCCCCAGCTGTTCAGTCACTATCTCTGGATTTCTGAAGCCCCTCATTTCTGTAGTTGAAATAATTCATTATTTCTTATACTAATTCTTCTCTTACTTAATCCCATGGGGGCAGCTTCTAGTCTAACTTGATACAATGTGGACTCACCTGTGAAGGAGTTGCAGTGAGGAATTGTCTTGATTGCTGTCTTAGGGTTTTACTGCTGTGAACCTACTTCAAGAAGGCCACACTTCCAAATAGTGCCATTCCCTGGACTAAATATATTGAACTACCACATTCCACTCCCTAGCCCCCATAGACTTAAACATATGAGTCTAATGGGTGCCCTACATAAACATAGCATAATGCAAAATACATTTAGTCCTCATAGTCTATAGCAGTCTAAACAATATTAAAAGTCCAATGTTCAAAACCTCTTCTGAGATTCATCCAATAACTTAACTGTAATCCCCAAAGCAAGACAGGAAACCAGCTGGGCAAACTCCAAACTCTGTACCTCCATGTCTGATGTCAAAGCGGTCTTCAGATCTCCAACTCCTTTTTCATCTTTGTTGATTGCAACAAATTTCTTTCTCCTGGCCTGGATCCACTCTCTGTTAGCAGTTTTCCTCAGAAGATATCCCATGGCTCTGGCATCTTTAAAATCTTGGGTATCCAAGTCAACATTAGCTTCACAGCTTCTTGATCCACACATGATCTTCTTGATGCCTCCAAAGGGCTTGTGTCACTGTTCCAGCTCTGCCCTCTGTAGCATTCTAGGTTCTGGTTGACTACACTCCACTGCTGCTGCTGTTCTTGGTGGTCATCCCATGGTGCTGGTATCTCCAATATACTGGGGTCTTCCACTGCAACTAGGCTTGATCAATAGCCTCTCATACACTCTCTTCATGGTGCCAAGCCTCAACTTCTTTGCATAACCTCTTTAGATCTGGGCTGTCAACTGCAACGGATGCTGCACCTTAATCTTCCATGGCCTCTCAGAGTGTCAAGCCTCAGCTGCTCTCCATGACCCCTTCATACCTTTAAAACCAGTACCACCTGGGTAATTCTTACACATTACTAAGTCCATCTGCAGCATGAGGTACAACCTTGGCTATCTCTGGAACACAGTTTCTTTGGGCTCTCAAAAAAACACTTCCCAGAAGATTTCACCTCAGTGATGCTGGTCTCTTCTTAATCACTGCTAATTTCCTAGCTCCAGCTACCCAGCATCATTTTTCCAGTAGTCCCTTCTATTCTTGACTCTAAAGCCAGACCAACGTGGCTGAAACTGCTGAATTCTGCTGCTTGCTAGGGCTGAAACATGGCCCCCTTATTCTGTTACTGGCTTTCTGTTTTCCAACTCCCTTACACTCTAAGCTTGGCTGACCTAGAACTTGCACTGTAAACTTGTTCTGTAGATTAACTTTGTACTCAGAGATCTGTATGGCTCTGTAGTCTGGGATTAAAGGTGTACCATCACATCTGAACCTAAAATTAGCTGGGTATGATCTTACCCCAAAGTTCCACTCTCTAAATTTGTTATCTCCTAGAACATAGGATTCAGCTGCATTCTACTTCCTATGGATTCCTTAATACTTGAACCATATATTTTGTAGTTTTCCTTTCTCAGCTTGCTCTTTTTCATTAAAACACACTTCATAAGAGTGAACTTTAGTAACCACACAACATAATTTATACCAGGCTGTTTTGAGACTCCCTTTGTGAAATCAATTAATCTAAACCTCTTCACCTTAGTCCCAGGCAGACTCTTTGGCCAATGGCAAAATCAGCCACATTCTTCACCAAAATTCCACAAAACAGTTTCTTGGCTACATATTAAAATTCTTCTTCTCTGAAACCTCCAGAGTCAGGATTACACAGTTCAAATCATTCTCAGGAACAAAGTCTTTCATATTCCTACTAGGATGTCACAGTAAGCCCACTTAAAGCATTCTATTGCTTTCCAAATCCAAAGTCTTAAAATCCACATTTTTCCAAACAAAAGCATGGTCAGGCCTATAACAGCAATACCCCACTCCTGGTACCAATTTCTGTCTTAGGGTTTTATTGCTGTGAACAGACATCATGACTAAAGCAACTCTTATAAGGACAACATTTAATAGAGGCTGGCTTACAGGTTCAGAGGTTCAAGCCATTATATCAAGGCAGGAGCACGGCAGCATCCAGTCAGGCATGGTGCAGGAGGAGCTGAGAGTTCTAGCTCTTGTTCTGAAGGCTCTCCTAGGAGAAGATTGGCTTCCTGACAGCTTGGATGAAGGTGTTAAAGCCCATGCCCACAGTGAGTACTGTGAAGTGGAGTACCACAGTAGGTACTCCAAGGCCACACCCATTCCAACAAGGCTACACCTCCAAATAGTGCCACTCTCTGGAGCAAACATTTTCAAACCATCACAATTGCCTTAATTAATATAAGAAGACCTAGCCTGAAAGCGGGCAGCATTATTTTCTTGGAGCCCTGGACTGTATAGAAGCAGAGAGATCCAGCGGAATATTAAGCATAGATGTGTTATTTTTTCTCTGCTCTTGAGCAAGGAGGTGATATAACAAGCTGCCTCAAGTCCTGCCACTATGAATTCTCTGTAACGATGAACTATAACCTAGGATTGTAAGCTAGAATAAATACTTTGTTCCCTAAGTTGCTCTTTGTCAGGGTGGTTTTTTTTTTTTTTTCACACTAGAAATGAGAAATGGACATCTGTCCTCTTTCCTAGAAGTCGAATCTACTTTGTGCAGTTATTTAAATACTGTGACATGTCTTCAAGAAGTCTTGTGCTAGCTGTATTTAACTCCTGTGCTAACATATTTAACTCCTTCTGTCACTACAAAACATTGCCACCTTCTCCCAGTAACTCTGGACCTAAACCATAGACACCTACAGGAAGAAATCCAAATTATTATTTTTTTCCATATAGAAGTTTAAAAGTCAGTGCTAATATCAAATGGTCATTCCTGAAAACATACATATGAGTAAGATTACATAGACTGAGCAGGTTATATTTATGAGTGGGTTATATGTTTATATTTAACAAGATCTATCTATCTATCTATCTATCTATCTATCTATCTATCTATCTATGGTTGGCTTGAAAATCACTATGTAGATCAGGCTAGCCTCAAACTCTTAGAGATATGCCTCTGCCTCTTGAGTGCTAAGATTAAAGGTATTGATTTGTTTTTTTCTTTTATTCTTCAGATTAGAAGTACGTCACTTCTATTTTCTCTCTCCTTCCTTATACCCCTTCTTGCTTTTTCTCCTGAATTCATATTCTCTTTTTTCACTATTGTTTCATATATATAAAGTTTCATTACATATAGATATTTTCACTACCTATCATCTCTCTCTCCCTCTATCATGCTGTCTGTCTATTATTTATCTGAGTTTCACATAAAGGATTCATTTGGCTTGTAAGGAGAGTCAATACTATTTTATAAAAAGACAGTACTTACAAAACAGTTAAATTATTGCAGGAAATAAAAGTCAAATTTCTTAAATTATGGATGTGGTTGCCTTCAAAGTCCCTAGAACATAAAAATAAAACACAAATTAAATTCATAGAAAGAAATAAATTGGCTAGAAATTATTTGCTATCAAATAAAATATCATTTCTTTACATTTTGTTTACAATAATTTGCATATTGTCTGTCTTCTGTAGCAATAGTAAAAATGGTATGAGGTTTATCATATTCCCCTTTCCTTTTCTCCCTCTAGTCTCTTTATCTTTCCTTAGTCCTGGTCAAATTGCTGGCTTCTTTTTCTTTCATTTTTACTGCTACACACGCACACACATACATACATAAATATATAAATTCAATCTGATATATATATATATTATGAAATTTCCAAGCTGACTACTTGTATTGGATAACTAATTAGGTATTCATCACTGGGGAAGACTAATTCCTTGGAAGTCATTAGTTGCCTGTACTTCTCTAGGGGTGGGGGCCAGTGAGAGTTTCCCCTTTGACTGTAGCATGTTTATTAGTGTTATCATTGTTCTAGTGTTGTTTAGGTGGCCATAATGTTGCAATATTGAGAGTATAGCTTTCTGTATATTCTGGGAGACACAGTCTCAAGGCTGGTCCTTTTGTTTGAGTATTCTTTCTGCCCCCTCCCCTTGTGATATATTCCTTTAATGCCATGGGTGTGGAAGTTGTGTTGGGACTGGGCATGCTATGACCAGTTGTTTTCTGCATTTTGACAGTTGTCATTTTTTAAATGACAGTCTCCTGAAGAAAATATTTAGTTCCTGCTTCCCTAACTTATTTAGTCCTAGAAAAGATTCCTAACAGCCCGCCACTGCTGGGAGCCATCGTATCTGCCCTGTCGGACGGTTATACGAGCTTCCCTTATTCTGCACTTCAAGCTGGGGTGCTGCTTAGACATTCCCCTCAAGTGCTTGTGCTGTGTGGCGCTGACATCACATGGAGTCTCTTCACAGCATCAGAAGTTATCTGCTTTTCTTCCACTACTGGGGACCAATGTGCTTTGCACATAGGAGACTAGTGACCAACCACTGAGCTACATCCCCAACTGGGGTTGTTCTCACATTGCACCTCTCCTTTGACCCCAGCAGTAGGTGTATAGTAGAGCTTGGCAGAGCACAAGGAACAAGCTTCAGGGACATCCTGCCCTTAGGTCTAAGGGCATCACACACTTAGTTTAATGGTTGCTAGATGGCATAAAGTTACTTAGGAGGGACAGTGGTTCATGCACGGTAAAAGTGTGGGAGAGCTATTAAAACTTCCAAGGAAAACTTGGAAAGCTCCAGAGAAAAGCCAGTGTTTTGTCAGCACTGAGGGCACTGTCGGCTTTGCTTTGGGAACTACACTGGAGTTGACATTGACAAGGGTGGAGTATATCCCAACGATTGGAAGGATCAGGAATTAAGGGACCTGAATACTGAATACATTGAAGAAGGTATATTTACGATGGAGAGTAGCATAAGAGGAGTGTATTTGAAGTCAGGCTGTAGAATGAACAGCAGATTGCCCTTCTGGAGGAAGAGTTCCTCATTCTATGAAAGTGGCTGCTAAACGCTTAAAGTACCATTTCTTTAGTCTTGTCTTGGTTCAGGCATTTGATCTGGCCCTGTTCCTTTTATTTTATTGCTAATGGTTATTCACAAACCTACCACCAGGTGGCAGTGTTCTACGACAAATCAAGGTGTACTCTATTAAAAGCGGTTGGCAGCAGCTCCCATCTGTAATCTCAGCAGTAGGGAGACTGGGACAGGAGGATACCTGCAAGTGAGTTTAAGGCCAGCCTGTGCTACATAATGAAACCTTGTTAAAAAAATAGTCTCGATTCACAATTTTCTTTTTGGGTGCTTACGATTCAACCCAGGACCCTTCGCACTAAGTTAGTGTTCAGCCGTCAAGCTGTATCCCCAGGCGCACAGTGCTCAGTTTTAACTGTTGATTGCTTCTGTTAAGTACTGCTCGATTGTGCCTCGCTACTAAGTTTCTCATTATCTTCCCGAGTTTATTACTCAGTGTGTCTAGCTTGCTGGAAACTTGGTTACCAAACAATCAACTTTTGAAATTTTCTTACAAAACAGGAGGTAAAGGGAGCTTTCTTGATTTTAGTAGGCAGTTTGTTGACTGGACTTTTAAATAGTAATTCTGGTCATTTCTTTAGAAAAACAAAAATCCATAAAACAAAAGACAACAAAACAAAACCAAACCAAAAAAACCAACCAAAAGGCAAAGAAACCACCTTCCCCAAAAAACCAAAACCAGCCAGCCAAACAAACAACCCCCCCTGTAATTTATTTATTTACTTTGATAACAGGACCTCACTCTGTACCCCAGGCTGACCTTGAGCTTCTAGTGATCCTTTTTCCTCAGCCTCTTGCTTTAGCCTCCTAAGATTACAGGTGTCCACCACCACACCAGGCCAAAGCCATAACAGACATATTTACTGGCTGATCGAACTAGTGGAATGACACTACTATGAAAAGCCACTGTGTCAACATATTACACAGAACAAGCAAGGGACTTTCTCAAAACATCCCACAGCCCCCTATTGTATTGTGATTAGTGCTATACGCAACACATTCTCATCACTCAGAACTTAGGGTTAAAACTCAGCAACTTAGCTTTCTGCATCAGCTTAATAGGTGAGTGACTGACAGAGGGAAGAGGAAGTGTGACACAGACCATGTAATGTCCCTTCCGACTTCCTTCTTCTGGGTTCTAAAATACTTTTCTCTTTCAGGTATTGCATTTTGGCGAAAGCTTAGAGAAGTTAGCCAATGAGGGTATTTAATATAAAAATACAATAATAAAATAATGCGAAGAAACTTGATACACTAGCTACCTGGCACAGAAGACCAGTGGTGTCCAATACGAGTTAGTCAAATTCAGAAAATGTAGCAGATAGATAGATAGATAGATAGATAGATAGATAGATAGATGGATAGGTAGATGGATGAATAGATGGATGGATAGGTGGACAGATGGATAGATAGGTGGATAGGTAGGTAGATAGATGAATGGATAGGTGGGTGGATAGGTGGACAGATGGATGAATAGGTGGATAGATGGATGGGTAGGTGGATAGATGGATGGATAGGTGGACAGATGGATGAATAAGTGGATAGATGGATGGGTAGGTAGATAGATAAGTAGACAGTTAGATAGAAGGATAGATGGATGGATAGGTGGACAGATGGATGAATAAGTGGATAGATGGATTGGTAGGTAGATAGATAAGTAGATAGTTAGATAGAAGGATAGATGGATAGATAGATAGATAGATAGATAGGTAGATAGGTAGATAGGTAGGTAGGTAGGTAGGTAGGTAGGTAGGTAGGTAGGTAGATAAGGAGAGGGAGACTGACTTACAGCCAGTGCAGCCGGGGCATATGCTGACAGAAGGGTTTGTCAGGCAAACGGGTGAGGGCATTATTCATCAGCACTCTAAAAAGGAAAGAAATCACGAAATTTTTTTTTACATTTTCTGGTTCTTTTCTGTCTCCAGGCAAACACGGTGTTATCATTACTCTTCAGAAACTGAGAGAACCCCCTCCTACAAGTCTTGGCTACCGCTTTTTCTCTGCACGCCCTGCAGTATTGAAGTGCTTTGGTAGTAAGAACATTTTTACATACATCAGTTCTCCTGCAGGGAACAGTAATATTAGTCTCTGAACAAAAGCCCGTGCCCATCTGCAGCAGGCTGGGCAAATGAGGTGGTCTTTGTAGGGGATTTTCCTTCACTGAGGTTGCTGCACGGGAGTGCTGCCGCTCAAGTACACAGCACAATGGTTGCCCGTGCGCAGGTCTAGTGAGCTGGCAGAGTACCGTTACAAAACGGTCAGACCTATACGTTGCCTTAGAGAATATGGTCAAGGTGGTTTAGTCGAGAAAGCTTATTCTATGCTTTAATAATTATAAATAAATGCTTCTACGCTTAAACTTTGATGTTTGATTTCTGTCTCTTTCTTCAGTTGGAATACTTTAAAATTTTTCTTACATTGATTTACTTATTTATTGGTGTGTGTGTGTGTGTGTGTGTGTGTGTGTGTGTGTGTGTGTGTGTGAGATCTGTGGTGGTTTGAATAGGAATGACTGCCATAGATGCCTGAGCTTGAATCCTTGGCCCAGAGGGAGTGGCACTATTAGGAGGTGTGGCCTTGGAGGAGGATGTGTGTCACTATGGGATTGAGCTTTGGTGTCTCAGAAGCCTATCGAGATGTAGAACTCATACCTCCTTCTCCAGCATCTGTCTGCCTGCACGCCACCATGTTCCCTGCCATGCCAGCACCAGTGAGGTGTTCTCCTTTCTAAGAGTTGCTGTGGCCCTGATGTCTCTTCACAGCAATAGAAACTCTAAGTAATACAGTGTGCTACAGTTTGTATGTAGAGTTTCCAGCCTGCAGGGGTGGATCTTTCTACCACGTAGGTCCTGGGGATTGAACTTAGGTTGTCAGGCATGGTGGCAATCGCCTTCTCTCACTGAGCCATCTCACCTCTCTGTTTTCACTGAGTACTTACAAGAGAATAAGAGAATTTAGTCCGTAAAATGTGAGTGGGGAGATCCGACTGAGGTGATTGTCTTCAATTATCCTGTCAGCAACCAGACAACAGAGTTACATGTGTATTTTTAGAACCTTAAAAACCAGTACAAGGAAACATCACACAAATGAAACATACAGCCATTCCAGTCTGTGGAGATCTTCAAAAACTCCTGGCTTTAGGAAGGTTATTCTGTTATGACTGAGGTACCTGGAGAGGAGACATAAGAGCAGTCGGTTTATGCTTTTTATGTTTTATAAGAAGGAAAGTAATCCCAACCATCACCTCTGCTACACCATGCTCAGCACACACACAGCTTCCTGCCTTTGAACTTCTAAGGACCCTTATCATTTTTTTAATGTCATTTCTAGCTTTAAATTTCCCACAGTTAGGTAATGAATTGGTCTATGTTTTAGTGACCTACTTTGCTGTCTTCTGGATAGGTATCAGCCTGTGATCAGTCAGTCAAAGGCTTTGTCCCCAGGGGGCACTGTTGGGAGGGGCTGAGGACCTTTAGGAAGGAGGAGCCTGTGTGTCTCCTCAGGTCATTAGGGATGTGCTTTTCAATGGTGCTCTTAAGTGATGTCTTTCTCTTCCTTCACAGCCATGAGGTGGGGATGTGTTCTACTGTGAGTTCCCACCCCCTTGTGCTGCCTCAGCACAGGCTCAAATTCATGGAGTCAGCCAATCACAGACAGACCTCAAAAGTAAGAGCCAAGACCTTTCCTCTTTGTAAGTTCATTATCTCAAGGATTTTGTTATAGCAAAAGAGTTAACAAATGGGATAGTTTTAGCAAACACATCAACCTATTCATTGAAGGACATTAAATCTGGAGAGGCAGACGGGATGGGAATAGGTAACTAGGCAACGTGCAAAGCCCAGAGGGACGCGTAAACATGTGGTTACTCATTTGCAGAAGGCACCTGATCTGTAAAGATTGGAAACTGAGGAATACAGGGGCGATGGAGGAAAAAAGAGAAGAAGGCACAGTTGAGAAGCATCTTGGATAAAGACATGGTGTTCACAAAGCACAGAACTGGCGGAAGTGATAGCGTATGCAGAGGCAAGAGCCACAAGAAAATGAGGCATTAAGGAATTTGCCTCATTATGACTGCAGCCTGGCAAGAACTTGGAAGCTGGAGGGGGCTGTGCACGGCTTGTTAATGAATTTGGGTCTCGTTACCTACCTACCTTCACCGCTCTCCCTGCAAATCTAGCCAGCACTGCTATATTGTGTTGACCTCGTCTGTTTTCATCTCCGTCTCGTCAGTGAGGGAATCTTGGATTTGAGTCTGTTATGAATTGATGGTTTCTGACTCTTCTGTTGACTATTAGCTGTGTGGCCTTGAGCAAACAGTTACTTCAGGTGAGTTTTAGCTCCTTCATTTCTAAGATGTGCATAGAACTCCCTCCCTCACAGTGTTGTAGCCACACCTAGGACAGGTGTGCATCATGACATCTACACTCTGCATGTATCACTATGAGAACACTATTTCTGCCCACATCTCTGCCTATGGTTCATTTGCAAGCACTTGTTCAAGTTTCACTTGCCCAGATAAACGGAACACACTGACACCTCTCCATGATTATTCTTTAGGGAGGATTTTTTTTTTTTTTAAGGCAGGCCCCATCTAGCCAAGGTCTTATAGGGAGGTCAGTGGAGACTTCCCAGGGATGTAGGTTGCACCATGCTGTCTGCGGTGATGGACTTCTGAAGCCACATACCATGTTGAATCTCCTTCCCTTTAAGTTGTTTGTGTGAGGATGAGGGCGAGGGTGAGGGCAAGGGTGAAAGCAACTAGAAGTCTTATATGTTGTTGTTGGGAGATGAAAATGGTGCAACTGACAAGGAAGGGCTGTAGAAGATAGTGTTACAAAGGAATAATGGAGAAAATAAAACATGGGGAGTGAAGGGATAGAGATGAGTGGGCAGGAGGAGTAGGGGCCTGGGGATGGAGATCAAGGTACAGGAGAGAACGTAGGGAGGAGTGACTAACTCCAAAGGCCCTTTGGAAGTCCATGTGGAAATATATTACTGTAGAAACTTTCTAAGGTGTAGACATAAGAGGAGTCTGAATGAAGTCACCACATGATGGAGGCAGACAATGTCCTAAGGAGACATCATACACTACCATGTCCTCTGACCCCTCCCCCAGGACCAGGAATAAGTTACGTTTTGTGGGTACTTACAAAGAGGTTCCATAGACATCCCCAAACACTGTAGGCTATTGACAATGCTCTTAGGTAGGCTCCACAACTTGAGACTAAGACCCTGTTGTTGAAGACACCACACCAGTGGCATAGAACATGGAGAAATCTAGCTGTTACTCAACTGGAAACTTTACCCTTCCTGGGTGTTTCCTATGAGTTTTAAAAATTTATTCCCACACAGCCCAGGAGTTAGCACTATTAGAGGAAATTAGAAGGAGTTGGTGCCCAAGGCCACTCACCTGACAAGAGAAATCACGCCTCAGTCTGAACACAGGGTGCTCTCAATCCCATGTTCCCCAGGGTCCCTACCACACTGTCCTTTCAGCACTACTTGAAGGTTCCCTACCACTCTCCTAAGCAGGAGTACTGGTTTGGACTGGACTGGATTAGCCTGAACTAATGCTCTTGGTCCTGGGAGCCATTTAGCCCCAGTACTTACAGTTTAGTGAGGCTGTGCAGTCCTCTGAAGGCAGAGACGCTTACGGAGCGAATCTTATTGTTTTGCAGGCACCTGTGACCAAGAGTAGTCAAAAAGAAAACAATAAAATAGTATCAGCTTCACAAGATAAAACACTCTGGCACATATAATCAGAGGTGGCACACGCTTGTGCCGACAGCCTTGTCCCTAGCACAGCTGAGACGGTAAATCTCCTTGTGTGTATTTTACTGAAATTAGAAATTGACCTGAGAGGAAAGAAAGATACAGTGGAATAACTGGCCCAAACTGGTATTTTACTGTTAAATTCATATATACTTGGGTCAGTGTTTATTTGCAAGGTGAAGCTATAAATAGAAATAGTAACAAACAGACCTTCAAGCCCATATCTCTACTCACAGGTTAGTGCAGCTGTCACACCTCCCTAGGGAAGTTTCCTTGTGCAGTGAATACTCAACACTGGTCAAAGTTCAGAGAACATGTTCAGTGGAGTGCTCGGCTAACTGGGACATCTCTGTCACAACCCAGCCCAAGGCTCAGGGGCCGTTGTGTAGGAGGAGGTGTAAAGTCTGGAGGACAGGAGTGACGCAGTGTGTTCGGTACTTGACAAGACCACTGATCATGAGCTCAGGGCAGCCGCTGCTTTGCATAAGATCAAGCCAGTCAATGTTCTAGCATGGGGGAGGGGAAGTGAGGGGGTCATGAACCCCTGCCTTTAACTGATGAGGTACTGGCAGGTGAAGGCTTCTAGTGGGAGGGAGATCCAGTTTTCTTTAAGTGTGGGTCCTGATAGGTTAACTCTGTTCCATGGGATGCCCCTTCTCCTACCCCAAGTATATGGGCAATACAAATTAGACTCAGTGGGTCATTAAAAAAAAAAAAAAAACACAGAAAGAAGTCACATAGTTGCCAGAGATATGGAGGTAGGGATGGATCTGGGAGGACTGTGGGATGAATATAATAAAAATATATTACATGAAATTTTCAATTAGTAAAACTAAGTTGTAAAGGTACACCAATAGGCGCTAAAGTTGCCATCTAGAATTTTCTAGATAAGAACTGGTGCAGAGAAAAAGCACTCACTGATCACATGGGCCTGAAAGCCGGGCTTTACAAATGTCCTGTTACAGTTATTCAGATTTATAAGTGCTCACATAGAACCAGACCCCCCCCCCAAAAAAATGTTTGTGACACATGATACCACAAATCTTATCGAAAAGCAACCCTAAATCCTAATAAATCGAATTTAGTTTGAGTAATCTGACACCCTAAACCTTGTTTGCAAAAGCTCTTGTGACAACCTATAAGGGGTTTAACTGGCCAGTAAACTAGATATGAACGCCAAGACAAAAATGCAGGCTTACAGAGTGACCTCCAGTCACCTTGTACGTTTGGGCTCCATACTTGACTGCATGTTAGAAGGAACAGGATGCAGGGCTAAGCTCTCCCATTCCGTGCACCCATGTGCAGCGTTGCAGCCCTGTGGTTGTGAGGGACGATGAAGCAAAGATGGCGGGCCTGGAATCCACGTTACTATTGTTCTGGAGAATGTCTTAAATTTATATATGACTTTTTAGGAGCAAAAAGACAGAAATCAGTATGAATGGACTTCAGTTAGCTTGATTTTGATTCAAAGGTATCCCCCTGATTCTACCTGAAAAATGCAGCTATGGAATTGATTCTTTCACGTGACATGCTGTGGCCCGGTCATGTGGTAGGTGACACATCTTTATTGATACACAGGGAGACTTGAAGATGAAGTGTTGTGTTTTCACCTGTAGTGAGCACCCAGGAAGCAGCAGATTGCACAGTGTCTGTATGTGGAGTCGAGGTGTGCCTCAAGAAACTGGATGGAATGTTTTGTCATTAGGCTTTTTGGATTGTTGTTGCTTGGAGTGATTTGCAAAAATTCAAGACTCAGGAGTGGAGGCTTAAGTCTGTAATCCGAGTACGTGGGCACTGAGGCAGCTGGATCTACAGAGTGAGCCTTGTCTCAAAACAAGCAAGGGATGGAGAGATGGCTCAGCAGTTGAGGGCACTGACTGCTCTTCCAGAAAACTCAGGATCCACTTGCAAGCATCCACAGCGTGGCTCACAACCATCTGTAATTCCAGTTCCAATGAATCCAAAGCCTTCTTCTGGCCTGCACAGGCACGAGGCATACACGTGGTGCACAGATAGACATGCAGGTAAAACACCCATAAAAACAAACAAACAAACAAGCAAGAAAGCAAGCAAGCAAGCAAGCAAACAAACAAACACAAAAAAGATTTTGTGTATGAATGCTATAGAACTGTTACCGATGCCATTTAAATATCTGGCCACAAGGCGGCGCTAGAGATCAGGAAGAGCCTTTGGACACCAGAAGATTCAGGGAGTTGTGGCGAAAAGCCTTTTTTTTTTTGGCTGAGAAATTCTGAAAAATTGATTGTCATTTGAGTTTTATTTTTAAATACAAAATACATCTTTCTTCAAGCTACCTGGCACTTTAGAACAGTTTACTTGTATGAAGTTATTAGTTTTTCATTTGGGTTCCCTCTGGTTCCATCTATTATTAAAAAAAAAAACAAATTTATTATACAGTTTAAACTATAGAAAGACAGACAAATCTCTGACAACACAAGGCAGGGCCTTGGACTTTTGAGGGTTATGCCTTTCTTTTTATTTTGCTATCAGAAGATAAAATTGAAGAATTATGTCTGTCATGAGCACATGATGTCAGAAACACAGACGGACATATTTGTGTCTTTTCACCCCATCAGAACTTACTGAATAACAACAAATTTGTAAGATGTATTGTTTTTGTTGGCTGTAGTTTATAACATAGTTCTGATAGCTCTTTGCAGCACTAGTTCTCAACCTGTGGGTCGCATATCAGATATTTATAGTACGATTCATAACAGTAGTAAAACTACAGTTATGAAGTAGCAATGAAATAGCTTTATTTTTGGAAGTCACCACAGCCTGAAGAACTGTATCAAAGGGTTGCAGCATCAAGAAGGTTGAGAACCACTGCTTTACAGCGTAGCCACGGCAGTCACGGGTTCTCCTATTACCAATATTAATTAACTCTTAGGCGAACCCCAACTCACAACACACACACACACACACACACACACACACACACACACACACACTCACGGGGTGTGTTACAGGATTGTAAAAAGGTTATAGAGGCTGTAATTCATGAGGGCTCTCCTGAAGGCAGCGACAGAGCTGATACAGATGAAACATTAGCAAATACAGTTGGAGATTTGTTGAAGGCAGTCACAGCCACAGTGCTGAACTGCCCAGGCATAGGACCGAGGAGGCAAAACACTGAATTTGGATGGATGAATGGATGCACAGCAATTTGTGTGAATCTTGCCACCCATTGGTGACTGCTGAGCTGAAGTCCTTGGGACAGCGGGGAGTTCTCTGTGTGTGGGTTCCTTGGTGTCACTCAGGATGGTCAGATGACGCGTTTAAATGAGTATGTCTCACGCTCTGTTGGTCTGGTGGTTCAGTAAGTTCGTGCGTCTGGACTTCAAGCTGTGGTCTGAATACACCATGCACCCACAAATTCCCAAACATCTTAGATAAGTTGGTAGGTGGTGTTCTTGTACTTTCAGAAGAAGTAAGTTATCAGTCAGTGTTTCATGGTTTGCGCTCGATAGGCAGTGGCAGGTATGCACACAGCTACGACAGGGTTAGTTAGCTTCATTTTCCACGCTATGACATAACACCTGACAAAGAACAACTTAGGGGAGGACGGGTTTATCCTGACTTGCAGATTGAGGGAAGGCAGGGCAGGAGGCAGCTCTATCTATCCGGCAAGAGAGCGGAGGCAGAACAGGAAATGGGCTACAAAATCCCCATCATTCATTTCCTCCAGTGAGGCTCCACCCCTAAAGCTCCATAACCTTCCACTACAGCGCCACCAGCTGGACGCCAGTTGTTTAAGCATTTGAGCTGAAGGAGAACAATTCATATTCACAACCCTGGGGAGGAGTAATCTCGCCTCTGCTTCTGTACTCAAAATGGAACCAACTGCTCCCTTGTAAAATGCCCCACTCAGGGCAAGGAGCAGTGCAGTGACTTAGATTCTTTCTCTTGGCAAGAGGAGGTATGGAGTTGAGAGCGTGGCCAAGCTGTCTTCAATCCTGTAGGCGGAGGTATCATCTGGGTGTTTGGAGGCGGTGAGGGGTTTGGAGTCCTCCATCCTTCAGTCCTGATCAAGTGAGGTGATATAAATCTATTCAAAATCATTTCTTCTAGCCAGACGCCTATCTTGTTGGCGCTGAGCCCAACCTGTCTCATAGTGTTTCTCCTGCTCTGGTTCCTTTCCTGGAAATAGTGGATCTTTCATTATGAGCAATATGAGTGCTGGCTGCTGCTGTCCTCGGCTGTTGACTGACCTCTTTTGGACTAAGGTCTTTTTCTGGAAGACTTGGGTCCCCTCGGGTTGGGCTCAGGTCCTTTTTTATTTTTTTTTTTTCTTCATAAAATTTTTTCCTGGAAAGAGTTCCAACAATTCATGGATAGTTTCCAGAGGCCACTCCCACTTCAGCATCCCCTTCGACAGGCCATTTTCTTGATTCTCTGCACATTTCAACTCTCATATCAGAGACTCTCACAGAGCAAAGAACCTGGATTAGCTGCTGGTGTGTCATCCACATTGTGATGAGGCCATCTAGAGTATACCCTGAAATCTCTTCCCACAGACAACCCCTCCAGGAGAAGCTGCCTACACAGACTACCATGAGCAGAATCACAAGTGTTTTGCTTGGGAGATGGTCCTTGGAAGCAGGAGGTGGTAGGTCATGGCTGATGCTTGGTTATCTGAGGGCTATAAGCTATCAGCACATTCTCTTAGAGGAGGAGGCAGAAATACATATTTCTGTTCTGTGAAGCATGGTAGAGGACCCACAGCACACATGCTCCTGTATGTTTAGGAATAGTTATCTGAGGTTTTTAGGAATGTCTCCTAACAGACACCCAGAAGTTTTACTTGCAAGTCTTCAGCTAAGGGATAAATAATTTCCCCAGGTAGGATTATTAGACTTAATATGTAGTATAATGCTGCTACAGAAGAAACAAGAGACAGATACACAAGACTGAAGGTTCACGGTAAGCCCAGAGTTAAAGGTTTTCTTACAGCTTTTGCAGCGCGTGGTACTTCCTGAAGCCGTTGGGAGGGAGCGTTCTTATGAAGTTCCGTTGCAGGGACCTGAAACACATACACAGTTCAGTCTTGCTGAGTGGCTTTTCACTTTAGTGTCTTACTTCTAATTATAACACTGACGATCTCGGCCTGGAGTCTGAGCTGGGTGGACTATAGCCTGGTTTAATGATGCATTTTAAATGATAGACTCAGAAAGCCTGACTAGTCATGCTTTCTCCAAGTCACTCTGGGAGGCTGAGCCAGTAAACCATCTCTCTTCTCTCTTTTAGCTTACTGAGACTCCCTTTCCTACCAGTGTTCTGACTTAGCTTCCAAAGCAAAGTCAGGCTTACAGTCTTTCAGTGTCTATATTGTGGAAAGATGAATTATTAAACACTCGAATTTGGTTTAAGGACCTGGGTGAAAGCTTGATGTGCTATTAAAAGAGTGTTTATTCATCCATCCAACTGCTCCTTCCTTCCTTCCTTCCTTCCTTTCTTCCTTCCTTCCTTCCTTCCTTCCTTCCTTCCTTCCTTCCTTCCTTTATCCATTCTCTCAATAAATGCCTGTCAAACTTCCACCATGTGCTTTTGTAAGAAAAAACCGGCATCTCTGTCCTCTATGTGGGTGACTGATGATATCTCTTGTCTGTCAATTAGAGGATTCTCTCAGAGAAAGTTATCCCTATTTCCTAGGGATAAGGAGGCAATTTGTTGCCTGTTGTTATTGTGTTTGTTTGTTTACATGTTCATTTCAAAGTGACTATTTTAGTGTGTTGGGAATTTTGGAGAATATCTAGGAAAATATGGAGCTGATACATTTTCCCTTTTCAGGCAACAAGTTTAGGACTCCAAAGTGTGCAAGGAAGCACACTTAACATCCCTGAAAAGAGGTATAAGTGAGATTCTACGAGAACCCCCAAGCGCTGTTGAGTGGAATGGTTTGAATACGGGTAGGGAGACTCCTTAAGGAACTTGCAAGAAACCTCTCCTGTAAAGCTAGATTCTTACTAATGCATGCCGAGGGCTTCTAAACAAATTCTTTGTAAATGATACAAGTGAAGAAGGGTGAATATTATTTTCATTGATTATGAAAACCTCACATGCTTTCATCATGTCAGATATCTTTATATCTTGTATTTGGATGTCCTGTTTGGTTCTTCACAAAGCACTCACTCGTATACAGTGTGTGCAAGTTGGACAGAGGAAGCACAGGCCGGGGCTCTGCTTTTTACTGGTTGTGTTCAGGGATCTAAAAGTCAACTCTCAAAGTTAATGAGCTGGAGCAAGGTATAAATATTTATAGCTATCTGTGTTTGCTCACCTCACTCTTTAGCATTTATGTGAAACATTTTCAAAAAGCCTTGAGTTCAATAAAACTCACTGGATGATTAGCTCCTTTCATACTTTACTTACACATGACTTAGGCCATTTCTGATATTTTACGACCATAGTTGCAGCTCAAAATCTGCAAGAACTGACTTATTAGTGAAACGTGTGATATTTAGCCTTGTAATGCATTTGCACCAAAGCTTTTCCCCCCTCAGGAACAGAACAAACAGACTGGAACAAGGTATAAAGTAGAGTCAGGGATCTGTGAGAAGAGTCTCTATGGACAACTGGAATCAAGTGATTTAGTCAAAAGTACAAGACATTGTTATACAGCTATGTCTATCAGCATATATAGAGTCAGAGTTGCAGTGTGTGTGTGTGTGTCTGTGTGTCTGTGTGTCTGTGTGTGTCTGTATACAGTTCTGATATGAATTCAGGGCCCTGTGTATGTTAAGCAAGTAAAATGTTACTGACTTAATACTTGAAGTCTGACAATACCGTTTTCTCTTTCTTTGTTTCTTTCTTTCCTACTTTACTTTTTTTCTTCAAAAAATGGCCAACTGTTGTAGATTTAAACCCCTGAGCATTATACCTAGTCTACAAATGCCTGTTGAATATCCACTGAGTGACCTCTTTAATGAAAACGACTAATCTAGCATTGGTGTCTTGATTGTTCACATTTACTGGCACCTGGCCTCCCAGTTTTCCGTCTTTCTGAAATCCAGGGCAGGGGCCCTGAAGCCACTTTACAGTTTCTTCACTTGTCTTCTTGTAGAATATAATCTTAGGTTTAGTTTTAACTCTCCTTCCATCCCTCCTCTCTCCCTCCCTCAACCCCTCCCTTCCTTCTTCCTTTCCTTCCTAGGTTAAAGCTGGCTGATACATATCTATTTTTGTATATATGCTATACATATATGGCCAGAGCACGTCTTTTTAAATTGAATTATAATTTATCTACACTATTTACTCTGTCTCCCCCACCTCTATCCCTCTAGCATTCGCTCTCTGTTCCTTTCTTTCATGAGGATCAGTTGGATCGTAGGCAAATAAATTCCAATATTACTGTGGGAAAAGGAAGAACTGAGGTTGGCAGCATCAGACTTTCACTTTCTTTAGGGAACCATTGTTTTTTTTTTTTTTTTTTTCTGTAGCAGGACTGATTACCATGACAAGATTGGGCTTGAGAAAGGAAGGACACAAGAGGACGCTTCCTCTTCCTCTAGGAAATGTCACTTCCTTCAGAGAGCAAGCTTTTGTGGACGACTTTCCGCAGGTTCTATTTTATGTTCCCAGACTGAGATCCACTGGGCAACACCCAGATTCTGTGAACTTGATGGGCCTCTGCTGCAGCTCCTTTACCTGTGTGCCAAGCCTCTGAGTTGTCGTGTAGGTTGTTTGAGAAAGGGAAGACTTGCCAACACCTGTATACTCAAGGGTTACTCTTACTGTGTCTGCGTGAACCAAAAAGCCAGAGTCACAAGATATTAAAACACATGGATGAAGAACCCACATAAACAAAACCCGAGGCCCAACCAATTCAATAAAAATGTACCAAAACTTCTATTTTCCATTGAGTTCTTAAAAAAAAAAAACCTGGACCAAAATGTGTGCTTGTGTGCTGTTGAAGTCTGGTTAACTCAAATAACCACAACTAGAAACTCAGCATCACAAATGCTAAGCCCGGCAGGATACTTTTTAATGTGACTCCTTTTCCTTTCTATAATGTAAGTTTGAATTGCATAGGAAAAGACTATAACATCAATATGTCTGTGTCAAAATGTGATTTAGAAGTTAATTTAAATGCCAAAGTTCTGGGAATATTTTTTCCAATCTATTTTATTTGTTTCTCTTTATTTGTACACAAGCATACATGTACACCTCTTTGTGTGTAATAAACTCTAAAACAGCTCTTGCAATAAGCAGCCAATAAAAAATTCTGTGTAATGAGAAAGTTTTAAGTAGTATTTATTTAACCTGTCCCCAACCCCAATGAAGCAATTGAAATGGATGGTGTCTTTTGCTTAGATGAAATACTGTGAATAGTCGACACTTCCCAGAGTTGTTTATGAAGTAATTTAAGGTGAAGTCTAATATTTAAAAGTATTCCAAGCCAGGTGTGAAAAACTCATTACAACTGATTTAGGGAGGAAACTATCTTTGAACCTAAATGCATTCTTAGTGATGACCCAGGGTCCATCTCAGAGGTTCACTGCCGCACTATCCAGCCTTAAGGACGAGCCAATCTTTGCTACTTACATCACAGTCACATTGGAAGAAACTGATGGGACAGCTCGTAAATTGGCCTCGTCACAGTCAAGTTCTAGATCTCGGCACAAACAATGCATGGGCACAGAGCCAACCACTGAGCAGAGAGGGAGCGGGAAGGAGTGACAAAGTGGGGGCCGGGGGAAGAGGGAACGAAGAGAAAGAAAGGCAAAGCCATGAGAATATTGCCTATTATGAAAGTATATCATGCTTTACCTAAGCACTTGGGTGAATGCTTTAAATTAAGGTTCCACCGTTTGCTCTGAATTTAAGGTCAAGCCCAGGCCAGCCTATCATTAACATTAGATAATATACACATTGAGGAGCCCATCCCATCCCTCTTTCCTTTTTTCCTTTTTAAAAGATTTTTTTTTTAAATTTGTGTGCTTGTGTGTGTATGTGTGTGCATGTATATGTCATGTATATGTGTGTGTGCTACCATGAGTGTAATAGGTGTGTGTGTGTGTCTGTGAGTCTATGTGTGCCCCAGGGAACATCAGATCCCTTGCAGCTGGTGGTTGCAGGTTACAGGTGATTGTCAACCTCTGCTGATGGGGGCTGGGGAACCAGACTCCAGTCCTCTGATGGAGAAACAAGTGCTCTTAACCATTTAGAAATTTTCCAACGCCCATCTCAGATCTTTGTTCGGAATGCTGACTAACATGCGGATGGGAAAAGAAAGGAGTTTCCTGGACAGAATTTCTCACCATCTTTTAAGTTTTCTCTAACATAGGAGATAATGAAATGAGATGCATAGTGAGATGGGTTAGTGCTCGGAGCAGGAGCAGAGGAGCCTTGTTCCCAGGCCCGCCCATTGCTTTTGTTTTAATAGAAGACTTGACATTTCATTTGTTGCAGATTGAATGAAATCTGCTTCTCACACCAAAGGGAGAAGTGATTGCATGTGTGTGTGTGTGTGTGTGTGTGTGTATGTGTGTGTGTGTGTCTGTCTGTCTGTCTGTGGAGGGGGAGGCTTTATGTCCATTGACAACTTCTGTTTGGTAATAAATACTGAAAGTAATGAATAAAGTCTTTGGTGGGAGACTAAGTAATTTTAACCAGAAGCTAGCAAGAAGGAGACATAAGCAATGAGTGATGGGCTTTCACCCTTTTGAATGGGTTTTCCTGTTTAGCTCAGGGTTGAGAGCACAGAATCCCGGCAGCAACTCCTGCTTGTCCTGCCGAGTTTTAAATGAGCTATTATTGTTTAAAAATAAGCAAGTATATGCAAAACATTGCATTTTTAGTGTCTTGGAAGACGTTGGTAGATGTGGATACACATGTTCCTGATTGACAACAGTTAGAAGTGGGTTCTCCTGAGCTTCGTGGCACTGTATATTTATAGCTGTATCTGCTGCTATGTAGTTAGTTCCCAGCACCAGGAGTCCATAGATGATGCAGAGGGCAACACTCATTGTCTCAGCAGCATCCACTTCACAGCAAGCAGAAACCACACTGTAGGAGTTATATGGAATACAAACAACTCCCACTAGACTCTTAGCTGTGTGAGTGGCAGGGCTCTAGTAGATTTTAGATCTTTTGAATCACATGCTTACGATATTCCAGGCCCACAAGATGGATAAAGATCCCATTTTTCTTCTTCCCAACACCCAATATCAGTGAAAATAGGATGTGCAGGGAAGCATTCAACCCACGAGTGAGATTTTAGGAGTTATTCATCTTATTTATGACAAAACCTCCCACCTCTCAATATTTTAAAAATATCTTTTGAAAAAGTCCTGGATTCTGTCATGCTCTAAAGTTGTACTTGTTCTGCAGAATGTAGTGACACACACCTGTGATCCAGTATTTGGGAGGTAGAGGCAGGAAGACTGTGGGTTCAAAGCCACCCTACTAATTTAAAATTATATTAAAAAATGTTCATGTAAGAATTATAGCTGGGTTAAAAAAGGATTCCTGCATGAACAGTTAATGAACAGGTTAATGCTTATAGCCAATGAATACATAATTTCTCCCTCAAATCCTTCAAAGTTAAACTTTGATCATGCATTGGCTATCGTATATAGGATGTTTTCAGGGACATTTCTCTGGAGAGGCGACTTTAAAATATGAATTGCTCACATTGTTTCAAGTATTCAAAATGTTTTTGAGCCGATCTTGGGTTCCTCTTTAATAAGAATCTGACATGAGAAAAGTGTTACAACCGGAACCTTAATTTAAGTTTCACCCCACTCTTATTTCATGTCCTGCTTGAGATGTTTAATTTAGCAACTGTAATCCCCACTCTCTCTAAAGAAATCTAATTAAAAACTGAGCTTTCTGATGTCTTCTAAGCATTGATAAAATAGTACCTCTGTATTAGTCTCAATCCATCTCTTATTGTGTAGTGCCATGCTTCTTGAATAATTACTTGTGACAAATCTCTTCCACAGGGACAGAGTAGCCCAAACAGGGCTCTTTTGCTGTTTTCCCCTACTGTTTTTGCTTTACAAACTATAGTATGCTCCAGGAAAGCTGGCATTTCTCTCCTCGACCCTAATGTCTGAGTTTTGGATGCAGCTGCTGAATTCTATTCAGCAAGAGCTCTGTCTCTGTCTGTCTGTCTGTCTGTCTGTCTGTCTGTCTGTCTGTCTGTCTCCATCCTTCCTTCCCTCCCTCTCTCCCTCCCTCCCTCCCTTCATCCCCCTCCTTCATTTTGTTTCCTTTCCCCCTCTTTCTTTCAAGTGGTTTTGGAGACAGGCTCCCACTGTGTGGCCCAGGATGGCCTTGAACATCAGATCTACTGCCCAGGCTCCTGGCGCTGCTGACGTCACACCATTATACCACTGAACTTTTTATATTTGACGTATGTGCAGGTGTGTACAATTAGACCAAACTGAGCATTTTCTTATGGATTTTTTTTGCTATTACCTTTTCTTTTGCCATTTAATGCTTGCCTTTTATAACTTGTTAATGTGTCAATAATTTAATTCTGTTAATAGCTATATTTTAACTTTAAATTGATAACATATTTTTGGAATGTGGTGAGATATAAGATTCAATTTTTTTTGGATAGGGTGAGATGAAATTTCAATTTAAATATAAGAAATGAAAACTAGTATATAAAATACAAAAATAAAATTACATTTTAAGATAATATGGTTAGCTTATGTATTATATTAATAACAATGTTATGCCTTTTACATATTAAAAAAGGTTTTAGCTTATTCGTTCAGCAATATTAGGAATTAAACCTAGAACCTCATAGATGCTAGGCAAGTGCTCTGCCAGGGAGCTACATCACCAGCTGAACTTCTAGCTTTCTGATGACCAAATTACTTGGTCCCCCACCTTTGAGAGGCAGGCGGGATGCTTCTAACAAAGGTTGCTGGGCAACTGTCAGACTCACGGGAGAGATGCGCATACCAGTACATTGAGGATTGTTGGTTGTTTAATCTCCTTTGAGTAGTGAAGACAAGAAAATACTATCAATGTGAAAAAGCTAAACTTTAAATTTGTGGTAGAACAACAAGGACAAGAATAAAGCAGAAGAGTTGCCCCTCCTCAACCCTTGGTTTACGAGCATCGTTTGGAAAATTGCAGGTCCCAGGCATAAATGTATATTTGCAGAATTTATTAACCAGACAAAATTTGTTTAAAAGGAATTATTTTAGTGCCTATTCCTGATTGAAATCATAATAAAGCTACTCTCCGGGTTTTCTCCCTTCCGCACCCGGGCAGTATCTGCAGCGGTTCAGCAGGGGTTGCAGTAGCGAGCTGTAGTGAACAAGGCTTTCAAAGGCCTGTGGCTTGGAGCCCTGGCTGGAGGCCCCGGCACCTTTTCACCTGTAGATGTTAGGACCTAAGCAGCTGCTCTGCTCCTCCATTTCCTTGCTTTCCCTTACTGCACAGTTTTCTTTTCTCTTCTGTCTGTCTATCTTTAAACATAAAATTTTAAGTTGATTCTTTGGGAATTTCCCATCATGCACCCGATTCGCACTCATTTCCTAGTCCTGCCATATCCACCCTCTACCCTTGTACCCTCCCCCATGAAACGAAAATAAAAAATAAAGTTAAAATTAAAAAAAAAGAAAAAGGAAAAAAAATCGCCTCTGATGGCCAAAAGGACATTATATAAACTAGCAACTCTGACCACATACATTGATTTTGTTTACAAAACCTGATTTGATTGGTTACTCTTAAAAACAGAATTCCAAATGGAAGTTTCCTGTCTTAAGATGCTTACGACTAGAAAACCATAATTGACTTTCAAAAACAAAATGTTGTATCAAAAGGTAAAAGCATGATGTCTTACCACGACCTCATCAAAGGGGGACTCAGCTGCTTTGGTTACTTACAGCATTCGGGAGTTTCTGCCTCAAAGGAATTTGTGGAAATCAGTTTGTAGTAATTAGCAAAGTATTTGTCCAGTTGCAGAGACCACCCATTGTTGTCTCCTGAAAAGGAAAACCAGATAGCAAGAAAGTTAAAAAAGAAAACCAAGCCAATATATTTTGCTATCTAGTCAAACATAGTTCCTCTAAGATAAAGCGGTGAATCTCGAAGGTAGTTTGTTAATTATCATCAGAAACTTTCCTACAGGTGAACATTTCTGTCCCCGGTCGGGGGCCTGGGGTGGTCCCAATCTCCATGTTTATCAAGCGCTGTAGTAGCTTCCTGCAAGCCCTGTTTACCACACTTGAGCCGGTGATGGTCGGATATTCTGTAATGTTCATTCTCCCCATTGTTTTATGTTTCCCTAAACCACCTTCATTAACTGCAACTGAATCTTGGAATGTATTGACATATCGTCTTTATTCATTTAAACTGGTTTTGGAGATGTATAGACATGGCTGTGGTGCTTTGAGAACAGCTCCCAACTGTTAGTCTCTAGTTGGTAAGTGGTTTAGGAAAGATTAGGAGGTGTGGCCTTGTTGGAGTGGGTACGGCCTCATTCGAGTAGGTGTGGCCATGTTGGAGTAGGTGTGGCCTTGTTAGAGGAAGAGCGTCACTGGGGGTGGGCTTTGAGGTTTCAAAAAACCCACACCTGGTCCAGTATCTCTTTATCTTTGCCTGCTGCTTTCAAGTAAGGATGTAAAGTCCTTAGCACCATGCCTGTCTGCTTCCCACGATGATGATTATAAACTAATTCTATGAAACTGTAAGTAAGCCCCCAATGCTTTCTTTTATAAGAGTCGCCTTGGTCATACTGTCTCTTCATAATAGTAGCAAACCAAGATGGGTAGGATGATTATACTTAACACACAAAGCAGCAGGTGGGAGAGGTGTCTCAATCGGAAAAGTGCTTGGCGTACAAACATGAGGACCTGAGTTTAGTTTCCAGAGTCCACGTTAAAACAAACGTGGGTATGGCGGCATGTTCTTGTGATTCCAGTGTTGCGGAAGAGAAGACAGGGAAGCTGAATATAAGGAAGAGAGCTGACTCAAGAGAAAGACGACTGCAGGCAGCAGAGCTGGAGAAAGTGGCCATTGGAGCCTTTTGGAGCCCAGACTGTTCTATCAAGAGCTCCAGAGGCTGGACATGGGACTGTGTGATTTGGTTTGGTGTTTGGCCTGTTGGTCTTTGGTCCTGCTCTGACCTGATCTTTCCTTGCCATGTGACTTCTCTGTTGGAATGGGAGCAGTTGTTCGGTGCCATTGTATATTAGAACTCATCTGTAACTTTATAGAAGTTCACAGTTGAGGCATTGGCTCAACTAGTATAGGAAGACTTTGGACTTTTAAATGATGTTGAAACTGTTAAAGCCTGTACAGACTTTTGAAGTTGAAATGGACTCATTCTGTTTTATGAGATGGCCATGAACCTACAAGGACAAAGAATGGACAGTTATTGCCTAACGGGTATAATTAGGTGTCAAATGGTAAGGTGTAAACTTGCGATGGTTTATACTGTCAACTTGACAGAACCCTCGGTCACTAAAGTCACAAGCTTTTGGGCATATTTGTGAGGGATTATTGGGTTGGGTTAGCTGAGGCGGGAAGACCCCCATTAGATGTTTGCAGAACTACTACAGAAGTAGCTTAGGGCTACAGACTGAATTAAAAAAATGTAAACTTGAATATAATAATTTATCACCCTTTGTGCCCCCTGTTTCTTCAGCATTGAGGACGGAATCTATTCCTGCACATGAGGCGAATGTTCTACCAGTCTCAACTCTGTGTGTTTTGACTGGATGCAATGTGACCAGCTGCCTCAAGCCTCTGGCCACTGGGACTTCCCTTCTCTAGTGTACCTTTGAGGTATATGCCAAAAATAAACCTGTGTTCTGTTAGTTGCATTTGCCAGGCATTTTGTTGAAGCAACAAGACCCTCCTAAGACTTGCCCATCCTCTCATTGAGTCCTCTGAAGCTGTGATAGGAAAAGCAACCTTGGTTATATGAACAAGCAGACTTGGGTAGAGGACTGGCTTAGTGTGTGTGTGTGTGTGTGTGTGTGTGTGTGTGTGTGTGGTCTTTGGTCTATAGTACCTCATATGTCCATCAGGTTTTGGGGTCTGTGGCACTAGCATTTCCCCTTTCCTAGGCTTGGCAATTTGCAAACATTTAATCGATTCTTTTTTTTTTTTTTTTCAGAGACAGGGTTTCTCTGTGTAGTCCTGGCTATCCTGGAACTCACTCTGTAGACCAGGCTGGGCTCGAACTCAGAATAATCGATTCTTTTAATTAACACAGAAGCATTTAGGAATCAGAATTTGAGTTTATTATTATTAGACTTGAAGAAAGTATTGAAAATTACAAAGTGTTACCAAAAAATTTTAAAATAAATTTATTCTCAGAGTGGCATTATGGGGTGTTAGTACGTATTTATGAATAATGTGTAAATAGGTGACTCACGGGTCTCTGGTGATATTGAGGGCCTGTTGTTTCCTCCTCTATTTCCTTTTCTTCTCCTCCTTCCCCCCCTCGTCCCCTCTCTCCTGCCTCTTCTTCTTTTCTTTCTTCTTTTGATGTGATGTGATAGATCAACCCAGGGACTCACACACTCTCTAGGCTAGTGTCCTACCTTGTTCTTACAACCAAGGTTGCTTTTCCTGTCACAGCTGCAGAGGACTTAGTGAGAGGATGACCAAGTCTTCGGAGGGTCTGCAGACCTGACCTTTCAGGCTGCAGGGCCTTGTGAAACTGTGGCCTTGGGCGGCTGCAGCTCACCTGGTCAGACGCTCCCATTAAGAAGCAGTGTGAGGGTGGGGCTGAGGGGAAGCAGGTGACAAGGCAGCTTTCAGGAACATGGGGCTGTTTAGTAGGTGACATTTCCTTGATGCCGAGAGTGATAGGCATGCCAGTGACTCTGACGCAATGTTATTTGCAGTACTTCTTTAGCAGGTCCTATATTTAACTCAGCTTTTTTTTTTTTTTTTTTTTTTTTTTAACAAGTAGACTATTTTAAGTTGTCATATTTTTACTATACACTGTGGAGTGACTTAGCATCATGGGCTTGGTGCCCTTTCCTGGTTATTCGTCTCTCATGACTACCCTCTTGCCCTTCTTCTGTTTTAAGGAATGCAGTGTATGTGATTATCTTAGTTTCTTTACTGTTGCTGTGTGATAAAATATGCCAATGAAGGCAAATTAAAGAGAGAGCTTATTTTAGCTCCTGGGTTACAGTCCATGGCTTTTGGGGGAAGTCATAGCCACACAGGAGCTTGGACAGCCTGTTACACTGCACTGAATTAGTTCATGCCGCTACCCCCTAGTTCTCTTTTGACGCCTTTGCAAGACCCAGACTACTTTGCTGAGGGAATGGTGTCATTCCTCAGTTAATCTAGTCTAATAACCCACTACAGTCATGCCCAGAGGCCTGTTTATCAGACAGTTCTAGATTTTGTCCTGGCGACAATTAACATTGGCCATCACTGTGGCCTTTATTGTTCAAATGGTGTAGTTACTTAAGTCTTGATGCCTGCTGGCTCTTTCTTCTTTCTTTTCTATTACAAAAAGACCTCAGTGGGGCTTTTGCTGGGACACCGTCTTGGACCAGGTGGTTGCAGGGTAAGGGTGGTTTCATAGATAATATTGACCCTGTAGCAGATGTTACTGAAATGTATGTGTCCCCATTGAATGCTGTCTGCCTCGTAACAGGTATAAAAAAAACTTAAATATTTACACTCTTGTTATATTTCTTTATAGAGCCATGAAATCGAGGGACCGTTCAGCAGGGGACAGGTTGAGTGTAGAGCTGGCCATTGGGGGATGAATGGCAATGCCATCTGTTATTGTAGAGGTTACCATGAGTGGGATGGGGAGAGGGGTTGGGTCTGTGGATGTTAGAGATGGGGAAGCCTGCAGTCTGAGTAGTGGTGGAAGAACTGGATACAGATGGGCTGCTCATGCAGCACAGGGACCACTGAGGTACAGTAGTTAACCATGGCGTTGGTGGTTAACTGATAATTCTTTCCCATCAGCATGAGTGACTGCCATGCTGGTGACCTTTCCAAAGGTGACATCGCTGGACAGCATGTGCCATTATGGAGGGGAATCCCTGCACATCTGCTGTTCACTTTGACCTTCTTCCTGTCATTTCCTGTGACTGTTAAAGCTGAGCTGCTGTAATGATAAAACCGGGATAAGCTCACGATAAGGAGTCATGGCTTTAAGCCAACTGCCATGTCTGGGACAGTGTCCTTGACACACTGAGTGGACACATGAGGTTGGAATGGAGCCACTCCGACTCTTTCTCGCTCTCATTCGTTGGACACATGAGGTTGGAATGGAGCCACTCCGACTCTTTCTCGCTCTCATTCGTCTTTTCACTCTTTTCCACCATCCTCTCCCCCATCACACACACATCCAGAGAGCACTGGGCAGGACAGGAAAAGGTAAATGTGAAGCCAGAACAGCTGCAAGGAATTTTTGATTAGCAGAAACAGAACAAACCTGCTTATTCTTCTTGAGGTCACGACATGGATTTTGTGGAAAATTTCTCCCTAAATAGTAAAATATTCACAGAAACAAGCCTCTTGGTAATTATGTTTTTTAAACCTTCTTTCTGCTTGCCAAGGCATTTTCTCATGCCTAGCCTTTACTTCCTCCCAGCAGAAGGCGGGCACACAGAACACCAGACATTTGGCCAGAATTGCAAAGTTGGAGTTAGCATTTTTAAGAGAACAGCTTTTTAGTATTATGTGTTTCTATATTTTAACTCATATATGCTTGATATTTTAAGGACACACAGTTTTTCATACATTAGTAACTATCGCAGGAATTTAATTCTCTGCTTTTTGGGGAAGAGATCTAGGGTAATCTACACAGTGTTTCATATTGAAAAAGAGTTTGGGGGATACTCACTGAATGGATGGAGTACTATATGTATACCAGTGAAAGAAAACCCTGTCTTCTTTGTGCTAATAGAACTTGGAAATCAAGAAACCACAAAAACATAGACTCCTTTGTTATAGTTCTCATCCATTTTGTCAGTGTGGGGCCTGGGAATCTGCGTTTTCTGTATCCTGGCTGAGTTTTAGGTCACACTCTTGGGAACAATTTGATATTATTGCATTTTCAAAAGGAGCCAACACTTTGATAGCATTTATTTTTGAGGACAGTATTCTTCTCACAGGGAGTAAGAGCCTGATGAGGAGTAAGCTTGATGGTCTGCCTAACAGTCTAAGAGAGGAAGAGGAAACCTCAGTGTTACTATAACTTAGTCCTCCTTGAAGTTTGCAAACACTTCTACTGACAGAAGGGTAGTAAAAAATAAAAACCAAAAATCAACCAAGCAAACAACAACAACAACAAAACTCAAACAAACAATGACCTGTTTCAATAAAGTCTAAATGCAGTAAACAAGAAGCAAGCACCCAAAGCTCCACCTCCAATAAGAGCGAATCACACAGAGTTCCAAAGAGTTGAAAAGAATGAGAATGAGTTGCACAAAGAAATGGAAAAGGAACAAACTCTTGAGTGCATTCCCAGAGAATACAATCATTTTAATGGCAAAAGCAAGTTGGCATAGGATACAAAAGTAGAATTCAAACAAGAGATAGAAACACTAAAGAAAAACTAACCTGAAACATTGAAGAATTCTTTGATCCAGTTGGAAAAACTCAGTAGAAAAACCTCATCAGAGCTGGAGAGATGGCTCAAGTAGTTAAGTGTGTGTGTTGCTCTTCTAGAGAACCTGAGTTTGATTTCTAGTCAGGTGGTACAACCACTGGTAAATCAAGTTCTAAGGGATCCAATCTTTAGAATATTATGAAAAGAGAAGATCTTAGAATCATGAACATAGAAGAATGATAAGAATTTATTGCAAACGGCATTAGAAAATAGTTTCAATAAAATTACAGCAGAAAATTCCCCAAATCTAGGAAAAGAATGCACGTGCAGGTACAAAAGGCACTGAGGACACCAATGAAACAAGATCAGAAAAGAATTTTTCCACATCATATTAGGTGAAGGATTAGATATCCAGAATAAGGAAACAATATGAGAAACTTTTAAGAGAGGAACACAGAGCCACATACAAAGATAGGTCCATCCCAATAGCAGTAGATTTCTCAAACAAAATAAAGCAAAAGAAACTAAACCTTTAAAGTAAAAAGAACTTCAAATGATGTTATTTTGAGCTTTAAAACACAAAAGCCAACCCAGACTATTATACCCAGAAAAACTAGCTATCCCAATTGAATGCAAAAGAAAAAGTTGGCCACTAATGATAGTCTGATATACTCATAGATTGGTGCCTAACCCAATTGTCATCAGAGAGGCTTTGTCCAGCTACTGATGGGACCAGATGAAAAGATCCACAGACAAATGCTAGGTGGAGGCAGGGGAACCCAGAGAGATCAAGGAAAACATGAGAATATGGCCCAGAGAGTCTACTAAGCAGGGTGCATAGGGGCTCCAAGAGACTGAAATGACAAACATGGACCCTGTATGGCTCTGAGCTAGGTCCTCTACATATACCTCACAGTGTGTAGCTTTGTGTTCTTGTGGGACTCCCAACAATGGGAATGGGGATGTCTCTGACTCTTTTTTATTCTGTGCTTGGGAACTTTTTCCTCCTATTGGTGGCCTCTTTATGAGGGTTTGTGCCTCGTTATTAGGGTTTGTGCCTAGTCTTATTATATCTAGTTATCTCATAGTCAGTTGCTATCCCTGGGAGACCTGCTTTTTTGTTTGTTTGTTTGTTTGTTTTTGTGTTTTTAAGGGAAATGGAGGAGGAGGAGATTTTGGGGTGAGGGGAATGGGTTAGGAGGGACTGGGAGGAGTGGATAGAAAGGAAACTTCAGTTAGAAAGTAATGTATGAAAGAATAAAAAAAGTAGATCAGGGAAGAAATGAATGAAATGGAACAAAAAGACAATACAAAGAATCAATGGAACTAAGATGTAACTTTTTTCAAAAGACAAGATTGACAAATCCTTAACCAAATCTAAAGAGAAAGGGAAGATTGAAATTAGTAAAATTAAATATGAAATGGGAGATGTATCTTAAAACTGCATATTCCATAAAATAGGAAAACCTAAAAGAAATAGATGAATTTCTAGACATATATGGATTATTAAATTAATCTGAGACAAATTTAAAATGAATCTGCAAGCAGCAGGGCTAGAATATGAATAAAATTTTCCCAACTGAAGAAAATCCAAGGTCCAGATGGATTCCCTGCTGAATTCTAGCAGATCTTTCAAGAACTAAAACATTTGCTTCTCATTCTAGTCCAGAGTAGAATAGGAAAGCTACTAAACTGCATTTAGTTATAAGCCAGTGTTATGCTGAAATCCAGATAAAGAAACAAGAAAAAAGAAAAAAATGATAGACCAACCCCCTGATGAACACAGATGCAAAGATTCTCAATAAAGAAATACTTGCACATTCAATTCAAGAACACATGGAAGAATCTCTCACCACGACCAAGTTGGTTTTAACAAATGAACAGTCCTCAAAAGATAAAATACAAATGGTCAATAAACATATAAAAAAATTTCTACCTCACCAGCTATCAGAGAATGTACACATCAAAACTGCTTTGAGCTTCCATCTTACCCAGTTCGAATAGCAGTCATTAAGAAAAAACAAATAACAATAAGTGCTGATGAGGATGTTAACAGAAGGGCATCTTTCTACTCTTCTCAAGGGAATGAAAAGTCATCCATCTATTATGGAAAGTACTATTAGGTCTCTCAAATCAAGAGATCTACCATATGCCTCAGTTATACCACCATGAGTGTGTAGCAAAAGGACCTAAAACGGAGATTCTTGTATATCAATGGTTACTGCAACACTACTCACGATTATTGAGTTATAGCACCAAGGTTAGATGTCTAACCACGGAAGAATGTATAAGGAAATTTGGTTTATGTACACACTGAAATTTTTTAACCACAAAGAAGAAAAGCTGTGCCATGTGTAGGAAAATGAAGACACATTCAGATACCATTAGTGAATTAAGCCACCTGCAGAAAGACGAATATCAAGACTTTCTTTCACATTTGGTTCCTAGAATTTATATAGATACATAAAATCACACCTGTATATATGCTATGAAAGTGGAAGTGAAACTGTCTAGGGAAAAAGAATAAGGAGATGGTTGAGAAAACACAGCATGGGGGTTTAGGGAGATGTGTTTAATGTACAATATATACTGATATGAAAATGTCCTTCAGCTGGGCAGTGGTGGTGCATGCCTTTATTCCCAGCACTTGGGAGGCAGAGGCAGATGGATTTCTGAGTTCGAGGCCAGCCTGGTCTACAGAGTGAGTTCCAGGACAGTCAGGGCTACACAGAGAAACCCTGTCTTGAAAGAAAAAAAAATGTCTTTCTATAACACAGTTTCATCTACAATCAATATACATGAGACATATAAACTTTAAAAGTATACATACAGAAATATATATATATATATATATATATATATATATATATATATATAATCTACTGGATATCACAGGTCAGCACATAGAACACTCAAGAGTACTGATTTTTTTTTCCTATATGTGTGTGGCTTGACATCAAACCAAGGCTTATTGCCACTATACAATATTATAAGATAATATCCGTCATACCACAAGCTTGTGAAATGAGCAAAATTCAGAATTCAATGTGTATGTGTGCTTTTTTTTTTCAACCAAGTGTATATCACTTTCACACTGTTGCAAAGTTGGAAAGTTGTAGCAAACCATTGTACTGCTTATGTGGGCCCCTATATACTTAGGAAGTCTGCCCTGTGTACTTCAGAGGTTGTTTCTGGGTTCTCTGATGTTTGGATTTCTCTTTAGAGGTGATAAGGCTGGAACCCTGAACCTTGAGTCCATGCCAAGTGCTTTATAGTTGTGGAACACACAGCTTTGAATAATCAAAAATTGAAAGACATATTCCTTTTGGAGGAACCTAGAACAAAGCATGGTGTAATGCCATCTCATGTTAAATGGTCTGCTCCTTCATTGAGATGAAGGAGTACATCTGATAGTGTACAAAAGTGTGCACCGTATTGGTGGACAAGTAAGGGGTTCATTATTAAGGTCTGGTTTTTTTTTTTTTTCCTTTTATTTTGTTTTGTTTTTCGAGACAGGGTTTCTTTGTGTAGCTCTGGCTGTCCTGGAACTCACTCTGTAGACCAGGCTGGCCTTGAACTCAGAAATCCGCCTGCCTCTGCCTCTGCCTCTGCCTCCCAAGTGCTGGGACTAAAGGTGTGCGCCACCACTGCCCGGCTTTTTGTTTTTTTATTTTTTGTTTTTATTTATTAGTAAGGTCTGGACTTATGCAAACCAGAGCATTCTTGGTGTTCACATAGTCATTCAACATGCAAAACGCATTCCTGGCAAAGAATGGAGCATTATTTCCTAATAAAGTGATAACCTTTAAAAAAAGAGAGATGCCCTGAACTGCTGGAGTGAGCCTGGGTGTGTAGAGTGTCTGAGCTCAGCAGTTTGTAAAGCAGCCGTATGGAGTCTTTTTGAATTTTAACAGCAACAGTAGTTTGTTGTACGGAATGAACATGCCTCTGTCTGTGGTCTTAGTGCCGTCAGAGGCAAATATTTAAAGACACCAAGGAATGTGCCCTTATCCTGGGTGGCTTTTAATGCAAACTAAGGTCACTGAAGAGAACTACCAAACCTTACTTCTTATCTAGTAAGATGTGTTCTGAAAAGAAAATCCCATGGGATAACCTAATCATACCTTATGTATTAAGTTTACATATTTTATCTATTTTTTATTGGATATTTTATTTACATTTCAGATGCCATTCCCTTTTCCCATTTCTCCCTCCCTAGAAAACCCCTATCCCATACCCACTTGTCCTTTTTGCTTTTATACATTTTTTTTTAAATGTTAACCAATGGCTTTATAAATTTGGTAATGCTCAATATCAATCAGAAGTGTAACCTAATACCCAACCTAGATATATCAACTATCTTTGACTGGCGGAGACATATGAACATCTGCCTCCATGTTTGGTCCCCCTCTCTCTTTCTCTGTCATCACCTAGCTCCTCCTCTCCTTCTCCTCCTCTCCTTACTCCTCCCACCTTAGCTCCTCCTACATATCACCCTTCCTGTTAAAATAAAACTCTTCTCTCAAAATACAGTTAGAGCATAACTATACCAATTTATGTCAGTAAGGTGCAAGAAAGACCTAATACCCAGTTCATCATTTTGTTGACTAAGTAGAACTTCTGTCATCTCTCCTAAATAAAAGACTTAGTTCTGAACCTGGCTTTTTTTTTTTTTTCTTGGCTTTAGAATGAATGTCAGCTGAAAACTATCCTCTCAAATCTTTTCTCTCAAAGTAAATATCAAGGATTGGCTATGAGACTCTAAGTTTTCAACCCCATCAGAAATCCAGAATGACTGAGTTAACTGAAATTATGGGAAGCACAAAGCATAGCTTCTAAAACTTAGCCAATTTATAGAGACAGCTGAACACCCGGACACTCCCTATACTACAAACATTGGAGCATCTGATCTTCAGCCTTCTGGCCCAGGATCATCTGACAGACCTAGTGATGCAGAATTATTAAGGGCTGATTACTCTGTCTTGGCAGATATAATCAGTCGACTATTCTGCAAGTGTGTCCTTTTCTGGACAGTGATTTGTCTGTAGATGGAAAGAGGCAATTCTTGCCTAGTGGCTGTCTCACCACAATTGGAATAACTCCAAAGATGCTCAATTTCTTCTTAGAATCCAAGACAGGAAGCTGTCAGAAGCAGACAGGTCTCTAATCAAAATGAACATTAATACAGAAATGTTTGTAACGTCAATTCTGTGGATTTCTGATGTTTTGAAAACCAACTATTTATGTAAGGCAATCTGGACTGTTGTCTGTTAACTCCTCTCAGCTATTTCTAAAGAAAATATAGAAAACACCCTAACAATAAACTCAAAACCATGAATTTGCTGTAGGCCCTTAACTCACAGGCTAACCATCTCAAAAAGTTAAAAAAGTTAAAGAAGGTCTGGGTCTAAGCCTTGTATTCCTAAATGTGTTATACAGGCACAATGCCTATGATAGTAAGGATATTCATCTCACTTTTATATTAATAAGACACTCATACCAATGAAAACCTTAAATTTGAAATCAAAGTAAATTTTGTACCATTTAAGAAATTATAACTTCATCTTAATAACAATTATACATATTTCTACCAGTAGGCTATGGCTATGTAATAAATTCTAGCTAATCCTCCCTGTTCCACCAAAACCACTACTTTTCCCTAGAAAGACAGCCCAATATAAACCATTTTAGTTCCCAAGCCCAGGGAATAGGGGCGCCGACTCTTCATTAACTTCTTCAAGCTGATTATGGGTGTTGAGATATTAGAAGAGGGGTTGGGGGAAGAGTAAATTGATAAGCCTCTGACACTGTCTTCACTGTGTCCAGCTGGAATTTCAGGACATCAGAGGTTCAAGCAGGTCTTCTCAGCTTGCCTCTGTCATGTCTAATCCATATAATTCTGGGAGTTTCTATGAGGGTGTGCTCCCACCATCCTCCCATTTTTGCCTTCCTGCTCTCAAATTTCCCAACATCAGGGAATCCAAACTTTTAGGCACCTAGGCCCTCCACTTCCACTGATGCTTAACCCCTTACCCCATTCCCCCCTTCCAATTACTATGAGGGTGTGCTCCCACCATCCTCTCCTTCCCGCCTCCCTGCTTTTGCAATTCCCCAACACTAGGGAATCCAAACTTTCAGGTACCAAGGCTGTCCACTTCCACTGATGCCTGGCAAGGCCACCCTCAACTACCTATACAGGTGGAGCCATGAATCCCCCCTTTGTGTTCTCGGGCTAGAGATTTTAGAATGGCTACTCCAGCTTGTTTCTTAGAACCATTTGCTTGAAAAATTGTTTTCCAGACTTTCACTCTAAGATATAGTCTGTCTTTGTACTGAGGTGGGTTTCCTGTATGCAGCAAAATGCTGATTCCCATTTATGTATCCAGTCCATTAGCCTATGTCTTTTAATTGGGGAACTGAGTCCATTGATGTTAAGAGATATTAAGGAACAATGATTGTTGTCTCCTGTTATTTTTGTTATTAGAGGTGAAGTTATCTTTGCATGGCTATCTTCTTTTGGATTTGTTGGAAGAGGGTTATTTTCTTGCTCTTTCTAGGGTATAATTTCCCTCCTTGTATTGGAGCTTTCCTGCTATTATCCTTTGTAATGCTGGGTTTGTGGAAAGATATTGTGTAAATTTGGTTTTGTCATGGAATATCTTGATTTCTCCATCTATGGTAATTGAGAGTTTTGTTGGGTATAGTAGCCTGGGCTGGCATTTGTGTTCTCTTAGGGTCTGTATGACATCTGTCCAGCATCTTCTAGCTTTTATAGTATCTCTTGTAATTCTGATAGGTCTGCCTTTATATGTTACTTGGCCTTTCTCCCTTACTGCATTTAATATTCTTTCTTTGTTTTGTGCACTTGGTGTTTTGATTATTATGTGACGGGAGGTATTTATTTTCTGGTCTAGTCTATTTGGCGTTCTATAGGCTTCTTGTATGTTTATGGGCATCTCTTTCTTTAGGTTAGGGATGTTTTCTTCTATAATTTTGTTGAAAATATTTATTGGCCCTTTAAGTTGGGAATCTTCACTCTTATCTATACCTATTATCCTTAGGTTTGGTCTCCTCATTGTGTCCTGGATTTCCTGGATATTTTGTGTTAAGAACTTTTTGCATTTTGTATTTTCTTTGACAGTTGTGTTGATACTTTCTATGGTATCTTCTGCACCTGAGATTCTCTCTTCTATCTCTTGTATTCTGTTGGTGATGCTTGTGTCTATGACTCCTGATTTTTTTCCTAGGTTTTCTATCTCCAGAGTAGTCTCCCTTTGTGATTTCTTGAATGTTTCTACTTCCATTTTTATGTCCTGGATGGTTTTGTTCAATTCCTTCACCTGTTTGGTTGTGTTCTCTTGTAATTCTTTAAGGTATTTTTGTTTTTCCTCTTTAAGGGCTTCTACCTGTTTACCTGTGTTCTCCTCAAATTCTTTGAGAGTGTTATTTATGTCCTTCTTAAAGTCCTCTATCATCATCATTAGAAGTGATTTTAAATCTGAATCTTGCTTTCCTGGTGATATGGGGAATTCAAGACTTTCTAGTGTGGGAGAACTAGGTTCTAATGATGCCAAGTACCCTGGGTTACTGATGCTTATGTTCTTGTGCTTGCCTTTTGCCGTCTGTATCTCCTTAGTGCTATCTGCCCTGTCCCTGACTGGAGCCTGTCTTTCCTATTATCTTGGTTGTATCAGAACTTTGTGGGGTTGGCGTAACTACTGGGGTTAGAGCTGGGGCCCAGAATCTGCTCAGTGCTCGAGTGCAGACAGGATGCTGCCCAGGTTAGAGCTCTGGGAGCCCTGTTTCCTCTGGGTTCTTAGAGATTGGGGGCAAAGCTGCCACCCAAGATCTGCTCAGTGCTCCGGCCCAGACCGGAAGGAACCAGTGCTCCGGGCAGGGAGCGACTTCCTAGATCCTTGTGGGTCCCAGTTACTCCCTGTTTGGGGTGAACGTTGCTTCTGCAACTGCCAGGGTTAGAGTTCCTGGTAGCCCCGCTTCCTCTGGGTTCTGTGTGATTGGGGGCAGAGCTGCCACCCAAGATCTGCTCAGTTCCTGGGCCCAGACTGGCTACATATTTTATCTTGATATAGGTTTTATTTTGTTGCCTACGCTGGCCTCATGCCTGGGTTCAAGTTTTCTTCCTTCTTAATTTTTCAGGTATCTGAGACAATAGTTGGGTTCCACTGTGCCTGGCTCCGAACATTGTTGGATAAACACACAAACATACCGGAAGTGAAAATCGGGCTGATAATTTAAGAAAAGCCAAGGGTTTTGCTACTTACACTTTTGAGACTGTTAAATGTAAAACCAATTAGTTTTTAACATAAAGTACATGATTGTAATCTTGGCATGGTGGTGCAGGCCTGTAAATCCAGCTAGGGGAGACTAAGTTTAATGGCTGCATAGGATGCAGAGTGAGTTCACAGCCAGTCTGAGAAACTTAGTGGGGTCAGGTCTCAAGCTAAAAGTAAAATGAAGGCTGGGTCATAGCTCAGTGAGAGCACTCACTCACGTTAGTCCCTTGGATCAATTCTCAGCCCCACAGAAGATACAAATACCCAAGCACGATCATATGTTAATACCAGAATCATGACCAATATCACTTCCCCTTCTTTGTTTTTAATATTAAAAAAGACAAACTACCAAGGTTAGTGTAGTATCCCGAAATGGGAACTGACTCTTGCTCACACCTCTGGGCACAGCTGTCCTGTGAGAGAAACATAAGAAGCTGATTTAAAAAGCTATAGAATATTTAGTGTTTGTGAATTTTAAATGCAGGACAAATTAGCATTAAGAGTCCTTGAATGTACTTCCATTTTCTAATCCTATTAAAAAAATATATATCATCACCATCACACCCCAAAATAGACTCTGTTTATCTAGTTCTCATAGATTAGTAAATGCCAAGCCAGCATCAGACATACACTCTGGTGGTGTTAAAAGTTTTTCTTTTTTAAATTCCTTGCTCTCTACCCCTTTCCTGTTTTAGGGAGCTAGGCTTTCACACTTGTATTATCTGAAAAAAAAAAAAAAGATGATACAGAAGTTCAAAGGTTCACAAAGGAATTAAATTCCCGGAACTTTATTTTCAAACGCTGAAGTCTGACCTTTGACAATGACTTTGAAAGCATATTAAAGGGAAGCATTGGGCGTTTCTGGTCACAAAGAAAGTAGACAACAAACCTGGGCCAGAAAAGAACAGTTTAAGGGTCTCCCATTTCTGGGATCATATTTTCCACAATGGATTCTGGAGCAGGGTGGCCTGGGATCATTGGATAATTGTTGCAGAGTCTGGCTTGACACTGGAGCAGCAGAGCAGAAATAGCTACAAGGGCTGAGGCAGCTGAGCGTGAACATGACCACAAAAGTTCTCTAGGGGTACAGTTATCTCAGGAACAGTAAACTATTTCCCTTCATCCCCGGAGGGCTAAGGATGTAGGCAAAGGAGATGGGTGTGATGGTGTCTGTGACAAGCTAGTGACTATTCAGAGGTGTTTATGGCAGAAGACCAGATTGATTCTTGCATATCTCAGGGGGTCCTGTGGTTTCACATGATGACAGCCAGCCAGACATTCCGTCCCTGTGGACCCCATATAGTATCCTGGCACCACAGAGATTCACGAGCTCATCTGGAATCCCAGAAGAAGGGAAATGGATGAAACTTTTAAGTGGTTTCTGGCTCTTGGCAGGGTGGATGCTTGTAATAGCAACAACCTTTGCACAGAGGAAGGTTTGCATGAATAAAGATTGTTATTCACTTGGGAATGTGAGCTGACATTCCCAGTTCATGCATAGTACAGGGCTTCAATTTCCCCACTTGAAAGGTAGTGGAACAGTTCCTCTCTCAAAGATTGTCAGGAAGATTAAATGAGGCAAGCAAAATACAGACTTAGACTAGTATTTTATATTTAGTAACTATGATAAAAACATCAATTCATTCTGGCCATTTTAAATTTGGAGGCATATCTAATTTCTCATGTATTACTTTTCTAAGAAGAAACTTAAAAAATACTTTCCTTTAAAAAAAAATTTAAGCCAAATGGGATGGGATTTTGACAAAACGGTGTTATCAAGGGGTTTACGTAATCTTTATGCATTTTTATTTTCATTATTTATAGAATGGCTACATTCCAATGTATCTAATTACAGCGAGGATAAAATGAAAGGAATCATAGGAAGGACTTATATTGTGTCTGGCACACAAGTACTCAGACATAGAAGATAATTTAGCTATACCTCTTATTAGACAAAATTACATACTGCCAAGAGAGTAAGAAGAATCATAAGAAAGCTATTTAAATATGGGCTTTCCAGTGCATAGGGATATTGGCAAATAGAATGTGTTGTTAACAACTGATGTGTGGAGGGAGGCACAAAGGAGAAGCAGTTAAGGTAAAATCTAGAAAGAGCTTGCTAAGGTCTAAGTGTTGACTATCTCCCAAAGCACTCAAAGGCCTGGCCCTAAGGGTGCTGCTAATGGGATCTTTGTGTGGTGGAGCCTAGTTGGAAGTCTACAGATCCTTGGGCATGTAGCCCCCGAGAGGGCTGTCATCCCTTTCTTTTTGCGTTTTACTTTCTGGACATGAAGCAAACAGTTGGACTCTGCCATGTGCTTTTGCCTGGTCCATCAGTCATGGACTGGACCAGAACCCATGGGCTGGGCTGGGCCCAACTGGTATGTGAGCCATTTGTGAGCCAAATTTAAACGTCTCTTTTTAATGAATTTTCTTAGGATCTGGTTATAGGGTCAAGAAGCTGACACACAACTGCAATAGAAATTCCATAAGCAATCATTCCCGTCTTTGCGGGGAGTTTCCCCAGAGAAGCACAGTGCAGTTTTCTCTCTGCTGCCAAAGCTGACTCCTGGTTACTGATGACTTGTTATTTCACTTTTGTGTGTCTGCCTGTGAGCAGAAAGGCAGAGAATTCGCAACTGATCTCACAAAGATCTGTGGTACCACATACTAATTTTGGTGTGAATGTGCCCAGTAATGTTATGCTACTAGCCTTTCTGGCTGGAGACAGCTGGCTATTCAGGGCCCAGACAGTTCTCAGAGAGAACAAAGAACACAGCTGTGAGAGAGGCTCATGACCGTCTAATAATGAAAAACAGATTTTATCCAATTACATGTGAAACAACCAGTCTGGAGACAAAGTAGCTCATCTATTTGGTCCATAGACATAGTGGACAACTTTCTCTGCCTGAAACATCCAAGCCTAGGTACAGGGAGATTAGAGACATCCAAGGACCACTTGGTAGGCCATGTGGAGTCCTTTGAAGTTATCCAACCTTAGCCTGTTCAGTTTGCTTTTCCTTTCCAATGGAGGTCTCACAAAAAACTCTGGTCTAAGGTTCTCTCTTTCTCCTGTCTGTCCTGTAATCACCTTGATGTCTTTCCTGGGTGCTCTGTGTGGGGACCTCTGCCTCTTGTCTCTATGACTGTAAGGAATATTCTTCCCTCTTCCTACCTTGTGCCTCCCTTGTGGCTATGTATGATTTATCATCCGATAAAACAATATAGAGTATCCAGAAAAATGTTTTTCAAGTATAGGGCAATTATGCATGAAGAGAACTTATCATCAGGGAGTTTATGCCATGTGCAGCAAGGTATAAGGTTGACTCATTGGAAATAGTGTCTAGAATCCAGATTGTGTTCATCTGGACTGGGACTCAGTTCTATAGAGGGAATACCTTTTTCTATTTTTTATTTCGTGTTCCCTGCCTTGACTGCTGTAACAAATTCCTACAGTCTGGTGGCTTGAAACAATAGAATTAAATTATCTCATGGTTTTAGAGGCCAGCATCTAAACTCAAAATGTCAGCAGAGTTACTCATGCTCCCAAGGTTCTAGATCTTCTCTTGCCCCTTTGGGCTATTGCTTATTTCTAGTGTGCTGGCAAAACTCTAGCCGTTGCCTCTTTCTGTCCATGGCTACTACACCTCTGTAGTCATTCTCTCTTTCTTACAAAGAGACTCTCCTTGGCTTTTGGGTCTCTCCTAATGATTAAATATGAGCATGGTCTTGATCCTCATCTTTATTGTCTTTTCAGAGACCCTGCTTCTGAATAAGTTGCATTTTAGGTTCCAGGAGGACACATAACTTTTTTGGATACTGTCTCACTATTGTACACCATTCCAAATATATTGGAAGAGGTTTCATTCCATTTCTTCTATGGCTTACAGAAATGCTAGTGTGGAAACAGTCAAGCTGTCTTAATTCCATTTCAGTGGATGACTCAATGACTGCAGAGGTGTAGACAAGGTAAGGGATGTTCAATGAGCAAGTCTAGCAAGGACAGGCGTGATGATTTTGGTCTAGAGAAGAACTTTCCATAGTAGAGTGAGCAGCCAACCTTGGAATAAGGTGGTGTAGTTGAAGTGGGAGGGAGGTGCTTTATGTATTGGCTCAGTTTATTGGAAATGCAGAGCTCTTTCAAGTGGAAATCTAGTTGTGGTAAATTGATCATATGTGTACATACATACATATATGAGATCTGACACACACACACACACACACACACACACACACACACACACACACAGAGAGAGAGAGAGAGAGAGAGAGAGAGAGAGAGAGAGAGAGAGAGAGAGAGAGCTACCACTGAGTTTTAACTACAGCCCTCACTCAGGAATTGGAAGCTATTTTAACTTTACACATTTACTGCTGAGTTGGCACTCGATTTAAAATGAACATAACATGATTTCTTCATGAGAGCCGTCAATATTTTGTAATCAAATTCCCTTGGTGTTTACCCAGGCATGCCCTCCCAAATGTCTGATTGTTCTGTCTCAAAACCAGAAAGATTTCTATGCAACTGACACACCAAATTCCTGCTTTGATGATTTTGGAATTTTGCTTGGCTTGTACTCAGAATGTGTTTATGAAAAGCCTAGGAGAGATGAAAACTGTGTTAGTGACACATGGTAAAAAGCACAGAAGCTATATGGGAACTATGTTAAATACATGAACTCGGAGAATTATGTTTTTCTATCTAAATAACTACATATGTCTGATTGTAATCAGACATCAATTATACAATTAGACAATAATTGTCTAATCTAAGTAAATTACATATAGAATCTCTATGTTCCTTAAATTTTTAGAAAGATGGGATTTTTCTCATATTTTTCCCAACTGAAAGGTTATAAATGTATTTTTTTCACTTGAATCATGGATTAATGGTTTAATGGTAATGGTTTAATAATGTTTTAATGATTTTGTATCAGATGTTTTGTTCTTCAGACTTGGTTATCGTGTTTGTTACTCTTCTTATTGTTGGATGAAATTCCTGATAAAAATAGCTTAAAGAAGTGAGAGTGCATTTTGTCTCACAGTTCAAGGGAATGAATCATGGCTTGGGAGTCATGGCAGAAGATTAAGGGCACTGGTCACCTTGCATCTATGGTGAGAACACAGACAAAGAGGAATTCTGGTGCTTACTTTACTTTCTCCATTTTATTCAGTTTGGGTCCCCAGCCCATGTTATGGTATCCACACAATTGGGGTGGATCATCCTACCTTAATTAACTCAGTCTAGAAACTACCTCACAGACATGCCTAGAAACTGCCCTCTTTGGTAATACTAGACTCTTTCAGGTTGAGAATCAGGGTTAACCACTGCAAATCTATCTCTTGTAAGCTTGACACACAAATATATTAATTTGAAGCCACTCCTAATTTTTGTACCCATAGGCTCATCACCATCTAATAATGACAAAATACATCTAGTCCAATTACAAAACAGTTTAAAAAAAATTTTTAAAAACAGTTTCAACACAGTTTAAAAGTCCAAAATCCAAGTCTTGTCTAAGACTCAAGACAATTTCTTAACTATGACCTACTATTATAAAAATGAACAACAATGTGCACCTTTAATATACAGTGGTGCATACCAAACATTTCCATTTTAACAGGGAAGAATGGGGACGTAGAAAGGGAAGGGCAACCCAAGTCAGACCAAAACCCAGTAGGGAAAACATCAAATCCTGCAGCTTACTGTTTGGCAACTAGGACTTTTGACCAAATCATCTGGGCTCCAAAGGGGTTTATATTAGTACTGTTATTCCAGCTCTGCCACCTGTAGCATACACATTTTTTTCTTGTGCTGTCTCTGTTCTCTGCCTGAAGCTTTCCTTAGTGGCATCTCTGACATCTTGAAGTCTCCACTGCAATGAAGGCTTTCCCTTTCCAGCTTCATGCAACTATTTTTCAGAATCTCCTTATAGGGACTCTAACCCTAGCGCATGTTGGATGGCTCTATCCACTTTTAAGGATCTTGCCGCAAGCCTACATGACTCCCTCACTCTTGCATCTTTCATGCCTACAGAATCAGTACCACACAGATGCTGCTGCCAAGTTCTGCTGCCAGCTCCAGGTGTACTCTGACTCCCTTCAACTATGGCTGTAGCCATGGCTTTGTGCTGCTGACTCTGAAGTAATTCTTCTTTAGGGGATCACTTTAGAGCAAAGAACTAAGCATTCTTAGTTTATGCTCTCTCCTTCCAAATTAATTTGTGTTTTCCAAGCTGGAGGCTTTACTGGGTAGGATCCTGTCCAGGGCACCTTTCCTACTGTTCCATTGCAGAACATGATGGTTATCTTTTATGGTGCCTGTCAATTTACATACTAAAATGCATCTGTTACACTTTGTCCACAGCCTCAGATGTGCTGACATTCCTTTCCTTGTAGGATTCAGTTTCCATGTCTTTCTTCTCTCTTTCCCTGTAGACCTGAGCAAGGGAGTGAGAAGTAGTCATGCTACAGCCTGATCTGATCCTTTGCTCATCAAAAAGTCCATTACTTGAGTTCAGTAGAACTCCTAGTTTTTTTTTTTTTTTTTTTTTTTTTTTTTTTTTTTTTTTTTTTTATCACCTTGCTCTACAGATGATGATGACGTTCTGCTGTTCTTCCTGAATGTTCCAGACCATTCTGACATGGGCAGACAGTAACAGCACATACCTGGACATCTTAGAGGTTGGATTAGAGTTGAGATTGGGACACAGGCAGAATGAAGTCAGCACCTCTTCCAAAACGACCTCTAGCCTTGTCCTTTCGAAAACTTCAGAAGCTGGGTCTCCATTGTTCCCCTTTCCCTTGGCATTCTGGTCTCTCAGCCTCCCATCAGAATGACCCCTTAAGCTCTGCTCACAGTAATCCAGGACTTCCTAATCCTGCACCTGCAAACTCTTCTGCATTCCTCCCACAGAACAGTTTTAAAAGCCTATAAACCATGGGTCAGGTTAATCACAGCAAAGATACCACTTCCTGGCACCTATTTTCTGTACTAGTTACTTAAAACAAAATTATGTGTATGTGCCCGGGCCCAGAAGGAAAAACAGATTTCCTGAAGCTGGAATTCCAGGCAGTTGTTAGCCTCCTGGTGAAGGCTCGAGGATCAAACTCTGGTCTTCTGGAAGAGCAGCAAGTGCTTTTAATTGCTAAGCCAATCTCTCTAGAGCCTGTATTAGTTGTCTTTAATGTTCATTGCTATGTCAAAACAAAAGTGATTAAAGAAGGGCTTCTTTTGGCTCACAGATTGAGGGTACAATCCAACTTGGTGTGGCAGGAATCGGCAGCAGGAGTCTGAGCAGATGGTCCTATTGTAGTTATGTTTAGGGAAGAGAAATTGGCACGTGCACACAGCTCATTTCCCCCTTATTCAGTTGGAGCTTCAGACATGGAAAGATGCTTTACATGTTTAGGGTGGCTGATCTCACCTCAACTAACCCCATCTAGAAATCTCCTCACAGATGTTCCCAGACGTTTGTCTCCCAGATGATTCTGGATCCTGTCAACACATTTTTAGTCAGTCATTACCATTACAGACCATACTGGATCCCAACTCACAAAGACCTGTCTGCCTGTGCCTCCTGAATGCTGGGATTTTGAGTTAAGTTTTACCTTGGATTTTTTTTTTTTTTTTTTTTTTTTTTTTTGAAAAATGTCTTCTACTAAAAAAGGATGTTTTACTTGGCAATATACTTCTAATTGCCAATGATCATTTTAAAAGTTACCTGTGTATTCATCTCATTTATATAGTCTAATAAATTTTATTTTACACAGTTAGAAATATATCTAATTTGGCTTCATCAAATATGCATGAAGTTTATATATTCTGAAAAGACCAAAGTTCTGGTTTAATTTAATTAGCATTAGCAAGAATTTAAATATGAATGTTTTAAAAATGAGCAGCTTTGGGAGCATAAATTATCCAGATATCCGGAAAAAAAAAAGAAGAAGAAAAAGAAAAAAAAAAAAAAGCCACAGCTGGCCAAAGAAATTAGAACAACAGGAGTCAAAAATAACTATGTTCCTAGTTTTTATCACCTGACTCAACAGATGGTGATGAAATTCTACTGCTCTTTATGAGCCTTCAGCCTACTTTAGCCTGGACAGACAACAACAACACATACTTCTCCATCTTAGAGCTTTGACCAGAGTTAACATTTTAATATTGCTGGAGGGTAGCGTTCTCATGTGTGAAACTTGGGGGTGGAGCAAATGCTTTGTATTTATCTGCTAAACATCTCCCATATAACACCTCACTTAATTCTCTTTAAAAATTGTCTCTCTTCTCTCTCTCTCTCTCTCCTCTCTCTACCCCCCTTTGTTCTACCCTTGGAGGGAGTCAGATCCTCTGGAGCTAGAGTTAGAGATATTTCTGAGTCGCCTGCCATGGGTACTGGGAACTGAACTTGGGTCCTCTGCAAGAGTAGAAAGTGACCTTAACTGCTAAGCCATGACTCTAGCCTTCATTTAATTTCTTTAGCAACCTGTGTCCACAAGTACTCTTTTATAGTCCTTTTCTAAAAAAAGAGAAGAAGAGTCATTCACCACCCTTCATATCACCACTGAAATAGAAATCTTGGAGGCTGAGCCAGTGGTATGGAATGCCTTATTGTCTTTGAGCTGCTGCCTGGGGAGTCTGAGAAAAGCACCTGACTAAGAGTTATTACCACAAGGACCATGACTACTACTACTACTTCTTCTTCTTCTTCTTCTTCTTCTTCTTCTTCTTCTTCTTCTTCTTCTTCTTCTTCTTCTTCTTCTTCTTCTTCTTCTTCTTCTTCTTCTTCTTCTTCTTCTTCTTCTCCTTCTTCTCCTCCTCCTCCTCCTCCTCCTCCTCTTCTCCTTCTCCTCCTCCTCCGCCTCTTCTCCTTCTCCTCCTCCTCCTCCTCTTCTCCTTCTTCTCCTTCTTCTCCTTCTTCTCCTTCTTCTCCTTCTTCTCCTTCTTCTCCTTCTCCTCCTCCTCCTCCTCCTCCTCCTCCTCCTCCTCCTCCTCCTCCTCCTCCTCCTCCTCCTCCTTCTTCTTCTTCTTCTTCTTCTTCTTCATATGGTGTCTTTAAGGTTACCACCAAAATAGGAGTTTCCTTTATGCTGTTTTTACTGGTGAATTTGAGACAACCACCAAAGCTTCTGCTTCCTGGAACCATTCCACTTGATGGGACTTTACCTAGGACTGTGTCCAAATAACAAACAGGTGCAGATAGAAGTGGCTGGCAGCCTGCAGACCACCACTACATTGTAATCTTTAAGAACTGTGCAATATTCAGTTACTTTAGCAAATGCTGTTATTTAAAATGTTTGCTGCTCTCTAACTCAAAGGGAAGAGTAGTCCTCACTCATCGGTTAAGTGTCTCCCACTGTAGAGCGAGTGTTCCAAACTGAGTTCTGAAAATACAACCAGGGCAAGGTATTGAAACAAAATTAAATCAGACCAAACTGTAAAAGCCTGAGGCTGGAGGGTGTGGTTCCATAGATGAATGCTTGCCCAAAGCAGACCTTCAGTTCCATCCACTTGGCACAGTAGTTAAACAGAGGGCAGGTGTCACAAAGTAAGAAGAAGTGCAGCTTGGTATTTGGCACTTTATCCCAGGCAAAAGGTTCAGCCAGAGGAGGCTTAGGAAGTTGTGAATGCTCTGGAGACTTGGCTATTGCCCCGGAGATTCCCACATGCGGATGCTGGGTGAAAACAGTCACTTTGTGCTCCCTTAGGAAGATGATTTAGTTTTGATTATGATTATAAGATGCACTGACAAAAAATGACCTGTTTCTCCTAGGTTCAAGCATCAGTTTTATAATATAAGCTGGTTGAAGTTTTGCTTACCCAGAATGGAGTTTTTAGGTTGATCTCCCTCTAATTTTATTTTATTTTTTTAAAAAGCGTAATTCACTCAGGGTGGTGCTTTATAAAAACTTAACATCTAGAGTTGGGGCAGCAAGGCCTCCCATAGGCTCATCAATTACACAGTGCTTCCAATGTTAGCGCTGTAGGTATATCTCTGGCATCTAAAAATAGTACCATATTTTCCCACAAGTGAGAATATTCTTAACTTGTGTATTGATGAACAGATTAGTTTTGCAGCTTCTGGGCTGGTATCAAATTGTTTTGATAAATTTGTACTTTAAAGTTTCAGAAATTTGAACAGAAATCTCAACTGCTATAATCCTAAATATTCTACTTGGTGAACAGCCTCACTTGTTGGCCTTGTAAGGCCGTGGGGCAGGTCGTTGCTGGGCCAGGGAAGTTCCATTTACCTACATTTGTTTTCAGGAATTTTCCCATTTTCTCCCTAGCTGTACTGAATAGAACAACAGTATCTAACACGCTGTGAACCCTAGTCGTATCCCTGCCACTTTCTGAATCTTTTAATCTCCCCAAAGTCTCAGAGTTGAGGTACAATCATTAAACCCTTTAAAAAATGAGAAAACCAAGGCACACAGAGGTCAAGAAGTATTCTCAAAAGTTTGCATATTAAAAAAAAGTTTGCATAATTGGCTAATTTGGTGCCCAGGTTCAGTCTCGGGAGACCATATTCTCCATTTTGACACTATTGAGCCTCAAAGACACGAGCTCTGCAGGTTTATTGGCTTAAAGAACTTGGTTGTGCCAAGTAACTACTTTTCTGACCTATTGGGGCTAACACTAAAAAAACCCACAGGCATCTCATCACTATAATAGCAGACCAGGGGAAGCAGAGGCAGGAGGATTGTGTTGCTGCATTAGAGGTCAGCCTGAGTTTCTTAGTGAGCTTCAGACCAGCCTAGGCTTTAAGGTGGACCGTACTTCAAAACAACAAACAGACAGTGTAGATACTGAGGCAAATCAACTGTTTGTCAACATGTACTCTGAATTCAGGTCTTATTCTGGTTAGAGCAGCCAGGCCTCGCTGGCTGGGATTCAGCTCCTCACTCACCACAGTTGTCCTCATCAGCTTGGTTCCCACAGTCGTCCACACCATTGCAGTGAAGAAGCTGAGGCAGGCACTTGCTGATGTTCCCACAAGGGAAGGAGCCAAGGGGACAACCGACATCCTGTGCACTTCCAAGGGCGACTGAGGGAAGAGGGAGAGAAATGTGACAGCTGGAAAGGGTAATGTAGCATTGGAAAGGTTAATACTAATGCAGCACCCAAGTTAGGTCTGTCACAGCTCCCGCACGGTGTTCCCTTGTCTGGTTAGCGTGGAAACCTGGCATTGCCATTACCAGGGCTATAGCTGCTTTTCAGCGCCTCTGCCTGACTAGGAAGCTCTTACCAGCTTCCTTTCTTAGGATTCTCTTACCAACCCCTATTTCTTTGTCTGCTGTCCACATCCTTCTGAGTGTCAAAGTAGTGAGGATTGAACCTATGATCTATTGCACGCTAGGCAAGCATTCTACCACTAAACTTTGTTTCCAGCTTCCAACTCTGGGAAGGTTTTCTTAGCTCCCCTTTTAATTAAAGGATGCTCACACTTTAACTTCAGTTCTATTTCTCTCTTCTATAAAAAACTTTTAGTTGGTTTTTTTTTTCTGTTTGTTTTTGCTTTGTCTTGTATGATAGTTTTTATATGCTAAGTCTAGAGAGTGGTAATATTAGAAGGTGTGGCCCTGTTGGAGTAGGCGTGTCACTGTGGGTGTGGGCTTTAAGACCCTCATTCTAGCTGCCTGGAAGCCAGTATTCTGCTAGCTGTCTTCAAATGAAGATGTAGAACTCTGAGCTCCTCCTGCACTATGGATACTGCCAAGAAATGAAACCGGAGCTCTCATGGGCATAACTGTTCTGAGAAATGGGTCTGAGTAAACTGAGAGGAAAACAAAGAGGAGAACCAGCTCAGCAGGTGGAGGTAGGTGTGTGTGTGTGTGTGTGTGTGTGTGTGTGTGTGTGTGAGGTCGGGGTGGGGGAGGATGAGCAAGGGCGTGTGTAGAGGTAAGTAGGTTTAGGCTGAGGATGAGGTACCTTAACGAGGTTCAGAGGAGCGCAATGAGCAGGCGTGTGTGGCCTAAGCTGAGATTGAGGAGGCAGACAAGTGAGAAGACTTTGGGTTTTATTTAAAATGCATGAGAAACAGAAGGTGGACCTGGCCCTTCAGCTAGGGAGACCATGTGCTTTCCTAGCATTCTTTTGGCTGCTGGAGCACCGACATAGGTCTCAGAGGGTGAGGGTGGGCTCTCGGCTGCCTCTGAGGAGATTGTGGAGATCCAACTAAAAGACGGTGGAGTTATAGCCTAGGCTGGAGTCACATTTCACACATACAGGTAGAAGAGACAATGGAAGTACCTGGAGCAGCCAGGGGCCAGGATGCACCTTTACTCAGTGTCCTGGGATATGATGGGCTGTGTCGAGACAGTTGGCACATTCTCTCTCAGTTCCATCCTTCACCCTGAGCTTTGACATTCGACATACAGCTTTCTTACTCAGCTCAGCATCAGATCCATTCCCCATCACATTGTTTGTTAGAGACCCACAGAACCATCCCATCACAATGTTTGTTAGAGACCCACAGAACCATCTCCCATCTGCAGCAGCGTTTCCTAGTCTCATACTTCAGTAGTTCCAGGGACCCCTAAGGCACCATTCTCTCTTTTAACCTTTTCCTTGGAGAGCTAGAATTCCAATCTTGCTGGAATTCCTGCCTCAGACTAGACTGCCTTACTTCTAGGTGAGATTCTACTCTTACTAGGTAAATATTTGTCAACTGATAGAAAATTAGTTACTATTTGAAATTATGTTTTTATGAGGTAATGAGTTCTGAATGTCCCAAATCAACTTAAAATTAAATGATATATACCCCTATGAGCACATAATAAAACAAAGAGGACTATGGGAATTTTGGAACTCCAAAGAGTCGGGCACACTAATTTGGCCCTGCTAGACCCCAACTTAAACTAAAAGCAGTTAACCAAAGGCTCTCGGATAGCTCGGCTCTCGAATCCTCTTCCGTATTCTGCTTTCATCTTATGATGACACATGAAAGAACACATTGTAACAAAGTCACTGACATTGTTTGCCTCTTGAAGGGTTTGGAACGGGACATGCTGAATAGGAAAATTAGAGATGCACACAGGGAGTAACAGTTGTCCATAGATACGCGGAAAAGAGTGTGTGGAGTAAACATAGGAACTTAGTGCCTTTGTCTTGAAGCTGGTGAAAGAATGGAAAGGTCCAGATACTTGAGAATATTTGTTTACCCTATTCCAACTTTGAAGGAAACTACATAGGAAGGTAGAAGTAAATTTTAGTCTTTAGAGCTGTTTTTCTTGCACAGGAAAACAGAATTGAGGGTACCTTTCTCCCAATGTTTCCACGCCCACACAAGCAGAGCCTCTTCCACCATCAGAGTCCTCCACTAGAGTGGTGCATTTGTTAGACAAGATGAACCGACACACATCATTGCCTGTCATTTACGGCATAGTTCCTTCTTGGTCTTGGCAAATGGGATTCTGGCATATGTGTAAATGTGCATTCAGCATAATTGTAATGCTAAAACTAGACATAAAACTAGGCTCTAAGACCTGGAGAGATGGCTTTGTGGCTTTGAGCACATTGCTCTTACAGAGAACCTGAGCTCAGTTCCAGGCAGCCATGTTGGGTGGCTCACAACTGCTTATAACTCCAGCTGCAGTGAGAACCAACTGGCCTCTGTGGGCACCTGCACTCATGTGCATTCTGCTGTACAGACCTACACACATGCATCTGCAGCCTCACCCCCACCCCCCCGAAAGAAACCTGGCAGAGGAATCATAACTCCTGTGTCATACACTGTGCTGAGAACAGTGTTCTCACTTGGGAAGCTATCTTCAAATTAATCAGCTCATCATCTCCCCCAACTATTGATTAAACTGCATTAGAAGCTAAGGATTGTGTATCCCAGAACAGAGATACCAAAAGCACATTTGTGTTGACATTGATTTTTAATAACTTCTTAATTAAACTTTAAAAATTGAACTTTAAAGATCAAGATTAAAAATTAAAATAAACTTCTTTGACAACAAACTGTCAATATTCAGCCCCAGCAACTGCTTAAAGTTTAGCTGGATGAGCACGGTTGTCTGTTCACGCTGCCGCTTTGAATGTTCTGAGTCACTTGCTTTGGCGACTACTCTGTTTTTATGATCTTTGTGTTGTTAGCGGTACCAAGGTTAAGCACAGGGCCTCTGGAATGCTGAACATACACTCTGCTGCCGAGACAAATTCCCAGCTTACATCGTATCTCTTAAATTTAAATTTATATTCATTAACGAATACAGATTTTCAATGACAGTGCCATGAAATTAGCCTATTTTCTTAACATTATGATTCAATAGATACATTAGAATTATGTCATAGATATTATGTTATAATTAAAATATAATTAATATTTTATTAGATTAGTGCTAATTTAGAATTCTAAATTGTCAAACCGACAGAAAACTTGAAAATTTAGGATAAAAATCTTTCCATTTCCCTGAACTATGTGAGCATAAAGTGCTCACCTGATATTACCCATAGACACTTTGATATATATTCCCTACAAGCAAAGACATTCTCCCACGGCATGACTTAACCGTCAAAAATCAGATTAACACTGATTTACCATTACCCAGAATCCTCAGCTTCTGTTCAAGCTGTGGCTCCCAAATATCTGTTAAGCAAAAGGGTCTAATTTGGACTTGTCCCTTGAGATAATTTATGTCTTTAGTTTTATCTGGATCCACTTTCGTTGCTTTTAGAAATCATTATTGTGTATGTGTGTATGTAATGTAGGTATGAGTGGGCATATTTACCACAGCACATGTGTGAAGGCCAGCGGACAACTCTGTGGACTCACTAAGTAGGTTCCAGTAACTCATCTGGTGATAAGTGCCTTAACCTGCGGAGCCAGCTTTCTGCCTTCCCTCTCTCAAAATTCACCATGTCTGGCCGTGGTAACAACCTCAAGCTGTCTTCAATTCTCTCAAGCCTCAGTAGAATTCACTGGGTTTGGAGGACTTCCATGCTTTGCGACACTGAATGATATTTATAATCATCTATTTTTCTTGCTGCATCTCTATAATCCACCATGTCTCTGAGTTCTGGCTTTTCCCAGGGTTGGATCATATTTAGAAGCCAAGACAAAGGCTCTGGGTGTACAAATTGCTACTGGGATGTCCCTGTTCCCAGTGTCCTCAGCAGATGGATTGGGACTGTGTAGTTTTTAAGACCTGTGGACACAGACACCTGCATTTACTTATCAGTACAACTCTCAATAATGAACTATGAGCACCTCCCCTACCCACTCCCACTCCCATGGAGACTAAGTTTACTTTTCTCCTTTTAAGTTCCTTTCTCCACTTTTCTAACAGTGAGGAACCTGCTTTCTATTACTTCAATATAGTTATCCTGACAACTTTCCTCCTTTCTGATATATAAAAATGCAAATAACCATTATCGTTAGAAATACAGATTTTCTGTGGTAGAAATGAGATGGTGAGATACATTAATTATTGTCCCATGTTACTTATTGATTTAGTATGCTTTTATTTCAGCATTTTTATTGACTAAGCACACCTCCCCCCATACCCCAGTCTCCTGAATTACCACTGGTTCTTTTATTAGTAAATGTCTCCAAGACATTTTGATTTTATATCTGTATGACTCATGATTTTTATCTCTTAATTCCTCCAACTCTTGTTAAATTATCCTTTAACAGGTGTGGGGATTTACTTGGAGTTCCAAAGTTGATATTTTGAGCTGAAGACATTTGAGACTCAGCAGATGGAGAGATATGCCTTCTCTGAGCTCATTTATCTAACAGCAGAAACTTCTGGGAACTAAAGCTGGAGTTGACTCTTTCTTTGGGGTCAGTCTACTTCCAGGAGAGAGGACAAAGGTAAACCTCCCATTAAGTTCATTTCTTGGGTGTATTCACAGGCCCTTAGTGGTTTTAATGAGAATGGTGCCCAAGGCTCGTATATATGAAAGTTACCAGGTAGTGGAACTGTTTGAGAAGGATTAGGAACTGTGCCTTGTTGGAGGAAGTATGTCACTGTGGATGGCCTCTGAGGTTCCAAAAGACTCTGTCAGGCCTAATGTCCCCTTCCCTGCCTGTTGACTGTGCATCAGGATGTAAAATTCTCAGCTACTATTTTGCCTTTCTGCACCCTACCATGATGATAATGGACTAACTCTCTAAAACTGTAAGCAAGCTCCAATTAAATGCTTTTTTAAAATAAGAGTTTCCTTGCACATCATGTCTTTTCACAGCAATAGAACAGTGACAAAAATAGTCCCAAAGAAAGGATAGAGACCCATATCAAATACACATGGATAGACATATCACAGACTTTCTTATTTATTATTTATTCTATTAAAGACCTCTTTGGGAAGCCAGTTAAAAGGACATGTGACTGAGGCCCTGCCAGCTGAATTGCACCACTCCCTGGATTTGGTTCTCCAAGACCCATTCTACTACATTTTCTTCCACCTCCCAAACAAGTGAAAGACTTTATGACAAGAACTTCAAGTCTCTGAAGAAAGAAATTGAAGAAGATATTAGAAGATTTGAAGATCTTCCATGCTCATGGGTCAGTAGGATTAACATAGTAAAATGGCCATCTTACCAAAAGTAATCTACAGACTCAATGCAATTCCTATAAAAAAAATCTAGCTGGGTGGTGGTGGCGCACGCCTTTAATCCCAGCACTTGGGAGGCAGAGGCAGGCGGGTTTCTGAGTTCGAGGCCAGCCTGGTCTACAGAGTGAGTTCCAGGACAGCCAGGGCAACACAGAGAAACCCTGTCTCAAAAAAAAAAAAATCTAACACAATTCTCTATAGAACTTGAAAGAATAATACTCAATTTCATAAGAAAACCAAAAATCCCAGGATAGCTAAAAAAAATTTCTGTATAATAAAAGAACTTCTGGAGGTATCACCATTCCTGATTTCAAACTGTACTACAGAGCAATAGTAATAAAAACTACATGGTATTGCCATAAAAACAGTCAGGCTGATCAATAGAATCAAATTGAAGACCCTGAAATAAATCCACACATCTATGGATACCTGATTTTTTTTTTTTTTTTACAAAAAATTCAGAAATATACAAAGGAAAAGAAAGCATTTTTAACAAATGTCTAACTAGATGTCAGCATGTGGAAGAATGCAAATAGATCTATGTTTATCACCCTGCACAAAACTCAAATGGATCAAAGACTTCAACATAAAACCAGATACATTGACCCTAATAAAAACAAAAAGTGGGAAATAATCTTGAACACACTGGCACTTCCTGAAAAGAATACCAATTGGGCAGGCACTAAGATAAACAATTAATAAGTTTGACGAAACTGAAATGCTTCTGTAATGCAAAGTACACTATCAAAGGACAAAATGGTAGCCTTAGAATGGGAAAAGATCTTTACCAGCTCCATATCTGATAGAGGGCTGATATAAAAACATATAAAGAACTCAAGAAACTAGACATCAACAAACTAAATAATCCAATTAAAAAATGGGGTACAGATCTAAATGGAGAATTCTTAACAGAAGAATCTCAAATGACCAAGAAGCACTTAAAGAAATGCTCAACGTTCTTAGCCATCAGAGAAATGCAAATCAAAATGATTCCGTGAGTTCATCTTACATCAGTTAGAATGGCTAAGATCAAAGAGACAAGTGACAGTTCATGCTGGCGAGGATGTGGAGCATCCTCCATTGCTGGTGGGAGTGCGAACTTGTACAGCCACTTTGGAAATCAATATGGCAACTTCTCAGAAAATTGGTAATCTAATCTACCTCTAGAACCAGTTATACCTCTCTCATGTATACACCCAAAGGATGTTCCATCACACCACAAGGGTACTCATTCAACTATGTCCATAGTAACTTTATTCATAATAGCCAGAAACTGGAAACAGCCTAGATTTTCCTCATCTGAAGAATGGATAAAGAAAATATGGTACATTTATACAATGAAGTATTACTCAGCTATTAAAAACATCATGAAGTTTGCTGGCAAATGGATGAACTCTGAATGAGGTTACCCGACTCAGAAAAACATGGTATATACTTACCTATGGGTACATACTTGCCATAAAGTAAAGGATAACCATGCTACAATCTATAGACCCAAAGAAGCTAAGTAAAAAAGGAGGGCTCAAGGGCAGTGGGAACACCCATGAATCTCACTGAGAAGAGGAAACAGAATAGACATCATGGGTGGATGGGAGAGGGGACTGTGGGGTAGGGAACTGGGTAAGGGAACAGGAGGGATCAGATGGAGGAGAGAGTACTGGGAGAAAATTGAAATAGGGGAGTATGCCTGGGACAAGATAGAAATCTAGGGTGATGGAAACTCCAAGGAATCATTGAGAGTTATCCTAGCTGAGACTCCTCAAAATGGGGGATATGGAGCCTGAACCAGCCTTCTCCTGTAACCAGCCAAGACTTACAGAGGAGAAATTGGGACACCAACCCAGCCTCAAAAGTCTTGGTGTACAATTTGTCCTTCCTATAAGATGTGCTGGGGTAGAGGTGGAGCAGAAATTGTGGGAGTGGCCAGCCAATGACTGGTCCAGCTTCAGACCCATGCCATGAGAAAAAGCCCATTCTTACACTGCCTAGAGGACCAGGAGCCAGAGGTTGGATAGTCCAGTGATCTACAATAGAACCAAACAAATGGACAAAAAGTCAATGAAATGATTCCTAACAATATTTTGCTATAGTCATGGATTGGTGCCTATCATAACTGTTTTCAGAGAGGCTTCATCCTACCACTGTTGGAAACAGATGCAGAGATGCCCGCAGCCAAACATTATTCAGAGCTTGGAGAATCCCTTGGAGGAGGAGGAAGAAGAAGAAAAAGAGGAGGAGGAGGAGGAGGAAGGGCTGTAGGAGCCAGAGAAGTCAAGGACACCACAACATACTGAACCGCCAACCAGGGAGCCTGCATGGAACTGACCTAGGCCCTCCACACATATGTTACAATTGTGTAGCTTGATCTTCCTGTAGGACTCCTAACTGTGGGAGCAAGAGCTATCTCTGACTCTGTTGCCTGCCTTTGGGACCATGTATCCCTACTGGGTTGCCTTGTCTAACCTTAATAGAAGAGGAGGTGCCTAGACTTACTGCAACTTCATATGCTCTGGCTGGTTGGTAGCCATTGAGGCCAGCCTTTTTCTGAACAGAAATGATGGAGGAGTGGATGGGGCTGGGTGGGAGATGTGGAGGAGGAACTGGGGGTGGGGGGAGAAAATGCAGTCTGTACGTAAAATAAATAAATTATATGAATATACATATGCACATATATATGTATATATATAAATAGTTTACAAAAGATTTTTTTGGGAAAGTGAGCTGTAAAGACACTTGCCATCAAGCATGATGACCTAGCTTCCATCCTGGAACTCACAAAGGAAAAGGAGAGAAGTACTCTAGCAAGCTGTTCTCTGACATTCACATGTATACTGTGGCATGAGCATGTGAGCTCTCTCTCTCTCTCTCTCTCTCTCTCTCTCTCTCTCTCTCTCTCTCACACACACACACACACACACACACACACCCTTGTACTTGCTTGTCTGAAACAAAGCTCTGCCTGACTTGTATAATTCGCTCTTTAAAGGACATGTATATTTTCTGTCTTTTGGTTTCTTAGATTTTTTTCTTAAAAAATTATTTGTGTGTGTGTGTGTGTGTGTGTGTGTGTGTGTGTATGTGTGTGTGCCTCTCTATCACATATGCATGGGTGCTGAGAAGGCCAGCAAAGGTGTTGTTGGATATCCTGAGCTGAAGTTACAGGCAGTTGTGAGCTGCCCAGCCATGGTGTAGAGGACAAACTTGGGCTCCCTGGAAGAACAGTATTATTTCTTAATCAGTGAACCACCTCTCTAGCCCCAGCTAATTTTAGTTCTCCTTCCTTCCTTCCTTCCTTCCTTCCTTCCTTCCTTCCTTCCTTCCTTCCTTCCTTCCTTTTTTCTTTTTGAGACACGGTATTGTTATATTGCCCAAGCTGGTTTTGAACTCTTGTCCTCTTACCTCAGATTCTCAAGTATGGTTATAAATAAATAAGCATCACTGTGTCTGGTTCTACATGTGCACTTTAATCATAAAAATGAAATGAAATATATAGGCAGCATTGAAATGCTTTAGAAAAAGTTGACATTTGCTGTATTTAAAATGCATTTTATTAAATTTTTCTAGACTTTTAAGCAAACATTTCAAGCATGTAAAGTAAAATTAGTTTACTTGTAAGATTCTCTTCAAGCAGTAGTTCAATATATCTGTGAAGGGGACTGATTGTTAGAAGGAGCTCAGTTCATTTAACTTAAGCTGAACTTCAAAAGAGAGTGAAGATGATTTCTCATCTTAGAAGATTATGAGTAGAATAATAAGATCTGAAAACGGAAAGGTTTCAAGGGTAGTAGGCATTTAGGTTTGTATGCGTAATGAACTCATTATTTTTAGATGTAAGTGTGGCTGGCACTGTTGATTTGCTGATTAAGTGGTGATTCCAGAACACCCACCCCCTCACTTCCTGCCCCTTGAAGAGACTGGAAGGAACACCTGCCCTAGCTTTCTTGCTTTCAGGCAGCTACAATGCACTCTTCTCACCACTGAGACTGCATGGACTCCCTAGGAAGTCCCAGAGAAGCTAGCTTTCCTGAAACAAGAACAGATCCACTGTTCTTATGCTTTCCGTATTCCAGCCTCCAACAGGAGATGGTATGCAACCCAACCACAGCAGCCTCCTTACAACTGTGATTTAACAAGCACTGGAAAACCAAGGAAACTAACAGATGCTGAGATGCACCCAACCTTAGAATCACCAGCCCACCAGACTCTTTTCAATGAGAAGAATAAACCCTTTTATTTTACATTGTGGCAGGATCAGACTTTTTTTTTTTTCTACTAATAAATTTACCTCTAATGATCTGGGTAGGTGGCACATGCCTTTAATCCCAACACTTGGGAAGCAGAGGCGGGTGAATCTCTGTGAATTTTAGGCTGGCCAGTCTGGTCTACAGAGTGAATTTGAGGACGGCCAGAGCTATATAGAGAGATCATGACTAAAAAAAAAAAAAAAAAAAAAAAAAAAAAAAACCCCAAAAAAACAAAAAAAAAAAAAAAAACAAAAAAAAAAACCAAAGCAAACCAACCAACCAACCAACCAACCAACCAACCAACCAACCAACCAGAAACATGTGTCGTTTTTCACCAAGTTTCCCTTCAAAGGTGTAAAATCTCAGATTGTCAATGTATTTGAAAGGACAGCAGGCCCATCAAGGAGACTATGGAGGCTGCAACACTGAAGTAGCAGGAGGCTGTACAGTTGGTGGGATCCTTACTAGCCTGATTCGATCAGGAGAGATTGCAACTATTACATCTTTCCTGGTGCCTAGCCAGATGGAAGCAAAGAAACACCGTGGGCAGATTGTGGGCCTGGCATGCAGGTGTTCTGTTTAACAGGATGGATCTCAGCAGCCCTGCAGCCTCCAGTTCACATTCTCCACAGAAGCTGGGGAGGAGCAGCTAAAGGAGAGCATGGACCCTTCTGCTTCCTGCCAATACCATGCCAGCATCCCAGGTTATGGAGCAGAGAGCTTGCCTTTCCTCTGGGGGAGAAAAGTTGCACTAAATATTAAAACATTCTGCAAGTTTTATAACTTGGTTTTCAGTGAATGAATAGTCACAGTTCTCAGGTTCCTTTGTCTGATAGTAAGTTTTACTTGTCATCCAATTTTATGTATCAAGCTTATACCAATTCATATTCTAGAAGCAGAGGAAAGAATTTAACATGACTGTAGAATTTTATAGGAATGTTAATTTTCTACTGAAAAGACAACTGCATCTTTACCGGCTTCCTTCTGTCCCAGTTTGCAAGTTATAATCTTGCACTTCATATTAGAAAATAAAAACAATCTCTCTTTCTTAATACACAAGCCATTGAGAATCTGTGGCCGCTTGTTTTATATTGGATGCTTAATTGTCATACAGACATTTGCAAAGCACACCTGACCCCAGTATGGTGGAAGAAAAGCAGTGAGTGTTGGGACTCTACGGACTAGGGGCCCGGCCTTCATCTGTCACTTCCACAGATCTGTGAGTTTATGAATGCCTTGACCTTAGCTTTCATTATGTGGAAAATCAGCAGTCATGGTTACAGTAATTAAATGGGTTTCCTTCACGCTAATAGTCTCTCTTCTGCTTCATGTCATACCATATAGTTAAATCTAGGTTTAGTATATAAAAGAGAAAATACAGTTTTGTCTTTTTATCTCCCATGAGCCTCTTTTATCTTTTATTCTTTCTCATTTTTTTGATCGCTTCTTCCATTCTTTCATTCTTTATGTCTTACGTGTATGTATGTATGTATGTATGTATGTATGTGTAATAGTTAAATCTTGATTCTGCTTATGAGACATGTGCTGTTTGTCTTTTTGAGGCTAGGTTATTTTATTTGAGATGATGACCTCCAGTTCCACTCACTTTACTGAATTACACAATTCCATTCATCTAGTTGATGTTTTTCTTTATCCATTAATGGTCTGAATCTTTACCTTGGCTGCTGTGACTAGTGTTGCAACAAACATGGAAAACATGGATGTTCAGGTGTCTCTGTGGTACACTGACGGTTCCTTTGGGTATATGCCCAGGAGTAGAATGGGTTAGTCATATGGTAATTCTATTTTTGTTTTTCTGAGGAACTGCCACAATAATTGCAAGTTATTCCAGTTCCTATCAGCAATAAATAGGTGAGAATAACTATTCTAATTGGGTTAAGATAGAATCTCAAAGTAATTTTAATTTGTAGTTGCTTGATGATAAGACTATTGGACATATTTTTTTCAAGTACTGGTTAGCCATTTGGCTTTCTTCCTCCCTCCTTCCTTCCTTTCTCTCTGTCTCTGTATCTCTATATATATTTATGCCTCTCTCTCTCTCTCTCTCTCTCTCTCTCTCTCTCTCTCTCTCTCTCTCTCTCTCTCTCTCTTTCTCTCTCTTACTCTCCTCAATATGGCAATGAGGGCCTGGAGGATTTTTGGTGAGCTATTGGTGTTGGGTATACTTTGGAAGTCCAAGATTTCTGGTTATATCAAGAAAGGAATACAACAGTGGCAACAATGTAGACGAATTTGACAAGAGCAACTTCCAGATTCTTGACCTCTCTACTGTGAGGCAGCCACTGTTATACTACTTAGACCTTATTATGTAAACAAATCTAACAATCCTCTCTCAGTTAGTAATGTTCCTCCAGAGAGTACTGACTAATACATCTTCCTGGAACTCAGACTACTGGTAGTCACGATAACATATGCCTGGAAAAAACCTTTGATTATCAGAATGTAGAGTGTGTTACTGACATCTAGTAGGTAGAAGCCAGGGATGCAGATAAACATGTTAAATTCACAGGACAGTTTACCTGTCCTAAAATCTCAGAAAAGCTTATGATGAAAGATGCTGAACTAGGTGCAGAGTGGCTGGCTTTCTATCATTGCCACAAACTATGTGAAAAAAAAAAAAACATCCTAAAACAGAGAGAAAGTTATTTGGTTCAAAGTTTTGGAGTGTCAGTCCATGGCCATTGGCCTGTTGCATAGGTCAATATATCATGGTGAAGTGCATGACAGAGGAAGGTGCACACCTCATGGCAGCTAGTCAGCAAAGAGGGAGAAGTGCTGGGGTCCTGACACCCTCTTCAAATGCATATCCCCAATGCCCTAACATTCTTCTATGAGGGCATTCTTCTATGAGTAAGACGACATTACTTCCTCTTAGTGCCACTGTCTGGGGACCAGCCTAACGTACACGGCTGGGAGACACTTTTGAACCACAGCAATTCATGATAGAAATATCTTCAGACTTCTCATTATAGAACAGATAGTTAACTATTTTCCGACTCCTTGTCTTACTGTTTAGATTTTATAATTGATCTCAAGAGAATTCAGAAGTAGCTGGACACTAGCAAGTAGGGGACAAGGACAGTTGCTTTGCTCTTTTGAAAGCAGTGATGGTTTCTGTTCTGGATGACTGTCTTGGGAAAGAGACTGTATTTATGTTAATGTCATTAAGTTTATGTCATTAGTGCCAGAGAGGCATATTCATGTTAGTGATAAAGAATCATTTCTTAACTGTGAGGATTATTAAAGAATGGGCTGAGTTACTGAAATAGTTTCAGAGGTTTTAAAAAATTTGACAATTCAAGTATGTCCTGTTCAAGAAAAAGACAACCACAGAATATTTTCAGGAAGCATGCATTGGCTCCACAAACCTATGAATAACATCAACAGATATTACAGGGAACTTGAAGAATATTTTAGACTTTGTATGAGATTTTTGATGTGTGTACTGTGATTTCACAAAACACCTTGATGTGGTAAATCTTTATTGAGTGACTAAATGTCTGACCAGAATAGTAAATATTTTTGAATATAATTTTTGTTAATTTAGAGAAGTTGGAATTCATACCTAACTAGACTTAAAGCATGACTCTACTTTGTGGGGCCTAGGAAGCATGTTTGGCTCAGAAAAGTGAGGCCCTAAAGCAATAGTTCTCAATTCGTAGTTTATGACCTCTTTGGCAAACCTCTAGCTTCAAAAGTATTTACATTATGATTCGTAATAGTAGCAAGATTACAGTTATTAAGTAGCAATGAATTAGTCTTATGGTTCGGAGTCACCACAACATGAGGAACTGTATTAAAGGGTTGCAGCACTAGGAAGGTTGAGAAGCACTGTCCCAAAGTGAAGTCAGAAGCAGGCTTGGAAGCCCAGGTTCTGCTTTTCTCTTGCTTTCCTGCCTCTCATCCCTTTTCTTTCTCTTCACTAGACAAGCCGTAGAAACTGGAATTCTTCTTCCCTATGGTAGGTCATAGAAACCAGAACTTTTCCAAAAGTCAGTAACAAAATCAAAAATGACTGCCCTGACTTTCCCTTGCTTTTCTGTGTGAGTACTGGCCATAAAGAGCTTCTTTGACCTGCCCTTGTCCCACAGTAGGTCAGAGATCTTCTGAGGGATGCCTGCTCTACTTGAGAAGAAGAAATGCTTAACAGAGAGACCAAGAAGAGCTCAAGCATACAGCTTTTCTGGATCTCCACCCCACCCAGCCCTCTCCCTCAGATCAAACCCTTTCCAGGTAATCACATTTCCACAGAGCTGTCTATATGTCAATAAACCAATAGACAAAGGCAGAAAATTACAGACCAATTTCCCTTATGAGTAAGATACAAAATTTCTCAATAAAATATTTGCAAACCTAATCCAGGAACACATTAGAAAAAGATTATCCTCTATGATCAAATAGCTTGATCCCAGAGATGAAGGGATGGTTTAACATATGCAAATTCATAAACACAATCTGCCTCATAAACAGACTAAAAATAAAAAAACACACAATCATTTCAAATGCAGGAAAGACCTTTGACAAATCCAAATTAGCTTCATGCCATGAGTCCTGGAGATACTAGGAATAAAAGAGACATACCATAACATAATAAATGCAATTTACAGCAAGCTCACAGCCAATCTTAACCTAAATGCATAGAAACCTAAAGCATTTTCACTAAAAATCAAAAACAAGGATGTCCACGCTCTGCCCATCTATTCAATATAGTACTTGAAGTACACACACACACACACACACACACACACACACACACCCAGGATAACTAAAACAAAAGAACTGTTGGCAGTATCAGCATCTCAGGTTTCAAGTAATATTACAGAGCTACAGTTATAAAAAAAAAAAAAACAGCTTAGTATTGACATAAAAACAGTCTTGTTGATCAATGGAATCTAATTGAAGACCTAGATATAAGTCCACACATCTATGGACACCTGATTTTTGACGAAGAATTCAGAAATACACGCAGATAAAAAGAGACAGCAACTTCAATAAATAGTGATGGTCAAACTGGACTGCAGCATGTAGACTCGAAATGGATCCATATTCTGCATTACAGTCAACTACAAAGTGGATCAAACACCTTGAGATAAGGCCAGGTTAGCTGAATCTGATAGAAGCGAAAGTATGGGATAGCTTTGAACTCACTGGCACAGGAAAAGACTTTCTGAATAGAACACTGTTAGCACAGGCACTAGTCTCATTTATGATGTCATAAATGAGACATCATAGAAAGTTTCTGTACAGCAGCCTATAGAATAGGAAAAGATCTTTACCAACTATACATCCAACAGAGAATTAATATCTAAAATATATAAAGAAATAAAAAAATATAGACATCAATAAAACAAGGGATGGAGAGCTGGCTCAACATTTGAAAGCTGCTTTTCCAGAGAACCTGGGTTCAATTCCCAGCACCCACATGGCAACTCACAACTGTCTGTAACTCCAGTTCATGGGATCTAACACCCTCAAACATACATACATACAAACAAAACGTACATAAATGTACATAAAATACATTACAATGTACATAAAATAAAAATAAATTAAAAAGAAAACAAGTAACCCAATATAAAAATAGGGTATTGCTGGGTATTGGTAGTGCATGCCTTTTATCCCAGCACTGGAGAGGCAGAGGCAGGCAGATCTCTGTGAGTTCAAGGCCAACTTCGTCTACAGAGTGAGTTCCAGGACAGGCAAGGAGAAACCCTGTCTCTAAATAAATAAGTAAATAATCAAATAAATAAATAGGAGATAATTTTTAGAAGCACAAATAAGACATGTTCAACTTCCTTAGTCATCAGGGAAATGCAAATCAAAATCAGTTACACCATTCAGGATGGCCAAAATCAAGTCAACAAGTGATGAAGATATGGAGTAGGGGAACTCTCATCTATCGCTGGTGGAAGTCTAAACTTGTACATTCATTATAAAAACCAGAGTGCTGGTTCCTCAGGAAGCTGAGAATAGATCTACGTCAAGATCCAGGGATATCAGCCACTCTTGTACATATACCCAAAGGACTCTGACTTCTACCCCAGCAAAAATCCTGAATCATGTTCATAGCTACTTTATTCATAATGGTCAGAAAATGGAAACAGCCTAGATGCTCATCAACAGATGAAAAGGTAAAGAAAATGTGACACATGTGCACAAGAAATATTGCCCAGCTGTTTAAAAAATGAAATTCTCAGATAAATGGATGGAGTTAAAAAAAAGTCATTCTGGATACAGAAAATGTAGTACATTTACATAATTGAGTACTACTCAGCTATTAAAAACAATGACTTCAGGAAATTCACAGGCAAATGGACGGAACTTGAAAATATCATCCTGAGTGAGGTAACCCAGTCACAAAAGAACACACATGCTATGTACTCACTGATAAGTGGATATTAGCCCAAAAGTTTGAAATACCCAAGATACAATTCACAGATTATATGAAGTTCAAGAAGAAGGGAGACCAAAGTGTGGATGCTTCAGTACTTCGTAAAAGGGGTAACAAAATACTCACAGGAGGAAATGTAAAATGTAGGGCAGAGACAGAACAATAGGCCATCCAGAGACTGCCCTACCTGGCAGTTGCCAAATCTGGATGCTATTGCAGATTATGGGAAGTGCATGCTGACAGGAGCCTAATATAGCTGTCTCCTGAGAGACTCTTCCAGAGCCTGACAAATACAGAGGAGGATGCTCTCAGCCAGTCATTGGACTGAGGGTGGTGTCCCCTATGGAGGAGTTGGCGAAGGAACTGAAGGAGCTGAGGGTGTTTGCAGCCCCATGGGGGGAGCAACAGTGTCAACCAGCCAGACTCTTGGGGACTGGACCACCAACCAAAGATACATCTCCATGTGGAGGGACCCATAGCTCTGGCTGCATTGTGGCAGAGGATGGCCTTGTTGAAAATAGGTGGGAGAAGCAGCCTTTGGGCCTGGGGGTGTTCGATGCCCCAGTGTGGGGGAATGCCAGGGCGGGAAGGCGGGAGTGGTTGGGTAGGTGGGTGGGTGGTGGAGAGGCAGGGGGTTGGAGGATAGGATGGGGGTTCAGGAGGAGAGACGTGAAAGGGGGGGACTGACATTTGAAATGTAAACAGAGGAGGTGTCCAATAAAAGAAAATAAAAAAGAAAATAACAAAACAAAACAAGACAAGACAAGACAAGACAAGACAAGACAAGACAAGACAAAACAAAACAGTCATTCTGGGTGAAACAACACTGACCCAAAAGACAAATATGATATCTGTTTCATGGATTTTCGCTTTTAAGCCTTTGAAAGGCATGCTGCAATCCATATAACCACAGAGACTAGGTATAAAGTAGGTGGGGAGGGACGTATCTCCCAAGGAAGGAGAAATAGAATATATAGCTAGGGAGAGACAAGGGGAGGGGACTGGAACAGGAGGAATAGATGGGGATGATAAAAGAAGAGGGGGTCAAGGGAGACGATATGGGAAGGACAAGTAATACTGAAAGGTCTAATGCTAATAAGTGAGAGGTCATATGGAAACCTACTATTGTAGAAGCTACACACACACACACACACACACACACACACACACACACACACACACAGAGCCCAACCAAGTGAAATATCAAGTGCCAGAAATGAGTTACATCTAATTGAGTTGCTGGCCAAAGAGGCCCTATAGAAATGCTCAAAGAGCTCAGGCTAGTGCCAGGGCTATGGGTTGTTCTCCACAAATTGATGGTGAGGCCTTCTTGCTGAAGACTATACTGATACATTTCATTCAACATGGAGAAGTCAGGTTGGTGCCTTACTAGAACCTTCAGTCCTACTGACTAATGTTCATGGTACTCTTCATGTTATCCTCAGGGAAAGGTAACCACCATCCTAGCCACAGACCCTGCAATGTGCATCAGTATCCTGCCTGTATGCTATGTGTGACAGTAACACCAGTGGTACAAACATTGTGGGAGTAACCAACCAATATCTGATTAGATTTCAGGCCCATTCCATGAGATGGACCCCATGCCTGACAGTATTTGAGTGGCCTGGAACCTACGTCTTGATTGACAATGGACCCAGAGGGAAATCAAATAGTATTGCTCTGCTGAAGGAAATAGCAACAAAATGACTCCTAAGAACTTTCTGCTACACCCATAGATCAGCGTCCTGCCACACCACCATCAGAGAAACTCCCTCTTGCTGTAGATGGGAACTAATACAGAGACCCACAACTGGACAATGTACAGAGATTGAGAGACCTTGGAACACTTAGTTCGAAATGGGATGTCTCTATCAAACCCCTCCCCTTAGGGCTCAGGAGTCTATGAGGAAGAGGAAGTGGAAAGATTGTAAGAGCCAGAGGGTATGAATGACACCAAGGAAGCAGAGTTTTCCAGACACAACAGTACTGACACACATATGAACTCAGAGACTGTGGCAGCATGCACAAGACCTGCACTGGTTCAAGTCAGACAGGTTCCCATCACTAAGAAAGGAAGTGGACACAAGTCCCCATCTCCAACCCTAAAGCTGTCTCCAATTGACCTCATCTTGTTAAGGAAAAATTAGTTTTTCCCAGTGGAGTCTCACTGGGTATATAAACCACACTTAAAGGTAAGACCCCACAGCCAGTCGTAGATGGCCAACAAAAATTATTACTTTTTGATTTTTTTCTCATATAACATTGCTTGGGTGTTAAAAAAAAATCTAGCTAATCTTCTGTTTGTGTGTTTTAACATCCAATCCTATGTTTCTATGTGTATGTGTTGTGTGTTTGTGTGTATTTCTTGTTCTTTTTCTTTCCTTTTTTTTTTTTTTGGTCTGTTCTAAAGAGACAGAGTGAGAGAGAGATCAAGAAGGTAAGGTAAAGTGTTGGTCAGGTGGGGAAGTGGGGAGGGTCTAGGAGGAGATGAGGTAGGGAAACAGTGATCAGCATATATTTACAGATTTTTCAATTAAAAAAAGTAAAAAGAAAAGAATTTTTTAAAAAAATTTTTTGTTTTTGTTTCTTTTGTTTGTTTGTTTGTTTTTTTGCTCCTCTTTCCTACTTCACTTAGATTCCTATTTCTTATCTCCTGTATCGGAATGTGTGACTGTGACAGAGTCCCACGCCAGTGTCTCTGACAGACTCCTGTTGGCTTAGCTTTACTTGGGAAGTTCCTACAATTTTTCTGAATAGAATATCTATCTACCTTGTGGAGGAGGCCAGGATGCTTTTAGGCCTAATTTATTTTTATTCTATGTCCTGTGGAGTTCTGTCACTTTTTGTTAGCTTTTCGCCCCTGTATTCTCACCAGCCACTCACTTGTGTCATTAACCTGTCTGGCTCTGTGATATCATCACTACAGTTCCAACCTCTTAATATCTGGGTCTGCTGCAGCTGACGACAGGGGCATGGCTCAGTCCTCCATGTAAAGAGTGAACAGAAATGCTCTGACCGAACACAAGTTACCTTCTCTTCTCTCTTTGTTTTTTAATGTCTGGGAGGTTAAGAGCCAGTTTTTAAGAGTTTAGGATATATAAAAAAAAAAAAAAAAAAAAAAAAAAAAAAAAAAAAAAAAAAAAAAAAACAGACAAACCCTCAATTGTGAGATGTCCTCCATATTAATCCAGGCTCACTATTTGTACTATAAACACACAAATACACTCATTTCCCAATACAGAGTAGCTGAGATTTCTGTGCTTTGTGCTTTTGTATTTCTAACATGTCTCAGGCTTTGGTATTCTTACACCACCAAACTGTCTCATTCCATTTCTTCCCATTGATGTGGGAATGGATAGTTCCACTGATCATCCTGCCGGAGCAGCCAGAAAGTAAGATCCAAACCCAAGGGCACTTAAGTTATATTTCTTCTCAATACCTTTTCACCTAACACTTAATTTCTACTCTTACTGTCTCACCACCACTCCAATCTGTACTGTACTAGTTCATGTCCAGGAGACAAAAAGGCAGTGTCTTCCTTTTGTTTACTACTTAGCCGTATAGTCAAAGTCTCCCTGAGCAGCCATAGTGACAACCTTTTTCCCTAAGGAGTGTGTCTTCAATAAATTATCATTAAATTATTAGTAGTATTATTACAATGCTGGAGTTTGAATCTTGAGCCTTTGCACATCCTAGGCAAGCACCTTACCACCAAGCTACATCCTTAATCCTTATTTAAAAAATAATGTATTTCTAGGTTGTTTACATTTGTGTACCTTGTGTATGTAATTGCGATATAATGACATATATAGAGTAGAAAGGTTAAATCAACTCAAGAATTTATTTGTTTGTTTGTTTTTCATTTAAAACCTGTGCTAGGTGGTTTCCAAACATATAACACACTTTTACTAACGTTGGTGATTGTGCTTTATAATAGATCTGAAACAAATTTATCCTACTGGAATATTCACGTCTTGGCCCGTATGCTCCCTGTTCCATTACTCTGGTGCCCACCATTCTACTCTCTTCTTGTGCTTATCTGACTGTTGTAAGTTGCATACACCAGTGTGACTATGTAGATGTATCTTTCTGTCTTTGACTTATTTTACTTAGCAAAATGTCTTCTAGGATCACCCACATTGTCACAAATGATAATATTCCTTTTTAAAAAATTTTGTAAGTTTGTTTGTTTGTTTGAGAAAGGGTTTCTCGGTATAGCCCTGGCTGTCCTGGAACTCACTCTGTAGACCAGGCTGTCCTCAAACTCACAGAGGTCAACCTGCCTCTGCCTCCCCAAGTGCTGGGATTAAAGGCATGTAACACCACCTGGCTTGCAAGTTTATTTTTAAAATTGATTATTTGTATTCATAACATGTGTGCAGACACACATGTCATGGCTATATCATGAGGTCAGAGACAAACTTTGAGGAGTCAGCTTTACATGGGTTCTAGGGATGGGACTCAGATTGCCAAGCTGTAGTGGAGGGTAAGCACCTGTACTCACTCAGCCATCTCCACAGCCCAAGATTTCATCTTCTTTTAATGCTCTGTTTCCCCATGAGCTATGGACAAACCATCAGGATTGCAACCCACCTTTAAAACCTTTCAGTTCCTCTCATTTACTTTTTGCTCCGGAAGGTGCATGCTTTTTCATGGTTTGTACCTTTGACTTAGGTAAGCAGGCTGAGCATGCTCCATGCCTGTTTTACTTCACCGTTGTTACAAGGCTGTCAAACACGATGAGCAGCATCCTGATTCTATGAGTCCACAAGACACAGCTCAGAGAAGCAAACTGCTCAGGGGCCACAGAACTTGTCAGTTAGATTTAGACTTACATCTTATTAATAGATTTAGACTGACATCTTATTAAGCATTCTTTACATCATTCTTTACATGTATGAGATATCTTTGCCTCCCCACTCCCCAGTCTTACCTTCAAAAATCAAGGCTAATTTTGTTTTCTAATTCTTGCCTATTTATCATCCTGTAAACTCTCTGTCCACTCTCTGAAAGCCTTCATTGCAAAGATAAGAAAAAAGTCTGTTTCTTTTCATCTGTTTACTCGGTGATTTTAAAGGTACTTTCCCTCCAGGTCCAAAGTGGGGGCATGGAATCCTGAATCAAAACAAACCTCTTATTATTATTTCTCTACAGAAATGTTGAAGATGCAAACCCTATAGTCCTGACTCATGGCTCATGTGAAACACTGGCTTTCTTGAAGACAATAGCTTATGAGCATAACTTCTTTGTAGAATATTGAAGATTTGAACTTTATAAACATGAAGGATGTGGAATAGCAAGGGTAGAAAGGCCTGTGACCCTCTGGGGTTGGCTGAACTGCAGACTTGATGCTCCCACAAACATGTGAAAAAAAAAATCTTCATTTAAGTTGGTGCTGCTTGTAACCACTGATCTGATCAAGGGTTCCCAATGGAGAAGTTAGAGAGAAGACTGAAGGAGCAGAAAGGGTTTATGACCCCACGAGGAAAGCAACAATAGAAAGCAACAATACCATCCAACCAGAGCCCCCCAGGGTCTAAACCACCAGCCTGGGAGCACATAGGGAGGGACCCATGACTCCAGCTGTATATGTAGGGGAGGATGGCCTTGTCGGGCATAGGTGGGAGAGGAGATTCTTGGTCCCATGAAAAACGAACACAGAGTATGTGGGGAATGTGAGGGTGGGGAGGGGGTAGTGGGGGTGGGGGGGTAGGTGGGGGCACAGCCTCATAGAAGCATGAGGAGGGGGATGAGATAGGAGGTTTCTGGGTGGTGGGAGGAAGTGGGGTAAGGGGATAAGATCTGAAATGTAAATATAATACCCAATTAAAAAAAATTAAAAAAAAAAGTTGGTGCTGCTTGGTATTTCTCTTTGTTGCATCTAAAATGCATTCCCAACCAATCTTGAGGGGATTGATGGCAATCAGATTCCTTCCTTGAGGAAAACAATGGAGTGGGTTTTAAATAAAAGACTCCTAAAAATAATTGTCTCAAGGCCAAGGCAAGTAGTTGGATTAGAGAGGATCACGCTTCAGCAATGATGCTGTGGGCTATGGAGATGGCTCAATGAAGATGCAAAGATGAAGCGTTAAGTTTGGATTCCCAGCACTTACATGAAAAAGCTTGGTGTGGTAGCTTATGCCTGTAACTCCAGCAGTATGGGAGATGGCCAGAGACAGTGAGTCCTTGGATTAACCTTACCTCATCAAGTTCAATGAGAGACCTTGTTTCCAAAAATAAGGTGTGGAGTGAGTGAGGAAGACACCCAACACTGATCTTTGGTCTCTACATGTGTACAGGTTTAGCTGTACACACATGTACACAGAAACACCGTCACTCCACAAAATAACTTTGAAAGCTAGAGGAGACGAGTCATGTTTCACAGTGAATGTCAGCTGAGAACAATTAGAAGACCATGGACATGGAAAACAGGAATTCCCATGAACCATGGTTTAAAAGGTAAAACTGAGGCAACTGTGAAGAGTTGCTATAACTCAACATGCAGTTTTACTCTGACTAGTTTTAGGACAGCTTTCCAGCGGTCTGTGTTTCCAGTGGATGTACATGTAATTCTGTATTATAAAGGTGCTTGGATCAGACAAACTCAAACTGAGGAATATTGCATTATATACAGTAAGCAGCCTGAGTTTTTCAATATTATTTCTGGATGTATAAAAAAGTTCAAAATAAGTTTGGTAAAGTTTTTTTTTTTGTTTGTTTGTTTTGTTTTTTTTTTTTTTTTGAACAGTCATTTTTATTGGAGGCTGAAAGTGTTTTTTTTCCAAAGTTTTCTGATTATCAGTGTTTGGAGATGACTTTAATCCTATCCACCTTGAGTTTGGGCTGTGTACACTAGCTTTGAGGAAATAGAAAATGGCCCAGGCATCATACATGTATGTATGCTTTAAATTCTCTTGAGAAGTCTCAGTATAAAATAGGAAGACTTTATATGCTAGGAATAATGTTTATAAGACAGTTTATTTCACCTTATGACTTGGAATGTGTGATTTTAGAAAAACTTACGAAAATGGATCTATCTCAGAGACACATAAAGGCCATGAGAGCTATGGTGTGAACTGGAGATCTTGGCTGCGTGTCCTTGGGTCACGTAGGGACTAGGACCCTACATGGGACCTGGTCTAGGGCCAGGGAGTGTCTACAGGCTACAGATTAGGTGGCCAGAGTCTTTTTAGGAGTCAGATGGTCCTACTAGTCTCTTAGTGATGTCTACTAAAGGCTTAATTTGAATCTGTTTCCTACAGCTACTAACAATTAATCAAAAGCAAAGAGGCTTATTTAAATGCAATTAAGTACTGTATTTTCCTGCTTTTACCCTCTCTTGGGATTACTGTAGTCTCAGACAGGAGTGGCTAATGCGGCAGGATCCCTGCATAGACTGACTGGCTGCTGTGACAATTATCTGAGATGTTTCCAGTTGTACCATTGTGGGCTTTGTACAGGATTTAAAATCACACACACACACACACACACACACACACACACACACACACCACGCCACACACTCACTTTTTGTTTTGTTTTGGTTTGTTTCGGACAAGGTGAGAGTTGACTCAGCAGTTGAGAGCAACTAGCTGCTCTTTCAGAGGACCTGGGTTCAATTCCCAACACTCACAATGTAGCTTAGAATTATTTATAATTCCAGCTCCAGGGGATTTGATAGGCTCTTCTGGCTTTTAAAGCCACCAGGTATAAACATAGCAATACATATATGTAAGTAAAGCATTTATCATACAAAATAAAGTAAATTTTAAAAGTATCTTAAGATACTTTTATTAGCTTTATTATGTGTATGACTTTCTGCCTGCCTGTATGTAAGTGCACTGCATGTATGCTCGGTGCTCACGGAAGCTAGAAGAGCACCATTGGATCCTCTGGAACTGGAGTTATGGACAGTTGTAACTCCATGTTCTATTACAACATGTAGCTTCCATGTGAGTTTGGGGACCCAGACCTGTGCCCCTTGCAAAGCTAATAAGTTTTCTTAACTCTAAACTGTCTCTACAACCTCTGAACAGATTCTTAAATGTGTCTTTTAGAAATAAGGTTCAATACCTCTTGGGTATTAAGTACAGTTAAGTGAAATTAAGGAGTTTGAAGGAACTAGTCACTTCTGCCTTTTTCTGAGTACAAAGGTTAACTACCTCTGTCCACCTGCCTTAACTTCTAGGTTAGTTATATTGTAACTAATAGTTGTGCTAAAATCATATTTCAGGCACTCCCTGCCCAGCATCCTACCAACCATCAATCCATAAAATTATGAGCACCATATGTCAAACACCTGCTGTCACCCATGGTCCACATGGAAGGAAAGGGCCTTTTCCCTACCACAAAGAGCTTATTGACATCTTTGATCTTGTCTTATAAACATCTATCAGGAACTAGCCAATATTGATGCTCTTTGTGAGACACCTACAAGCCTCTCCTGATTGCCCTGTAATGGACACGCCTTCTAGCAAGCACTTAGTTTATGTTGCTGGCGTCGTGGCCTCCTTTCTCTGTCCACGCTGCCACCTCAAATTAAGAGTAAAACTTGTGATGGGGGTGGCTGCTGATTCAGGTCACCGGGTTAAATAGTGAGGGGGGATTTATTTTTATCCCCTTCAGCTATATTTTGTTACAGCTGTTGCCATCTGGCCTTGCTTTGTGTGACTGCCTGCTGAATACCCATCTGTATCCAGCTCACAAGATCATTAAGTGGGTTAGATACGCACCTGTGGTAGGTAACAGGCAGCATCATTTCTCTATAATTAGTTATTAGGGAGAGAAGATCTAGATTACTACATATTATTTTGTTGGGGAGGAGGTTGTTTTTTTCAAGACAGTATTTCTCTGTGTAGCCGTGACTGTCCTAGAACCAGCCCCGTAGATCAGGCTGGCCTATTACTCACAGAGATTCACTTGCCTGTCTCCTGAGTGCTGGGATTACAGGTGTGCCACTACTGCCTGACTCCATACTCCTTCTTGACAAAACATGACTGACTTTCCTCTGATCCTCTGAGTTATTTTGCCTCCTCTTATTTTGGGGGTTAAGTGATTCTCTTTCTTACCTATCACCTGGTTTTCAAGTGTCAGAGAACATTTGTCTACAACTGTTATTAATGTGTCAACTCCCCAGCTTTACTGTGTCCCAAGTGTGGATAATCCAGCTGTCTGAACAGGAGTCTTCTCCTCTTTAGTGGCTGGCTTTCTGCTCAGCCTCTTGCCAGCCTGGCCATCAGACAGAAGCTAGAAGATTCTTCAAAATCTGAGATCACCAGGTGTCCTAATTCCCAAATTCTCCTGAGACCTTACTGTCCTTAGGATAGCATTCCGCCTCCTCGCCTTTACCCTTGTATCATATATGAAGCGGTCACAGCATCCCATTGGCTTCCTCTCTTCTTTCCCCCTTCTTTTTGGCACTATCCACTCTGTGTTCTCAGGTTGGCCTTACTTCCAGGTCTTTGAATGAGTCAGCCCATCTGTCTGGATATCTGGATTATCGCTCTCCGGCTCCCTACAGAGCAAGGGGTTCTTCCCATAAGTATCTGTCTCTTAGAAATATGATGTTTGCTAAAATACTGCCTTGATCTGGAGCTAAGCAGGTTGGGCCTGGTTAGGACTTGGATGGGAGACAGAGTTTGGGATCATTCTAGCTAATGTTCCCTACACACCTTGCTGGTTACTGTTCTATTCCATTGTATTCCTTTTCTTCAGAACATATTACCATTGGGAAGTTTATTTATTAGCATGATGGTTAGTTTTGACTTGATACAATGTAGATAAAACTAGGAAGAGAGCCTCAGTGAGGAATTCTCTAGATTAGGCTGACTCACCGGCCTGCATGTGGGGAATTTTCTTTCTTAAAGTAGAAATTTTATTTTGAGAATTTCATACACATGTTCTGTATTTACATCCTCTCCATCCCACCCTTTCTCCTGTTCAAATCCCACTTTGTCCTCCCACTGAAATTCACTACCTTCTTTAAATATTACTGTTACACTGGGTTAATTGAGGTGGGGTGGGCCATCCTGAATGTGGGCGGTACTATTTCATGGGCTTGGCCCTGGGCTGAATGAAGAGAGAGAGGATCTGAGAACAAGCGTGGATTCATTAATCCTTGGCCGCTGCTTTTGGCTGTTCATGTAATGTGACTGCTGCTTCCCGTTCCTGCTGTCTTGACTTTCACGCCCTTGCAGCCTAACACTGTGAATCAGAGAAGCCTTTTCACCCTTATGTTGCTTTTGTCAGGATATCTTATAAAAGTGACAGGAAATCAAACTTAAGACAATTAGTCTACTTTCCGTTAAGTATTACTTCCAGAATGTACATTCCTATTGGCCAAGGGCCCTTGTGGTGTTGTCCCCCGAATGATTTTTTAAAATGACTTTATTGGTGTTAGGCATACTGTGGTGAACTCAAGAGTTGAAGAAAAGGAACATGAAAACAGCACTGAGAGCATTTAGGACAGAACTTGAAAGCTGTGCTGTGAAGCTCTCTGTGATACGCATGGAAAGTGCGCCTATTCCCCACCCTTCACCAGTTAAGACTGAATTTCTAAAAACATCCCTGATGTTTGAGATTGGTGTGGTCAGCCAGTGAGTCCTGGTTTCCTCAGAATATATTGCCCTTCCTTGGCCTCTCAAAAACTCTAGGGCCCACAGATTCTGTCTATGGAATACTAGACTCAGGAGACTTATTTGTATTTTTTTTTTTTTTTTGGTTGTTGTTGTTTTGGAATGAAGTGAAGGAAGAATAAAGGGAAAATAAGGGCAAAAAGAGATAAAAATAAAATATTTTAAATTCTGACAAGCTCTTGAGTAAAGCCAGTCATGACTTCACCACAGCTGTGGTTGTCACCAAGTGGTGGCTAAAAATCCCAGAGGGACTGGATTTTAGATTTTAGAACATACATTGTACTAATCAAGGGAACGGAACCCAGCTTTCCTAGATTAGCTGGGTTCCTATAAATTGGAGTAGTACTTGTGGTGGTTTTGAGATGTGCCCTGTCTCCCCACCCTCAAGCATTCAAGTCTCATGATCCCTAATCATTGGCTGCTTAGGGAGGATTCCGAGGTATTTTGCCTTGCTGGCAAAAATGTGTTACTCTGGGTGGGTGTGGTGGTTTGAAAAAGAATGGTCCTCATAGGGTCATATATTTGAATAGTTTGGCCCTAGTTGGTGGAACTATTTGGGAAGAATTAGGGACCTTGATGAAGGATGTGTGACACTAGGCATGGACCTTTAGGTTTCAAAAGCCCACATCATTCCCAGTTAGCTTATGTGTACTCTCTATCTCCTTCTCTCTCTACTCTTCTCCCCCTCTCTCCCTCTCTCTGCCTCAAGCTTGTGTTTGAGGATTAAGCCCTCAGCCAGTGCTCCAGCACCATGCCTGTTGACTCTTGGCCATCTTTCTGGTCACGATGTTCCTGGGCTCATCTTTTGACACTGCAAGCCCCAAGAAACCCTTTCTTTTATAAGTTGCCTTGGTCACAGTGTCTCACAGCCATAGAAAGGTAACTAAGACAGTGGGCTTTGGGGTTTCAAAGGACTCCAGTCATTTCCAGTTAGGTCTCTCTGCTTCCTGTTGGACTGAGCTGAGAGCTCTCAACTGCTGTCCCATCTGCCAGCCACCTGCTGTGTTTGCTCCACCATCCTGGACTCTAATCTTCTGGAATGCCATGGTATTTTAACACAGAAAAAGAAAAGTAGCTACGACAGTATGTACTGTTTATAAGACATGGGAAAATGGTGTATTCCCCATTTAAGAAAGTTCTGTAGCCTGCCTCTGTGAACTTTATTTAGTTCACTAATTTTGAGACTCCAGAATATATATTTGATTTTCTGTGTCATTTTGCGATCCTGCAGACAATTTACAAGTGTGTATATATTTATATATTTTATTTATTTATATCAGCAAGCAATTTACCCACTAGAGGAACATGACTTGATTCAGCTGAATGTGAGTCCCTAATCTTCATAAATATATCAAAACAGCTCAGACATTTTCTAATGAGTTTATATTTTTGTCCAGTCACATTAGAAGCTATAGTCGATGTTATATAATATATACAGTATTCACAAAAAAGCTTGTTTTCAGATATATTTTGGCTACATTATTTATTTCTCAAAAGAATGATATGTTGCCTTTCTTATTTTAAAGGTTTTCTTCAAACTAATTAATTAACATGACTACAGCTATGCAGCTTTTATGGAAATTAAAAACTGTGCAGAATGAGAGTGTTCCTGGCACATCTTGAACAGTGCAGCTTCAGCTTTTAGGCCCATTACATGCCCCTCTAACAGGAAGAAAATGCATTAAAAACACGAAGAGGCCCTAGGAAAACAGGAGACCAGCAACTGAATTGGTTGATCTACTTTTCTGGTGACTCAGTGAAGCCTCCATGTCTGTTTCAAGGAGTCTGTCAGGGCCTCCCATTCTAGCCCATTTTCTCTTAACTCACAAGAGCTACTTCCTAAAGCAAACATTTCCTGATATTATTCTGTGAAAAACAACTGTTCCAATTTTTTTTCCTGCAGTCTAAATTCCGGAGTGTGGTGGCCAAAGGCCTTCATGATCTGCTTGCTCCAATCTTCTCCCACTTTCTTCAAGCATGTGTTTTCTGCTTTTCATAAGCCCCTGGAGTACTGGTCATCTTCTACATCTGTCATGACCCTTTCTGTCCTGGAAACTTTGAATATGCTATATCACTGCTATTTGTGTAGTGTCTTCCTCCTTCTGGGAGAGTCATACCTGGCAGGTCTGAACTGACTGCCGATTGCTGGATCGGCTTGCTCATCTGTATATAGAAACAGTAATAATGGCTGAACAAAAGACAGATCAGGCATATAACTGGACAACATGGTTTTGGGTTGGCATGGTGAACAGAAAGAAACACCTGACTTGGGAATTAGACGGTCCTGAGTTCAACTGTGAGTATTTCGTGAGCCTGTGATCTAGGCAAGTTCACATATTTCTATGAAACTGTGTCTTGCATAAGGAGAGACAAGGCTATACTTACTACCTTCCATGATTTAACTAAATGTTACTTGTGTTGTCCTTTAACTAGAACTTCAATAATGTATCTGACTGTGCTACAACTTTAGTAAGGTCAATAGTTCACACCAACAACCAAAGTGCAGTGACTTTGACCTAGCACGTTTGTGTATTTAAGTACACAGTATAAAGAATATTAAAACTCATATTAAAAACTTGGTGCCATTTTCCCAATGTAAATGTTAAAGTAGAATACATTCCTCAGTGACTAATCAGGCAGCTCAGCTTCCAAGCGAAGGAGATTATCATATCAGATCATTCTTTGTTCCTTTCAATTATGGATTATACATCATATTGCTTTAGGGACCTCACTGGAAAAAATCGCATAATGAAGTTAACAAATAACCGTGGCCATTAGGAATTTTCTATATTGAGAGTAGAATTTCTGCATCTGGTTATTTTATTTTTATAATACTGTGAATAGTATCGTTAGAAAAAAAGGAAAAAGCATATAAAATGCACAAATTGTTTTCTTTATGGTTTCAATATGAAGCATCCTTCCCCTGGGTTTATGTTTTAGGGGCTTGGTCCTCCAGGTGTTGGTACTATTTGGGGAAACTGTGGAAGTGTTGGGAGGCAGGGCTGGAGGAAGTATGTCACAGGAGAACCTTGACGTTTATACTGGGTATTCAGTGTTTTAAATCTCTGCTGCTGTCTGAAAGGATTCGATGAATCGCCTCTGATACACAGTACCATTCCTATGGTGTTCTGTCCAAGCACAGGGGACCAAGCACCTGTGGGCTGAGCCACCTGAACATGTGAGTCCATTAAATAAATGCCTTCTCCCCAGATCTTCCAGATATTTTAATCCAGACTATACAAAAGTAAAACTGAAGCAGAAACTGGGGAACAGAAATTGAAAATAAAATTTACATGCAAAGTAGGTAGCTGTAAACAATGGTAAAGCAAAGGGAAGCAATTGGGCAACTATGGTGATTTGAATGAGAGCGGTCTCCACAAGATTACATATTTGAATGCTTTGTCCCAGTTAGTGGAAATGTTTGGGATGAAGTAGGAGGTACGGTCTTGTTGGAAGAGATATACCACTGGGTGTAGGTTGAGGTTTCAAAAGCCCATGCCATTTCTAATTCTAGTTTCTCTCTCTGTCTCTCTGTCTCTCTCTGTCTCTGTCTCTGTCTCTCTCTCTCTCTCTCTCTCTCTCTCTCTCTCTCTCTCTCTCTCAGGCTGACGACTCGACTCGGCTGGCCAAAACGGCATGGCAGCCTACCCGACTCGGCTAGCCAAGATGACGCAGGCCTAGGCCTCTGGTATCAACTACCAGTGCACTGTGCATGCGCAACTCAGTTTGGAGGCAACCCCTCCCGAACGGGGAATGCTAATGAGGTACCAATAGGGTACCACGATTCTGACCAATCACCCCCTCCCGGGCGGGGTATGCAAATATGGTATGCTATGAGGCACTGCAATCTGACCAATCGCACACCTCCACGTGCTTCCCTCCCTCCCCCCCAAAGGGCTGAGAGTATATAAGCAGCTCGCCCTGGGCATTCGAGGTCTCTCCCTGAAATCTAAAAGAGTGCTTCTACAATAAAGGCTGTTGAGAAGGATCCGGTTGTTCGAGTCTTCCTTGCTGGACAAGTTGGGCGCGACTCTCTCTCTCTCTCTCTCTCTCTCTCTCTCTCTCTCTCTCTCTCTTTCTCTCTCTCTCTCTCTTTCTGCCTTGTACTTGTGGAACAAGATGTAAGCTACTGCTTACAAGATGTTTGTTACTGCTCCAACACCAGTCGTGCCTGCCTGCTTGCTGTCATGCTCCCTGTCACGATGGACACAGACTCTAATCCTCTGGAACCTGTGAGCCACATTAACACTTATAAGTTGCCTTGGTCATAGTATCTCAGTAGCAGAAAGGCCATTAAGACAAACAGAGGAATGGTGGAGAAATGGCATCTAAAATGATGTAGGACTTCTGAGTCAAGATATGTGAGTTTGATTTGAGTAGGTCAAACACAGTTTTTGCTTCTCAGTCAAGATGCTTCTTTGCTAAAGTGAGTAAACATGACCATTGTATAAGTTTTGCAGACTTAGATTTTCTTGTATAACCTCACAGAGTGAGGGTTAACATGTATACTCACTGGTATCTGCTGGTCACTGCTGGGACATAGCTAAAACTCTGGTGCTCTGAGTTCATAGTTTACCCAGAATTCCATTGCAAGTGTAATTCAAAGTTCTCTGGCTTTGTAGTTATAGCTCTTATTGTCAAATGCTCTCTGATTTCGTAATACACCCCAATGTGGTTTTTTTTTTTTGTTTTTTTTTTTTTTTTTTTTTTTTTTTTTTTTTTTTTTTTTTTTTTTTTTTTTTTTTTTTTGCTATAGTTCAGAACAGGGTTGTGTGGTTACTATAAAGTGAACCATTTTTAAGCCCATCCTAGAGGCAGTGACAACCATTCTGGGGAAGGATATGGAGTAACAGTTGTACTAATGTCATCTCCAACGTGTATTCCTCGGTTTAATGCCCACACTGGTCCTAAGTCTTGGACTGCCACGAGGCCTTCTTTCATACCACAGAGCTTTCTCTGTGCCTACAATTGCTCAAAATATCATTTGTCTTTACTTAGTTCTGCATTCTTCATCTTTCCTTCCTCCCAAAGTTTACTATCTTGCTAAAATTCAGTTTCCTTTATCAATACTATACTTATTAATTCATTCATTCTAATCTCTTCAGGCATTTTTTTTTTGTGACTACCTTATAGCTAAACATAGGGGAATGTAATAAGGATGGTACCTGGCATTGGTATGTTTCTCTCTTCATAAGTCAAATTTGTGTTTATTTGAATTTCTCTATCATTGAGTATGAACTCTTTAAGGGAAAAATAAGATTATCTAATTCCCTCTTTTCTGTGTGCGCACCTCTTCCTACTTACTAAATAGTGAGAGTAATTTTGGAACTGCTATGCATGTTAGCACAGAGACTCGAAAGCAGATGCCCAAGAGCAACTCAGAAGAAGCATTTGTGACTTTCCACATTAAAGAGGATTTGGTGGCCAAATGCTACTGCATTGTTCTGGCCAGGGCTGGGGTGAATTCAGCTGTCAAGAATATCATTGAAACCAAAAACAAAGTCAATCTCTTTTTCACAGACTTAAATTGGGCTGTTAGCTTACAAGGTCAGGGGTAAGAACTACAATCAGAAGAGCAGAAGTAAAAACATAAATTTAACTGAGCCACTGGCAACTTCTTTGGACCTTAAAACAAAGAGGAAAGCGAGGAGAGATTAGGAGAAGCCGACAGAAAGCATGCCTGATAACATCGTCTTCCTAAGTTTGAGAAGGTAGAATATTTATAAACCACGAGGCCATTTGCAATTTCTAACAAATTAGCCACAACTGGGAAAGTAAAAATACCCAACCAATCTTCTGGACCATTCAAAATGCACCCAAGCATTTCCAGCCCACGCTGGGAGAACATATTAAAGCACTCACAGCCAAGAAGCCATAACAAGTAAAATAGCGGCAATGAATGAGAAGAGAATGTGACAGAAAGGCAAGGGCCAGGACTTATGAGGAACTGTGGGGACAGAGGTTTGTGCTTAGCCCCTGAAGCTGGTGCCTGATGCACCGAGAACTTGATCAGCTACTTTCATTGACATATTGGAAATATGTGGCCTGGATAGAAACTCTCAGAAAATCATAATATGACCGCTTATTTGATCTCTCTGAATAGAGCAAGCTATGTACATTTTTATTAAGATCTGTAAGCTTATATTTATCTTTATCCCATAATATTTTAATTTCAAACCTATGAAGTCAGGTTTATCTGTTTAAATGGGCAAAGCTACAGAAACCTGAAGGATAATAGCTTCTTTATATGTTGGGGAAAGATGTTGGAACCAATTTATTCAACAACTGAAAACATTAGCCCCAATGCTTATGAATCTAGATAACTTGTGTGAGTGTGTGTGTGTGTGTTGCTGTAAGTATGTGTCACACGACTCTTCTGTAAAAGTTTGGATTCATGAGGTGAGTAGGCTTTGGGATCAATTGAGGGGAACATCTCACTGTGGATGCTTAATTAGGAGCCACAGTGAGACTGAGGAAAACAGTGACAAGTTAAGACAGAAAGGGGAAACCAAACACTACAGGAACAAGCAGACATGTCTGATCCTCTTAACACCCATAATCTGGGCTGCCTGGAGGTGGGAAAGGACATGTACAATCACACTGGATAGTCAGCAGCTTCCATGTTGGGGAGAAGTGAGGAGGAACAGAACTCACAGAAGAAACAAACTGTAAGAGGCTACAAAGTAGCCTGGGATAACAGCTAGGTTTTCAAATGCTCATTTTATGCCAATTTGTATCCAAAATGCAATGACAGTCTTACCCTGTATAATGAACAAGAAGTCAGATGTGTCTGAATGGATAGTCGGCTACCACTGTAGGGTTAACAATGTAGCAAGCCATGACTTTTAAAGCTGGAGGTGGCTTTCCTCAACAATGAAGACTCACTGCATGCTACTCAAGCACATTTTGCTCCATATAAAAGAGAAAACACATTACCTCCCTCTGCACACTGGGTTGGAAAGGGAACAAGAGGAACCGAGTGGGTTTAGGGTGATGCTGTGTGACAGCAGTGTCTCTGCTGTCCTGACTGTATGGTATCAGAACAAGTGGGAAGGCAGGAGGTGGCATTCTTTCTGCAGGGAGGAAGGGTCTGGGAGACAGGATTCAGTGCCTACACAACCCCTGAAACTGGAAAAAATACAGGCCCCCCCCGTCAAAGGGCCTGATTGTAAATATGGCACTGGGGAAGTTGGACCAGAGCCTTTCTCATTGATTGTGAGAAAGAGTTGAAATGTTTCTTTACCAGGCAGGTGCAAGACAAATGACTACATTAGGGTAGCTTACTGGCTAAGTCATAACATTTGAGGCTAGGATTTTGGTGGATAATAAATTTAATAACTTCAGACTAGATTATTTTTATTTTTAGGCCATATTCTGCCCATTTGTTATTTCCTGTCCTTTATGGGCCATGTATGCAACTGGAGAGCCGTGTTTAGAAGTGAGCCAAGACAGTGAAGAGAAGAGAGAAAGCCGTAACCTCTTCCTATATCAGAGATGAGTGTTAGCCTCTGAAAGCATTAAGTTTCTGTCCAACTTAAAGAAGCTTTACTTTTATAAAACTGAAATAAAAAAAAATTACTTATGAAATTGCCCAAGGCAATAGGAGTTCACTTGAGATTTAGGCTCCAGACAACAGCAAAAAAAGGAAACTTCACATCGTTTTTCCTTAAGTGAATCAAATGAGAGTCCAGGGAAAAGACGATTAGGAGACCTCCATGTAACAAGATGCTATAATCAGCAGAATTGGTCATAGTTATGCAGACTCTCAGCTCAAGTGCCCACACATCCTCTTACAAAACCATCTAATTACCTAAAATGCCGACTACCTCTTAAAAACAGCAAATCTCACCACTGAAGAACGTGCCAGAGCCTCTGCTGTCCCTTCTGTAGTTAATCATGAGGGTGACGTTTGGCTTTCACTGGGCACCCTGACTAAAAGTGGACCTGGAACTGAGCTTGGGAAGAGGTCAGGACAGAGTTCTACACTGTTGCATGAATACTGTCATTCCTGAGACAGGATTCTGGGAGTCCTGAAGAACCATGTGGAGAGACAGGCAGGAAGGGACAGGTGCCACAGCCAGAGGTAGGGGTACTGCATGGCCCAAAACAGCCAGTGAGAGTTCTGCAAGCCCTCTTCTCAATGACCAACTCTCAGGAGGTTTTTGATTATTTCCAAAAGATACATTCATCATTACAGAAACATGAAGAAATGAGGGACTTCAGTTAATTCAGATAGTGAACCAATTATGAAATGAAATCCATTTAACAACAGACACAATACTATAGAACATTACAATTTAACAAGAAAATATCATTTTCTAATACAGAGGCGAGAAGAGAATGCTTTATATTGTCCTTTTTTGAGTTACTTGATTTATTTGTGTGTATGATGTTGGAGATCAAAACACAAATATGAAGTTTTTATAGCTTGCTACCGCCCATGAGCAAAAAAGAAAAAGGATTGCTAGTTCAAGGGTAGACTCTGGGTGTTCATACCAGGAGAGTGCCAGAAGCTGTAAACAGGGAGAGGTGGCTTTAAATCTCTCTAAGTCAGGTAAGAGATGGAGCGCCCAGGGCTGTGGAGCCAGTGAGGGAGGACATAGCCAAGGAGGAGGGAGGAGGCAGCTGACACAGGAATTAAGCTGAAGTTGATTGGCACTTGCTATATGGTTGGAAACAAAAGTGTTTTCTATACAGGCAAGTTATTAACATACGTGTCCTAATCTACTTGTTGCTGGTATGCATTAATTGGCACATAGAACCTCACACCAGTGTGGAAAGAAGAGATGCGTGGACACCCAGGGTGAACTGGCTTGATCTCATCCTACATGGTAGAAACCCTGGATTTCTGGCTTTGAGACCCTGGGCAGTTCAGGTTCTGAAGTGGGTACTACCTAATTTGTGTGAAACTTGTGATCAAGTGAGCCAGATCAGGGTATCTGAAAAGTACCTTTTCTTTCTGAGACACTGTAAGTTTGGAAGCATTAGAACCAAGTCACACTTTGCTGGAAGGGTGTTAAGGAGATAGACTTGGATTCAAGTCTCTTTTGTGACACTTTTTAGAAGGTAGAGCCAAGGATGTACTGGAGAGAGTTTCTCATTTTTCTGTTTTCTACTTTACTCATCTCATAAGTTATGGGGAAACACGAGATGTTTGTGGACATGTAAAATGGCTCCTTGTTCATGGAAAGCTCAGAGTAAATGGAAAATGTAAAAACTATTACCACAAAGCTAGAAATTAAGTTGTTGAGATGCTAATAACCAAAGTTAACTGAACTACCCACCTCCAGGCACTTCAGTTGAACAAGTTTGTTTTGATGTTGGAAATTACGATTGAGTGCTACTTACTTCACAAACATAATTTGTTACCTTTTTTTCCAGATGGTAATGTACTTACACAGATTTATTAATTTTCTCTCTAGTTGAAACTTAAAAATGTGAGTCTACATTCAGAGTAAGAACAACACAAAACTGTAGCAACCAACCTTCACAAAATTGACTTAGAACATTACCTATCTGGTGGTCTGTGCATTGATACATTTATCCTCCCACATTTGGACATGGGTAAGTAGGTCCGTGTGCATCTGTTTTAATGTCTTCATCAGGTTTATGTGGCTTTTGTGGGATGTCTGTCTTTCTCTTTCTTTCTTTTTTTTCTTAGAGAGATGCTAAGAAGTTACTTGGAGCTGTGGATGGCTCCAGGGCAAAGACCAGGCAGTCTGCTAAGTCTCCATGGGGTTCTGAAGCTGAGCCCTCAGCATGGGCCCAGTCCTTTAGAAATCCTGAAGTGGATCAGGCTTGTTTCTGAGGCTCTCTACTTGCCCACTTATTGTTTTCTTCCTACCTAAAGTATTACATAAAATGATTATTTTGCTTGAGATATGTTTAATAAGTAAAAAAATCTCTGAAAAGGATTTATGATACAACACATTCTGAGGATGTTTTTAAAAGTTGTAATTCTGAAATAACCATAGACTGACAAGAACTTGGGAAAATACCACAGTGGGGTCCCCCATGCTCTTTGCTCGGCTTCTTTCCGCCGATGGCATAACCTTACACAACTAAACTAGCATCAAACTACAGATTAACTTTGGTGTCTTATGACTCATAGATATGGGTAGAGAACTGAAGGATAAAAGGTCAGCTCTTCCGAGCCCAGATCAGCATTGGTGTGTCACTGAATAGCAATTCTGGGTTAAGACACTGCTCCAGCCACTTTATCTCTTCAGAGCAAGGTTGAAGCTACAGTTATACTTCATTCTATTGCTTATTAAAGTATCTGGCATTCATTTGTGTTTTTGGTTAACACATGGCTCTACATCTATTGAGAGTCTTGCTGTTTTCAAGGCCCAATTATTTGTGCCACCCCTGCTGAGGATGATCATGGACCAGGGGAAAAAGCATGAATCCAAATCACTCAAATCTTGAGATTTATTAGTGTGAGCCTGCAACAAAACCCAGAATGTCCTTAGGTCTTACTGAATTGTTTCTACATGATCGTCGTTGTGAAGATTTAAATTTTTTCCCTAACAAAGCCTGAATACATGAGCCCTGGGAAGTAGATAGGATAAAATATTTGATTGCCATTTTACAAACTGAGGTTCAAAGAGGGCACATTAATTGCTGAGAATCATGGGACCAGGACATGGCTCCACAGCTGCACTTGCTAAGATGGTGTCTTCTTTGATATCACATTACCTTCCCAAAGTACCAGAGGTCAGGATCAACACAAAACAAACCAATACAACATTGCACACAACACCACACTGTAATATAGCACAGCATACATAACACAACACAACAACCAAACAAGCCAAACAAAACAAACCCAGTAAATAGAGTAGGTATCCACAGCCCAGGGGAGCAGTGGGGGTCAGGAGCCTGGCTTCATGTGTGGCTGTCGATGTCTTTTGCTGATATCCTTCCTGGTGTGCACAGAAACTTAGGTGGAGTTGAGTTATGGACTACATTAAAGGTGGACTGAACTTATTATGGGTTATTATTTTGGGGTTTCTGCAAAAGCTCCTCCAGTTGCCCAGATAGCACAGTAGTCTGGGATCCTACTGCTCATCTCTGTGTTACCATGTTGCCCTCAGTCCAGGGGAAAGCATGGAATGTTGAGAATTTGGAACTTGCAACTATGCAACTATTAACAGTTTTCTGTTTTTGTTGTTGTTTGTTTGGTTTTGATTTTGTTGCTTTAAACCTAAAGAGAATATAAATCATCATCCTTATCACTTTCAAAGTTTTGCTCGTGAAAATAATTTATTGCAGGGCGGTGGTGAGTAATTCCAGCACTCCAGAGACAGAGGCAGGTAAATCTCTGTGAGTTCAAGGCCAACCTGGTCTATAGAGTTCTAAGACAACCAAGGCTACACAAAGAAACCCTTTCTCAAAACAAAACAAAACAAAACAAAACAAAACAAAACAAAACAAAACAAAAACTAAAACAAAACAAAACAAAAAAAAAAACCATCAAGAAAAGAATTTAACATGGAGAATTTTTATAGCCTGGAACATCTTTAGTATTACATCAGTCAAAATTCCTTCTTAACCAGCTCTGAACACCTTTTATATCTTTTAAGTTTTTCTAGTAGAATACCTGTTGTAGAAGAATTCCTTTAGATCTATGCACCTCCTTGAGATTGAATAGGAAATGTTAAAATTGATCATTAGTTTCAGTGGGCTTTTGCTGCAAATGTCAAAAGCCCAGGAACAGTTTGTGTGTGTGTGTGTGTGTGTGTGTGTGTGTGTGTGTGTGTGTGTATTTGTAGCCCTGAAACCTTAGGTATTGGATTATAATTAGAAAGATCCAGTCTTTTATTATGATTTGCAATTTGAATTTTTCTTACTTTAGATAAAAGTATGAGTGCCACAGTTAAGATTGAGATAGAGAAAATTAGGAGAAGATTAGTCTCAGAGATTTCTAGTCATTTCTCTAGTTTTGAAATTGTCTCAATCTTTAACTAAACTATTTAGTTGTACTGTGGTCAGAAGAGAAAAGGAGAAAAAAAATCATCAAAGTATTGTATATGCTATCAGAGTTAAGAGATTTAAGATGGAATGTGACCCTGAGAAATTCAGTAGATTATCTTAGCATAAACACCACATTTGTAGGACTTGAGAGACAGAAGAATATAAACCAGCTTGTGCTTTAAATTTGATGATGCTCACAACCCACCTCCTCCCACAATCCTAATGTATTAAAGAAACTCAGAAACTTTCATTCTGACCTGGGGTTGGGTTATTTCATTGTTCTAACAAGCATGGAGGTTTTCTTAACTCAGAGAGGTGATTTAATGAGGTATAATGTATAACGACCCTTTCCCTTGAATTTTAAATAAGATTAAAAAAAAATCTTATGGCTTAATATACAAAGGAAATTTGCCTTTATAGCAAAAGTAAAATGACTTATTTTCTTGAGTCCCTATGGGTTTCATTTCTTTATGCTTTCCCTTGCTTTTCTTTCAAGGAACAGTGCAAAAACCCTGGCAACAGAGTTACATGGCTATATCTCTGTGTAGATGCCCACCCCGGCAGCACATCACAGGATGGCAATACACTACAGCCACATAGAAACGAACAAATATTAGTCTGTGTAGCACAACAGACCTAGTCCTTGCAAAGAACTTATAGATTCTCTTTAAATATTAAAATACTGCTTATCAGTGATAAAAGTTGGCTTAATAAAGCTTAGGCTTATAAAATATGTTAGTTTTGCTTAACTTTTGACTATGTCAAAGATATTCCAGTAAAATCAGAAAAATACTAGGAAGAATGATCCTAAAGTGAGCTTGCAGTTTTTATCAGAGCATGCATTTTAGCTTAAAAGCATGAATGTAAGGAATGAACATTTGCACTTGAGACTATTTCACAAAGCACCGAAGCACATAAAATTAGACACCGAGCATACTCACAATATTTTCCAATAATGAAGATGCAGAAGAAGAATGGACCAGATGTCATTTCCTTCTTTCTGAGCAACTGATTAATGAAAGATAAAACGTGGTCTTGGATGAAATGAGTCGCGCACAGCTCACAGTGGTTGTGCTATTTCTGTCTGCAGTCTTAGCAGCTATAAGGCAGATCTCTCTCTCTTTCTCTTTCTCTCCCTCTTCCCCTCCCTCCCTCCCTCCCACCCTTATTTCTTTTCTTCTTTTATTGCTCTGCCCCTCCCTCTTTCCTTTTGAGTCCCTTTTCTGAAAGTCTATCTATCTTTCTACACACACACACACACACACACACACACACACACACACACACACAGGGGGGGGAGAGATATGAGTGGCAAGGAAAGTTTCTGAGAGCACATAGACTCTGTTTACACTAAACAGTTTGTTTCTATGCTCTGCAAAAGTCTCCACATACATATATGGACATTGGCCATGCTGTTAGAAAGAACTTGAACTGAGGTAAATCTAAAGCAAAATAAAAATTTCTCTCTCTATGAATCCTTTTGTGGCACAACTCTAAAGGGGGAATTAAGGTGTGACTGCAGTGGCATTTTAAATCTGTTTGGAAAATTGAGCAATAGTTATGGCTCAAACAAAAACACAAAAATCACATACCTCAAAATCCTTTTGTACTCCTGGATTTGACTTTAGTAGAGACCTTGAAATGCTGTGGTGGAACACTAAGGTCTTCCTGGATCCACATCTTAGGGATTCTGACACTTTGGGGCTGGCAGCTGTTTTTTGAACCTGGTTTTCAAGAAGATTCCTGTTCTTCATGATGGCTCTGGGGCTTCACACGGGGTACACTTGATGTGTGGCACAGGCCCTAGTGCACAGCAGGTAACTACCAAATGGCCGTCATTCATGTGACAAGCTTTAATCTGGCCTGCATGGGAAGAAGAAAAGTATATAAGTACAAACCGCATTTGTATGAGCAGCATTTTGTCTTAGCCAGAGTATACAATTCTTATTTTTTACTTAGTGTATTTCTAGAATTAATGGTTATCACAATCACATAAGGCTTTGAAAGGGATGGAGAAAGGAGGGGGTAGAGGAAACGTGAGCTAAGGTGAAGTACGCATGAAGCTACTTGGGGGCCTATGATCTTAAACCCTGATACAGAATATAATAAGAGTGGATTTTGGAACCCATGTTATATATAAGAACTGGGCAGTGATTTATACCACGAGCCAAAGATTGAAGCAGGGATGAGAGCAGTGTGTAGAGAATGGTGGGGATAAGGGTTGTCATAACCAAATTAAGAGCATATGAAGAACCCTTATAAAACTCACTGTACTAGTTTGAAAACTAAAAAGTATAACCAAAATCCAGGCAGTGGTGGCGCATGCCTTTAAGCCCAGCACTCAGCAGGAAAAGGCAGGTGGATCTCTGAGTTTGAGGCCAGCCTGGTTTACAGCGAGAGTTCCAGGATATATCTATCCTGGAGTTCAAACAGAGGAAACACACATGCATAAAAATGCTTTACCCAGAGGACGTGAGTTTTAAAAGAAAACCTGTGTTACCTAAGGCACAGGTTACCTCCCTATAGATTATTGGTCAGGGAGACCCAGAGACACTCAGAAAAGTATAGGTTACTGCCATTGCTCTTGTAACTAGATGGTAAGACTCTTCTGCTTGAAGACACCCACACATTGATTTTAAGACGTATATCAGATCTTGATGCAAGACGTAAGGCAGACCTTGAGCAGAGCAGGAAACACTTCTTATTTCCTATAACAGCAACAGCTATGCAGGATACTGGAGGAGAAAAAACATAGTCTTATGTAGAATTGTCTGTGGCAATATTAACCTGCCAGGCAAGATGTGCCCATTGGTGCAATTATGGCAAGGCTGTTTATTAAGGAAAACCATTTACTCTCTGATTGGTTTGAGGTCTGTTACACAGAAAGGAATTCATACCTGGTAAACTCAGTCAAAACTCATGGTCATATTTTTTTTTATGAAATAAATTACTTCTACAGGAGAGAAAAGACAATTAAAATAACTTTTTGGCCACGATTTAGAGAAAGGTTTCACATATTAAAATCAGTAAAACAAATTCTTTTAGAGTCTATTCTCTTCAAACATTTGAAAAAGCTCCTTGGGTGCAAACTTGCCTATAGTTAAGAATTACTGTATTTTAGTCATAGATTCTCTTGAGTAATATTTAGACATTGTTTTATTTTTGTGTTTTTGAGGCAAGGTTTCTCTGTATAGCTTCAGCTGTCCTGCAACTTGCTCTGTAGAGGATGCTGTTCTTGAACCTGGAAATCTGCCTGCCTCTGCCTCTCATGTTCTGGGATTAAAGGTGTGTGCCACAACTGCCTGGCTAGACTTGTTTTTAAATGTCTGATTATTGACATTAAGTTATTTTTACATAGACTTTGGATTAAAGTGAATTTTCTTGTTTGGCAATTTGAAGACAGACAGACAGTCAGACAGACAGACAGACAGACACACACACACACACACACACACACACACACACACACACACACACACACACACAGAAAAACAAAACCAAAAAGAGATGGAGTAGATTCTTCCTCCTCTTCGTGCCCTAGCCGGTTCATTCTAAATGTGCTTGAGTGGTATGGGAGGATCCATGGTGCCCGAGCCTCTGCATGCTTAAGCGTTGTCCTGGTTTTCCATCCTGTTTTGGTGTAGATTTAGATTAATAGAACTATGTCCTTTCTTATCTCAGGGCTTCTTTATGAAGCCACAGAAGCACTCTGAGTAATAGCAAAGCTCTCTGAAAATTACTCCCTCTAACAACCCAGGGTCAAGCTAGAAAAGCATTTTGCCCAGCCACACTTCCATCTGTTAGACCTGTGAGGCCCCATGACCTTTTCATCCCTCCTCACCTAAAAGCCACCATGCTCTTCTGCACCAGTCAGTCACTACCATGCTCAACAGTAGAGATAGCTATTTTGTTAATGCTTTTTGATTGTAGACCCGAGTTTTCCCAAAGTCAGAAGCTCATGAAAGCTCACTCAGAGTTTCATGGGATAGACAGAGTCCATAATTTGCTAACCACAAATGCAAAACGTTAAGTACAACCCAAGGGCAAAAGAAGCAATCTGTCAAATTGCTCATCCTGTGGTTCCCTTTCTATCATAGGTGACAGCTGCCAATCAGTTAAGACTCTTGGAGTATTCATCATTTGTAAGTTCCACCCAAAGACAATTTTAGCTGTCTTAATTTAGCACTAATCAAACTATTAAAAATGAGTTGACTTTTGGAGACTGATATTGGCGACATTGCTAAACATGGAATTGGATAGAGTAGTTAATAGGTACAGATATTTTTAAAGATGTTTTATGAAAAATCCAAGCAATTTTTTCCTTAATGCAAAGTGACCAGAAACATTATTATTGCAGAAAAATCATCCAGTAAGTGGAAAACCAAGCCCCAATTCATTGCCAAACGTCCCATTGAGGGATATAGCATGGAAGTAGAATTTAGTATTCGTCAGCAAAATTGATAGTGTGACGAAATGAGGGCAGGGCTGAGAAGTATAGCTTTATCTCCCTCTGCGTGTATATGGCTGCATATAGGAGCATGTATGTAGCTGTTATTTATCCACCTATCATTTTAAAGCAAATGAAAGTAAATGGTATTTGTTAAGTACAAACTCTCTGAATACCTTAGGATTATTAGCTTGGTCTAAATTGGTTTCCTCATCCTCCTACTATAGGCTCGTTCTACTTAAATTATGTTCATCTAATTCGAGACCAATAGTATGGTCTTGGATATGACCATAAGCAGCGATATGGAATATTGATTAGGAGCCTCCTCCAATATGGGAGATTTTAATCTCAGAATAAATTGCTACACAATGCTAAACTGTTGTAGTTCATAGTTTGATGTGACTGTGCAGTGTGCAAACAGAAGATATTATCAAAAAGAACAGTGTACTTTTTTTTTTTGAGACACCTTACTATATCCTTGGGTTAGCCTCAAGCTCATGTTCCTACTGCCTGACAGTCTCCAGAGTGTTGGTATTGCAGATACTCACCATTATAATGGACTAAGAGAATTATCTTAATTGTATTTAATCATAAGAATAGTTTGACTTTAGAACAGGGACGTCTAACAGAATGTGAGCTATTGATACAATTTTAGGGTTTTTAGAATCTACATCAAAGAAGTAAAATAAACATCAAATGACTTTAGTTTTAATGATTCATTTTATTAAGATCAACACACCCAAAATATTAATGTTATGTTTGAATACTTGGTTATCAAGTGGTAACACTCTTTTTGGGAGATTGTGAAACCCTAACAAAATGGGAAATAGTTGAAAGAAGTTATTCATGGGATAATCAGACCTTGAGGGTTATAGTTTTTCCTACTTTCTGTCTTATCACTATTTTCTAAAGTGCCCAGATATAAGGGATGTGAGCAAGTGTCCATTGCTCTATGTTTGAGGTAGTATCCTATCATCATATATTTTCTATTATGAGAGACTGTACTTAAAACGATGAGTCTAAATAGATATTCCCCCCTTGCCTTCCTTCTTGTGAGGTGTTTGGCCACTGTAAGGGTTAAAGATAACTAATATGCAAAGAGGAGGAGGGGGAAGTGAACATGATAGCTCAAAACACATTGTGTACATGTCTGAAATTCTCAGAGAATAAATAAAAATATTATATTGAAAATCAAAGTAATGAATACACAAAATTGGTACCAGATAGAGAGTCTTCGTTGTGACTACCTACCTCACTGTGTGATTTATAAGCCTTTGGAACTACTTTGTGGGAGGAATGTGAAAGAGTTTAGACCTGCTTGCTAGAGACGTCCTTAAGTGCTGTAAGCAGAGATTAATGGGCCATTAAGGAGGAAACTCAGAAGACCAGGATGCTGATAAAAATGTGGACAGTAAAGACTGGTCTTGTAAAGTTGGAGAGAAAAACAAAGACTCTATCAGGAACAGGCTTAGATGTCATCCATGCTACATCCTGACTGAATTCTGTGAATGTCCCCCAAAACTTCAGTGATAGTAAACTTAAAAGCAGTGGACTGAATTTGCTTAGTGGAAATTCCAAGACAATAAATCATTCAGCCAGTGGCATGGTTTCCATTGCATTTACTCAGATTTCAGTAAAAGGAATTAAAGAAAATGGAACAGAAGATATGAGAAAAGTTTTTGGTGAGGGAAGGATTTAGAGTTGTAGGCAGGACCCGTGCCGACAGAGACCGTGTTATTAAAGCGATTAAGCGATTAGTACAATTCAGAAAAACTCATACTTTGACCCAGTCAATGAAGAGCTCCAGGGAGCAAACACATCTACAGAACTTTTATTAAAAAAATAGTAATTGAACAAAGAAACTCTCCTCTAAGGACATCCTTCTCAGCAGGACTCCCTAGAGAAGTCTTTTCACAGGTCAGCTTTAAAAGCACATAGAAACCATTCCAGTTTTGGTCCAAGGGAGCTAGGGTACCTGTCCAGCTATCACTAGAAACTGACACAGTCCATATGGTACTAATTTTATAGGCATGGAAACTGTAAGAGCTGGAGGGCTATAGAGACTTGCATCAAGGTTCCAAAAGGCCAACAAGGTTAGTTGATATGAAGTAAGGTCTGATTCCCCTATAGTGCTCCTAAGACAGAGACATGTGAAGCTGTAAAGGTGAAAGAGACCCAGTACATTAGAGATGCCTGTAAGAAGCCTGTTAAGGAGAGCTGAATGTATTGGGAGAAACTGGATATATATATATTTACATATAAATATATTTATATAAAAATATATAAAATATGCATATGAGATATATATATATAAAGTAAGCATGTGTGTTGCAGTCAACAAATCTGGAAGAATGGGTTACTCAACCCCACTGCAGTCCAAATGACGCCATCATGATCTCACAGATGCCAGACATGGACTTTGAGATTTGATTTTTGTCCTTCTGAGTTTTGCTCTAATATTCTTTCAAAGATAATATTTTATCTGTTCTATTGTATTAGAAATACATAAGTTAATTTATTTTCATTGAAAATAGAGTCCTCTCTCATAGAACACATCCTTACCATGGTTTCACCTTCCTCCACTCCTCCTAGCAACCCCTCAGCTTCCCTCTCCCACAGATCCATTTTTCCTTTGTTTCCTCTTCAGAAAAGAGCAAGCCTCTAAGAGACAACAGCCAAACAGGATGATACAACCAAACAAGATGCAATAAGATGAGACCAAAGCCCTCATATTGAGGCTGCACAAGGCAAGTAGAAAATGAGTCCCAAGAACAGGCCAAAGAGTCAGAGATACACGCCTGCTCTCACTGTTAGGGCTCTCACAAAACCACCAAGCTGTCAGCCATAACATGTACTCAAAGAACCTGGTAGAGACGCATGCAGCTCCATGCTTGCTGCTCCAGTCTCTGTGAGAACATATGAGCCCTGCTTAACTGATTTAGTGGGCCATGTTCTCCTGGTGTCCTTAATCCCTTTTGATCTCCACAGGGCCCCTTGGCCAACAACTCAACCTAATGCAACCCAGTTCCATCAATGGGAGTGTTGCCTGGCTACAAAAGATGGTTAGTTCAGATTCGCTAAAAGTAACTTATTTTTGACAGAAATATTTCCTCTCCTTTTGAGAGGAGGGACTCCAAGGAGATCTCCTATTTAGATTCCTTCTATGCATAATGTGTAGCTGTGGGTCTCTGCACCTACTCACATATACTACCAAAAGAAGCCTCTTTAATGATGACTGAATAAGGCACCAATCTGTGAGTATAGCAGAATATCATTAGGAATCATTTTGTTTATTTTATTTGATTGTTCTGTTTAGTTCTACCCTAAGTCTCTGCTGCTCAGGCTCTTGTTTCTGACCATCCATGCAGCATGGATCACGGGCTCACTCTTGTGGAGTGGGCCTCAAGTTAAACCAAACAAGAAACACAAATTCTGCTCCACTATTGTCCCAACACATCTGTTGGGCAGGACAGATTGTAGGCGGGCTTTGTGGCTGTTTCCAGGTGTTTCCAGGTTTCTCTTTGCACAGCATGCAGAGTACCTCCCTGCACCAAAGAGACTACACTGTAGTGGTAAAGGCTCCATGCAGGCACCAGCTGGACCTCTCAACAATCAATGGGCTATGTGGAGTTATCCTAGCAATGGAACCTCACTGTCAGTTTTCAGAGATCAACCCTCTGTCCTAGATAGCATCATCCTGGATTGTTTGGAGATCTCCACAGGACCCCTTGGCCAACAACTCAACCTAATGCCACCCAGTGCCACCACTGGAAGCCTTGCCTGGTTACAAAAGATATCCAGTCGAGATTCAGTAAACATAACTTATTTTTGACAGAAAAATTTCACATGAGATTGGCTTGAGCTTAGAAGAGACTTAGGACTTTTGGATAATGTAAAGTTGACAATGAAAGCTACCATTTGTTTTCACAACCATTTGATAAATGGAATGGGATTTTAATATTACAAGTTAGAAAAGTCATCCTTTAGACACTACACAGCTCTTTAAAGTGAATCCATTTCATTTCATTAAGACGGTCATACTATATTTCTCTCATTGCCCTTCAGATGAGTAAAAACTTCACATCACAACTATGAGCCACACTATGGAAACATCTGTTGTACTCCAGGCTGAAGTGGTGGTGGAAGTCTTTAAAAATATTGATGGAGCAGGGTGTGGTCACATGTGCTCATAAGCCCAACACTTGGGAGCCTGAGTGGGAGAATCAGGAGTTCAAGACCACTTACCAGCTCTTGGGAAGGCCTTTCCTTTGACTACCCTGAAAATCTTTGTCTGAAGTGGATGTGGGAAGATTGGCTGTCTTTGGAGACCTATTGGATTCAGGGCATTTTGTAAGCAAATCTACCGGTCACATAACTTGTTAGCTAGACTGATAATCTCTGTAGTAACCCATACTGAATTAATATCACTGGGTTTTTACTTTTTCACTCCAGTTACTTTCACATGTCAATAGCTACTCAGTACTTCCTTGGGGGTGATTCTGTGGACACAGCTCTCTGGTTTGCTGTGCTGTTCCCTTCCTTCCTGTCTCCTCATTTAATGAACTCACTGGGGGTACCTTGCCTCCATGAGGCTGAGGTTAGACAGTTCTTTTGTCTTCTCTACAGAGTCACTGGTTTAATTAGGAGGAGGTCCAGGGATGTGCTAACAGGTGGTTTGACCCTCTTAAATTTAGGGAGTGCTTCAGAGATTTTTTTTTTTTTTTTTTTTTTTTTTAGCAAGGATATAATGATCCAACTCACTCTAGTTCTTATTGAAAGACTGTTTTGAGTTGGCCTTTGTTGATAAGAGAAGTTTTCCATTTTATCTTTTACTGGTTGTGGTTAAGAAGCAGCTGTAAAAGAGTTGCTTTACGTCATGGAGTTCTGAGTTTCTAGACTCCGTTATTTCTTCTTTCAAGTTTCCCACTTAAAAAAAAATTACTCATTATTTCTGCCTGTCTGTGTATGGCGGTGCAGGGGCATGTCATGGTGTAGATGTGGAGGCATAGAACAATTTTGTTCAATTCGTTTTCTCTTTCTACCTTTACATGGGAGCCAGGGATCCAACACAAGTGCCATGCTTTTGAGGCAAGTGCCTTTACCCACTGAGCCACCTCCCTCCCCACTCTCTGTATTAAATTGGCTAATTGTTAATAAGCTAATTTGTTTTTTTTGTAAATGTATGTGAAACAAGGAAACTAACACTCATCTTCAAACTCGTGTGATGTCTTAGTCCTAGGATTATAAATTGATCAGCACTGTCTGCTTGCCAAGTTGTCATTGGAAACAATGTCAATAGATGTCTTACCATGCTTAACGAGCTCACTAGTCTCAGGGCCTGCTTCAGGGGTGTTCTTCCTGGCTATCACCAGCCTTGATGCCAATACTAGCTGTACACACATATTATGTGCATCATAATAATACATCTTATAAATAATGTCATAGAAATGATAACACGCCACATCTAGCCACTGTAATAATACATCTTATAATACATCTTATAAATAATGTCATAGAAATGATAACACGCCACATCTAGCCACTGTCTTTACAGGCAGTTAGCATATGCTAGGCTGGGACACACTGACGGCCGCCCCTGCATAAAGCTTTTTTTTTCTCTCATTATGCTCAGTCAGAGAGACTCAAGCAGATAAGACTCTGGCTGGTTACACAGTCCCACAGCTCTGTGTGGGGGAAGGTGACAAATAATGCCAGAGGTATAAAACCCAGAGGCGACTGTTTAATCAGAGGCTGTGTCTCATTTGCATTCTAATTAAGCTTAGGGTGCCTTTTCTTTTTACTTGAAAAGTTTACCAAAAACTATGTCAAATAATCTTTTCACAGTTTCTTTGATATAATCTTTACCAAAACCCTTTTACTTTATGATTACACACCCATTCAAGCCTCTTCTTTTGTAACATTTAGTTTCAAAGTATATGAGAAGTTTTATGATAAAATATCACATACTAGTGAATATTTCTATAAAAATTTGAAATATCTTTGAAATACTTTTGAAATATTGTTATCAGTAATGGAATATGCCTCTGTATTACATCTTTAAAAAACATTTTATTAGTTCTTTAAGAATTTCATACATTTTGATTATATTCATGTCTCTCTGTAAAGCCTTCCCAGATATAAAGGGATTTTTTTAAACTAATAACTAATAATAATACTTAATGACTAAGTTACTGGCTTCCCAGTCTAGGACAAAGGCATCTTATAGTTTTTCACCTGTCACTGCTCAACAGAATCCCCACGACAAAGAGAACGAGAGAGGAGTTAATTTTAGCTAATGCACATGGCAATGCCTGAGAGCATGGATACAGGATGCTCCCAGGGTGGAGGCAGTGAGTTGCACTTCCATAATCAGCGACAGAAGACGGCCACAAATCAAGACATTTTCTAAACACATTGTTAGGAGCATTAGGGAGACAGGTCACAGCACAGTGAGGAGACCTGTGTGACAGGTGCTAGAGATCATCTGGTGACAAATGCAGCTTCTGGGGTAAGAGGTAGGTGTCTGTTAGTACATTCCGAAGGCTTTACCTGACTGTTGAAAGGATGGTAGGTCAGACAGACACAGAGGTGCCTACTAATGACTATTGAGATGGATAAAGATGACCCAAGGTAATGTAGCTTGGGATCTGTAACATTCTAACTCTCTCAGAGTTGTAATTATTATCATTCATCCCTGAAGAATCTTTTAGAGAATTACACTTCATTACATCTATGAATGTATGTATATAGAAGGGGCTTGGAGTGCATATGCCACACGGTGCATATGTGGAGGTAAGAAGACAATTTGAGAGAGCTGGATCTTTCCTTCCATGTTATGTAGGTCCAGCAGATGGAACTCACCTGGTCAGGCTTAGTGGCAAGTACTGTTATGGAAACTTTGTTCACAGTTTCCTCCCCTGTCAGCAGTGCTCCCATGCCAGCTGCTTTACTGTGTCATCCTCTTCCCAATTCTGAATTAGTCAGATTAACTGGAGTGCAGGTGGCAGGAATCCAACTGAGATGAGGTCCACAGATCTTCTACCCCGACTCTGCTTCTGATCTCCCCATCCTGCACTTCTAGCCCTTCTCTCCTAATCTCTTGACTTTCTGTTTTCTCTTAGCTTAGAATGGCTTTCTCTGTGTGCCTGGCAAAATGGCTGCTGGTGAGCTCTGGTTCTTCTCTTTTCAGCTCTCTGCTCATCAGAGCAAGGAAGCGCCTTCAAGGGTTCTCAAGAACTAGTGGCGCTGTTCTCTGACTAGGTTACAACTTTAATCTAAACTAAGAATTGTGTCTAGGGTCTCATGATCATACTGATCTAAGACTACATTATGAACTGTTCTTGATTATGGGCCACAACTGTAAATAGACTAATGGTCAAAACGTTGGAGGTCAAATTTATGGTTTAACTACTACTGAAGTTTCGTAGGCCAGTAGGTAAAAAGGAAATCCTACTAAAACTGAAGAAGACATCGAACATGTTATGAGTTAAGTGGAACTGGGCGTGTTGACTCACACTTGCAAACCTAGCACTAGAGGTGTTGAGGCAAGAGTATGATGACTTCGAATCCAGCCTGGACTACACACTGAGATACAAGTCAGCCTGAGATAGATAGCAAGGCCTTGTACTAAAAACTAAACAATACAGAGTAACAACAACGATAAAACAAAACAAAACAAAACAAAACAAAACAAGGTAAGAGTGGGAATGGGTAAGAGAAGAGTGAGGTGCGGAGAGGAGTAGAGACCAAGGGAAACAAACTGTCAAAGGAAAACCCAGATAGCAATTCAGGGATCATCAGTGCAGTAGAATATAAGTCTATATTACTGTCTTGCACCGTGAGTCAGTGTTTATGTCACACAAGGAATGTACCTACAACCATCCCCACAGTCTCCATGCAAATGCTATGCTATTAACTATGTTGTGTTATTAACTATGTGATTAACATGTTATTAACTATGTTAACTATGCAACTCAGCTTATGACTTTTCTACATGAAGACAGATATATTCTCTTACATTACATTTTCTCTGTTGAGTGAAGACTCTTCAGACTACTAATAAAACAGCTTGTTGACGTAAGCAACCCTGGTTGTAAGGACAAAGACATGTCTCTTATTTCTCACTTAATCTTTAGAATGAGTAGTTCTAACTGGAGCTCCTAGGTTATTTCATCTATGTCCCAGATAACTTTCTATTACTCGTGTTTGGGTACCAGGCAGTAGCCATAGAAACCTCTCATCTATTGTTGCTTCCAGAGGTTAGCGGACCACTTCACACAACTGTATCTGATTGTGAAAAAGCTAATGAAAATAGTCTAGATCCCTTGCTGGTATCATGTTCTCAGGATGCTGCTCCTCACTTTCTAAAATACAAAGTGAAATTTTTTTTCACCACAGCCTATCTATCTCTAAGCACACTAACTAGTCACGTACTTTACCACATTACTTTTATGTTTGAAAGATGCAAGTAAGTACTGGAACCAGGTAAGGCAGAGAGGGGATGCCAGGTGCACAGCAGCTCCAGTCAAACCACAGACAGGCAAGTCATGGAATTACTTTGACAAGCTATTTCATTAGTAGAGTCTGTAATAGAGGAAGAAGTAATAGAATTGTAATAGAATGTAAAGTAACAGAATTGATCAATCAGTCTTCACATAGAAAATCATGAGCTTGATTGCGTAGCTATATGTTTTCTTAGCGTGATGGTAACCATCGTGCTGGCTGAAGTTACATTCCATGTGTGACAGAAACACTATGTGATTGGGGGGGGAGGGGGGGAGTCAAACTAGAAATGCCAGGAGAAAAACTGATGAAAGCTTAGCGTGTTAAGTGCTGATATTTACTGGATGAGAAGGATAGATGGGAGAAGAATTGAGCCCCAGAATGGGGGCTGTCTGAGTTGATTTTGTGTGCTGAGCCTCTTGCATTTGAAGTTGTTTTTTTAAGCAGCTGATGAGATCGTGTGGACAGCATGTGAGGCTGAGTACCCAAAGTGGTGGATGTGGAGGAGAGGAGCTGGAGAACATGATGCTGTATTACAGGATTAGGAAAGACAGGTTGGGTATGTGATGGTGGATGTAGGTGCTCAATTTCAGTGTTCTCAACCGATGGCCAACCCTACCCACTTTCATATCTATAGTGACCACACACATTGACTCCCTTTGTGTTAACCAGCAACTATTCACCCACTCCAACAATTTATTCATTTTGTTAATTTTAGCCAAATAGCTTGTAAGTCCACACAACGCAGTAGTACTTTTTTTATTTTTCAGAGGAGGAGAAAGCTAAAACACATTTCCTGGTGGGGTCATTGCTAAGATCGTGCCTACTTATTAAGTGAAACATTAAATGCTGAAAAGCAACTTCATCCAAAGATATGTCACAACAACAAAAATTCTCTTTATCTTATTTAACCCATGCACCTGAAGGAATAAATTTCAGAGAGCCAAATACTGGCAGGCAGCAAAACAAGCATAAGTTGTCAGTTCAAAAAAAAAGTACTTTGGTAAATATAAAAATATATGGAGTGTGAAATCAATTAAACCTAAATTTAAACACACATACTTAGTAATTTGCAGTTTCAAATCCTTAATTACTAAATGAATGCTTCTTTTGGATGTTGATGTATAGCATACAATTTATGAAACTAATATTTGTTACAATTATTGCAATTATAATATTTGTGTAGTAAATATTTAGTTCTTTCAGGTGTATTTTTTTTTAGTTATTATGCTATAAATGGTAAGAGTTACTTTGAACTATAAATTTTAACATGTGGTTTTAGCGTAACAAGAAGTGTATAAATTGGCAGAAACCATAACTTTATTATTATTAATGTGCTTAGGAAAATTCACATTATATATAATGCTTATTTTTAAAGTTTTGGAAAAATCCTTAAATATGTGAGAAAATAATCTAAGACAAAATCTTATTATCTATCCTAGGCTAGTCTTGAACTTGTGACCCTCCTGTCTCAGCTTCTAAGTGCAGGGATGATAGGTATACATGCCACCACACCTGGCTTTGTGAAAGTAACATTTAAATGAGTTTTTATTTTAATTCAGTATAATTTCTTTAATTGTATGGTACATTGAACTGAAAAATTTGTACTCTTTCCAAAACTGCCAAGCTAAAAATAAGTGGCTATGCCTAAACTTCTAAATATGAAGACAAAAAAAGAGATTCAGTGTGCTGATGCTAGGCATACGTTTGATGTTTAAGAATGCATACTGGGGCCAGAGAAATGGTTCAGCATGTAAAAGTGCTTGCTGAACAAGCCTGCCAACATAAGTCTGAGTTCCAGAACTCACCAGGTAAAAGGACAGAACCAGTTGCTACGTTGTCCTCAGAATTCCATACCACCCTGTGGTGCTCCCGGTTACCATAACGAATAAAATAAAAATTAAAGTCCTAAGAACAAAACAAAACAAGAATAGATATGTGACTGTTACTCACTAAAATTCACTTAAGAAAACTCATGAGGTCAGAAGATAAATTTTAGAGTTAGAGGTATGAATGTTTTCATTCTATTTAACAACGGCTGAAAAGATTATTTACTTATTTTATTTATTCTCTCTTGTATTACATCCAGACCCCAGTTTCTCCCCCCTCCTCTCTTCCCAGTTCCTCCCCCACTTCCCCATGCTAATTCACTCCTTTTCTATTTCCCTTCAGAAAAAGGGCAGGCATCCCATGGATAGCAACCAAATAGGGTATATCAAATCGCAGTAAGACCAGGCACTTCCTCTCATATGAAGGCTGGAGGAGGCAATTCAGTAGGAAGAAAAGGGTTCCAAAAGCAAGTAAAAACTTCAGAGACAACCTCCACTCCCACTGTTAGGAGTCCTACAAAAAGATCAAGCTACACAACCATAACATATACGTACAGGGCCTAGGTCAGACCTGTGCAAGCTCCCTGCTTGTTGGTTTAGTCTCTGTGAACCCTATTTATTTGTTTTTTAAATCACAGTATTGGATCTATCTGACAGTTGTTGCAGTTGTTCTTAGAGAAATGATGGGCCCAAAGGTGTGTGGCCCATCCCTTCTGGTTAGTCATCATACTCATTCAAGCTCGAGGACCACTGATGTAGAAGGGCTTGAGATCTTTCTGATGTTGTTTGTGTGATGAGAAGTTGGTGACAATGGTTTTGTCTCCAGGTTTAGACTCTGCTCTTTCTTGGAGCAGAAAGAGTCAACTTGTTAAAAGATATCCATCTCCCAGATCATCAGAAAAACATGAATGATGGCCTTGTATTGCTTTGGAAATCTGCACTTCGGAGATGAAACCACAGTGATGTAAGAAGAGGACGGGGTCGATATGTGTATTTCATTTCCAGAAAAAGATATTTTGAAAGTGGTTGTAAGTGGTCACTGGGTTTGCATCAGATGATATAAAGAAATCAAAGTGGTTTGGTGCCTCATTTTTATGTCTTTTATGTGCAGACATTGAACCACACACAATAATGTCTCTGTTGCGAACCTTTGAGATTGGCTTACTTAAGTGATTTCAAATATTCAGTATAACACTGTACTGTATCCTCAGTCTTCAATGCCTATTTACCTTGTATAACTGAAACTTTGACCATTACCTCTCTATTCTCTTTCCTGTCCCCAGCTCTTATCACCATGATTTTTCTGGTTTTATAAGTTTGCCTATTTTAAGTTCTGCATGTGACATCACATAGAGTTTGTCTTTCTGAGTTTGATTTATTCTACTTAACAATGGTAGCCTCTATATCCATTCAGACTATTGCAAATGGCAGAATTTTATACCTTTTTAAAGGCTGCTTAATAATTTCCCACTATATACATGTATCAAATTTTCTTTATCTGTTTAGCCATTTGAAAACTTATACTTTGACTTTATGCTATGTGAGTCTGGTGAGAAATGGAGAACAGGTGTAAGCAGAAGAGATACATACACAGATATGTCTTCCATCCCTTAAAACTCCCTTTGCCTATAACCTTTGCAAAACTCTGGAGCCCCAGAGATGCAGCAGACACATGATGCATGGGAACTAATTAAAACCCAATGGGAACACAAACATAATGTCTTGTTTATGATGGACTGGGGAGTTGTTAACCCTGAGAGGTTTGCTTTCTCCTAGAATCAGAAATGTTTCAAAAGTGGGACTGCAACATTCTAAGAAATCCTGTAGCCATGGACCACCAGCATGTTCCTTGCTATTCTTGCTGCTTCTCTTTACAAGATAACAATTTGAAAATTGTGACACAAGAGAAAGAGAAAAGTGGTACATGTTGGGCAGGGTGACACACATTTAGAACCATAGCACAAGGAAAGGGAGACTGGAGGACCCCTGGAGCTAGTAGGCCAGATGGTCTAGCCAAAGCGGCAAGCTCCAGGTTTGATGAGAGACCATGTTTTAAAAAATAATGTTGGGCGCAGCTGGAGAGATGGCTCAGCAATTAAGAGCACTTGCTGCCCTTGCAGAGGACTCCCGTTTGGTTCCCAGCACCCACATGGTGGCTCACAACTGTCTATAATTCCAGTTCCAGAAAATAGGACACCCTCTTCTGGTCTCTGTGGGCAACAAGCATGCATGTAAAACATGTGGGTAAATAATCATACATATAAATGTTAAAAAATTTAAAAAGAAGATGGAGAGTGAGTGATTGAAGAAGACACTTGAGTCAACCTTTGACCTTTACATGTGTACGTACACACAAGCATCACACATATATGAACACATATATGTACAAAAGGGAAGATGTTCATGGTTTCTTGTTGTTTAAGTCTTTCCTGATTTACCAGTAAGCCAAAGGTTCAGGATGTCCATAGATTGCAATAAGAAAGCAAAAGTAAAATCAGGGGTTCACACGTTTCCTTTGTTTTTCTAAGAGCGAAATGAATATCCATGTGTGAACCATGAAATATGAATTTTGTAATTTTGATGATCTTGCGTACAAGGTAAATGTTCTTATATTTAAAATTTAAAGCTGGAATTGCATAGTACAAAGATTAATGCCAAAATTTATATTAACAATTTAAATTTTAAATTTTTTTCCTATGATAACATTAACACACAATAAAATTATACTATTATAATAGAGACACACAGAGAAGCTATGTACATTAACTTTTTACATGATTTTATAATATATTATACATATTAAAAATGGAAATGTCCTCCTGTTTTTTTGAAAAATAAGTACCAAGCATTCTTTTTGGCACCTGGTCTGCAGGTTCCATCCCTGGCTCTGTCTGTGCCGGCACAAGGTAGCACATAGATGCTAGTTTTCCATCCTTCCTTATAAATTCACATAGGAATAAGGATGTGACTGCTGTTTTGTTATTCAATATGAAGTTGAGAATTGTTCTTTCAAGACCTGTAAAAATTGTGTTGGAATTTTGTTGGGAATTGCATTGAATCTGTAGATTCTTTTGGTAAAATGGCCATTTTCACTCTCTTAATTCTACCAATCCATAAGCATGAGAAATCTTTCAATCTCCTGATGTCTTCAATTTCTTTCCTCAGAGACTTGAGGTTCTTATCATATAGGCCTTCCACCTGCTTGGTCAGAGTTACACCAAGATATTTTACATTATTCATGGCTATTGGGAAGGGTGTTGTCTCCCTAACTTCTTTCTCAGCCCGTTTATCGTTTTTATAAAGGAGGGCTACTGATTTCTTTGAGTGAATTTTGTATCAAGACACTTTGCTGAAGATGTTTATCATTTGTAGGAGTTCTCTGGTAGAATTTGGGGGTCACTTATGTATACTATCATATCATCTGTCAGTAGGGCTACTTGAACTTCTTCCGTTCCTATTTGTACCCTCTTGATCTCCTGTGGTTGTCTTGTTGCTCTAGCTAGAACTTAAAGTGCTAAATTAAGAGATAGGGAGAGAGTGGAGTGGACAGCCTTGTTTTGTCCCTGGTTTTAGTGAACATAACACTGTCTCTAAGAGTATTTATTTTAGACAAACCTTTAAACAAGCAATATATTCAATGGGTATATTGCATAGTGGCTTACCATGCTCAAGGGCCTGTGTTTTATGCACAATAAACACACACACACACACACACACACACACACACACACACACACACACACACACCACAGGATGGTAGTAGTGGTAAGGAGGGACAGACAGAGAGACAGAAGAGCAAGCAGCCTCAATTTCTAAGCTCTCTCATTACAAAGGCCTTGAACTGTCATTACCCACACAGTTTCCCTTATCATCTGATTCATTCACTATCTCCATATGCATCTCAAAAAATAGGGTTTGATACTTTCCTTTTTCAGAGGTGGGGGCTAGGAAATAAGGCCTTGCACACGTGAGGCAGTCACTCAACACTAAGCCACTTTAAATGTTTTAAAATCAAATTCGAATGTTGTTATGAGCCCTGGTAAGTGGAAATGTGAAATGTTTGACCCCAAATGACAATTCTTTTAGCTTTGTAATTTATTTAGGACAAATATTAAACATGGCTTTAATAATCGTAAGGAAATGTCTGTTTTCAGCAATAAATTTTTCTGTGGCTTTGAGGAATAAGATATTTAATTGGAAGTGGGTGAAATTACTTCTGTTCTTTTTGTTTAAAGTGACTAGTAAAACAAATTTCCTCTTTCTTAATGGACTCTTACAGTGCCTCATTTAAGCATCCCAGGTGCCTTTTCAGCGTTTGGCTTGTTATGAAGACATGCTCCTCTGTATATTTTGGCTTTAGGGGTGGTTAATAGTGCTGCATCTTTTCCTTTACAGAGTGCAGTAAAAAGATAACACTTATTAAAAATAACTGCCAGTAACAGAATCCAAGACTGAGTATAACGTTTGCTAACTTAATTTGTTTGGCGACTTTGTTGCTCAATTCTGTTTCCCCTGCTTCTGTATCATATCCCACGATGGCCCTACGACTCTATTGTTACTTGAAATATAAAGAAATAATTTGGAGAATTTTTCTCAGTTGTTTATTTAGCCATTCGGTCAGAAACATTTAAGGATGAAACTTAAATGTTTCATCTTCGATGCAAGGCAATGCATCTTTCAATGAACATCTCAACTAATCGTTCCTCTTGCTCCAAGCACTAAGATTCAGGGTTCCTGCCCACACCAGGGGGGTTCATGTCATGTTTCAGGGGGAGATGCAGGAGCAGGGATGAATGAACTAAGAGGTCAGAGGGGTCGTCACTTGAGAGTTGACTTACTAGTATAGTACCCTGTATAGTAAAATGGACTTTCTCATACTTGAAAGGTTTCTCCTTTCTTGCTGGTAACTTCCCAGGCTTCTGCTTTGCTCCTACTTCTGTGTTAGGGATTTCTTTAGAGCATGTTTCCTGGTTACATTCACTTCAAATTCAAAATCTCTGGCTCAAAACTTTTGAAATAGCAAACTTTTGGGGCTCCAGAGAGTACTGGCTGGATGTTGGCACCCTATTTTCTCTACTTTCTGATTGGGCTAGAATGAGTGAGTCGCTCCGTGCTCTTGCCATTACTACTAAAGGCTTTGACTGCTGCCATGATTTCCCTGCCATGACCAGGTGTATCCTCACACTGTAAACCACACTAAATCCTTCCTTAACTTGCTTCTTGTCAGGTATTTGATCACAGCAACAAGAAAAATAACCAATACAGAAACCTGGTTATTGAGAAGTGGATGGTTGTGGTAAACTTGACCACATGGTTCACAGGCTTTCTTAACAGTTAGTGGAGCTATGGGGGAGAGTTTGGAGCTGTGGGTTGAAGAAGCTTTAGAATGCTGTAAGCAGACATTAAAGGAACATTCCTGCTAGACGTTTGGAAGACCAGAAGGCCAAGAGAAATGTGGACAGATGCTTCATGAGGTTGCAAAGGGGAACACATACACTACTGGGAAATGATAACCTGGCAAAGAGCTTGCCTCTGCCTCAAAAACTTGAGTGAGGCTGAACTTAAAAGTCAAAGACTAAGTTGTTTGGTGGGAGAAGTTGAAAGACAGTACAACATTCAGGCTATCGTGTGGTTACTGCCCTCTGATGTTAGCCAGACTTATGGTGAATGAATGGAACAAAAAGACAGGAAAATGTGAAATTTAGTGAGGAAAAAATATGATTGAGTTAAAAGTGGTAGGAAGATTTTTTTTATTGGATATTTTATTTACATTTCAGATGCCATCCCCTTTTCCCATTTCCCCTCCCTAGAAAACCCCTATCCCATACCCCCTTCTCCTTTTTGCTTTTATACAATTTTTTAAATGTTAACCAATGGCTTCATAAATTTGGTAATGCTCAATATCATTCAGAAGTGTAACCTAATACCCAACCTAGATATATCAACTATCTTTGACTGGCAGTATCATTCCAAGTGAGTTTATATATGTTTCTGGAAACAGAACTGGAAAAGTGGGAGGTTCTAAGTCTGATAGAACAAAGGTAATGACATCAGGAGTCTAAGATAGAGCTGAACACAGAGCTACAGTTTTGAGTGTTTTAGGCTTCAGTCTTGATTTAGTCTAATCTTCAATTGCCATCTTGCTATTCTTCTCACTTGCAATGGGAATATTTACTCCGTGCCGCTGTATATTCTAAGTATGTAACTCATATTTACATATACTTGTATATTCGAAGATATTTGGTCCCCAGTTGATAGAACTGTTTGGGAAGGATTAAGAAGTGTGGCTTATTGGAGGAGATGTGTCCCTGGGAATGAAGCTTGAGGTTTCAGAAGCTCATATTCTCTCTCTCTCTCTCTCTCTCTCTCTCTCTCTCTCTCTCTCTCTCTCTCTCTCTCTCTCTCTTTCTCTCTGTGTCTCTCTCTTGTCCTCTCTGTATCTGTCTATGCCTTGCATTGCACTTGTAGACTAAGATATAAGGTCTTAGCTACTACTCTGACAACAGCCATGTCTGACCGCCATATTCTCTGCCATGATGGCCATGGATGTACTCTCTGAATCTGTCAGCTCCAAAGAAACCATTTTATAAGTTGCCTTAGTTGCTCATCTCTGCACAGCAGTAGAAAATTAAGTAAGAGCTGGATGTGGTGGTGCATCCCAGTACTCAGTAGACATAGGCAGGTAAATCTCTGTGAATTTGAGGCTAGTCTGGTCTACAGGGTGAGTTCCAGTACAGACAGAGATACATAGTGAGACCTTGTTTCAGAGAGAGAGGTGGGGTAAGGAATAGTCTTGTGTAACTTTTGGGGGATTAAAAGAAACTTCTCCTAATTACTCACAGTACTTAAGTGGGGCCATGAAACTTGAGTGGAGGCCCCTCTTTACTTTCTTTCTGTTGTCACTTTTAGCCATACTTACAGCTTTGGCCACATGAAGAACTTAGATCTCTCTCCTTAGCCCAACACTAGTGATATGTGCATTTTCTTTCTTTCTTTCTTTTTTTTTTTTTTTTTTAAAAAAAGCATTTATTTATTCTTTGTATATGAGTACATTATATCTGTCTTCAGACACATCAGAAGAGGGCTTCAGATCCCATTACAGATGATTGTAAGCTACCATGTGGTTGCTGGGAATTGAACTTAGGACCTCTGGAAGAACAGTCAGTGCTCTTAACCATTGAGCCATCTCTCTAGCCCCTATGTGTATTTTCTTGTCAGCTATATCCACTGCTTGTCCCAAAAGCATTTCTTAAGAATGTGTGAGAGGAACTCATACTACTTCAACTTCCACTACATTTCTCTTCTCTCCCACCTCTGAGTTTTTCTTGCACAGAATATCTTCAGGAGTAGCAGCAGCATTCACTGGGGTGGAACCCATGTCACTGGCACATCTGTGTCTCTGCCTCTGTTTATGTGAGATCAAACCTTCTTCCTATTCCTAGGAGCTATCTCAGCTCTCACTCACCCATTCATCATGCCTCCTGTTCTGCAATGTCACTCTAATTTTTTACGTGTGCATCTCTCTTGCATGTCTTCAGAAAGGGAGTAGTAGAGCAAGCTTGAAGGAGATGATCAATGTTTGGAAAAACTGTTCAGAAAAACGAGTCCATTTGCTGATTTGGGGTTCCCAGTAAGTACTTAGGGTCAGTCAATTCTCAGCAGATGGAAGTGTTCCCTTTTCCCCCTAAACCTCTCATGAAATATTAAAGGTTAAGGCAGTATTGCATTATAATTCCCCTCCCTCAACCTGAAGCCAGTTATTAAATTTCTCATTGCCTTCTCATTGACCAGTGAAATTGATTCAGTTTCTTTAATTTCCATATATTTGCATATGTATGACAAGCCTTTGCATCTTTCCGATATTTTTCTCATACATTTTAATGTCTAATTTCAAACTAATGTTGAATCTTGGTAATTTTGTCAATTCCTCAATTAAATGTTCTTTTGGGGGCTCTCATGATAGAAAGGAATTAGGGATTAGGTTTATATAGAACACAATTAGGGAAAGACATTTCAGGCAATGCTACAGAATGTAAAAATAACATATCACAGACATCAAGTTTTGGGTATCAGTCTATATGAGATCGATAATGGTAGAAAAGTATAAGGTCAGTTATTAAGCTGAGTTCTAACTGTATGCAGATCAGTGATTTTGAGGGCCCTGAGAAAGTCTTAATTAGAAAGAATTAGTCAGTAAAGAATGTGCTACAGAGACAAATCTTCTGGCCTTTGTCTTCTTAGTCCTGATTGTTATTTGTGCAATGATGAACTTTTCTAATTTTCCCCCACAAGGAATGATGTTTTATGTTTGACTCTCAGCTTCCACGGCATTTTTGGTTTCCTTATGTTCCCCACAAGATTTTTTTAAATCTAGAGTTTCAGGAAAGATTTAACAATGAAATATAAAATCATCATTACAGGTATTCCTTAAATAATACAGTGTTCAAGGGTCTGCAGAAAGGCACTCACATAAATTTCTCTTCAGAAGAGCTTTAGTGGGAGAGTTATAGTATCATTCTGTGGGTAGTGGTCATGGGAAGGGTGAGAGCAAGCTTTGGGCACAAAGAAGAGCTTCATTAGCAGAGACAGCCATCATGGATAGTATAATGGGGTTCTTGAAGGGAGAGACAGATGCTTTGGTGCCAGAGAAACAAGAATATCTTACATTTATAGGTATCTAGAGAAAAGGATGCTCTAAGGTGAGATATAGCTTTTACTAGAAGGAACATGTTACTTGGAGGCATTACTGTTTGGAGGCATTAGATGAGAAGACAGGCTGTAGCTAGAGGCCATCTTGGGCTGGACCATGAGGTAATGTTTATCCATAGAGGCTGAGGTGAGGCAGGGATCCTTGTTAGCATTTGCTGCTGGACCTGCAAAGAGATGAATCCAGCTGTAAGTAAAGTAAGTCGAATTTCTTTCAGAATGTCATATCTGCTCTCTTGAAATGGATGTGTCCAAAGTCACAGGTCCTGACCTAAGAGAAGAATCTGAATAAAATTATTATACATTTTTTATTATTTATATTCTCATTTCAAAATTCAAAATGTTATCTCACCATAGGCAGGATTTTATGTTCCTGTCTTTATTGTTCCTTTCTGTGTGTATGTTCTTATCTGTGTCTTTGATTCCTTTCTGTGCCTGTTGTTACTCTGTGGCTATGGTTCCTATCTGTATTTATGATCCTATATATGTCTAGTGTTCTAATCTGTGACTATGATTTTTTTCTGTGCCAAAGGTTCCTATATGTGTCTATGGTTTCTTTCTGTATTTATATTCCTTTCAACTCAGTAGGATTATATCTGGAACTAAAATGCCCAAAATAGAGATCACACTTGTGAATGATTTTTTCTTAATTTGAAGTAAAGAAGAACCACTTCTAATCTGGGATAACACAGCTTTAATCTGGATCTTTAATCCAGATCTAATCTGGGCCATGCCTTCTGCTAGAAGCCTATATAAGAACATGGAAGAAGGAAACTTGCTCTTTGACCAATTACCCTCACTGGATTCTTGGGTTTTCCATTTACTGGTAGCCATTGTTGTATTAGTTGGACTTCAGCCTTTAAGTCATTCTAATAAATTATATATCATATATAATGTTATATATATTATATATATACATATATATGCATGTGTGTATGTATATGTATATATGAGAGATTTATTCTATAAGTTCTGTTACTCTAGAGAACCCTGATTTTATAGCATTCAAAAATTCTTCAAAAAACATAGTGAATAGATACAATCATTATAACTGTCATTTTCTATAAGGAGAAAACATTTAGTGAAGTTAAGAGGCGAGGCTAATACAATCCTACCAATAAGCAGCTTTGCAACCATTTTGTGTATTATGGTTTAAGGGTCTATTATTTTGTCTCTCTCTCTCTTTTTTTTTATTATTTTAGTCTTTCCTGGTACCACAGAAAATATAAACTTCTTATATTTGAGGCAAAATATAACTTTTATTTTTATAAGTCAATTATCTTAGTATATTAGTTACTTTCCCATTGCTGTGATAAAGCCTTCCAACAAAAGCATCCCATAGAAGAGTTTCTTTCAATTTGTGGTTCCAAAGGGATAGTGTCTATAATGGCAGAGAAGGAATATCATGGTCACAGGGACAGAAAGCTGGGTATCACAGATAGCACACAGAGAAGGGGGGAGATAGGTTAGAAAGTTTCAAATCTACTCAAATGATGAACTTCCTTCAGCAAGGTTGTACTTCTAAAAATTCTATAACCTTCCCAAAAAGAGCCACCAACTGGGAACCAAGTGCTCAAGTACGTGAGGTTATTGGTGAAGTCTCTAACTCAAACCATCACATTTTGCCTCTCATTCCCATATGGCCATCTCATAATACAAAATATATTTGTGTCAACTTTAAAAGTCCCCTTAGTCTACCATCAACCAAGCAGCATACACCAGCTAAAATGGGGTCACTAATACGTATACAGCAGAGGACTGCCGGGTCTGCATTCAGTCAGAGAAGATGCACCTAGCCCTCAAGAGATTGGAGGCCCCAGGGAGTGGAGAAGTCTGATGGGGGGGGGGGGAGGATGAGGACATCCTCATGAAGACAGGGTGGTGTGGAGGAGGTGTGGGATGGGGAACATTCAGAGGGTGGACAGGGATTGGAATAAAATCTGGAGTGTAAAAAGAAAGTTAAATAATTTTTCTTCAAAGTCCCCATAGTCTTTAACAGTGTCAATAGTGTTCAAAAGTCTAAAGTCTCTTTTGAGGTTCAAGACAATCTCTTCACTGTTATCCTCTGTAAAATATAGAAGCAAATTCTATACTTCCAACATAAAATGACACAGGTCTATTCCCTGGGCTACAGTTATAACAGTTTCTGTACACTGAAGCAATTGCTCTCTTGGAGCGGGGAAACAACATAGGGTCCCTTTCTCAACTGGGTAGGTTCTTGTTCACTGTTTCAGTGTAGAGCAGGACTCTTCTTTTTAACAGGGCTACCCTGCCTCTGTTCTGTAGCACATGGCTTTGTTGTAACACTGATTCCCAGTGCTCTTTTTACAAACTTCACATTTAAAGCTTTTCTTTCTGTGACACTTGTAGCTCTTTTTCCTTACAGACCTACATAAGAATAATCAGCAATAACTACATCACAGATTCAACATTCTATTGTCTTGAAATTTCTTTCATCAGATAAAATAGCCCATTATATTTTAATTTATCCTTATGTAAAATTTCCAAACATTGGTATAATACAGACAGATTCTTTACCAAAATATCACATGAATGGGTGCTATCCTTTGGAATCCTCTAAACCATGTCTCTACTGTTCATATTATTCTCAGTACTATTTTCCCCAAGCTGTTACTACAATGGTTTGTTAAGCTCTGCACACAGCATTCCATTGTTTTTCTAACTAAAAAAAAAAAAATACTCCTTCAAAACAAAATATGATCAATTTCTTCGCAGATGTAACCCTACCTTCCTGGTATCAGTTTCTGTATTACTGTCTTAGTCACTGTTCTATCACTGTGAAGGGACACCATGACCATAACAAATCATATTTAAAAAAAAAACATTTAATTGGGGCTTGCCCAGTTTCAGAGATTTAGTCCAATATCCTCATCTGGAGAGAATGGCTGCACACAGGCAGACATGGGAGCTGAGAGTTCTACATCCAGACCCAAAGGCAGCAGGCAGAGACTGCTACAGTTCCTGGCTTTGCTTTCTTAAACCTCAAAGCCTACCCTCAGTTATACACTTCCTCCAACAAAGCCACATCTTACAATCCTTTCAATAAATGCCACTTCATGGTATCTAAGCATTCAAAAGTATAAACCTATGGGGGAAGTCATTATTCAAACCACCACATTCTACTTCCTGGTCCCCATAGGCTTGTAGCTATATTATAATGCAAAATGCATTTAGCCCAGCTTCAAAAGTCCTCATAGTCTTTCACAGTTTAAACAGGGTTTCAAAGTTCAAAGTTTTGTCTGAGACATGTAACAATCTCTTAACTATAACCTCCTGCAAAATCAAACAGAAGATCACAAACCTCCAATATACAATGGCACAGAAGATAGTTATCATTCCAAAAGAGAAGAAAAGGAGCACAGTGAGGACATATTGGCCCAACGCAAGCCAGAAAATGAGCTGGACAAACTCCAAAGTCTGCTTTTCCATGTCTGATGCAGAAGCACTCTTCAGATCTCCAACTCCTTTCAGTTTTCTTCATTGCAACATATTTCTCTCTCTTGGGCTGATTCCATTCTCTGTTCCAGATCTCCTTGGCAGGTATCCCATGACTCTGGCATCTCTTGGGGTCTCCAATGAAATCCAGGCTTCACTTTCACATCTCCACACAATGGCCTCTCTAAACCTCCTGACACATGCCTGGCCTGAGTGGCTTTCTTAGCAACAGAGATTGCACAACCTCTTTCTTGTATCCTTGACTCTGAGGACAGAACCATGTGGCCAAAGCTGCCAAGTTCTATTGCTTGCTGGACTGGGACATGGCCCCCTTGCCCAATTTCATCAGCTTTATGTTTTCAATGGTCTCCTTTCCTGATTAAGCTTTCTTTTTACAAATTGGAGGCTTAGCTGGGTAGAATCTTGCCATGAGTTCTCTATTCCCCTTTATTCATCTAGCATGTGGCATTGATTGTTTTTTCTCCTTGAGTATAGGATTTAACTCCATAACACTTCCTGGTACTCCTTTCCCCTCAAACTATACACCTTTATTTTTTCTTGCAAAATGTGGTCCTTTCCAAGACCACATAAGAGTGACTGCTTGACACAGTTATCATAAGATAATAACCATGTGACATAGGCTATCTTGAAAGCTCCTCTGCCAATGCTATTAGTCCTAAACTCTTCAATGTAGCTTCAGGGATATATTTAGAACAAGGGCAAAAAGCAGTTATATTCTTTGCCGAAATATCACAAGAATGGTCTCTAAGCTACTTACAGCATTTTACTGTTGTGAAGAGACATCATGACCCTAGCAAGTCTTATTAAAAAATAATACTTAAATGGGGCTTACTTACAGTTTTAAAGATTTAGTTCATTATCCTCACAATGGGGAGCACGCTGCATAGAGGCAGCCATGATAGCTGCATAGAGGCAGCCATGATAGCTGAGAATACTAAATCTGTCTCCAAAGGTAGCAGGAAGAGAGAAAGCCTTTGCTGGCTTTGCCTTTGAAACCTCAGGGACACACTTCCTCCAACAAGGCCACACTTCCTAATCCTTTCAAATAGTGTTACTCCTGGTGACTATACATTCAAATATATGAGCCTATGGGGCCATTCTTATTCAAACCACCACATTTTTTCCCTGTTGCTATGGTAAAGCATTCTGACAAAAACAACTTAGGGAAGCGTGTATTTTAGCTTATGGTTCCATAGGTACAGAGTGCACAAGGGCAGCAAAGGACTGATATCAAGGCAGCAGTAGGAAACAGAGAGATCATACACAAGACAGAACAGCAACAGTGGTGAGGCTATAAACCCCTAAAAGCTGCCCCTAGTGATGCATTTATTCTACAAGGCTATACCTTTCAAAAATTCCATAACTTCTATAAACAATGTCACCAACTGGGGATTGAGTGTTCAAATACATGAGTCTGTGGGGTAAATTTCTCACTCAAACCACTTTAGATATTTTATTATATTAGATATTTTATTGTAGCAACAGAAAATGAACTAGCATATCACACACACACACACACACACTTCTAAAACCTTTAAAAGAATTCATAGATTAATTCTATGAGAACATAATTCATAGTTGTTAGGGTCCAGAGTAGATTACTCTTTGGCCATGACCACCTGCAGAAGCTGCTTTTTAATAGGTACTGTAGCTGTAAGGATATGGCTTCTCCCCTACTAAGACTCTGACTGTAAAGCTCTAACAACCGCCCCCACCCCACGCCCAATAGATTTTCAGCTGCTCAGCTTCTAGGTGAATGGCTGGTTCATTCTCAGTTCCCCCAGGAAGTCTAGAGACCTCAGGTTGCCCGATTCCCTAGGACATTAGAGTATCAACACACTTCCTAACAATGTAATATGTACACATCAACTATCTGTGTCCCTCCCCTTGATTATCCTTATATGTTTGGATATACATAGAATTTCCCTAAAATTTTCTTGGTTCTCCCTTCCTGGCTCCAGCTCTTGCAGGGAAATCTTTCCCCTTTCTGTAAGACCTATAAGAAGAGACCCCTAGTCTGCCTCATGGACTTGAATAGTCCTACCCTGCTGTCTGTCTTGTTATGGTGCTGGGGCCTGAACTCTCACTGTGGCCCCCACCACACTGTTGTCTGGCTTTCTGTATATATGCCCACAGTGTTACTGACTCTTCTAATAAACATTTTACCCCAAAGGAAACCATCCTCAGTGCCTCCCTTGAATTTCAATCCAATCAAGAGTTGATATAGAGCTGAGATAAACTTTTCACTGTGAGGCCAGTGTTTGTTATGGCTGTATTAGAGTTGAGTCATTCAAATGTACATGCCCATTGTTCATGAGAAATCCTCAAGTTCTCGGTAGAAGTCACTTGCATTGGGCCCCTCTCTCCTGTGAATTGCTATACTCATTTGTAGCATTGGCGGACTCGAGTAGCCCATACTTTCTTTCAGGCCTTGTGAGAAGGCCTGGTTCATGCTCCGTCCCTGTCCATGTGAGTCAGTGCTGCTCTACTCTGGGGTTGGCTGCAAACAGCACATTTGAAGCCATAAAATGCGGAGTATTAAAAAGCAGATGGTTTTATTTACTCTGACTTGGAGACTCTTCTGGAACATACCTTTAAACAACTAAAATCTTCTTTCCTGTGAGAGGGTAGAAACTTTAAGACACACAGTTAAGGATGGTTTTAATACCCATCCAGCATGTAAGAGAATATGATTTTCTTTTCCTGTTGTCTCAGAACTGTGGCTAAAACCTGAGCTGAGAACACATGGCACTAAGATCCTCTAAGCCACTAATGGTCATCGAGGCTTACTACATGACAGTTGTCACCATTACTTATCACTAGTCACCCTAACCAACCCATTTCTTCGTGCTTTCCCAGAATTTGAGGGAGGGTAAACATTCAAAATTTATGGCTGATGCTTCCCTTTCCTTGCCCTCAGAGGAGCCAGTAGAGCTTTTCTGTCCACAGAGCCAAGTGACTCAGTCATAATAGCATCCTCATGCAGATTGGGGCCATCTTGGGAAAGCAGAGATTGTCAGCCTCTCCCTCCAAATATTTACTTAGGTGCAGAATCTTGAAACATGTTCTGTTGCCGAATGTATGATTTACTTCTCAACTTTTCTCCTTCGCTTGGAGAAGACACGGGAGAGTGTGGCTATGGTTTTGGATGTTTTGACACATACTTGTGGTGAGGTAGGAGGTAAGCTGTTCTGTGGAGGGGTTCCTGGAGATTGAGAAGGTTTAAGACACAGAAACGCTCAGCCTGAAGCTTTACATGAATACCACTGATGGATGTATACCATGATGGGAGGTCACCACAGTCATTGAAAGTCAACCTGAAGCAGTGCAAGAACAGGGACGCCTCCTAACCAACACCTCAGACACAACCACATAGGGAGACTTTCATTGTATATCTGAGGTCTTGGTCTTCTCTGAATCTAGAGTGGCAAATGGTTGTAGCAAGGGAGAAATGAAGGCGGTCAGAGGTAAATTATCTGCTCTCTTACCCTTTAGACACTATGATTGAATGGGGTGACAGAAGGGAGTGGTGTCTGTGTCTAAAGGAGCTCTGAACTAGTTATGACACCCAGGTTTTAAAAAGTGTTAATATTTGAGTCACAGTTATTGAAAGTGAAGGGGTGCTCTGAGTACAGAATGGCTATGCAATCATTCTAGGATATTAAGATACCAGTCACCCTGCTATGGAGGCTAAGCTATTTCAGCAGTGCTGGAGCTTATACTAGGAAGACAAAGTCATTTGGCACTTAAACTACAACAAATTGTGATTCGTTGATGAGCTGTGTGTTTAAAATGAACCTTTTTCTCCAGCAAGCTTCCATGCCATTTTCTTCATGAGCAGGACTGTAGTTACTTTTACATTTTGTAAGTCATGTCTGGCCCATATAACCTTCGATTATAAAAGACTAAAAATACTTGGTATGTGTGTATATAGCAATATACAGTCAGTATTGCTATAGTACAGATGTGGGATGTCCTTCAAAGACTCATACGTTATTAGTAACATCTTGGTCCCTAGCCCATACTGTAAGAAGGTAATAGAAACTTATTTGGAAGTCTTCTGGTATTATGGGAACTCTATTGTCTAGTAGCTTCCTCAATATCTTTATTCAAAGCTTTAAAGTTTTTATTGTCTAGAAACTTTCATTTCATTGATTAGTTTTATTCCCTTGTGATTTGATTTTGTTTTTATAGTTATCATGAATGGAATTACTTCCCTGATTTTCTTTTCAGTATGTTTGGTATTGGCATAGAGGAAAATTATTGATGTGAATTAGTGTGCTAATTTTGTATCACTTAAGAGATTTTGGTGGATTCATTGGAGTTTCTTATGTATAGAATCATATCATCTGTAAAAAAGAGATACTTTGTCTTCATCTTTTCCTATTTATCTTTTTTATTTCCTTGTCTTATTGCTCTAGCTAAGGTTTCAAGTACTATACTGAATAGAAGCAGAGAGAGTGTACACCTGTCTTGCTCTTGATCTCCACCAGAATGCTTTTAGATTTGTTTCCATGCAGCATGGTGTTGGGAGTTTGTTGCATACAGCCTTGATTATGCTGAGGCATGCTCTTCTCACTGCTCATCTCAATGTCACTTTTTTTAATGAAGAGATGTTAGATTTTGATAAAAGGCCTTTTTTGGGGGGTGTCCTTTGAGATGGCAACATGGCTTCTGTCTCTGAGTTTGTTTATGGATGAAGTATATCTACTAATTTACATATGTTGAACCACTTTGCATTGCTGGGATAAAACCAACCTGGTCATGAGGAATGATGTTTTGTAAGTGTTCTTGAATTTGGTTTGTAGGCATTTTACTGAGAGTTTACATCTATGTTTATCAAGGAGATTGGTCTATACTTTTCTTTATATGTCTCCTTTGAATTCTGTTTTTTTTCTATCTTATATTGACCACTGTCTCAGTTAGGGTTACTGTTGTTGCAGTGAAACACTATTACCAGAGCAACTTAGGGATGGAAGAGTTTGTCCATGTCACAGTTTATCAGCAAAGGAAGTCAGGACAGGAACCCAAGCAGGTCAGGAATCTGAAAGCAGGAGCTGATGCAGAGGCCATAGAAGGGTGCTGCTTACTGGTTTGTTTCCTATGACTTGCTCAACTTGCTTTCTTATAGCATCCAGGTCCACCAGCCCAGGGGTGGCAATACCCACAATGCCCTACAGTTTTGCTTACACCCTGATCTTATGGAGGCATTTTCTCAGTTGAGGCTTTCTCCTCCCTGATGACTCCAGCTGTGTCAAATTGACATAAAACGAGCCAGTATAACTGACCACTTGTCAACTTGACATACAAACACATCACTTTTCAATTAGAACCCTTTCTTTCTCATTTATTCCCAGATGGACCATTAATATCACAATATAAAACACAAATAACTTTAAAAGTTCCCCACTATTTACAAATTCAAACACATTAAAAGTTCAGTCTCTTTAAAATATTATCTCTTTAAAACTGCAAGATCTCTTTTAAAAGTTCAAAGTCTTTCAGCTGTGGGTTCCTGTAAAACTCAAACTTAAGTTAAATACTTTCTTCAAGAGGGAAGAAAGTATTTCAGGGCCTGGTCATAATCTGAACCAAGCAAAATGAAACTCCAACAGTGTGTAAATAACTCAATGTTCAAGATCTGTGACTGACTCACAATCTTCTTGATTCCTCCAAGGGCTTGGGTCACTTCTCTAGCTCTGCCCTCTGCAGCACACACAGCTTGTCTTCTAGGCTTAGGTTGGCTTCACTCCATTGCTGCTGTGTTCTTAGTGGTTGTCCCATAGTACTGGCATCTCCAAAACTGCTGGGCTCCCTTACTTAACTGGGTTGCACTTTCACCAATAGCCTCTCCTGGGCTCTCCTCAGGGACTCCAGTACTGCCATACAGCATGAAGCCTCAGCTGCTGCCCATGACCCCTTCATGCCTTCAAAACCAGCACTACCTGGGTCACTCTTATACTACCAAGTTTAATTACTAGCACAAGGTACAGCCTTGGCCACTTCTGGAACAAAGCTTTTGTGTACTGACCCTGAGAAACACTTTCTAAAAGATTTCACTTCGGTGATGCTGGTCTCTTCTTAATCACCACTAGTTCCTCAGCTCCAGCCAACCAGCATCGATTGTCCCATTAACACAAAAGTTTCACTCCAATGGTGCTGGTTTCTTGTTAATCAGGCCTGACTCTTCATCCCCCAGTTGACCAGAATGACAGAATCTTCATTCAAAATAGCAAATGGCCTTGATTAGATTTCCCTCTGAAACTTCAGAAGCCAGGCTTCCATCATCTGCACTGCTCTTAACATTCTAATCTTCCAAGCTCCAACAGAACAGGCCACTGAGCTCTCAATTCAAACGACTCTTTTAGCCCAATGTTCGGAATCCTTCCGCAACCCTGCCCCCTCAAACATTGTCAGGGTATCACAGCAATACGTCATCACCCTGGTATCAAGTTGTCTTAGTTAGGGTTATTGTTTCTGTGATGAAACACCATGATCAAAGCAACTTGGGCAGGAAAGGGTTTATTTGGCCCACACTTCCATATCACAGTTCATCAGGACGGGAACCCAAGCAGGCCAGGCACCTGGAGGCAGGAGCTGATGAAGAGGCCGTGGAGAGGTGCTGCTTACTATCTTGTTCTCATAATCTTTCACGGTTTGCTTTTTTATAAAACCCAGTACCACCAGCCTAGGAATGGTAGCATTCACAATGGGGTGGGCTTCCCACATCAATCCCTAATGAAGAAAATGCCCAACCAGCTCATTTACCTCTTGATCTGACGGAGGTGTTTTCTCAACTGAGGCTCCCCATCTCTGAAGACTCTAGCTTGTGTCAAGTTGACATAAAAGTAGTAAGAGCAAGAACCTTATTTTTTTCCACTGGGCTCTTTGTTTTTGTTTTCTTGAAGCATATGTGCATTTTGTCTGAGTTGTGTAAACAGTCTTTTTTTTTTTTTTTTTTTTTTTTTTTTTTTTTTTTTTTTGAGTTCTCTGGAAAGTCTTTAAGGTCATTCTCACTGAAACTAATTGCTCCAGGATTAGTAATTTTTGGAGACATTTTGTTTTCATCAGGTCGGTTTTGTTTGTTTACTGTCTAGAGTTTGTTGATTCAATGTCTTCCTTTCTTTCATTCTTTTTTTCCTCGCTTCCCATCTTTTAACTCATTCTTCCAGTAGAAGGATTTCCAAGTGTTTGGTAGAGAACTAAGTCATGGTAAGCTTGAGCAGTGGTTTTTCTCTGTGAGGCTGGTTGGTAGTCAGGGCCACAGGCTCTGTTCCAAGCCTTCTTCTGACAGTCTGCTACTGCCTGCACTAACAGTTACTGTCCTCCAACTGGTCCGTGCCTCTGCCATCCTCTGGTGTGGCTCTCTGCATCTGGATGCCCTACTCTGGATCAGCCTTGGTATGTCTCTGCAGCCTCCTACATGTATTGGGCATTTTCTTGTTCCTTCATGTCTTCCCCTGGGTCAGCTCTAGCCCAGACACCAGCTTCTGCTGCATGTTGTTCAACCTCTTATGTCTGTGTCCCTCGCCATGGTCTCCTTGGCCCACACTTTAACATGAATGGGTAGAGGAAGAAGAAAGTTATACATCAGTAGGTTTTTTCTTCTGTGAGTTTGTTCTATTTTTAAAACTATGATATAGAAGAGCCAATGTGCACTAATGTGGATAGAACTTACTGTTATCTAATTTAAAGAAAACATTTAAAATTGTAAAAATAAGACACACTAAAGAAAAACTATTTGTTAAGATATTAGGGTTGAAAGAGTAAGTTGCTTGGCCATAGCAAACACAAGCAGAAAAACAAAATGAAACAGAAACAAAAGAAAACTTAACCAAATGTCATTTTCCCAGGAATATTTGCTTTGAGTTAGAAATTATCACTCCTTCCTTAACTTCCTTCTGCTCCACCTCATCAATGTCTCTCAGCTTGAGTCTTTACTGAAACAGGGCTTGAGTAGAGAGAGAAAGGGGCTGTGGACGAAGCCCACTGGTTTGCTTCTTGTGTAGCATACATAAGGCCCTTGGTTTATTCTCACAACAAAGACAGTTAACAAAGCCAAGATAGGCATGGGGCATAGTGTGCATATGAATTCTTCATTGTATTTCCTGAAGAATGAAGGCAGGTGAAATGATATTCAGATCTATGTCCTAGGGACATAAAAGATGCTTTGAGAAAAGCATCTTTAGTTTGGGGCTGTTCATAGCAGTCCCTGATCACATGGAGTGACAGCCGTGGGCTTCTGAGTTGGTCACTTCTGTTTACCCCAAACCACACCCACATGCTGTATAGTCAAGGCAACTCATGCCACTCTGAGACAGAAATACCAGGGTCTGTTTTCTCACATCTTCATTTCTGGAGTTGAAGTTCATGATGTGTGCGCTTTGAACAAATGCAAAGATTTGAAGTCAATATTGATCCCCAGTGGTCATGGAGTCCTTTTTTAGGTTCTGTCCTTTGTACAGATGGAAGGATGATGGAAGAAAGTCACAGGTGCGTATGGTAAAATTAGCTCCTACATGGTGGGCACTTGTATGAAATTAGGTCAGAAGCCTATGTTTAGCATTTTTTCCTTTAAAGATTTTATTTTATTTATATGAGCATACTGTAGCATAGAATCCCATTATAGATGGTCATGAGTCGCCATGTGGTTGCTGGGAATTGAACTCAGGACCTCTGGAAGAGCAGTCAATGCTCTTAACTGCTGAGCCATCTCTCCAGCCCAGAAGCCTATGTTTAGACTGCATTAGGTTTTTCTACAAAAGCATTTTTACTTAAAATATACTTAATATCACACACCCTTAGCTTTAGAAAGAAAAAAAAATGGATGAACAGAGTTCTCAATGTCTTCACATACAGGTACACAAGATACCCTTCTGAATCCCTAGGACCAAAAGAGACATCAGACTACATGAGTCACCACCTCTAGTGCTTCTTCTGATGCTTCTGTAATATTAAGATCAACACCTGGCTGCTTCACTTTGCTCTTGCTTTATATTTTCTATTCTTGTTTGACAGTTTAATGCTTTTCTAAGTACATGTGTATAAGCCCCCTTAAAACCAGTCTCAATGAATTGTGGGAAATATGTGACTTAAAAATTATCAATCAGCCAGGCACGGCCATGCATGTCTTTTGTTTTGTTTTGTTTTGTTTGTTTGTTTTTTTGAGACAGGGTTTCTCTGTATAACCCTGGCTGTCCTGGAACTCACTCTGTAGACCAGGCTGTCCTGGAACTCACAAATCCACCTGCCTCTGCCTCCCAAGTGCTGGGATTAAAGGCCTGCACCACCACTGCCCAGCTGCATGTCTTTAATCCTAGCACTCAAGCAAGCCGATTTCTGTATGTTCAAGGTCAACTTGGTCTACATAGTGAGTTTTAGGAGAGCCAGGGTCACATAGAAAGACCCTGTCTTAACAACAACAACATCCAAAGAACTACAATCATGAATTATAGCTACATTCCAATGCCCAGGTGACATTTATATTATATTTAACATGGCAAGTGACATTAGATTGTCTGATTGTCTTTTTTTTTTTTTTTTCATTTTAGAAAATTTACTTTTAGAAAAAAGTATAGTGAAATATGGCATTTAAAGTACATTTTCTTAAAAAGTAAAAATGTTAGCAAACAGAAATAGACATTCTTTAAAATGTTGCTTTAACAAGAACAATGGATACAATGTATCTATAGCTAAGAAGATAATGACAATTTATTAAATTAATATATAACTAAATAATGTAATATCATATAGCCATGGAAAATGGTATTGACCAAAATATATTTAGTAAGTGAAAACTGTAATATGATCTTTTGATTAAAACAATATGTGTATGCTTAGGTCTGTTTTGACACACAGAAAGTTCTGGAAACATGCATCAAGGAGTTAACCTTTGTCTCTGAGTTGTTAAATTATAAATATTTCAGGTACTTCTGTTTTTCCTAATTATTTTTACATTTTTTTACATGTTTTTACTCTTACATTTTGTATTTTTTACATTTTTAAATCACAATAAAAAACAATTATTTAAATTAAACAATAATGAGTAGCTTAGGATTTTTTTTTTTGTCCTGAGTGTTTTCAGAAGTAGTAGATGGAAGAACGGTGGCTATAGCCAGCTAGCTCCTGCCCGGCTGCTGGAGTGAAGTACACAACAGCTGGCGGAGCGCGCAGCGCTTTCATCTTCAGCTCAAGCACTCCCAGGCTCCGTTTATCTCCTCCTGGTTAGTGTCAGCAGTGAAGATGACAAGGCTAGACACCACCTGCTCAGTGAACCTGCTTTGATTTACCTGAGATGGAAATAAAGAGATTTTTATAGATGTATCCACTGAAATTTATCATCAGTGTTTGATCTTCCTAAGAGTGTTGGGAAAGAACTATGACACAGAACAGTCATAAAAGCCGCTCTTTGATCCAGTTGTAGATTTAGAATAAGAAAACTTAAAACTACCCTAAAGTATGTAGCTTGTGGCACAGACTTGGAATGGGGGGAACCAGAACTGCTCTGTGTAAGCAGGTCCTTCAGTTCAGCCCGCCGAGACTTCTATCCCTTTTTTTGCTTCCCTCTGATTCTTTTAGAGCCCGAGCTTGTAAATTATCTGTCTGGAGTTGGCAGCAAAACCCAAAGCTTCTATTTCCAGAGAAGAGTCCTTTTTAAAAAACAAGTCTGGTCATTTGTCATTTTCCAGAAATAGACAAGAGGTTCCAGAACCATTTGGGAACATTCTAGAAGTGCAGGTTGCCCCCAGTAAAACAGAGCTGGTGTGGGGATGTGTCTAAGCCATCGTGGCTGTGAAGTGAGGGCAGCCATTTGGGGGCTGAATTGTGTCCAGACTGAGAAAGGTTTTACAACTGAGGTGAATCTCTCAGTGTCTGTGCCCAATACGGCCGTTAAGTCTCTTTCATGGTAGCTTGTTGATGTTATTTCTCTGCTGGTGACAAGAGCTAATTCAAACCAGATTAGATAATATTAAGTGTGGGTTTATTGGGAAGCTGCTATTGGGGAGGAGAGGGGCTGGCGAGTTTGCTGGCTCCAAGGAAGGAAGCCAGGGAAGAGAGAAAGATAGATAGATAGATAGATAGATAGATAGATAGATAGATAGATAGATAGATGATAGATAGGAAAGAGTATAGAGAGGGGAAGAGAGAGGAGAGAGGAGAGAGGAGAGAGGAGAGAGAGAGAGAGAGAGAGAGAGAGAGAGAGAGAGAGAGAGAGAGAGAGAGAGAGAGAAGGAGGGGGGAGAGAGAGGAGAGTGGGTAGGGAGACAGGGAGAGGAATCAAAAAATCTGGATTATTTAGGAAGAGAGGCTGGGGGAAGAACAGCCCAGTTACCAGGCTGGAAAGTTCAGGATTGGGGACAATCCTGAGGGATGTTAGAAGAACCTGGAGGCCAGGTCTGCTTTGATATGCATCTCAGTCCCTTGTCCTAGGTCCAAATCAAATACTTGTGGCATTGTCTGGTTCTCCACTAGCTCTGAAGAATTCTGAGGAAAGGGTTATGTTGAGTTTTAATGTTTGCTTCTTTTAGTGCCAAGCTTTTCACTTTGCTCATATGCCACATACATTTGCTTATTGAGTACACACACACACACACACACACACACACACACACACACACACACACATATATATAAAGAATCATCCGTGTAAATTTCAGTTTCTTACAGCCTCAGCTCTAAACAGGATGGTTGTTGTCCTCAAATATATGCAGTAGAAATTTTTGTTTTGTTTTGTTTTGTTTTGTTTTGAGGTTGACTTAGTGCAGGTCACAAGATGGCTTAGTGGAAGCCACATGACTCAAGATGACTCAAGGAAACCTGAGGGAAGTGAGCAGTGGGGGCAGGGAGTTTTGTATTTAAAAAGGCATGCTCCGGATGGCTCATGCCATTCTTTGGCTGTTGCCATATCTAGACCTGCTTCCTGGATCCTGCACAGTGGTCTCTGGGCATGTGGGATGGGGTTGAGAGTGCATGAAATGAAGACAGAGAAAAGGAAGCCATATGGGTTTTGGATGACTTGGTTGCACTGCTGCACCCAGCAGCATCACAAATGAAACTCTCTGGGGATTGATTTGTTTTTTATTTATTTTATTTTTTTTGAGGTACTTTGATTGAACATGGGCCTTCAAACACGCTAGGCAAGTATTCTGCCACTGAGCTGTAGCCTGCCTCTTTTACAGTTTGTACATTTTTAACAACTTGTGTGGTTTAACTGTGTATCGATGGAGGCATGCTGGGCTCCTGGGGGGGGGGAGGATTCTTATGAGAAGTAATAGACTTTGTTTTTGTTTCAAACAGATTATAGAACATGTTTATCCGCAGCTAAAATGCATCCTGAGTATTCAATTTCCACTGTAGGTTTCAGGAAAGTTGGAGGTTAGCCTTATTCTCTTATGTTCCAAACACTAAGGGCTTCTGCCTCTAAGACTGTGGGGTGCAAACATAGTGCAAAGAGACATGGCCACCCTGCTTGCAGTTTCCAGCCCTGTGCATCTGATAGTTTCTCCATCCTGGGTTCTGGAGTGGAACGGAAAGACTGAGTCAAATCAAGAGGTAAAGTTTGACAGGCTCATGTATTTGAGCACTTGGTCCCCAGTTGGTGACACTGTTTTGGAAGACTGTGAAGGCTGAGGAGGTATGTCCTGGCTGGACATGGAAGGCCCAACCTGGGTCCAGTCTTGCTGCCTTTGCTTCCTGCCTGCTGTGATGCTCCTACAGACAGCTGGGGCCTTGATTCTGCCACCAGGATTCCTTGAAGCTGAGACAAAATGAGACAAAATAAATCTCTCAAGTCATTTCTGTTAGTTTTTTTTCCCGTTGTGATAAGAAAAGTAGCTAACACTGTGGGTAAAGCACTCTAGGTAGAAGAAAGAGAACTGAGAAGCACGTGGTATAGACAACTGAGGCAATTCATCATGATGCCTGGCCTGAGGCAGAGCGTTGTCCAAGAGACGCCAAGAGGGATGGGGGACAAGAATGGCTTAGCTCTGGGCACTGAGCTAAGATGAGCTAAGTTCATCACTGAAGATGAACAGCTATGTATGTAAGAGAGAAAGAAAGAAAAGGGTTAAAGGTGAGAGGGAGAGGGAGAGGGAGGGGAGAGAGAGAGAGGTTGTGTAGGCTTGACTAGATTTATGGGCCTTGAAACATAGATACAAGATATTATGGTTATAAAATCCCTTTTTCTTTATTAATCTACACAACAAATATATTGCTTATTCATTAGGGAAAGCTTATTGCAGCCTGTCCAACACTTTGGGTAGTTCTTCTCACCAGTGGTTAAATTGAAGACCATTGGTGATCAAGATTTTAGAAAACTTAACAGTAAATCACAATTGTGATTCTAAATAGAACTTCTCACAAAAGATATCCTAAACCTGCTTCTTTTGGTCCTTATTAAGCCCTAGTTCCAAAAACAAAGATCTCCTATTGTACCATGCCTGGGGAGGGGTGTCTTTAATTTTTTAATAAAGGTTTATTTATTTTGACATGTCTGAGTGTTTTGCCTACATGCCTCTGTGTACCATGTGCACTCAGGGCCTGTAGAGGCCATAAGAGGGGGTGGGCAGAGCCCCAGGAACTGGGGTTACAGCTGGCTGTAAGCTGCTATTTGGGTGCTAGGAATAAAAACCAGGTTCTCTACAGCAGCAAGTGCTCTCAACGACTGAGCCATCTCTCCAGCCTCTGCTGGGTGAGGGGAGGTGTCAGAGCGCTTAAATTTTAATGTGATTGAGTCCCATCTGCTTCATGAGAAACATAAGAACCTAAAATTGGCTGAACTTTTGTGCAGTAGATATGAGCAATATATAGTCACACACACACACACACACACACACACACACACACCGCACACACACAGAGCCCTTCATAAGACACTCAATCCAATCTTAATGTGACAGATATGTATAGACTTGTGAAACAATGGTGCACATTCTCAGAAACAAAGGAATGGGGCTGAAAACCCACTGCGAAGTGACCTGAGGACATAGACTGCTCACCACAGGCGGAATGAACTGGAAACCTTTTCCTTTTGCCTTTTATTTCCCAGTTAATGCTTTGTTTATTAGAACACATGCACACTGTAAGGTCCTGTTAGGAGCCTTCTGCTGATGCTGCTAACACACTTAGAAACAAATCATTCTGAATCATCTGCTCTGGTCAAGGGATTCTAGTTGATAAAGATACACAAAGCAGGAACACTTTTAACACCAGAGATTTGTCCCATCTATGTATTATTACTCACAGAATTGTATTTTTTTCTTAAATCTATACAAAAGTTTAAGGTCAAATCATCCAAGACAGGGCTTTGAAACGCAAGCATGGCTTTTAATGTTTGAGACTTATTTACTCATTTTTATTTATGTGTGTAGATGTGTGTCTACATGAGGTTATGTGCACCACATGTATGCAATGAGCCAGCGGCAAGGGGGTGTCAGATGTTCTGGAACTAGAGTTACAAGGCCTTGTGAACTACCTGCTGTGGATGCTGGCCACCAAACCAGCGTCCTCTGGAAGAGCAGTCAGTGTTCTTAACCACTGACCATCTTTCCAGAGTTTAAGAACCTGTATTTAACCTTTCCTTTATCATAGTTTTTAAATGTGCAAGCAATATATGAGGTCCAGTTGGAGCCCCTTGTTGATACTGCTAACAAAACTGGAAACAAATGTTTTTTGACTAGGAAGCCTTCCTACAGACAGTGTTACTACCTTACCAAGTTTACCCTTAGGAACCTATTATTGAATGTGTTTATAGCTTGTTTTCTAACTCCATGGCAATTTAGAAATACTCTGCATTATTGATAACAAGAAGTGTATTAAATATAAAAATACTTCTAAATACAAAACAACACTCACATAGCTTATATTTTTTTATTTATAATTACCTGTTCTAGTCAGCCCCAGAGTATTCCAGCCAACCCCAAAGTGGCCCAGCTAGCTCCAGAATGCTCTTGGTCTTCCTCTGCGGCAGAACTTGCATGTCACTTGCTACAGAAGGTGTGATGAGAGGCCCACTTAGGAACTCAGGTACACTTCCCTTTCTCAGCCTTGAACTCGTAGAGATCTCCCTCAGCTTTTCCTCCTCCTCCCTCCCTTCTTCCCTCCCTTTCTTCCCCTTCTCTCACTTCTTTTCCCCCTCCCCAGTTCCTTGATATATGGTAAAGGCTAGCCTTGGACTGGTAAAGGCTAGCCTTGGACTCACATTTGTGATCTTCCTCCCTCACTCTCCAAGATGCTGGGAAACAGGCACGGTCTACAACACCTGACAGCCGACTTGTTTTTGTAAACAAATTATAACCATATTTCAAAACCACTTTGTTTTGCTTCCTGATAGGCTTTCCTAACCCTTCTTCTGAAAGTTTCCTCTCTGCACTGTACAAGGAGACTCCCTCACACCCTCAGGGGTCTGTTCCTTTAAGTGTGTCTTGAGGGGTTGGTCCTCGGGTGAGGGGAACATGAACAGTCTTAATTGTTGCAGTGGTTGGTGACTCTCCACAGTCTGAACCTTTGCAGCAGAATTTTTTTTTAACTAATTATTTCATTTCACTGGAGAGAGGCAATTAGAAAAATGTCTAAAGATTTATCTTTAGAAGAATGATAATTTTAAAATGTCAAGAAACACTATTATAAATTTTAAAATATTTAATTCATTGTATACATTTTCCTGTTCAACTTACCTATCTCCAGGAGACACTAACTATTTCACTCTCTCCTCTCCCTCCCTCCTTCTCTTTCTCCTTTTCTCTTTCTCTCTCTCTCTCTCTCTCTGTGTGTGTGTGTGTGTGTGTGTGTATGCACATATGCACATAACAGTAATGTATTCATTGTTTACAACTAAAAATGACATAAACTCCATCAATACAAGGTCCTTGTGGCTGTATTTTACATGAGTAGTTTACAGTATGATCTCAAAAATCTGTGCATTGATCCTAATGTTAACTCAGACTCTGCCTCTGACCATGCTCCATATATGGCTTCTCATTTCCCAAGCCGAGTTGTGCGGTAAGTGGTTGTGGGTTTCTGTGAAGGATGAGACAGCCTTACCAGAGGCTACAGCATTACATCATTGCTCTAGAGATACAGGGCCCTCGTGCCAGGGGTATAGTTTAGTTAGTGAGCTCAGAACATGAAAATTGACCCAGGTTTGGAAAGGGGGCAGTGAATTATGACTTTCAAATGGAGAAGCTACTGTCAGCTTCTCCACCACTCCTGCTCATTAGAAGAAAAAGGGGGAACTCTCTCCTCTTCTCACATGATACAATGTATTCTTTCCTTCATTCTGCCTGGGCTAATGACAAAACCACAGCAAAAAGAATGTTGTATGCAGACTGCCTTGTTCTCCTGTCCCACCGTGAACATTCAGAATATGGTAGCTCACTAAAGTGAGGTTAGGGAAGAGAAAGGGAACAGATGCCGCTGGACCCTGCTGTACCTGCTGCTGCTGCCCTAAAGATGATTTTCTTCTCCTCTGTACAGTTAGTGCATAGGATGCTGACCGTTTCCACCCTGATTCCTGGAACCAAAACTCGACTACCTCATCAAATTTTCCATCTCCAGCAGAAAGCACTAGGGATGAATCAGAAGTGAAGTTTTCAGATGATGTGAGACTTGAGCAGGGAGTGAAGTGGCTCAGAGATTTATATGAATAGTTTTATTTCCAGCACATCAGACTCTAAAACAAAATGTTTAGGAAGAGGGGAGCTGGGATTCTTAGAGTCTGGCATAGCACATAAAACCACCGAAGTAAAGAAGAATTATTCCCCTCATAAAATCAGGGTAACAGATTTGCTGCACATATCACCTGGTATTTTAAAGCACTGTATTTTTGTGTTCTGTGGTTACAGTGTGTACCATGACTCAGATATGCTCTCCACCAGGCCAGTCTTCTTAAGAAGAATTCGCAATTGATATAATAGCAAGGCCTGAAAGGTGTATCACTAGGGAAAACAAACAAACAATACATCTTGCCTTAGGTAGCTGACATTTAATATTCTGACATAATTAAGCTCACTTAAAGCCAGCCTTTCCTTCTAGATAATATATTGTCTCTTAAAACTATTCAGTATATATGTTAGTCTCAGCAATATGGTTTATTTTGATGGTTAGCTGTAGCCTACCTTTAGTTTTTAAAAGATGCTTAACAGACCACATTTCCAGGAAGACTTTCAGTTTATTGCTTTCTTTGGAATGAACATCATGGCCAAGTTTCTTAGTACAGAGAAAGAACATATCTTCTTTTGAGGCAGACCAGTTCTTCAAGGGAAAATACTTTTATTGAATATGAGTGTGTTAATATTAGCTTATCATATGTTAATAAATAATTTTGTATGTTACCTGAACTAGAAACTCACATAGAATTCAAAAAACCTTCAGACAGCATCATTTAGCTGTTCCCGTGTTGATGTTCTTTTATTTTGTAATTTTTACTGTTTTCTACATTGGGAAATAAGTACACACACACACACACACACACACACACAAAGAGACAGGGGTAGTGCGGGGGTGGGGGAGAGAATAATCTGTCTCTTCTTTGCAGCTCTTCTAAGTTCTGTATTTCTTTTAAAAACTTTTAATTGATTCTTTGTGAATTTCACATCATGCATCCCACACCCACTTACCAACCTATTCCTTTATACCCGCCCTCCACTCTTATAACCTCTCCCCCAAAAGAAAGCAAAAATAAAATTGAAAGCCACCACCATCACCGAATCTCACCGATAAAGCTGTGGTATGTTACAGTGTGTCATGTAGTATACCCTTTTGTCCAAACAGCTTAACTTATGAACGTTCACTGCATTGAGTCATTGGCCTGGTTTGACCCCTCTGGCTTCTGCTACACTATCAACTCTGGATCCTCACCAGGACTCATCTCTGATATCCTGATGTTCACCTGTGTTATGGAAGATCCCGCAGCTTTGAATCTGCAGGATTGGGCCCTTCATGTGCTCCAGCAGTTCATACATGGATGGGGTGGATGTTGGGGTGAGTCAACTCAAAGCCCTGGATATGGGCCTGGGTGGTAGCTGAGTTGGTCAGCCTGTCAGCTTCACTACACCCATGCCACCAGGGCCAGCTCTCTCACTTTGCCCAGGCAAGGGGCATGGCTTACTTTCTTGAGTGCTGCAGCTGGTGAGGGGTGGGTCAGCTCACCCTCCTGCTGCAGGTAGAAGTTGGGGGGGAGGCAACTTGCATAGCAGATGAGGGGCGGGGCCAGCTCCTGAACTTACTCTATCAGGCCCAGCACTCCTGCACCAATATCACCAGAGCCAGGTCTCCCATGCTTCCCAGGTGATGGGGTGGAGCCAGCTCAGTATAGTGCTTGCCCAAATCAGGGACATCTGCATGGCCTTTGGTGGTAACTTTGGTCATGGACATTAACAGCAACCCCAGCTGCAGCAGGACATGAACTCAGACATGGCCCTCAGCAGTAACCCAGGCCAGGATGTCACCATGGCCTCAGCAGGCAGCCCAGGCCACTCAAATCAGTTTGACCCTTGGCGTCAGTACAGTCCCCAGATATCAATATAGTCTCAGGCAGCAACCCAGACCACTGACATCCAGATGGCTTTCGGCGGTAATTTGGGCCACAGACAGCACAGATTCCAAAGGCAGGAGGGCGTGGACCTAGGCAGCCCTGGATGGCAGCTTGGGCCCACCATCAACCTGGCCTCAGGCGGCTGTGTAGGCTCCTCATATCTGCCTGTTTCTTTCCTGTTTTGACTTTCCAGTTCTACCTCTCTACAAGTGCAGGAACCACTCGGCTTTCTTTCTCTCCAATCTCTCTACCACATACTCCCTCTTTCCCATCTCTCAGGCACATATTCACTCATTGTAGTGGCTCTGCTGGGATGGGCACTTGGGTGTTTTTCTTCCAGCCAGCTAATTTATCTCTCTTAAAAAATTGTTGACATGAGGCTGGAGAGTTGGCTTAACCATTAAATGTGTTTGTTGCTTTTGCAGATACCCAGGTTTGATGCCCAGCACTCATGTGGTGAGACCTGATGCCCTCTTCTGACCTCCACAAGCACCAGGCACATGTGTGGTACACATACATATATGCAGGCAGAACATTTATACACACAGGTTTAAAGAAGAAAATCTGAACGTGTTGGACATGAGTGGAGGATCCCCAGTCATCACCTCACAACAATGCACATAAGGAAAGCCTAGTCAAAAGTCCCACCAGTGCAACTGAAGAAACTTCACGGGAACAAGTTGATGGTGGTACTTTGTGCAGGGATGACTTGTGGAGATCCAGGCATCTCCATGCCACTGGCTGATAATTATAGATCTAATAAAAACAAATCAAAGGCAGATCAGTAGAAAGTACTTCAGCTAACTATGTCATGACACGTGGAGTCACTGGTAATGACACCTTCTTCCCCACTTTATTGCACTTTGATGTGACATTGTCTCCACTGTTGTAGGCTGTGAGTGTCACTAGGACACTTTTGCACAACCCCACAAACACCCAGCCACAAAGTTCTGCTTTTCCAAGTTGAGAAACACAAGGCACAAAAAAGTGGCTTATGTAGGGACAAACACTGATTTTTTTCAGGGCTTGCTGATGTGGCTTCATAATCCATACTTAGCTCACCTCCTGTATCTACTCTTGATCTCTGCACGGCCTTTGGTGATAACTTGAGCCGTGGTCACTGACACCAATACCAGCTGGAAGCAGGACTATGAACCCAGACACGGTCCTCAGTGGGAACCCAGGCCAGGATGTCACACATGCTTCTAATTTTATGATTTGGATCTAAAGGGCTTAACAAGCAAGTGGCTGCATTGATGATGAATGAAAACATAACCTGTGAAAAAGGGTATCAACTGACACATAGGCAGAATCCCTATCAAACCATTCCCTGTGTTTATCTTCACAAAAAACAAACCTATAAGACAGTGTGGCCTGTCTGAGTTCAGTTCCAGCCTTGTTCAGTTCTTCTGGATGAAGCAAATGGACACAGTATTTAGGAATACCCAGCTTCCTCAGTTTTGATATGCAATGTTTATGAAAATTATGGCTGTTAAGTATTCCTAAGCTTTGCTCCCAGGAGATGGCTTTAGTAAGTCTGTGTCACTTTCTTGTGCAAGATGGCCTAGTTTGCTTTCTGTTGTTATCATGAAAGCCAGGACCAAAATCAAGTTGGAGATTAAGGGGTTGATTATAGCTTACAGTTTATAATCTGTCAGGAAGGGAAGTCAGCACAGGAACTCAAAGCAGGAACCTGGAAGCAGGAACTGAAGCGGAGACCATGGAAGGATGCTGCTTACTGGCTTGCTCCTTAGGGCTTGCTCAGCTTGTTTCTGTACACAACCCAGGACCACCTAACCAGAGATGGTGCCACCTACAAAGAGCTGACCTCCACTTCTATCAATTACTAATCAAGATTTGCCTATAGGCCATTCTTATAGAGGAAATTCTCTCTTCTCAGATGACTCTGGCTTATGTCACAAAACAACAACAACAACAAAAGACTACTCAGCACAAACATGGCAGATACAGATTTTGAAAAGATGATAGTAGTTGTCTTTAACATGGTTCTATATAAACAACCACAAAAGAAATAAATTCTTTCGAATGGTCACCAAGCTTCAGAAGAAAAAATATTGAAGATCCATCTAGTTTTATTTAACATATAATTCTAAATGTGGTATTGACAACTTTCCAAAATTTTCAAGTTTGAGATTTTCACGCTCTTTCCTGTCCTCCATTTCAATTTCTTCTGTTTCTTTCTCAACCCTGTATCAACCTGAAGGTTGTATCACCTGAAGGTGCCATCCCTCCTCCCCTTTCCCCAGTCCTAGTATACTCTGCCAAGTCCTAGCTACTCTGTCAGGGACTCAGGTGGGTGCATTATTCTTCTGGTCCTCCATTCTGATCTCTCTAGTCTTGCCCTCGGTCCAGTAACAAAGTGCTTATAGATGTCTGTTCTCCCATCTCAACTCCATTCCTGGAGATCCTAATGCTTATTTCAGACCCAACCTTCTCATTCCCATCTCTCCAGAATTTCTTTGCCTTATTGTAACCTATTTGGAGGGTCCCCTCTTTCTACAGTATCTCCAACTCTTTAGAGACACAATCTCTTGGTGTACACAGGATTCCCTTAGCTCTCTCCAGATGTTCCTGTCAGGATTTTCTCATAGTCCACCTCTGTTCTTCTTTGCTACACAGTGACCTGCAGAAGCACTGTTACCAGGCAACCCAAGCTAGCCTAATTTCCCTAAGATTCAACAAAGACCAGACCAGATAGCAACACCTAGAATTACCTCAACCATTCCAATGCTAGATGCCTAGGCAACAATGCCAAAACAGACATTAACAGATGAGACAGAATGCCTCCACCAGAACCCAGTAATGATATAATAGGCCCTGAGAAATGCCGTATAGTTGAATCAAAATACAAGGACTTCAAAAAAGCAATTATGATTACGTTCAAGGAACTTAAAGAGGAGATGAATAAATCCCCTGGGGGCTACCTGACTGCCTACCCCTTCTTCATTATGCCTGGATGCCCAACCCCATTACTGGGCAGAAATCTTATGATAAAATTACATTTCTCCTTTTCCATCTAACTTATTCCAGAATTTTTTTTCCTCTTCCTAGCCTCTGAAAAGTCTCCTTGTCTACTATCTGACACTAATACTTTGTCCCATCCTCTTTCAGGATCCCTCTTTCATTGACCCTAAAGAATGAGAATCTCCTCTTCCTCAGTGGCTTTCCTTCATGCCCCTATTATGATCCTACTCTGGGATCCTTCCTCATAACTCTGTCACTCTCAATACCTTATCTTTTAAAAACATAGACAAGGCTTAAAACCTATCATGCAATGCCTTTGTAATAAAGCTATTCTCAAGACTACTCACGCACCCTATACCAGCCCTATCTTGCCTGTCCTAAAACCTGAAGACTCCTACTCTCTGGTCCAGGACCTTGGGATTAGTAATATGGCTGTCTTTCCTTTACACCCAGTAGTGCTCAACTTTAGCTCTCTACTTTCTCACATCCCCTCTCTATGTTTTACTTTACAGTTCTAGACATTAAGGACACTTACTTACCATCCATTTACACCCAGGTTCACTCTGTCTTCACCTGGCCGTGACACTGGGTCTCTTAAAAAAATTACCTGCCAGCCTAAATTGCTTTCAAGTGTAAAAGTCAAGACTTGCCTTTTCCCTAGAGCTAGAGCAGTGGTTCTCAACCTTCCTAATACTGCAGCCCTTTAAGACAATTCCTCATGTTGTGGTGACCCCCTAACCATAAAATTATTGCTACTTTATAAATGTAATTTTGCTACTGTTATGAATTGTTCATATTTTTGGAGATAGAGGTTTGCAAAAGGGGTCTCTGCTCAGATTGTGAACCGCTGAGCTAGAAGGACAGGTTTCAATATAAAACAAACTCAAACTCCTATGTAGTTGTTACTGATGTAAAAAAATGCTTTTTTGCTCATCCTTTACTCTCAACGATGACTTAAAAATGACTTACTTTTTCTATGACTACTTTCAATATGCAAGTTGTCATGAAGATTTAAATGACTGGGTGTTTTCAAAGGGAAAGAAAAATAGTTTATGCAAGTTGTGGGGATCTGAGAAAGTGATTTAATGCATGTGGAAAATGAGACAAAATGATACATATTATGTTAAAACTTCAAAGCTCCACATTTAACATCAACAGAGTTCTGATAAGTTATTAATCTATTCTTGGTGACAGGAACACTGGCTACTAAAGCTCTTAAGAAAATAAAATTGTCATAGTTACAGGCTCAAAAAGGTTTAATTTTTTTTTTGGTTGTTTTCTAAATCTAGACTTCAAAGTGCCTCTAATTGTGCTGAAAACGTCTCGATCTTTCCATCTACCCAGTGCTCTGGAAGAGGAATGAGTGTTTGTGTTTCTTCCCATCTTCTGGGTCCTCAATCTTGTTTTCCAACTTGTTCCTTTTCCTCCCAGGACTTTTCCATCTTACTACAGATGAATGTCCATGCTTTTATCACGTTCTAGAACCTTTAGGCCTTACTTTTGCTGTGGTCAAAGGTGTGAATCCAGTTAAGTTCTCTGAAGATTTACTAACTGCTTTCTCTATAGTGGGGATGTCAGTGCAGATTCCAGACAGTGGTCCTGCTAACATATCTAAAACTTCTCTTTTTGTCAACTTTAAAAAATATTATGTAAGGTTTAGGGAGTTGTGACTTGGATCCATCTGTCACAGCTCAAATGGGCTCTAGATCCTTCGCCTGAGACAGGCCAGCAGATTTCTAGCATATGTCTGTGATAAAAATCCTCCCAAGTCCTTTCTGTCCATAGTCTATATCTGTCCCAGTAGATTTCCACTCCGCTGACAGACACCATCCAGGGATCAACTTCAGCCCTGCAATTGCTGTCTTCCAGCCCCAGGTGGTCCAGCAAAACTGGTCAGGCTTTAACTCAGCTGAAAGCTGGAAAAACTTCTTTCAGAAGAGCATTAGTGAAATAACCCAACTGTGGACAGTAAACCAGATGCTTCTGACAGAATTTCCTAGTGTCTGTTACCATCCACTGCTTACTTGAACCCCTGTTTTGGGCAGACATTCCAGACCTCCATCTTCTCAAGCTCACAGCCAGAAGGAGGCATCCTTATCATCAACAAAAGGCTAGACTGTTAGGCCCAAAGAGATCCCCAGAATAACAGAGCTAGAGGTAACATCCTAAGCAGAAGAAATTAGACTAGATAAATAGAGGGATTAGTATTGGGTAAACAGAGGCCTAAAGGTGGTTTCCTGTTTGCTAGGAACCACCCTTAAATCGCCAGGAACCTCCTTTAATCTGCCTCAAAGGTAATCTGCATTTCAGGAAAGGGTATCTGGTTCCCAGTCAGTTCAAACAAACAGCACCTCCACCCTGTTATGTGCTTGCTTTTCCACAGTAAATATCTTCTCTGTGTCCCATTCCTCACCCCAGAGATAGCCTTGGCAGTCTGATCCACAGTAAATCCTTCTACCCATGGGACGGTCCAGTTCAATGGCTTCCCTGTATCCTCATTTATAATATCAATGTAACTAATCAAAGAAAAACCATTCAATAGCTCTTTGTCGAACATGCAATGACCTGTGTAAGATTCTACATTTGAAAGACAACTTGAACATTAGGTAAACATGAATAAATAATTTGACTTATATTTTCATTAAAGATATACCCTAGCATGTTTTGCTGTGGAAACAACATCACCCCAAATCAGGCTTCTGTCACGATAATTCTTACCTATGTGACCAGTTCTCTAGAGATTCTGCCATCAGGACTTCCTGGCCATCATGAACTGAGTGTGCCTGGGAACTATGAGCCAAAAGAAAACCTCTTTCCCAAGGTTGCTCTTTTCAAGTGCTTTTCTTTTAGGTGCGAGACAACAAAGGCATAAATTGTGTAATATCTGTTCACCTCAAGTTGGTTTCTGTCGCTTGAAATCAAAAGACATAGCTAACTGATGAGCTGCGCTAGAGAGAAGCCAAGCAAGAGTTTCCAGTTGGCTCACACTGCCAATGCTCTTACCTGTGCAAATACCTGAAGCAGAACAAAGGTTAAAAAGTTCAATTATTAGATATTGATTTATTTGGTGATTTCCTTAAGGCACTGTCTGTATTGTGCATCTAGCTAGCATGACTTCACTTGCTACCTGGAACACAGTGACCTGGAGAAATAGCTGGGACAATGGGTCATTGTCCTTTAAAGCTGCCGACTGTCACTCATGCTGTATGAAGCCTCGCCTGCTTTCCTGACCCGCCTTGTGGTTTTAGAGTAGAAAATGAGAATATAAACTGGACCCAACATTGAAGCCTTTCAGAACTTGTCCTGGCTTTGGTCCACTGGAGACATCTCTTCTCTTCCATTTGCATTGAGTGCTTACTCCAGAAACATTCCCTAACACACCCAAGAGCCTGCATCAATCCGCCTCTTTGGAACACTGGGAAAATCTCCAGTCTCTCAGTTTTGTGTAATTCAAGTTCCCACAAAGCACTGGACTCTAAAGTCTGATGGGTTTTGGCAGAAAGACTGTTAGGTTTTTGGTGCTTTCTGAGTTGTTTGTTTGTTTTTGTTTTTTAGGTTTCAGATAAGAATTGGATCGGGGGATGACCCCAGAGACACAGTAACTAATCTCAAACCCTAAAGCTACTCATTTTAAAAGCTTAAAAAAAATCAATGGTTAAAATTGAAGCAAATCCCTCTTTCAACAGGTGACTCTTCTTTCTGACTTCATAGTTTCCCTTTCTCAATAAGGGTCTAGTACTGTTTGCTGTACAGCTTTGACAGTATTGGGTGGGGGAGGAATGAGAGTCAGTCGGGCAGCAAGGGGGCACAAGGTGATGCTGTGTGACCTGCTTTTTGCTATAGAGGAGCAGATGAGGGTGGGCATGTGAATTGAGTCACAGCAGAGAAACACTCAGAGGAGAGAAAGGAGTTACATGCTTTCTCCTTGAGATGGTCCTCCCCTGGGCATCAGAGAACTGAGGTCTGTTCTCTTGGAAGAAATAATACAAGATGAGAAGAGACAAGTCGCCAGGCCTGGAGCATGTAGACACACTTGAAAATGATTCTGTAAGATTCTACCTCAATTAAGACTGAATTACTAATCTTGGACTCTCCCAGAACAATATTTGAGCAAATTCAGACCTCCGAAAAGGATCCTGATTAAGAATGTGTAACTCAGGCATGTCTGACATGGGACATTTATTTAGATATCAGAAAACATCCATAAAAAACAAAACACAACAAGTAAACAGCAGATAAAGGTGGACAAGAAGAAATGTGCTTCCAGAAAACAAAAAGTTAGACAATTCTGATTTCTAGGAATCACTTCTAAGTGAAAGGAATGAATCTCTTGAAAATAGGAACTAATTACACATTTGGGCGAGAGAAAGTGCAAGGTACGTTGTCTCAGAAAGCAAGGTGTGCATAAATCCTGATAGAAGTGCTGAGGGGCTCCTGCTGGCCATGCTGCAGGATGCTCATCCTAAGTCCACAGGATGAGCATAGGGAGATGTATTGTAAAAGATTAAAGGGTAATGGACATATAATTAATTACACAATCATAGAAGCTCCCCTTTGCAACTGTCGATGCAATCGTTTATTTAAGCAAAGTTGCCAGTAAGTGCTGAAATCTTTGGGCAAAAGTTGTTGGAGAACTGTATCATAGAAAAAAACAATAAAAACAATGATTGTAAATCTGATGGAAAGGGCCTTAATCCAATTATCAAACTCAGCACTGTCACCAGTGGAGCAAACTAGGAGTCTATGTGAGGCGTGATAACCACCAACCAAAATGAAAAAATAAGCAGATTGAAGAGCCCTGGCTAAGGTGCTCCTTCTTACAATTCAGACTTACAATTCTTACAACTTAAGAAATTGTAAGTCTAAATTCCCAAACAAATGAGGATCAGTTATTGAGAGTTATACATAAGAAGAAGAAGAAAGTTCCAGAAAAGAAAGCAGAGGGACTGAACCCAAGGAAAGTATGGCAGACGCCCGCTCACAGATGCCAAGGCACACACAGATGATGTCACACATGTGGCAGTTACTCCCGCCACAGTGGGAACTCACTTAAAAATCATTTTGGCCAGAGCGTTGAGAAATGTTAGTGGGGGTGAAATTTAGTTACAACATTTTTGTAGAGCATTTTGACAGCATCAATCAAAACTCTAAATGTGTACCTATCTCATGATGTCTAGGCATATATTGTAAACTTTCACATCAAGTGTATAAGATAAACACACAAAGATATTAACGATGCCCTTCAATTTTGGTAGGGAAATACTGAAAACAGTCGCTAAAACTGTATGAGAAAACAGAAATCGAGCAATTGAGAGAGAACAAGGAGTCATATTTAATTTTTGCTTGTGTCTTTGCTGTTGTTTTGAAGGCAAATTTGTCTGTTGTAATAAGCAAACCTAATTTAATGAAATTGATGTTCTTTCCAGACAGAACTGATGGACACCGTAAGAATCATACAGAAAAGGTCAGACACTCATGCTGGGAAGAGTTTTCTTCATGACAGTTCTGAGCCCCAGCCAACAGGTAGAGCAGTTTTCGTTTGTATGCTCTTGTAGGCAAGGGGATTGCCTGGGAATGGGGCCCCCGACGGGCTTCTCAAAGTGTGTTCTTGGATGAACAGAGTTAGGGAGCTAAGCAATGGAGCCAGGGAAGACTACACACAAGCTGAGAAAACTATATTGTCTTCCTTGCCTCTGTAGTCTTGAAACATCTCGGGCAGAAAAGTTAGCATTATCCAATATTAGGGTAAACCCTAGGTGATTGGATATCCACAATTGTTGTGTCAGCCATTGAAAAGAGATCCACTTACAAAAAATCAGGAGGCATGTGTTGTCTGCCACTCACAGAAATTCTCTCTGGTGTGCAAGTGTCCAATATGAAACTTCCCTGTGTCTCCCACCTCCCTGCAGGATGCACACAGATCTATTGGAATTGAGTGAGAATTATTTTTATGTTCCCTCACCTCAGAGTTAAGAAATATATTCTTTTTTGTTTGTTTGTTTTGCTTTTTAGTTTTTCGAGACAGGGTTTCTCTGTGTAGCTCTGGCTGTCCTGGAACTCACTCTGTAGACCAGGCTGGCCTCGAACTCAGAAATCTGCCTGCCTCTGCCTCCCAAGTGCTGGGATTAAAGGCGTACGCCACCACTGCCAGGCAAGAAATATGTTCTTAATGTTGAGTTGAACAGATTTATTGCCAAGATGGTATTCAGGGAATATTACTTTTAAGTTTTAGGAGCATGGAAGAATAAAGTGCCCCGATGCAGGGCATGACTGTAAATGAGGCAGTTCTGCAAAAGTGCCTTGTGATGAGATTTCAGGCATGTCCAACTTTCTGTTGAATTTGTGTTGTGATTTTCCACTAGGTGTTGCAGAACTGAAATAAACACGGTCTCATGCCCGCACATCACCTTTGTCTAGTATAATTCCATACCCAGGAGAGAGGGATGGTGACATGCCTTCTCAGCCCAGTCTGCCAGGGAGAGTTAAGTCTGTAAGATTCCACATTCACTGGACGTGTAGTTACAGCAAGTGCTTGACTTAATGAGCCCACTGGGGAAACATTTCAGCCTCTTATTGGAAAAAGGCCTTCAAAAAAATACCAGGGCAAATAGTTCCAGGTCTCTGTGACCTGAAGCGTCTAATTAAGCTTAAGAATTACTAGTGCATCTTTGAGAAAACTGAGGCTGTGCAGCCTGATGAGTCAGTGGGGACGCGTTGCCATGTGGTTAGAGAAGTGTGGCTTAGCCGTGCCCCGGGTGTTGGTGGAATTCGACAAGGACACACTCTGCCCTTACATACTTCTAACCCAAGTTTATTTGTGATGTCTCCACCTTATGGGAAACGAAATGATGAAGTCCAAACACCAATAAAAGGAAGGCAAAAGCAATCATTGAGAGACAGATGGCACATGGAGATTTAGAGGCACAGCTGGGACAGAAAAGATACAGTAGTGATTTCAAACACAGGAACGCTCTTGGTACGGCCATCCATGGGCCACACATATATGAAGGAGGATAGTTGCAAGAGAGAGACGGGACTATTGGAGGATGTGTGCAGTTCTGAGCTGATCCCAAATTTATCTGGCATGCATATACTGCCCTCTGGTGGTCAAGTCTGCATTTTTTTCCATGAATAAATTATTACTAGTCTTTAAAAATTAAAGTTGGGCAACCAGGTACCTGATATTATGAGAATAACTCATTTTAAGCATTTGATTGAATTTTACGTAGTCATAAAAGTTGAATGGATCATCTTAGAGGTGCTCCAGTTTTATAAGATTTTCCATCTTTGGCAATGGCTTCAAGGAAGACATGGTTAACTGCATCAGGCTGAGACCCAAGCTGTCCTTTTGAGGGCTAGGACATCTTGTCAGCAGATGTTCATTTGATCCTCGGGAGAATGACACACATGGCATTTAGTGAGCAGTAAATAAGAGTCAAGTAGAAAATGTGGACTTTTTTTTTTTAAAAAAAAGATTTATTCTATTTTTTAAAAAAGATTTGTTTTATGCATTTGAGTACACTGTCACTGTCTTCAGATACACCACAAGAGGGCATCGGATTTTATTACAGATGGCTGTGAGCCACCATGTGGTTGCTGCGAATTGAACTCGTGACCTCTGGAAAAGCAGTCAGTGCTCTTAACCACTGAGCCATCTATCCAACCCTTGACTTATTTACTTTGTGTATATGGGTGTTTTGCCTATATGTGTGTCTTACACCTGATAAGTTTTAGAGATTCTTTTGTTTCCTCCCTGCCTAATGGTTTTCAAGATAAAATGCTTCATGCATGTGTTGGTGGCTTATTTCTTTTTAATTGGCATTCCACCATAGTTCTCAAGCACATCGTAATTTGCTTATCTTTTCCGTTTTTTTATGGACATGACCTTATCTCCCGTTCTCAGCTGTACACTCATGGTTGAATGCATTTTCTAGTTCTAGCCTTCTACTGTGTGAGTCTGCAGGATCCAACTCGGGCTGTCAGGTTTGACGGCAAGCATCTTATTTACCCCCTCGAGTCAACTTGCTGGTCCACTATTGCTCTGTGACGACTAGAGAGGCTTTAAAGGTTTCCCAATAGGACAGCTTTCATATACCATATAATTGTATGTGAGGTATTGTTAACAGATGCCAAGAAACTGTAAACTCTCTTGATTTCATAATGACTTAATGACCATTTATATCAGTGATGGTAAACTACGAGATACATAGAAATTCTGTCTGGTGAAATCAGGATGCTCATGTACTTAGGGAGGGTTAAGAGGGGTTTGAAGACCAGAAACCTGTGACAGTGCTGAAGAAAAGGTGGGTTTCAAGTGCACTCCTGAGTTTGCAGTACTTGAAAGCATGTCAGGCACAGTCTGGGTGGAACCGGAAGGCTAGAAACAGACACAGAAAAATATGCACCTATTCTGGAAAAGGAGACCTTCCCAGTGTTCTGTCTTGTCCAAGGGTTCTGACAGAAAGCTGTAAGTGCTCCTGCACCAGCTTTAAACAGGATGTGCTGGAGACATAGCAGGAGTGTAATCGGGCTGATGGTTCACACCTGCCCCTCGGTCATTTTATGGCTCTGAGAATGTACATACGGTAACCTTGCACAGGACTGACTTACGCTGACAGGACACCCAGGGCTGTTTTCCTCTTTGTCCACATTAGTTTATTTTCAACCCAAACGCTGAACTTCATTGTCTATACCTAAGAGAAGTTCTGTGCCCTCCCTGCTTCAATTCTTTTAAATCTGTTAAAAATTACAAAAAACAAAAAAAATACAAAATGTGTCAAAATATACCAAAAAATGTGTCATACATAATAAATGCTAAGTACATGATTGCTTAATGCAAACAGCTTTTCTCTCCCCTCACACTGACATACAAGTCTCCTTCCAGGTCCCAAAAGCCATCTCTATGAGTCTGACACATTGTTTTTGTTTATTGTTTGTTTTTTTCCAGGCAGGGTTTCTCTGTGTATAACTGGCTGTCCTGGAACTCACTGTGTAGAACAGAGAGATCTGCCTGCTTCTACCTCCCAAGTGTTGGGATTAAAGAGGAGTACCTCCACCACCTGGTGACACATTGTCTTTTAATGTGTACATAAATATACATACAGGTCACTTTGATCACTAGCAATTTTCTTTAAGGGTATCATGTTGTACACAAGATTGTACAACTTACTTTTTTCAACTCATTGTGACTTTTGGCACCAACAGGTATAGTAGTCAGTCACACTAATCGAAGTTAATCAGGAATAAAGACCCATTAGTAGTTCAAAGGAAATGCTATATTGCTAAGCCCAAGATTCCTTATTTTCTGTTCTGCTCGTGAACATCGTGTGAAGATCAGCCTTACTGGGTGGCTCCTTTTACTTTATGCAGTTTTGTCTCTGGACACAAGGGGGCAGGAGCTCTTTGGTACAAACATGGTTGTCATTTTCATTAAGGTGCAATAGAAAGCACAACTTGAAAAGATCAAAACAGCAGAATCTGGCTGTACCAGACAAGGGAAATAAAAACCTCAAAACCTCACCTTTGAGGGTGAGTGGACAGAGTAGAGATTGTAAAACTGCTCCGTTAGGTCAGCTGGCAGGAGGGGAGAGACAAAAACGGACAGACAGACAGACAGACAGACACTAAAACCTACATCAAGATGAACCAGGGCAGAAAAGATTGAAAGCCCTTCCCCACTAGGCTGCCTACAACGTGTGGAGCTATGTCCTTGATTAGAAAGGATCCTGTGGTTTCTGGCCAGCACGTCTGAGCCTTCCCCTCAGCTCACCAGCCTACTTTACCTAATACCTCCCCTTTCCTAATAGCCACATGGCCCTGTTTCAAAAGACACAGAACCTAGCAAATGCCATCGAGTGTGCTAGGACTCAGATCTGCCCCTATGACGTAACCATGAACAGTAAATTGTTTGGTAACCATTTTGGAAAAGCTTCTTTCTCCCATAATACCTTTTTAACATTGTAGGCATTGCTTGGATTGCTTGGGGGGGGGGGGGTAGAATAAGGGCCCCATTTTTTCTTTTTTTGTTTTTTTTCCCTGCAATTTCCTTACTTCCTATTTAAAATTAGCAACTTTACAAAGAACAATTAAAGGCTGCCCACCGTGAAATTCTAAAATATATCTAAAGAAGAAAAAAGTAGCTTTTTTTTTTTTGGCCATAAGTTTATTCAGAAGTTGTCATATTATCACAATTTAATGACATTTCAAGTAAAAACTGAAATAGATAAAAGACATTATTATCAAATATTATTTGTTTGAGCAATTCAATGATTAGAAGGGACTCCAGGGATGTTTCTGATTTGGCCAGACAAAGTATAATTGGGTTAAGGGTGGTTGAGTCCAGTAGTTTTCATAAGTTGTAAGTTTTTCCTATCTGTAAACTTTGTTTCCTCTTGATTAACATGTAGTAACAATAGCAAAGAAGGTTAGAGTGCTTGTCGGGCAAGGAGACATTAGGCAAAGGACACATCCTATCATTAACCCCCTTTCACCGGAAGCGTGCCATGCCCAGAGCTCAGGTCCAAAGCCACATAACTCAGGAGCATCTGAGGTTTATGCCCAGGCAGGTACAGGATGCTATTCTGTTGCTCCGGCACACCTAAGTATTGCAATACCAGGAGGGAACAGGTAAAAGACACAGCTAAACACTGTTATTATATTAAGGGTGCAGAGAGCATGGAAGCAAGCAGTGTGCTTGCAGGTTTTTTTCCTTAAAGAATCAAATCAATGTACTTGCTACATTCTTTTGTCTCCTGGAAATCAGTTAAAATAGGATCAAAGCAAACACTTCCAGTTAAAATAATTTTTTAAAGTAACTGTGTTTAAGGACAAAAATAGTTGTGCGGTCAAACAAATTTGCTTCCTTCAAATTGAGTGTGATGAACTAAAACTTTTAGCAACCCTAGAACGTGTCCAAATCTGGAACCATGAACACAAGTATGTGCGCCTGTGAACGTACATAGAGTGGTGGTGACGTGCTCTCTGAGGATCGGTTTTATTTGGAATAATTATCAAAACATTTTCAGCTAAAAAGGGCGGGCAATGTTAAGAGCTGAGCAATATTAAAGCAATAATTTTTGGCTAAAAATAATGAACTGGCCTTTTAAACATTCAGGTATCAACTATGACACTTGCTTTTTCTAGCAAAGGGGCCGATAACTTTGAAGTTGTATTCCACAAGGTATGCCTGTGTTCCTTCCCTCAGTCAAGAAAGTATCTATTTTTGTTCCTCTTTATTAATAAATTATAAATTTGGATGGTAATTTCCTTTGTACAAACTCCGCCCTATTCTGGATTATAATATTAAGTAGACCCTGATGAAGCCAGCACCACCAGACAGGATGATCCAGCATGCCTCTGAGCCAGCCAGCGAGGTCCTGCCTTCGTTAACAGCTCATTGGAAGGAGTTTTCATACATGCTGAACTGAAACATGGTCTCTGTCTTCATTCTCACATTTGTGGAGTAAACAGTCATTTATCCATTCATTCATTCCCAGAGTGCCAGAGCTCCACTGCTCTGCAGCTTAGCTGTCCGCAGTGTTAGCTTGTGCGGCAGAGGCTTTCTCCTAGCCGCGGCTGCCATGTGCTGCTCTTGCTGTGAATAACTACATTTTAGAAAAAGCAGTGCACAAGGCCCCAGTCAAGATGATGCAGAAAGCAAGCACCAACAGTAAGTAGTTTCGGAGACCCTGAGTAATAAAAACAAGAAAGGTTGCATTGAATAAAACTTGAATCGAATTTAAATTTACAACATGTATATTTTAAAAAGACTGTCATGGATCATGGATCTTTACTGCATCATATGCTCTGGCTATTGGTATTCTCTCTCTCTCTCTCTCTCTCTCTCTCTCTCTCTCTCTCTCTCTCTCTCCTTTTTTCTTCTTTGTCCTCTCCTGACAATCAACGAATCTCCTAAGAAAATCTGTAATAGTCTTACTAATTCATCCACTGAATAAACATATGTGAGCACTCTCAACGCACGCCCTGGGAAATGAAGGAAAGGGACGTTACAGACGAAGACAGGCGAGGGCTTTTAACAAGCATCACCATGCTATTTGTGCATGTGTTCCTGGACTCTTCATGGAGCTGGTTTGGAGAGTAGAGCTGGGCTTCCAACCCTTAGGTGTTGCCCAAGAAAGTGGGAGAAGCAAGTGGAGATTCCTGGAGGAAAGACTGTTATGTGCAAAGGCTGTTGTTCTTAGGAAGCATGGCTGTTTCCCGGGGTGGTTTCAGTATGCCTGAAGCATGAAGGTGAGTGTGTGGTGGTTTGAATGAATGGCTCCCATGGGCCCATAGGGAGCGACACTAGTAGGAGGTGTGGCCTTGCTGGAGTAGGTGTGGCTTCACTGAGGGAAAAGTATCTCTGTGGGTGCGTCTTGAGGTCTCAGATGCTCAAGCCACACTCAGTGTGGCAGTCTCCTTCCTGCTGCCTGTAGACCCAGATGTCGAAGTCTCAGCTTCTCTCCAGCACCGTGTCTGCTTGTATGCCACTATGCTTCTCACCATGCTGATAATGGACTAAGCCTCTGAACTACGAACCATCCCCAGTTAAAGGTTTTCCTTTGCTGTGGTCATGGTGTTTCTTCGGAGCAATAACATCCTAACTAAGACAGTGGGGATGGGGGTGAATGGCTGGATGAGTATTCAAGAGCCTATAGGTCTTACTTTTTTGAGCAATGAGGTATTAAAGAAACAGGAAGATGTAGGTGTTGAAATTTTAGATTTGCATTCTAGAAAGTTTACACTTGTGTGTGCATGTGCGTTCGCACGTGTGTACGTGTGGAGGATGTGAAACAGCTAGGAGGACCAGAATGAATGTATGGAGGCCAAGGAGGCAGCCCTAGTCTTTGAGAAAGAAGATGGAACACCAATGGTATGATGGAGATGGGTCTGAAGAAACAAAGAGAAGATCGAAGAAGATTAGCTTCTGCTACTATGTATGGGCACTCGTGTTAAAGATGGAAGACATGGATAGCCTCATTCTAATGCAGCTCCGTCACGGTCTGAGTCTCAAAGAAATACCTTCCTGCCGTAAGCAGACATATTTCATTTCCATGAGATCTGTCTTTAGGGGTATACACAGATCGATTTCAATAGCTCCCTCCTGAGATTAAACCCTCAAACACCGAGAGACAACAATCCTCTATGCCTGAGCATACTTTCTGGACAATATCTTATCCCCTTCAGCCATTTTTCACATAGAATGGTTCCCAGAGCCCTCTTTGTCTTGGCTGTTCTTCCTGAATGATAGCTAGTAGGTACTCACTCGCCCCTTTGTACAGATAGACTCTGTATACTGTAAGGCAAGATCTGTATACTCCAAAACCAGAATAATGCCTAATTCTAAATACTCATTCTACCTCAGTGGCCTTGTCACCTAGTAGACTAGCCTGGGTAGCCAGGGAGTCCCGGGGACCCTCCTTTCTTTGCCTCCCCAGCACTTGGATTACAAGTGTGTACCACCACACCTGGACTTTTATTTGAGTCTGGATTCTGGGACTGAACTCTGGTCCCCAGGCTTCAAGTTGAGCACTTTTCCAACAGAACTAGTCTCCTTCCTAAGTTATAGGTCATCCAATACAGAAATCATAGAATGCTATTGGCCATTTTCTTAGAAATGCCATGATTTAATTATAGTCATGTAATGAGCACACAGAGATTCTGAGAGGTCGACTGGGGTGGGGGAGATAGGAACGTAGACATGCAGCCTTCGGCCTCTGCAGGGAAAATGCAGGTGGCCGCCCTCCTCTCGCCAAAACCCTGATTACATCCGGCTCACCCAGACAGGTAACCTAAAAATTACTTAAGAGAGGGGCAAACGGGGAGGAAGACTGGAGATAGCATGCTGTGTCTCTGGAGAGAACCGAGTGACTTATTGTGAGGAGTGAATCTGTGAAGGCTGGGTGCTGCTCGTCAGTGAGCCTCAGCAGAGCGGAGAGCTGCATTTGTGAGCACCTCCCCTCGAGTGCCTGGCCAATGAAGTATGAGTGAAAACCTAGTGGTGGGTGGATCATGTAAGATTTAAAGCTAAGGGAAGGGTTCCCTCTTCACTGCCCTTTGTCCAGGTCTGGTGTGAGGGAAGAGCAGGAAGGAGTGCCTAGTGTGGTTGCCCCGTGGTGAATCAGAGTCAAGCAGAAGAGGCCAAATTGACGACTGTACGTGAGGCTAGCTCTCCTAACCACACAGTAGGACTCTCTCAGCACACTGAGTTTTCCTGTCCTCATTCGTCATCTTTTCCTGACAGTTCCTTAGGAGTTCTGGGCTTCAGTTGTGACAAGTTCACGGGGCAGAGGCAAATTTGTGCAGCACACCCCAGACACAATGGAAACAGTACCCAGAAGGGAGAAGGTGTGGATGCTGCTAAGGGACTGTGCTTTTAAATTCACAGCCCTTATCAGGATTAGTCATGCTTGGGGCTGGAGAGATGGCTCAGTTGTTATCAGAGCTTGCTGCTCTTCCAGTGTATCCCAGTGTTCCCAGTGTCTCCACAAGGGGCAGCTTACAACTGCCTGAACTCTAGCTGGGGTGGGGTGGGAGGGATCCTACACCGTCTTCTGGCTTCTGCATGCAAATACCCACATACTGACACACACGTACATAAATAAATGCAAAAGTAAATTAAAAAACTATTTCTAAGAGTTAGTAACTACCCTTAACATGTAATTCAAAGACCTAAATATTACATTACTCTTTTTGCTACTTAATAAAGAATCAGGTTAGAGCACATTAATTTGTCTTTGATCAGGGCTCTGTAAGGTGGGTTTAGGCCAGGTAAGTTGTCTGACTTGCTGGGAGCCTCAATACTAGAGACTATGTCTAATTCTCTACTAGTGAAGTACAGCACCCAGAGCTGCCAGGTGGGGCCCAGCTTCTGTTGCACACATTTCCATGTATGTGAGTCCCACACTAGGGCTTTAGGTCTCCCTAAAATCGTTAGTTTTCAGAAGTCTTAACTTAGCTACTAGTACTAGGTCAGAACAGGCACTCAGTAAATTTGTTTAAAGAAGGCATGTATGCATGGGCTCTCCAGATGAACTTGGTTGCTGTGGGTTATCCTGATGTTGTTTGTATTCTGATGCTAATTCTGTTTCCTCAAGAGGGGCTGCCCCGATGAGGAGTGAGTGGATCATGTACTCAGGTGATTCCATGTGAATCTTCTTTCCATTTTAACTGGTCAAATAAAGGCTAGAGCCTGTGATTGGACAGTGGAAGGGAAAGGTGGGGCTGGAGGTTTTAGAGAGTGAGGGAAGAGAGGGAAGGGAGAGGAGGAAGATGGAGGAAGAGGAGGTGGAAGGAAGATGGAGCAGAACCACGTGGCCTGGAGAAGCCACAGTAGCAAGGGATCTCATAGCTGGGGAACAGAGTAGTGAAGTGGTAGATCTGCCCAATCTAGGCCTGCAGCTTTTAAATATTGTAAAATTTTTACAATATTGTGTGTTTTTTGTAAGGGCTTTTTTTTTTTTTTTTTTTTTTTTTTTTTTGGGTGTTGGAGATTTACTGCAACACTTGGTGAATTAGAGAAGAAGCTGTAAGTTGATACAGTTACATTTAAAATCCGAGCCTTCAGTTATTAAGTGCTGTATGCCCGACTACGGGAGCACTTTGCTAAGCCTCATCCTATCTCGTAGCAGCAGAATGGTGTTCTCATGGGGTCTGCTAACCCTTTGCATTTAAGCATCTATCCAAAATTCTTAATTTCCTAGAGGAGACTGAGATTGGGGACAGCAATCATTTCTTCATCCTTACCTGTATTTCCTTGAAAACGAAGATCCCCCAAAGTGCAGCAATAAGTCCAGGACCCTTATATTTTAAAAAAAAAAACCTTTAATTCTACTGGATTTTTTAAAAATATAACTGCACCCTAGAAAAATACCGTAAGCTACAAGCAACATAATTTTTGGGGGGTGGGGGAGGAACCCTATAATCTAAACTATAGTTCCACATTGATCCAAGAATCAAAGTAACATCCTTAAATAAGACAGATTTCTTTTTTTCTTTTTCCTTTCTTTTTTCTGTTTTGTCTTCATAGTTATTATTGCTATTATTTTGATGATGCTTTAATATTTTATCACATTAAACAATTTTTTAATGCAATATGCTTATGATAAACTATTTTAGTCAGGCCTTGTAGTGTGGGTATGTAGTCCTGGATACCTGAAACAGGAGTACTAAAAACTGAAGGCTTGCCAGGGTTAAAGACTGAGTTTAAAGACAGCCTGGCTAGCTTAGCAAAACTGTCTAAAAAGGTAGTAATATTTGAAAGGGAAGGGGCTATACCTCAGTGGTACAGTGTGTGGAAACAAAAACAAAACAACAAAACAAAACAAAAACCCAAACAACAAACCAAAAGACAGAAGAGAAATAACTTTCCTCTTTTAAAATAAACAAATACCTTATTTTTCTCTTGATGCACTTCTGGGATACATATAAAGAGATTGATAGAATAAAGTATATGAATATACCTTATATTTTCTCAGCATTAGCTACATGATCTGATCTCTTAAATGAAGCAAGGGCATCTCTGAGAGAGAATGGCAGTACCAGGCCCCCACGTAGACCAATCAACTGTGTCTAACACTAAACTGGAAGGGATGCTAAAGGTAGCTATATATAAAAATAAAACCATGTAAGCAAGCAATGGGAGTTCCTGGAGGCAAGGACAAGAGTGAAAAAAGTATACAAAATGGGAAATGAGAAGAAACAAGAAAAGGCACATTTCTACAATTTGAAAATGTGAAGCTGTTCAGATCTGGTATGAGTGTTTTTCACCAGCAAGGAAAGCCGTGGAGCTGGCTTAGCTGTGATGTCGGTGAGGAAGACATATGAGGGCAGAATTTTAATGACTCCTCTTCAAACCCTGCAGGGACTTTGGAAGAGCTTCAATAAACAATTCCACAATGTTCTCTCTCCCGGCACTACTCCCACTGTCTACAGGGCTGGCCCAATAAAGTTTGATTCCACTGCTTCTAGCATGTGAGGGAAGTAATAAAAATGCCTTGTTTTCCATTTATCACCATCTGCGAAGTCAGCATCAAAGGGGCCAGAGAATTAGGTCAAAGGAACCACCTTATATCAGATTTGCAAAGTGCTGATCCCAGGAATCCAACTCAAATGAGAAGCACGCGCCTTGTAAGGGTGGGCGGAAACATCAATATTACGCCGGTTGCTCAGGAATCTTTATCAGCTTCATTCTGAAAATGCATTTCTCTCCAGAGAAGAAAGGACCATAAGGTGGCACTGGTCTTGGAAGCTTCCTACCTGGTGACTTTTTAAATTACCCCTTTATTCATGCTCCGAGCATTGTTATGAAGATATATGTGGCTTTAGGAAGTGATGCCAATGTAATGTAATATGTAATGTAATGTAATGTAATATGTAATGTACATCCCAGGCAAAGGAGAGCTGTGGAGAGAGAGACCATTCCACAGCAGCTGCAACAGCTTGGGATGCTTGAACTGTTTTCCTTTAGGAAAATAATACATGTGAGGGGGTCCATGAACTGAGAAATGGGGTCTTCCTTCCTCCTCCTCCTCTCTCTCCTTCTTCCTTGCATAAAGACTTTGGGTCTAATAAAAAATTTATTGAGACTTGCAGAGTTAGGCATTTCCGTTTCATGCCAACATGCAGGTTGTTTAAACAACAACAACAACAAAAAATCACTTAGATTTTATTTGAATTTAGTTTTGTTTGCAGGTTATTTAATGAATATAGAACAATCCAAAGAATGCTGTGTGAGCCAGGCTTGGTGAGACATGATTGTGACGTCTAACATTCTGGAGGATTTTAAATTTGAGACCAGCTTGGGCTACAAAGACACTGTCTTGGAAACAAACAAAATACTCTTTGAAACCCACATCAAGCCTTTGTGAAATCTGTTTTAGACTAGTCAAGGTTTAATTCTTTTAGGTTTACACAGGTACGCTACTAAAATGACTTAAAGAAGGAATGTCTGTGATGACTATTTAGGAATCAGGAGAACAAACTGGTCAGAAGAGAGGAACACTAGGGTGGAGGCTTGACAGGTAGGGGTCCTGATCGCTCTTGCAGAGGACCCAAGCTCTGTTCCCAACATCTATGTTGCATGGCTCACAACTGCTTGCAACTCCAGCTCCCGGGGGATCTGGACTCCATTACACATGCCCACACATAGGCACATAAGCATAAACATAATTAAAAATAATAATGATAAGATTCTTAAAGAAGAAAATGCCCATTTATATACTATACTACAAGTGTGTGTGTGTGTGTGTGTGTGTGTGTGTGTGTGATTATACTTTTTTCACTCTTGTCATTGCCTCCAGGAACTCCCATTGCTTACATGGTTTTATTTTTATATGTAGCTATAGACTGGAGACTGTCTAAGGTTATGATGACCTGGGGGTCCACAGGAGCTGTGGGAACTTCCAAGCTATTCTTGGAAGTTCTGGTTTCCACCAGTTCTGTGATTCAGGCAGCACTCTCGCTGATGCCTCAACTTCTTCATCTTCAAAGTGGCTTTGAAGTGACTTTAGCATTACTTATGTTATGTCAAAATAAGCATTTTGGTTTTTGCTGTTACCTCTGTTTCATGTAATTAAGCCCTCCAAACCCACAGACTCAGACAGCAGTCCTTATTATTATTATTATTATTATTATTATTATTATTAATGCCATTTGAAAACTTCCTCAACCCAGGGACATAGAGTGAGTGCCAAGAGGAGTTTGAAGAACTTTTGTCTCACATTATATTTTTATATAGTATCACACAAATGAACCCGAGAGAGTCAGGAATAGAAAATTATAATATATTCCAGATGTCATTAGGTAAAATGACCAAAGGAAACACTTCAGGGATGTAAAAGATTGGGTATCTGCAAACCTATTAAAAAGAGGTTATAAATGTTGGCTCCTTAGCAACCAAGCACATGCCAACTCAAGAGTGTCAGCTTATCTATTTTTAGCGTAAGAACAATCCAGGAAACCGGCCACTTACAGCAGTGATGATCGGGAAGCTGATCACAGCGCTTAGTGAGTGGTTGGCTATGAACCAGCAGCAGGTGGCGATGGCCCACAGCACCCCTGACAGGAAGCCTGGAACACAGGGAGCATATGTGGGAGGCACGTGGTCCTCTACTGAGGACCTCCTACGCCTCCTACAGCAGGGACTATGAAAGCACACGTATAAAAGCATTCTTATAAACAACGCTGGCCCCTCTGGAGTTTTGAACTATGCTTTGTGGTCCCTTTAGAAGGTGAGTGATTCCTCTGTTCTAGGCTGCTGTGAGGGAGATGATGAATTATTCCCTTTGTAGATGTTAAGGAGGAGCTGAGGGAGGGACTGAGGGAGGCGGACAGGCCTAGAAAGTATCAGATCAGACATCCTGTGAGGTTGGGACAGGTGGGGGAGGACAGAAGCCCATCCTTTAAGTGAAAACCCAAGCTAAGTAATCTGCAGTGCGTTAGCCAGATGTTCAATAAATACTCTACTGTTGCTAATCAACCAGACACTCAAAATAATCAGATGCTTTATGTAAAAATATTCTCTTGTGAATACACACTCCACATTGAACTATGCTGAACTCTTTAATGAGAAACTGTTATTACAACAGTCAATGACTAAAGGATTATGACTCAAAACACACTTTCTATTAAGGCTCCAGGAACTTTTTCTTTCTTTTGAACTTTTTGGATAAACTACTTTTCTAAGTGACTTCAGACTCTTTATTTGTTGATACTTCTTTTATTGTAAATACAGGCTCAGGGAGCTGGCTTGCAACACTAATCTTAAAATGGTAGGAAAAAAAATAGTAAAGACTGATGACCCCAATAGAAGAGACTTTAACACAACAAACATCAAAATTAATGTTTTTGCAATTTAGGTTCTATAGTAATATAACATATGTACAGTTTCTTGTTTTATTAATCATTTTAACCATTTAGATTTCAAATTTCAAATTTCAAATATTCCCCTTCCTGGTTACCTCTCCACAATCCCCCATCTGGTCCCCCTCCCCCATCCCCTTTGCTTCTATGAGGTTGCTCCTCCACCCACTCACCCACTTCCGCCTCACCCCCGTAGCATCCTCCTATGCTGGGGCATCAAGGCTCTTTCCCCTCCCATTGATGTCAGATAAGGCCATCCTCTGCTACATATGTATCTGGGTTTTTCTCAGTGCTTCATACTTTATAGTGAACTGAGCCAGGACACTTAAGACAGCTATCTCTTTTTTTCTTTCTCTTTCTCTCTCTCTCCTCCTACCTCCGTCCCCACCGCCGAGATTGTCTCTTTCTTCCCCTTCCTCACCCTCTAATGATTATTCAAGTTCATTTAGTGGAACTGGCACTTAACTCAGAATAATAAGATTTTGTAGTTAATATTCTTTCTTACCTGGTAAGACTGCCTCTGGATACAGCTTTGGCCTATTTTTCATGGCTACACAGTAGGCCACAAAGTAGACTGTGGATGTAAGAAAGATGCCGCTGGAGTGTGCAAAAACGTAGTCTAAATCTGCAAACGTGGATGGCCAAATGCAAACGTCATATTAGCTACCTCAACAGATTTTAATTTCTGGACATAAAACAAACTCACAGAACCCACTGACCTTAAATGTGCAGGACCATTCATCATACCTAGTTATTCTAAATCTCCAATGCGCTGGTTGTTTCAAATTTTAATAAACAGATTTAAAATCTAGAAATGTTAAGTGAGTTAACTACAGCGAGACTCTGTCAGGCTACTTTTCCTATAACCCTGGAAATCTCAGTAAGAAACAGTGACTAGTATCTGACTATGATGTCAAGTTGCCTTTTAAGAAGGACTAGGCATCCAGCCCTCTTTTTGCTATGGACCTCAGCAACTGTGGTAAATCTTGATATAGACCAGAGGGGAGAACATGGATTAAAAATGGGCACTAGTGTATTGCCAGACTCTGAGGTCTGTCGATCCACTCAGAGATCAGCACTTCTACTGCAGATCACAGCTGAGCTGGAGGTCAGAAAGTGCTGGAAGTTATTCCAAAGACAGTTTTCAACGAACTAGCTGCAAGGCAGGGAAGGGTAATGACACACAATGGTGGCTCATCCTGGAGACCCTAATATCACTGACAGCCTGAGCAGATGGCACTGTGCCACCCAGATGGGTGCACTGCAGGAGCCTGGCTAGAAAATCTACCTTGTAGTCAACGGTTCTCTCATCCACAGTTTTGACAAGGATGAGTGGTGTGCTCACGGATGAAGATTTGAATGGCATGACTATCTCTTCTTCTAAATGTGAAACAACATTGTAGATCGTAGAAATAAAATCCACCCATCTATCCACAGAAGGATATCATAACTTGAAAAGCACAGACCACAAAGGTGAGTCCTTCCTCACTGACGTGTGACTCGAGAAACCTGCCTAATAGCTCTCTGATTTTATAGTTTTCAGCTGGGAAATGGTAATAGCAAATGGTGTCAGTTGCCATAGGAGCCAACCAACTGGTTTCTGCAAAAGACTTTAGAACAGAGTGCATGATACAGATGTGCAGTTAAACATGACAGAGTAATGCCCGCTGAGGATTATTGTTTAACAAACTGGAATAAAGTTTGCTCCCGTCAGACTGTGTCATACTGTCAGAGTTCTAAGAACAACACCTAAAAACTCATTGTCTATTGACAGTAAAAGACAGTTGTGGGCATTGTTTATTATGTCCCAGGACTAGGAGGGGCTTTCTTCCTGAATAGTCAATTGTTTTTATCTGTGTTCTCTGACTTCTGGGACTTGTGGCCCTGAATTCATTTCCCTTGTGGCCATGAGAGCCATGGCTTATTTCAAGCAAGTGTACAAGTGTTCCACAGAGTTGTCAAACTCACTTTTGACTCTGGTTTTTCCTAATTTTTATTTTTCCCTCCTTCCTTTGATTAAATTTTCCTTTAGTTATTATCTCTTAAAAAGAAAAAAAAAACCCAAATCTAAAAAAGAATTTACACAAAAAACTTAAAATAAAGGAGATCAGTAGAAGGTTCTAGAATTGCACATGGAGCCAAGTACAGAAAGAAGGAAAGGAGCCAGCAGCCTCAAGATCGTCAGTCAGTTCAAACCTCAACAATAACTCAAGTTCTCCCAGTGGGCACTCAACTGGCCTTGAGCTTGTGACTTTCCTGTCTTATCTGCTTCCTAGGAGTCCCACGTTTCACATTTCTCTCTTATCTAGTCAGCCAGTCACATTGATTTTCTACATCACATGACCCAGAAGTTCACTTTCTCTTTCTTGCTTCCTTAAGTATGCCATGCTTCCATGGGATTACAAGACCCCCTACACACTCTCATCTCCCTTTCAGCTTGCCCAGGGTTGTTGCACAGAATGTTCAGGTTGCTTCTGAGATACCGACTTTAGAACTGGAGGCATTATGCTGACCCTTTCAGATGGACCACTTTGTCCTTGAAAAAGAATATCCTCTGACTGAATAGGTTTATACTTTGACATTTACTTGGTTTAAGAATACTATGTGCTATATTTTAACTTTTTAAAAGCACAGAATACATGCCTTCCCATCGGTTATGATGTTAGACACAAAGGGCTCTTCATAATCTCTGAATTTTACTAGAAATCTGGGAACTGCGTGCTGAGATCCCAGCAGTGGAAATGAATCCTGACCATAGTTGATTCCATTTGTATGTTACAGATCCCATAAAAACATTTTAATGTCTGCTGCAACCTTTATTCCTGGTGCCTTCTAATTCACCACTTACAAATGAAAGGACAAAGGCACACAGCAGTGCTGACTTCATCATAGCTCCTTTTTCTACTAATAGAATATCAGGAGGAAAGCTCCTCACTCACCATACTGGCTAGCGCCTGCGTACATGCTGTCATTTCTTTGGCTGTGATCCTTGATGTAAATGATTGGCACAAATGTGGATCCATAGAGTATTCCAGATATTACTGCAAGGCTGCAGCCCCTTTAAGAAACCAAAAGAAAACCACTGTGTATTTTGGCCAGAGGAAATGTTTCCGATACACAAAAGGAACCACAAGTAAGGCTTTCTTCGATTTTAAGCAGTTTACCAGAAGCCAGACCTCTGCCTTGGCCTCATGAAGAGAGAAGTGTAGCTTCAGTCGTCTACTGTGTCACGGTGGAAGGACATGCCATGCAGAGGGGATAAGGAACCATTACTACAAATGATCACTATGAACGAGCTGAAAGGATTGTTGCTGAGGGTCATACACTGTACAAATAAACTGATGTGTGAGGCCTTTGTGGATGGGCATTATGTTTCAAATTTCCCTCAGACACATGTTTCGGGATCCTCATGGAACCAAGACAGACTATGGACAAATGCATTTTTGTTTAGAATGACTACACAGACAGAGTTGATTATAGTCCTGTCAAGAAGTGTTCATTGACTCTAAGAATCTGAATATTTTAGGTATAAAAAATTTTCTTTATGAGAAGAAGCAATGTTTCATTTTAAACACTGCCAACTCCTTGGCCTTGGGCCCTACATGCATAAAATGGGGACTAGTGTTTTGGGGCAGGTGTTGAAGGACAAGATGAGGGTTTTTAGGACAGTCCTTCTATCTCATACAAACAAGGACTTAAAAGAGGGAAGCCATTGTAGACCAGACCCCTGTCTTCAAAGCATGATGCCCCAACCCTGTAATCTCAGAGAGTGGAGAATTGTATGTTTGAAGCAGTATGGCATACATACCAAGATTCTGTTGAAAAAACACAAAATAAATTAAAAGCTCCCCTAAGCCTGAAAACAAATTCCTTGTCAATTAATAATTTTATTTAAGGATATTTAAAGGACACGAGAATCCAGAACTCTCTGTACATGATCCTGTACATTCCCTGTACATTGCAGGCCTCTGACTTGGAGGAAGACAAGATTTCATGGCTCCAAACACACAGCTATGAAAAGATAATTAGAATTTCTTTTTAGGTAGTACTTGGGGTGGATCCCTGGGCCTCTTAAACACTAGGTAAGTGCTTACGCTACATCCTTTGAGCTATAGCCCCTGCTCTTGAAATCTTCCTCTTTACAAACATTCATATATATATTGCAGCTTGATTAATTTTTGTCTTTTTGACTAAATTCACTTAATTTAGTCAAACATTTATTCTATGGCTTCTTTCCTATTGTGAAGGCGACTTATGTACTGCCTGTAGGTTGCAGTTGTAAAGCTCAGTCATAGAGTGTTTGGCTAGCAAGCCCAAAACAAGTGACCACTTCAATGTCCTGGGCCCAAAGAGGTTATCACAGCCACAAAGTTCAAACAACCATGAGCGTAGAAGGAAAGCTATACACTATAGTGTGTTTTAAATAGTTTGTTTCCCTGGGGGTGGGGGAGAAAAAAAGCAAGTAAAAAGCCAAACCACTAACCCTCCATACTCTAAAGTGAGATGGGTTGCTTTAAGGCATCTCTGAAGTGCTTATGACGAGACATGGGGTTAGGACTTACACAGGAACACAATGTTCTATTATATCTGACAACAGATACCTGGGATCATAAAACAGTCACAAAGGAAAGAAGGGTGGCAGCCCTGGGCTGATCAAATGGAGTGCACTGTTTCATTAGACTAAATACTCACTGCATGGTCATTATGCAACCGCTATACTTTTGGTACTGAAGTCCTACAAAATACGGTTGCTCTTGTCGCTGGCTAACTGGTCAGATACTGTATGCCTCCAGGCATCTTCTGTACCTAAATCTCAGCAGAGTGTAAAGAACCCTGTCCCCCAGGAGGTGGAAGTGCAAGGTTTCACCATCATTTTCTTCCTGGGATCAGATGAATTTCACCACGTCTCTCTGGACCCTCTGTTTTAGAAAACGTGAAACACAACAGGAGAGAGAGAAGCTGCCTCGCCTTACACAATGCGGTGGTGCGTGGTAGAAAGTTTATCCACCCAGGAGGAATCCGCACGCGGGTCTTCAGTTCTGTTGATCACCTGTGGAAGTCATCAGAGAGACCCGCATACAAGGACCTTCAGCACACAATTTCAGTGCCACACAAAGACTTTCAGGGTTTCCTCCCCTCTCAAACATGCCTTAACACACACAAACACAAGACACCTATGAGCTCCGGCAGTTCAGAGCTGCCGTCCTGACTCCACCCCTTCAGTTTTCAACTTAAACATTTCCCACAGATTAATGTGTAGCTATTTGATAAATTTAAATTTCATGGTTCACTGGTGTATTTTAATAAACTGTAAAGAAATTAGACCCAAGAAAAACTCAGACTTTCTACAGGAGAATGCATAAAATCAGTAAACATTTTAACGTCTCTTTTCCCTCAATAACATTTTTTTTGTTTGTTTTACTGAATTAAAAATACTTCCAGCCATGTTTCGAAGTTACGTTGATACTTTAAGTTGAGGAAAATCTGTGAGACAAACTTGAAGAAAATTTATGCTGCAGGGCACCATCTAGATCCCTGGATCAGTAAGAGGGACAAGAGCTTCCTCTCAGGGCCAAATTATCTTTTCTTGAAGCACACAGCCTTTAAAGATGCCCAGGAATCAATATCCCTCTTCTCTCTTTCTTTTTAGGTCAATTTAATGAAGGTATTAGCCATCTCCGTCGATAGAAGAAGAAGGGAGGGGGAGGGGCAGAATCATGGTACAGTGGGGAAGCTGCCAGGGAGGCAAAGCCTGTGGCTGTGGGTGTGGGCTCAGGGAGCCTAGCAGATGGGGAGGATGGCTGGGACTGAAGGACTGGCACTGGGTTCCTGGCAACGTGGACTCACCCTCATGCAAGCTTTGCAATGGGACCCTCGACAGCTGGGCAATGTCATGTCTCTTTAAGGTTGGCCCTGTTTAACACTGATTTCAGACCAACTTATATTCTTTATGGTCAAAACAGTGCCTCCTTGTATATTTTCTGTCATTGCCAGCAAGCAAAGCATGATGAAGATAAAACCAGAAATGAAAAAACCAAAAAACCAAAAACCAAAAAACAAGTCTAGTTCACTTCTTACTGGCATATGACCTCCGTGAGGATCATTAGCTCGCTCTGCCCATTGCCTTCTGTCTTCCCCCCAGCCTCCTCCCTCCTTCTCCCAAGCTACTCTCTCATCCCTCACTGTGCAAGCCCCCAAGGGATCCTCAGTGAAAAACTGCAATCGTATACCTTATAGAGATCTATTGTTAAAAAAAAAAGTCAGCCTCATCATTGGAAGGGGGCATCACCATGGAAACCTGACCCACTTCTGATAAATATGCTGAACTATTTTTATAGGCACAAGGGATGGAAAATAGCATCTTCTCTCATGGGGGTCAGAGTTATGTTTTGTCTTTACATTCTGGTAGTATGAATGCAATGGTCCCTATAGGCCCACAGGAAGTGGCACTATTAGGTGTGGCCTTGACAGAATAGATGTGGCTTTGTTGGAGGAAATGTGTCACTGGGAGCAGACTTCGAAGTGTCAAAAGCTCAAGCCAGGCCCAGTATTGCTATCTCTTTCTGCTGCCTGCCAATCTAGATGTAGAACTACTGGCTAGCTCTATAGAGCAGGCCTGCCTGCACATCGCCGTGCTTCCTGCCATGATGACAATGGACTAAACCTCTGAACTATAAGCCAGCCCCAATTAAACGTTTTCTTTTATGAGTTGTGGTGGTCATAGTGTCTCTTCACAGCAATAGAAACCCTAAGACACATCCCTCTCTTACGTTTCAAATAAAACTGTCCCGTACAATACTCACAGGCTCTGTCATTAGTGGTGTGGTGTCCGAGCTGCCTGGGTTATTCGGAATTTCACTTTTGATGAACAAAAACGTGAGCGCACTGCATGAAAACACATTCCAGTGAGATTGATCCGGACATGATCACTTTGTTTTGTTTTTGTATAAAGCTACCCAATTTTTAAGGGAAAACAAAATTTAAATCGAGTCCTGATAATGGAATTACTTTCACACACACCCATGGTGGTGGGGGGAGCTTGCTGTCTCTTCAATGCCCCATTCTCCTTGGTGTCCTTTATCCAGCAGGGTAAAGAACAAACACAAGAGACTTCCCCTAGGTTGGCTCTTTGTCCTGGTTTCCCTGTTTTAGTGAATGGTCACATCTTTCTTACTGTTCGAGTACAAACTTGACATTGAATCATGTGAAAATGAAAGTGAACGCAACCCTGAAGCATCCTTCATATATTGTAATTGCAACCGCCAAAAATTTAACAGTATCCTGTTGGACAGCTGTAAGAGATGGCCACCTTTAGTCACATTTGTGATAAAGGACATTCTTCCTGGAGAAATTAGGAAGGTGATGTCTCCTAACCCACAAGTGCCTATGATCCTAGCACTTGCGAGACAAACAGAGAAGGACCACAGTTTAATACCAGTCTGGGCTTTGCATTCTAGGGCAACATGAGCTATATCAAGACCTTGTCTTCAAAACAAAATGACAGAAAGAATGAATTTTATGAGATTAAATGCAGCACACATTTTGTGTTGTAAAGGAGGAAATTCAAGGTGGTTGTGTTTTTCTAATTAGAATTTTGCCTTCAGCCTGTCATCTCACATAGATGGATCAGGAGGTATTGTGGCATTTTAGTAGGGCTGTCCAGCCTGGTCCATAGTTAGAGAAAAGGACTACAGCCCTATGAAAGACAAAGCTAGGAACAAAGGCCTGCACTTCCTCACAATGCAGATTAATGACCAAGGTTGGGGGAAAACCAACACTCCAGAGAAGGTGAAAGAGATAGAAACAGAACAGACACTTGGATAATCCATAGCACATCATTTTATTTTTTAATAGGAAAGGAAATCTTCCTGGAAGTTGAGGAAAGAGGACAGAAAATTCAAAGCCATTCTAGACTACCCAGTGAGGACTTAGGCAAGCAAGTACGCAAGCAAGCAGGCAAGAAGGCAGGCAGGCAGGCAGGCAGGCAGGCAGGCAAGAAGGCAGGCAGGCAGGCAGGCAGGCAGGCAGGCAGGCAGGCAGGCAGGCAGGCAGGCAGGCAGGCAGGCAGGCAGGCAGGCAAGCAGGCAAACAGGCAAGAAGGCAAGCAAATAAATCATCTGCTGATTCAAAGCCCCAGAGTGGTTCCTGTTGTATAAACAAACAGAGTGGTATATATTATATAGGGAAAATGTACAGGTTCTTTAAAGACTGGACCATACAGTGGACTGAAATGATCATTTTAATTATGAGAAGAAAAGTAGCATCTGAGCTGAGGAGATGGTCCAGTAGGCAAAGTGTGTGGTATGCAAGAATGAGGACCTGAGTTTGAATCCTCAGAATTAATGTGAGAGGGAACACGTTACAATGAAAGAGTATAGAGTCCTGCAGAAGGATAGGACACCGGGACAGGAGAGTGCCTGGGACATTGCAGGCCAACTGGCCTGGCGTATGCAGCAGCTATGAGGGCTTATCTCAAGAAAGATGAAAGTCAAGGATCAATAGCTGAGGTTGTCCTCCGACCTCCACACATACGCCATGACACCTGTGTACCCAAATGCATACAGGAATATTTGTGTGGACACACATACACAGACACACAAACAGACATAGACATACAGAGACACATCACCCCCCCCACACACACACAGATACATATATAGGCACACAGACAGACAGACCGACAGACAGACAGACACACACACACATACACACACACACACACACACACACACACACACACACACACACACACACACAGAGAGAGAGAGAGAGAGAGAGAGAGAGAGAGAGAGAGAGAGAGAATAAAATTACTCTGTAACCAATGAAACTATGTTTTGTTTCCTCACTCTACCATGAGCTCTAAATTCACTCAGCCAATGCCCTTCAAAATGAACCTATTAAAGCCATTAAGTTAAACTAATTAAATAACAGATTGGTGCATTCCACCCAGGAGAGCAATAGAGATGGGGCCGAATGCCTTACAGGAAGAGATCCTTGCATCCTCCCACTGCAGAGCCAGCTCTTAACAGAGCTGCACAGTCCCTTCAGCTCAATGTCTACTTTAACATTAACTTGAGACACCAACAAATATCCCAAGGGGCAACTATGCATGGATATAATAGTACAGGGGTTTGGGTTCTACGTGTCCTGAAAAGGCTGTGTCCAATGTTTGGTGACTGCTCTACTTGCTGTGGGGAGGCAGTCAGCCTTTCAGAGACGGAGCTTAATCAGAAGTTCAGTGTTAGGAGTGTGTCTTTAAAGGGGCTTTTTGAGGGTCCCTTTCACTTCTGCTGTCCTCTGGTAGATAGCGTTGCTCCTTCATACACTGTGAGTTTACTGTGCAACGTCTCCCCAGCCCCAACCATGATTTGTTATAGGCTTTTCCCTTATGCTGATGACCTAAAGTGTTTACTAGAGAACAGAGAGTGAGTGCGGTTGGAAGCTACCTTATATTAGGAGTCTTAACCATGTGTCTAGGTACACAAAGCTCTCGAAACATTTACTTTTCAAATTACCTTAAAAGATTGGTACTAGCATTTCCTCCTCTTTAAGGATGCAAAAACCAAGGATTTGGAGAAGAGATCCGTGCAAGGTCATCTGGGTAGAAGTGTCAGAGTATGAGAAAGTAACTGATTTGTAACTTTAGGGAAAATTTTTGTGTTTTTAAAGCAGAAATTTGGAGGAGAATGGTGCTTAATGTACTGAACAGACCAACGTTTAATTCTTACCATTAAGTTAAAACTAGACATGCTAAATTAGAATTTTACAATGTGAAGAAATTGTCTTAGAACTACCGAAAGCCAGAATTCCATGTGAACTGTATAGAACACATAAAACTGCCTCTAACCAAATGTGTCAAGAATTTACAGTTTTAGAATAAGCTTTGCTATTCGTCCCCAATTGCCTAGGGACTGCTCTCTAAGGCAACATTTCAATGACAAAGAGACTGTTCCTGAATGTGGCTGGGGAAAAACACCATTACTGGAGGAGGGAAGATATACTGTTCTTTCCCAGAAGACTGAAAAAGTACTGAAGTCTTTGAGGGCAAAGCTATTCAGTATGCGCAGCACTGACAGCAGCCGATAGAAATGGAATCCAGAGAGAGAAGGTGACTGAATTTAAGGTGACCCAATTCTTGCTTGAGTTTTATTGGCAAAACTCCACCATGTGGAGATTCAAGGTCATTTTCATACTCACTGATACAGTATACACAAGTAGAGGAGGAGACATAAAGAACTCGGTACTCAAAAGAGAATGTGAGAGGTGAGAGAATTATAACTGGGTTAAGAAAAGGAATGGGAGAGTGGGGTGGTAAGAGCTGGAATCAGTGCTCAGAAAGGCCCCCCTTACCTGTAGTCAGCCATGATCTGACATGTTAAACTCAAGGCACACTCATCCCTAAATTCTGCCTTGTGCACTGCCTTCCATAGCACAGTGCCGTCTTCTCATCTGAGGCCCGAGGCATGCGTTGGCATCCCTTTGCCCAGTTAGCCACCTTGAAGAACTACCCAGCACTTAGTCACTTGCAGTCCTTTAGTCAAAACCACGATGGTGATTTGCTGTGCCGGATTCAGCTAATGTGACCACAAATCACAAAAGTGGTGAAGCAAGCCGGCAGGACCAATGTGCCATAGAAGATCCACTCAGAGTTGTCTTTCAGTGAGAAGGTAAAAAGTTCTCACCTTAAAAAACTAAGAGAGAGAGAGAGAGAGAGAGAGAGAGAGAGAGAGAGAGAGAGAGAGAGAGAGAACTGCACTAAAGGTTCTAAGACCTGTAGTAAGAACAAAGCTAAGTCATAAAGTTGTCAGACATAGATATTTCTCCTAGCTTTTCGGTCTTACTGAAACCATAAAACTCTAAAAGTATGGCCTTAATGCTTAGTTAAAATGGAACAAGCATGAAGTCATAGTGTTTGGTACTCCCTGTGTTTTAGGAATCCTCTGAGGGTAGAGCATATTCTCTTGTATGAGCAAGAACTATGGTACTAAATAGAAAAAAAAATGACCATTCCAGTTGCATAGAGGAAACGAGCAGACTATTGACTTAGTTAGCATTCTTTGGTAAGCAAACTGCTCCAATACATCCTGGTTCTTCTTCATGTGCAGTGTATTCTATTTAGTATAGCTATTGAAATGGAACTTCAGAGCAGTTCAGTGGCTTTTACGGAGTTTCTCAGAGCTCTTGAGAACTAAAATTAGGGTCCCCGACCCCCCTCATCTGGTATTTCTTGTTCTGGAAATAAGGTCTGTCATTGAAAATTAAGAATCAGGAAACATAAATTTTATGAAATGTAGGTTTAAAGAAAATGTAAGGATATTAAAAGCTTTAGGAAGTGGGGCTGGAGAGATGGCTCAGTGGAGAAGAGCACTGGCTGCTCTTGATGGGGGGGGTTGATTCTAAGCATCCTCATGTCAGCTCATAACCATCTGTCACTTGAGTATTAGGGAACTGGAAACTCTCCTCTGACAGGCACACATGTGGTACATATACATGCAGGCAGAACATTCATACACATAAAATAAAGATAAAACAAATCCTTAGAAAACACTCTGAATGCCCCAAAAAACTAGTGACTAGAAACATCTGCAGACCTTACTACTGACAGCCCAGCTCCAAAGTAATTCAGCATTGGCTTGGACACTTCTTCTGCATCCATCCCAAACCAGCCAAACCTGGAAATGCAGAAGAATATCAAATCAGATAGCGAGAAAATAGACTCAGTTTAAGAAAATAGACTCGAGTTGAAATCTTGGTTCTCTTATGCACTTATCTTTGGATAAGTTACTTTTCTACACTGTGCCTCTAATTTCCATGATAAAGTGGAGAAAATAGCAGTTGAGGCATGGTGGTTCATGTCTGCAATCCCCAGAGGTAAGACAAGAAGAACTCAAGGCCAGTCTGGGCTACAGTATTTGGGAGGCAGAAGCAGGTGGATATCTGTGAGTCTGAGGCCATCCTGGTCTATATATTGATTTCCAGGCCAACCAAGATTACATCGTGAGATCCTATTCCAAAATTAAAACAAAACAAAACCCAAACAAACTAAACCCAACCCAACTCAATTAAACTCAAGCCCTTCTATAATCTTTGAAGTATTTAAAAATGAATTCTTGTCTAAAAATTCCTACTCTCTGACATCAGTTTACAATCTTTTCATCATGGTTTGACTTTGTCACAATCCTTAGCATTCTTCATGGAAAGCCACACAAAGGATGAAGCAAGAAGAAAAAGCACTGTGTTGAAACAAACAAAACTCTAGCGCACCGGGAGAGAAAGGATGGGAAAAGATGAATATACTGCAAGTTAGTAGACACATTTGCCTTGCTCTTTGGGGGCAGTATAATGCTTTTGGGTAGAAGGGAAGCCTTAAAGTGAGGCAAGAGTAATGTTTTCTCTTCTCATTTCCCAAGCCTGGCCTGAAGCATATTGACCATGGGCATCACACACTGTTCATGGAGCTTCACGTGTTCCCATCCCTGCCCTTCGTGGAATAGGGGAGCCTCTGCAAATGTAGCTAGTACCACGGGGACACAGAAGGCTCAAGTCTGTGAATTTAATTAGCTTAAGTTTCCATATAAAGACTACCTGTGGCTTGTGGCTAACCTTTTGGACAATGCAACTTTCTAGCTAGCCTTGAAGGAGTGCTCCCTAAAGAGCCAGTGGTTTAGGTGTGGCTAGCTGTTCCCCTTCTCTCTGCCATTATACTGTGAAAGCAGCGGTAGACCATGACAGGTTTTTTGTTTGTTTGTTTGTTTGTTTTGTTTTTTGTTTTTTTTCCCAAGACAGGGTTTTTCTATGTAGCCCTGGCTGTGGTGAAACTCACTTTGTAGACCAGGCTAGCCTGGAATTCAGAAATCCACCTGGCTCTGCCTGCCAAGTGCTGGGATTAAAGGTGTGTGTCACCATGCCCAGCTCCTAAAATGTTTTGATATGGCTACATCGCACTAAATCCTTACAAAATGCCAGGGAGATGGAAATTGTTTCTCTATTCTAAGGAAGCACATCTACGTTAGAATAGGTACCTGGTTAGGGAAGAGAGAGGGAAAGCAGACTTCAACTGCCTTTCTCCCTGTTTTTGTGTCCAAGATACAGCTTTTTTACTTTTTTATTTCCTTTACTACATCTTGATAAAATATCTAGATCGCTTATTTCTAGAAGAGCCTCAGAGAAATAATAGACGTGGCTCATTTACGTGTGCCAGCCATAATCTAAGCCTAAGAATCACATGCTTTCTCCCAGTGCGTCTATTTCCCAGTTAACACTGAATACAGGGTGCGGGACTCTTAGCTGAGATAGTTTGAATTGTGTTACCTTGAGCTTGCCCAGCCAGTTAAGGTGTTAAATGATCCCCAGATTAAGAGTCCAAGACCTAAACCGATGGTTTTGATAATTGGAACGACAGCAATGTTCCCTGTAGATACAACATGCAGGAAAAACGGGTCACTTCCCATACAACAAATGCATTTCTAAGCTAAATTAGTATTTTTTTCTGACTTTTAACTTCTGCCTCAACATGACTCCAAAATGTACTCTCTGGTACTCACTAGCTTTCCTTCCATATTCTCACAGACATTGACTTGCGCTCTTGAGGGTCACCAGGGCCAAATCCCTGATGGTGTTAATGTTATTAGCATAGTAGTTATGGAGACAAGGTCTTGCTATGTCCCACAAGGCTGGCCTCCCATTTTAGGACTCAAGAGATCTTTTCATCTCACCCTTCCCAGTAGCTGGGACAATGGATGCTTCTTACTCACTGTTGCTTTTTGTAAAACACTTCTTACCCTTTCTGCAACCCGACTCAGTCATGCAGTTTTCTCTCTCAGGTTTCTTCTTTAGGTTTGTGAATCACCTATGTCTCCTGATTTGAGCCATTCATCAGAGGTCCATATACCCTGCTAACATAACTCTACTCTAGACTGTCTTGAGTCTCAGTGTTCTGCTCTGAACTGCTGAGGCAATCTGCAGCTACTGTCCTCCACTGTGGTGATGCTGGAGATTTAGACTCAGAGGGTATCATGCTCCACTTAGTTTCACATCTGGAAAAGTTCTTCTGGTTTCAAGGTGTTAGTTTCCCCTCTAATCACCTGCGATAAAGTCCTTACACTATCAGCTCCCCTCTTTCCTCTGTGTGCCAGTCCGGTTGGTTGGTCTAACCTATAATATGGTTACATTTCTCAAGTTTGGCTCCCCACTTATCCACCTGAGCACAGTGGAACCTGATTGTGAGATAAAGATCTGCACAATGGGCCTGGGGAAGAGCCATCTATCTTTAATCTCAGATTCTCTGTGAGTTAGAGATCAGCCTGGTCTACATGGTGCCCCAGGTCAGCCAGGGCTACATAGTGATATCTCTATCTCAAGTAAATAAGTAAGTAAATAAATAATTTCAAAAATTAAAAAAAAATGCTCATTTTGGCAGTGCACATATTAAAATGGGAGTGATACAAATAAGGTTAGCATGACCCCTGCACAAGGAGGACAAAGATTTCACGAAGCATTCCACATTTTGCACTAGTCTTGACCAAAACAAACAAACAAACAAACAAACAAATAAATAATCTGCAGGCTGACAAACAAAGGAGAGATGTCTTGTCTGCAATTACATCAGTAAGTGGAGGCAGGACTCAAGAGTTCTAGGCTGCTCTGGGCTGCATGTGAGACTGATGTCTCCAAAAGCCAAGAGAATGAGGGAACAAATTCTGTTCACTCCCTCCCAATTCCACGTGGTAAACAATCACAGAGACACATGCAAGGCATGGAAATGCAAATTCTGGTGGAAAGGTAAAGTTTTACTTATGTTGATCTCTGATTAATGAATTTCATTAAATCATTTAATCCCTCAAAGACTCTGTGGGTAAGCGGGTACCATTTTAACATTTTAAATTTATTTGCATCTAACAAATTTATCTCTTAAAGGTTTTCAGTAATTCTCTTTGTTTAAAAAAACAAAACAAAACAAACAAACAAACAAACAAACAAAAAAACGAGGGCTTTCCAGGTTGAATTCATAGTGGAGAACTGTTTCAGAATGGCTATCTGGAAATGTAGATTCTACTATAGTAGTTAAGGCATTGATAAAGCAACGAGATTTTTAATTGTCAGTTTCCTTTGCTAAATGTTACTCAAAATGATTATATGCCACTATTTGCCAGCTCTTATGGGTAAGCTCACAAATGATGGTAACAAAGGGTTGCTCTCTAATATAAACATTTTCCAGTAAACATGCTGGAGAAAGGTCAAGTGTATACAATGGCATTTGACTTATGTGTTTAAAGGATCAAATGTCTTTACTCTAATAATTTTCTAGCAGGAACTTAAAACATTTAAAGGGAAAACAAAATGAAGAAATTTCCCAAAATACATGAAAGGAAAACAATATATACTTCATGTCTGTCATGTGTACCTCACAACTGTGAGCCCACTGTGGTTTTTCTCCAGGTTGTGAATATGACTGTGACCCATGTATAAGATGAATATGCACATTACCTGTAGCCCAAATGCAGCCGCCAAGCATTGCAAACGGCCAGAACTTAGGGCAGTGTAGTATCAAGTTTACCACCAAGGCAACCAACCAAATGGCAGCACAGAGCACCCACTGAAGGAACATCCCTACAAATAAGACGACCTGGCATTACTTAGCAGAAAGATTTGAGTATATGCATGTTTAAGAATATCTGTAAGATGTTCTTAGAAAGACAGACACAAATCAGGACATGTGCCCATAGTGGGCACGTGGTGTGTTTATTCTTACATACTTTATGTCTTGGTGGACCCAATCTCAGACACCAAGAAAACAAATCTGGTCAAAAATCTGGTAGGTATACTTCCAACTGGACTGTGAAACCTAGATGCTTGACACTGGAGTCCACAGTGTGTTCCTGGTTAACATGCTATTCTTTTACTTTGTAGTCAAATCAAGAAATGTCTATTAAAGAATTTTGAGAAGCGTGAGCCTGTATTTCCACTCTGATGCCAGTCTCACTGCAACTGTCAAAACATGGCACTGAGAACTTCCCAACAATGTAGCAGTGACTTAAGCTTTGGGATACACTTGGTCATTTGTGGCTCACACAGTTGGGAGTTTAATGAGATAGATTTTACAAGCCTGAGACCTAACCTTCTAGGCCAGCACTCCTCTGCTTTTTGTGAGATAAGGTGCTACTGGCTATGCACCAGAAGACGACATGGCAGTGGCCACCCAAGGCTTCTGTACCATCAAGGTCTCAGGGATCGAAAAGATAGATATTCCACATCAACTGAAGCACCAAGGAAGCTGTAATTCTACTCTGCCATTTTTGGTTGTAACTTGCAACATTTTCATCTATTTCTGTTCATTCTTATAATAGAGTAAAGGGGGAAAATATCTGTTAACCTCCAAGACTTGTATTGGAGTGGAAAAGAAACTTCATGCTACAAGTGAGAAACTAAAAATAAAAAACTAGTAAGACTTCTGGGTTGGCGGTGGCTCAGACTAGAGCATTCTACTACTCGAAGGGACCTGGGGTTCAGGTTCCAGAAACAAACACATGGGTGTAGAGAGTTGTCCCGGTGCTGCCTGTATCCAAATGCTAAATTCTGTACTCCAAAACCTGCGGAAATGCAGATCCTCAGGTACCAGCTTCTGTTGTATAAGCCTTGCCCTCAACTTATCCCTGATTGGTTAATAAAGATGACTGCAGCCTATAGCTGGGTAGAAGAGAGGTAGGCGGGGCTGAAGGTCCCAGGCTTGGGGGTCTCAGGCAGGGACTCCAGGGAGAGTGAGGGAGGAGGAAGAAGGAAGAGGTCCCAATGAAGTAGGTGGATCCTGAGCGGTGGTCTTTGGGCCCGGCCTGTTGGAGTAGTAGTGACCCAGGTGGAACATGGCAAGTGATATCTTGGGGTTACTGACGACGAAGTAGAGAAAACAGCGTAGAGGGTTAATATCTACCTAGCTCTAATGCTTTAAGACTTACTGTAAATATAAAGGCTTTTATGGCTTTTATTTGGGAACTATACGGTCAAAGTGGGGTAAACCCTTCCCCCAAATAATATTTACCACAACACATGGGACACTTTTCTAGGTTCACAAACCCAAGAGCAAAGCCAGCTGTCCTTTTTGGTTAATTTTCTAGTAGGTTTTTTTTTTTTTTTTTTTTTTTTTTTTTGCCTGTCAACATACAAAAGAAAAGGCTAGGAGAAAGGGTTTGTAATCTTTTTGTCTAAGCAGTTTGAAGACTAAGGAACTAGGGAGATTTGAAAATAACTGGGATGTTACCTTCCAGGGGGTGTTCACTGGGTGCCTCCACTCCCTTCTTGCTTCCAAAGGGAGGGCAGCAGGTAGGCAAGAGCAAGCCCTGCTCTCCTTCACTAGACAACAGCTTGCACTGCTTTGTGGCAATTGTGGTTACATGCATTTCTCAAACTATGGTGCTGAGCAAAACCATGCAGTAAAAAAAACCCTCAAAACAGAACCAGATCTGGTTTGGAGAAAGATAGATACTGACAAACTGCACCAGCAATGCATTTAAAAACAAAACAAAACAAAACAAGACCAAGAATTAATAAAAACAGCAGTTTTAACTGACTATTGGTTAAGTATAGTCACAGTAAATTAGATCTAGCCCTTTAATTTGAAAAGGACTGGAGGTTTGTGTGGAGGGACCACTGCAAAGAATGCACCCTATGGATCATTGCAGGGCTGCAGGAGTGGGGGTCTGCCTGACACCAGATGTCAGTAAGCACGAGGCACAGCATACACGGCAAACTTGGGGATCGTGCGTGGTGAACTGAAAAAGCGTGGTATACGGTTTTGTGGTAAGGATGTGTGTCTGTGTGTGCACATGTGGTAAACTGAGGAAGCCTGGCGCACAGCTCTGTGGAGAGGGATGTATGTGCGCGTGCCTAGGTTACAGTACTGCCGCACATCTTTCTTATCTTTCTTTAACTGAGAGCAGCGTTCGGTGTGTGCCTCACGGTTTGTTAGAGAAGAGCTTGTTCACTGGGAAACTGGTTTGTGTTATGCTCAGAGTGATCTCTCACGTATCAGCTGTGTCAAAAATTGGTTTTCAAATGAATGTTGATAGTGGAACTTACCTACTTTATAAACACAGCAGACACAGTCAAGAAGCTTTTCCAGTGGTACCCACCCTGCCTTTGCCACAAAGCACCATCTGGCCTTCCTGTCTTGACTCACCCTCAGTGCGCCACAAGGGGCACTGTGAGACGATTTATGGGAGTTCTAGTCACTAGGCACTGTGATCAATAAAACGTATTATTTTTTTTTAGCTCTTATTTTTAAAAAGATATAACAAAAACAAAGCAAATATCCCAGACACTTAAAAGCAAGTTTAGGTTAACAATAAAAAACCAGTTACCGTCGCCAGTGTCATATTTTTTAAGTGGTACAAAGTTGGAGCCGAACAGGAGGATTGCTACAGCAGAGGAGAGGTAGCCAGTGGTGAGGTCTGTCGCATTATAGCTCATAATGCAGGCTGGCAGACAGCAGACTGTCTCACTTTCGATCTGTGTTTTACAGGAATTTCTGAAATTCAAAAAGAAGAAGAAGAAGAAAAAGAAGGTGAGAAGCTGTGAACCTGTGAACCAGCTGTGCTCTGGATATGAAGTCTATGGATCAAAAGGAGGCCAAGGTTCCTGTTTACAGATAGGTCGCTACGCAAATATCTATCGTTTGTAGACGATGCTCGTGCATTTGCTTTGTTCTTCATTGGTACTACCATTCCTTTTTTAATCACTAACTTATAATAAGATAAATCATTTGTTTCCCCCTTTAGGATTTGAAAAATCTAACTTTTTACAGGATCTGGATTCATTTTTTATTTTCTATATGACAAGGATCATTCTCCCTTAAAGTAGTCTGACATGATGAACAAGCTTTCTGGACTCTGTTGTCGTGTCAATCAAATTCAAACTTGCCTGAGAAGACTTTCAGAACTAGTAAGTATGTTATAAGTGAGTGCTTGCTGTATTTCAGACATGGGCTTAAGGGCACATCGAAGTTGTGTGGCCATTACAAATTCAGAATCTTTTCTGTCCATCGATACAGCCTTAGGAAGTAAGTTCATTGCTCAAGAGTCTTGCCTGCAGTACCAATTGGTGATAGAGCACATACTTCATACGATGGGTCCCTGGGTTCATTCCCCAGCACAGTGCACACACACGCTGTACATGCTGTAAGCATGCATGCATAAATAAGCATCTCTACCATCAATTTTTTAAACACAAATCTTGTAAAATCCAGGATGCGCAGCAGTGTGGTTCACAATGGCAACTTACAGAAGAGGGCAAGTTGTTAGACGCCCCCGTTGTGCAGTCTGGGAGCACCAGGCCACATGAAGTAACTAAGCTTTCAGTAAAATCAATCAGGTCAAGACAAAGAAAAACAAATCAGGGCTTCAGCTAAATTATATTCTGTACTCAGTTGCCAAAGGTGCCTAGCAGTCACAATTCTGAACTCTGCAAATTTAGAATTTTCTGTCACTGCAAAAAGTTCTATTAGATATCATTGTAATGAAAAAGTTCTGGTTCCCCAGTGAAGAAAAGAACAAAGAGCTGGGGAGATGGCTCAGCAGGTAAGGTGCTGGTGACAAGAGTTGCCCAGCACCCACATAAAATCTGGCAAAAATATTTAACTGTAATTCCATGGCTGGGTGGGGAGAGAGAAAAGAGAGGAGGGTCAAAGGGGCTCACTGGGCAGCCAGTCTGGCTTAAATGATAAGTTCAGATTTGGTGAGAGACTCTGTCTCCAAACGCTGGGTGCAAGGGCTGGAAAGATGGCTCAGCATTTGCTTCTCTCCAAGAGACCTGAGCTTTTGAGTCCTAGTACCAAAGATGGATAAGTCATCCATTGTAACTCCAGCTCCAGAAGATGCAATGCCCTCATCTGGCCTTTAAAGGCACCTGCACACATGTACACACACCTGCACACAGCTACCCACACAGGCACATACATACATACATAAAGATAAAAATAAATCTTTAAAAAATACTGCTTGTGTTGGCATCACAAATACTGATGGTAGAGATAGTACAGTGCTGGCCCCTACCCAAGAATGACAGACAAATTCATGGGGTTATTTTATAAAGTTTTGTAAGTTCCTCATTTAAAAAGTAACAATAAAGTAGGGTGCCTTGTTGGTTTTTTTTTTTTTTTTTTTTGGTTTTCCAGACAGGGTTTCTCTGTGTAGCCCTGGCTGTCCTGGAACTCACTCTGTAGACCAGGCTGGCCTCGAACTCAGAAATCCACCTGCCTCTGCCTCCCAAGTGCTGGGATTAAAGGCATTTGCCACCACTGTCTGGCTTAAGTAGGGTGCCTTAAAGGGAGATGCTCATGTCTTCCTCTGACCTCCATTCATGCACTCATGGGTGTACACACACACACACACACACACACACACACACACACACACACACACACACACACACCATCCTCATCATCCTCATGCACATAAAAACAAAAAGACCAAGCCCACCAGGAACCAAATGTCAGATACTTTTCACTGGCAGTATTCGGTAAAGCCTGTGGAACATGGGTCAGCAGCTACTTTATCACTACGTTCTCACAATGCTATTTCAGATTTATATTTTGTATGTTGATCCTTCCTAATAACCTCTCTAAAATGGAATTCAGACTAATACAGAGTTCCTTTTTTCCTCCAGATTTACTACAGTGATACTGTCCTGTGGGTGTGGGTTGAGGAAGGCACCACCAAAGCCAGTCTTCCTTTCTATTTTAAGGAAAAAAATATTCAAAGTTCACACATTGCTCTTTAAGTGGTCTTGTAGAGAATACAAACATCCCGATACTGGCCAGACTGGGTCGGCACAGGTTTTTAAATCCAGCACTCAGGAGGAAGAGACAGGGGGCTCTCTGTGAGTTTGGGGCTGGCCTATTCCAAAGAGTGAGTTCCAGGACAGCCAAGGCTAGGCAAAGAAACCCTGTTTCAAACTCTCCCACACACACCCAAACCCAAACAACAACAACATTGTTATGGAGGATTTAACAGAGAACAGAAACCACTTCAAATAAGCTTTCACAATAAGCTTTAGACAGGAAAATGTCTATTGGGCATATATGTGCATATATACATATATTTTCTTAAGAGCAAAAATCATGGTGGGTAGAAAACAGTTTCTGTATTGGGATGCAGCTAAGGAAGAGACACTGAGGCCTGTTTAAAAAGTAACATAGTAACTATTCAATATAAAGACTATACTGCCTGTAGGCTCCAAGAAAGTTTATGCCTTTAAGTGGCTTGCAGTGGCTCCTGCTCAGGGGTCAAGAGGGATGTGGTGTCAGGAAAGATACCTGACACATACCGACAGTCCCAGCACTTGGGAAATTGAGAAAAGACTACTCTTTGTTAGTTAAATAAATAATAAGACAGATAAATAGCAGGGCTGTTAGATATGAGGCAGGAGATCTCATCTAGAATAAATTTATAAATAAACAAATAACCAACAGGACTTTTAGATATGAGGCAGGAGCTATTTGGAAAGCTGTCCTGGGACTGAAAATACAAGTTTAATAGCTAAGAAATCTTGTTTTCCCCCATTTGAATTAAAACAAGCAAAGCAAGTACATGGAGAAGAGGACAGTGCTCTAACAAAGTAGATTATTTTACAGGAAAGAAGGCTCCGCTAAGGGATATTGATGGGCAGCCACAGGTTTCAGCCCGAATTGAATGAATAATTAGTAGTGCTAATTAGAGCGCATGACCTCATTTGACTGCTGAACCAACTTCAGTCAGTTCCTGCCTTAGATAAACGATGTTCGTTCACAGCACACAGCTCCAGCGCATTTCAAAAAGCACATGATCTAATTCCCTGTGAAAGGACAATCCCGGGCTGCCACAAGGAGTCCATCTCGCTCTAAATTAGTGACATTTCTGTGGTAAAGGGAAGCATCATTATTTTACCAGACATGTATCCCCCAATTCCCTTTTAGCACAAGCCTATCTCATACTACTCCCTAAAAAATCTTATTTTTCAGCCCAGGTTGGTAGCAACTAATTTCCAGCACTCAGAAAGCAGAAGCAGGCGGATCTTTGAGATCATCTCCTGCGTGGTTTACATAGCTAGTTCCAGGCCATCCAGGAGTACGCTAGTGAGACCCTGTCTTTAAAAAGAAGTAAGTAAGCAAACAAAATCCATTATTATTATTGTTGTTGTTATTATTATTATCATCCTTAAGAAAACAGTCCAGCATGCTCGACAAACGCTCTATACCCGAACACGTTTATTTTATGTGTTTGATTTGACACAGTCTCTCAAGCTTTTCTAGGCAGACTTTAAACTCACTCCAGACCCCGGTAAAGCTTTAAACTTGTGTTATATCCCCCACATTCATTTAAAAAAATTTTAATTTTTAGTTAGACAATAGACCCATAAATATCACGTGGGTCACGCAGCACGTGACCTGCCCATACACGTTTACCTTAGGCAGATTATCAATCAGGCGGCAGCTATCGCAATAGTTCGCATTTCTCCGAGATAAAAGCTTTCAACGTTCTGTTGAAAAGTCTCAAGTCCAATTAGCCTAAGGTTTACGTGTTAAGTATCCACTGATATTTTATTAAGCTACATTCGTTCTTTCAAAAAAATTTACTACTTTCGTTTTATTACTGGTATATCTGCTGTTTTTCCTACTATAAAGTTTTAAGTAGCTCCATCCCTCCGGTTAAGATAGTGTGGGGGCTCGATCAATACCCGCGGCTCTAGTTCAAAGACTTCATTAATGGTTTCTTTTAATTTCCTCCAATCTGAGGGCAGCAGCTTCGGCTGGCTCTGGGCTGACGTCACTAGTGCTGGCACTTACTTGCTCTGCGAGTTTTCCTAAGGAGCTGCAGGCTTCCGGGCGGCTCTCAGACCCAGGGCCACCTTAGACTCAGGTGACCTGGTGGATACTCACTGCGCTGGCTCTTCCTTGGACGACTGCGGACTTCCTGCCGGCATCTGAAAGGAAGACCAGAGTCCTTCCCAGGCGGAGGCTCGGGATACCCTCCCAGTGGAGGGCCGGAGCTCAGTCAGGTGACTAAGGAGTCGTCAGGCCTTCTGTCAATCAGCAAGTTAACCAGAGAGGGTTTTTTTTTTTTTTTTTTTTTTTTTTTTTTTTCCTCCCTTAAAGAAGAGCTCCGTTTTGGAGTAGCAACCCACCTTCTCTAAAACATCACACATCACACCTTTAATTGTGCTGTTTGTGGATAAGACAAAGTAGAGCTACCTCACACTATTACAAAAAAAAAAGCACTCCGCCCCATTTTGCCTTATTGCTAGGCAAGCGCTCTCCTAATTTGCTCTCCCACCTCTCTTTTTCCCTTTTAAAATGAGACAGCTTATCCCAAGGTTGCCTAGACTCGCTTACACTCACTCCACAGCCCCCGTAGCCTCTAATCTTGTGATTCTCCTGCCTCAGCCTCCCATGTAGCTGGAATCGTAGGCTTAGACAAAGGCATCTAAACAGTTAGTGGACTAACGTGTGTGCCCTAATGTAATGTGTACTAAGTAGCCTGTAGGACTGTCGCCTTTGTGGCTTGCTGGCACATTTCAATGGACAAGGGAGGTGGCTTTATAAAAATCCACACACTGGAGTAGCTAAAAATAAAGCTTGGCCCAGGAGTTAATTTATTTGAAAATATCCTCTTGGAAGCTTTCCTGTGAAACCAGGCAGTGAATCATGTTCCAGATCAATAGCCGTCCCACCTCAACAGCTGTAAGAATCATGGGATCAATGGGTTAGAGTGCAGGCTTCTGACGTCTGATTGAGAAAAAGCAGCCACTAGTGTAAGATGTAGACTTGCCTGCCTCTTCTGTAGCTAAAAACCACGTGTGTGTGTGTGTGTGTGTGTGTGTGTGTGTGTGTGTGCGCGCTTGCTTGCTTGCTTGCTTGCTTGCGCATTTGCGTGTTTGTGTGTATTTGCGTGTTTGTGTGTGTGTATGAGAGAGAGAGAGAGGGAGAGAGAGAGAGAGAGAAAGAGAGAGAGAGAGAGAGAGAGAGAGAGAGAGAGAGAGAGAGAGAGAGAGAGAGAGAGAGAGAGAGAGAGAGAGAGAGAGGAGAGAGAGAGACTCTCCTAGATAGCAACGCTGTCTTTCTAGACCGGATACTAGCACAGCAGAAGACACAGATGTGGAATTTAAGAAGAGGAAGCGCTAGGTTCTGTCCTAGTCTGGTTTTGCGGCAGGCAGGCAGGCAGGCAAGCCTCTTGGAGTAGATTAAGCTGACACCATCCACTAGCTGGTCATGTGAGATTCACAAGAAAGAGAAGAAAAGTAGAGATGTTAGAAGTTAAGGTTTCTTGAAAGGAAGCCTTGCTTTTAACTCTGCATTCATCAGAGAACCGCACTGGGAGGCAGAGTATCATGAAGAATGAAAGAAGATAATTTTCTTAAAGGAAATGATTAATTTAGCGGTTGAAAAATTGGATACAACTTCCTGTCTTTGTGTACACATACTTAAACAGGCAGAGATTTGCTCATTGAGTTCAGTTTTTAAGTGCTTCGCAATTAATTTCTATAAATTTTTCCACATTAAATTAAGGGGTTTTAACAACAACCACAGTGTATATGCAGAGGACCTAGTGCAGACCCATGCGGGCTCTGTGACTGCTGCTTCAGTCTCTGTGAGCCTCTGTGAACCCTGCTTAGTTGATTTTGTGGGCTGTGTTCTTGTGTCCCTCTGGCTCCCACAATTCCCCACCCCTTCCACGGGGTTCTCCGTGCTCCATGGGGAGGGACCCGATGGAGATCTCCAATTTGGGCTCTATTAACCTAATAATTGTCTGTAGGTCTATGCACCTGTTCCTATCAGCTGCCAGAGGAAGCCCAATTGAGTACTTTAAGATAGGTTTGCATACTTTTTAGACATAATCTATTGAACACTCAATAGACTACACTGTAAGAAGAACTTTAATATGTACTAGGAAAGCAAAAACATTCCCATGATTCACTTTGCTTTTATTGCAGTGGTCTGGAGCAGAGAATACAAGGTTTCCAAGTTAAGTCTACAGTATACAGACAAAGACTCTTTTCCAAAGATACAGAACATAAACAGAATCTAAGATATCTTCACTTTATGACCAAGAGACCCTGTGACTACATCCTTAGCTATTGTTTTAAACTGATACGAAAAACTGAGGCTCCCTTTGTTGAGAATTCCCTAAAATGTAAAAGTATGTTAGAGTCTGTTTCAGGCCTGAGGGCTCTTTCTATGAATGTTTCTATCTGGTGCTTTGCACATCATAGTAAAGAGAAAGTCCAAGCATACAAGACTCGGCTACAGAATTTTAAAGAGATTGTACCTTTTTCACTAATGACCAACCATAAATGCCTATAATGTAAGATCTAGATTCTAAATTTAGTTTCGTCTGTTATCAGTCTTTCTCTAGGAAAGTCACTTTCAATGACTTTTTTAATGGCATTTTTATGTTTTTCAATGTTTTTTTTTAAATTTTTTAAATTTAGCATATGAAATAATGGATTTTAAAAAATGACATTTTCATCCAATGACATAGCTGTATCCTAATTCTATTCTCCCTCCTGTTCCTCTTTACTGTCCATCTGATGAGACCAGGAGACAGGCATTGGAGAAATAGTTTATAGGTGTTCCAGGAAAGTCCTTGGTTCTCTGGCAAAGAAGGTCTAAAGGGAATTATCTCTTTGTAAACCAGCACCCAGCCTAGAAGCAATACATGGGGGTGGGACTGAAAGTCCAGTCCAAGCATTAATCCCCTGTAGTGAAGCTTTAGAATTGGATACCTAGATTTTCACAGTAAAAATGCTTTACATATCTAATGCCCGACTTTATCCCATCGCCTAACTGATTTAAGGGTTACCGCTTCAGAGGCGGAATGCTACAGAAGTCTTTATTGGTGCTCTGCTGAGTTTCGGTGCTGCTCCACTGAGTCTCCTTAAGAGAAATGTATTTCAATGGCCTGGGTGAAGACCCAACATTCCAAGCTACCCAAAACACGAGTTAATGCAGTTGGGATGGTCAATCTGCAGGCTCACTGACCATACTTGGAAAGGGTGATTTACCTTAAGGGATGGTAAAGAGACGGGAAGAATAATTATCCCTTTATGAAGATATCATGCCTTTCTCACGCCTCTGATGAGGTTTTTATAGTGAGCCTCCAGAAGGCTCTGTTACCTGTCCACCTTTCTGAATCTGGCTTCAGAGAGGTGTAACTTTTCCTTTCTATTCTTTTCTGTCTCTTTCTTTAGTACACTGGACAGAGCATACATGTCCTTCCCCTCTATTTCTCAGAAGCCACCCCAAATCATCCACCATGTGGCTGCCTTCAAAGGTCTTGATTTCCTCCTCTCCATCTCCTTCCTCTGGATAGCTGTTGACTTTTGAAGCTTGCTTGTCCTAGGCTTTTTTTTCTTTAAGTTCTTTCTTCAGAAGTGTTCTACTGAATCAATTATTAAGTTATTTTATTAATAAGCCTAAGAACTCAAAAAGATGAGCCACAAATTCCTTGGTAACATATGGTATCCTTGGTGAGACATTTTAGAATTTCCACGTACATCTCCAAACCCCACTACTGATCTTTTTCTCCTAGATAGTCCTGTGCCCTGTGTCCTGTGCCCTTTCTTTCTCCCTCCTTCATTCTGTCTCTTTCTCTCTTCTCCTCCCTCCCTCATATGCACACACGCTTAAATACGAACTTGGCATATGAGAGAAGATTTGATATTTTCTGTCTCCCCTTGTTACCTTTTGTTGTTCTCCCTTCTCCCATCCTCTTAAACCTCTTCCTCCTCCCTGTTCCCCTTTGACATGTATATGTACATGTATGTATGTACATGTACATGTATGAATGTACATGTACATGTACATTAATGTTTAAATCTAGATTCTGCATGTCATGGAAAAGAGGTTTTTTGTCTTTCTGATCTGGATGATATCATTTTATACTATGATCTTCAGTCCATCCATTTTCTTGCACATAAAATTTGAAAAGTCATTTCCTCTTAAACATCAGTTTTTCTTCATCTTTTTATGTGGCCAAAGTTACAAACTGCATAAAATACTAAGACTTACAGTGTTTGGGTTTTCTCTAGGAAACTCAAAAGGCTTGAAAGTCTTCCCTTAGATTATGACAAGAAAAGCATGGAGCAAACTGAAAAGCCAAGAATCTTCTTTAGAGAACAGAATTGAGATCGCAGCTTGGACTACTCCGAAGAGTGGAAGAACTCGGTGAATGCACAGAACCACATCTCTCCAGAGGAGCAAAAGCCCCCAGAGGCAGTGCCAGACTAGGGGCACTTGACAAGTCATCAACAAATGGGTACAAGGGTACAGAGGCTAGACCTGGAAACTCTGGGTGCATGGAGTAGTCCTGCAGGAGCACCCATAAGTCAGTTAGCTTTACTTTTACATACATCACTGGGTTTTCAAGGTGACACTTGGAAATTTTTTTTAAAAAAATAAATTTTTCTTTTTTTTTCTAAAACAACTTTTCTAAGACAAAAAAAATCTTTAAAATTTCAGTAAAACAGTGTTGGATAAAATATTAAAATTCTCTAGAGAGAAGAACTATGATATAAGTCAGAAACTCAGACTTCCATGAAGGAAATACTTTAGGTGGAACTAAATCGTTTACTTTAAAGATGATTGTAATTTATAAACGATAAACTTTAAGGGACAGGAGAGAGCACTGGAAACTGTCTGTCTACAAGGCAGAAACTGACGTGCTTCGGAAGCAAAATAGTTGTCTTATTTTTGTTTGTTTCCAATGCTAGATTTAACTAGTGAATGTACATGTGTCAGACAAATGCTGTATCCCTGAGCAGCATCCCAGTCCTAAGGTCTCACCACATAGCCCAGGCTGGTATCAAACTCCTAACCACCCTGTTATACAATCCCAAATGCCAGGATAGCAGGTGTGTGGCAGCACAGGGCACTGTGCTAGAGCACAAAACGCTTTGCTGATTCCATTAGATTATGTAGTCATTGTGTTATTTCATAGTGGACTTAGATAAGTTGATAATGTGTACTGTGAGATTAGAAAACAAAATTCTGATTAGAGCAACCCCTAAAAAGTTTTTTTCCTGAAAGATGTATATTGATAGAGAAAGAAAAGGAAGAAAACAGAATCTTATAAAGTGTGCAATTAAAATTAGAGAGATTGAAAAACAGAAGGTCAATAAAAAGACAAAGAGTAACAAAGACTAAAATACAGGACCTAAGAATACATTGTCGACCTTTGAAATTCACCTTCATTTTATCAATAAGCATATAGATTTACAAAGATGAGAAAAGATCTTGAGGAATCCAGAGTACCCTTTTTATCTTCAAAGTAGAACAGTTCAGGAGATTATCAGAGATTAAGAGCAATACTGCATAATGAAAAAGTCAGTTTTCAACAAAACAAAACAAAAAAACAAAAAACAAAAGACAAAACAAAAAAAAACCAAAACAAAACTGGAGCCTTTTTATGTGTCCTATAGCAGTGTCCCCATCTGTGAGGCAAACATGAGCAAATATAAGGAGTGAGGTTAATCAGGTCCTCACTACCCTTCCGTATTAGACACAGATAGATAAGTATCCAGGGAGGACGCAGTGAAACCGAGCCCGGCTGCATAGTTACACAGTATTTCATCCAAGAACAACAGAATCTATTCCTTCCCAAGATTACTTGAGTGGGCAAATGAAATCAACTACATTTTGTACAACGCACAACGCAACATAATGAATAACTCTAAGGTGCAACTTATGCTTTTACTTATTCTTTTCAGAATAATGTATCCATATCGTATAACTTCAACATATTTAATGGAGAAGACTCAGTGCTAACACAGCAGCTAAGAGGAGAGAAAAGCCGTGTGGAAACTTATTGTCAGAACCTCTTCTAGTAAATGGACTGTGGGTAGGGTTTTTTTTTTTTTTTTTTTTCCAACTATTTACTTATGCTCTCTATTTTCTAAATAGTTTCAAATCAAATGGCTATGCTTTCCTCTTGGAGGATTTCCATATATAATGTGAAGTTAAGAACTGTGTGGAAGCAGAGCAAAATCTGCTGATCTCACTGCATTGTGTAATCATGTTTGTTCATGCTTTAAAAGATGTTAAATACTCAGCTCGTTTTCTTTCTTCTCTCTCTTTCCCTCTTCTTTTCTTCCCTCTCCCTCACCAGCTTCAACATTATCCTGTAAAGTTTTTCCTAAAAGACTTAATGGAGGATAGAGAAAGCATCGGCCACGCTAAGGCATTGGATCCTGACCCACACCCATCTTCTCTAGCTTCCTCAGCCCCCCCCCCCCCCCACTCTCCCACCCCCTCCGACTCGATTCCCTTCATTGAGTTCTCTGGATCTAATGATTTCTTTTCTTTCTTTTTCTTTTTTGTTTTTTGAGACAGGTTTTCTCTATAAAATTCTTAGTAATGCTCAGTAAAATTCTCAGTAGACCAATGATTTGTTTTCCTTCCTTCCTTCCTTCCTTCCTTCCTTCCTTCCTTCCTTCCTTCCTTCCTTCCTTCCTTCCTTTTGCTTTTTTTCTTTTATCTCCTCTTCCTCCTCCCCCTCTTCTTCTCTTCTTTTTTATTGTTGTTGTTATTTGTTTTTGGAGACAGGACCCTGGCTGTCCTGGAACTCCCTCTGTAGACCAGGCAGGTCTCAAACTAACAGAAATCTGCCTATCTCTATCTCCGGAATACTGAGAGCAAAGGTGTATGTTACCAATGCCCAGCCTGAGTGAATGATTTCTAGACTGAAATTGCTGTCAGGGTTCCAGAGGTACAGTTCACTGTCTTTGAAACCAAAGTTACCTGCAGTTCTTCAGTGCGATAAGCCAAAGCACCTGATAATATAGTGACTGCTTCCTTTCCCTGGCTGTCTGACAAATCAACAATCTTTTCTATAAGGCTTTGCCTTTTTTCTTTCTTTACACAGGGATAGGGTGTCACTCTCCCACAGGTCACATGATTGCTAACAGCACATACATGTTGGGTTTTGCACTCAAGTACAATATTTCTTCTTGGAGAATATACAGCATTTCCCTACATTGTATTTGAGCTACAACCTGATCCTTGTTGTTGGTCTGAAGGCGCTGAGCAAGTGACCCCTTGATACATGGAAGGACTGGGATACCTGCCTTAGAAGGTGGCCAAATGCACCCAAGTGAAGGAAGTGTGCAGAGACTCATGGGTCAGAGTATTAGACATGTGCAGGTTTTCTGAGTGTTCTTTGATTTGTTCCATGTCAGTAAGTTAAGCAGAAAAACTAAAGAGGGAGACAAGCCAGGACTCTGTACATGGCTCCGCCACCACCCATGTACCCAGGGCCTGGCTCTTTTAGCATCTGCCTTGAAGGCAGGGGATGAGATGCTCCCTACAACCACCATCACTGAGGCCTTTTTTTTTTCTCACTTTGAACTGATAGTTTATAAGTAATATGACCTTGTCACCTTATTGATGTATCACGGGCGGGGTTATTTAAAGCCACTAATAAAAACATAATCAGTTCTATCATCTTCAGTGTATTCTTTTCAAGAAGAGCTTATCATAAAATCAAATTAATTAACATTTTTTGAAAGCAATTTGGGATTAGGAAATTATTGAAAATTGATGGTGCCGGGTTGAAGTTGAAATAAATGTTTCTGCCCTTCCTAGGGCATGATTTTCACCAAAATGTTTAACAATAAAAGTTATGTAATGCCTAAAATTAACCTGTAAGTCCCACCTGCCCATGGACCAGGTAACTTCCTGGAATGCTGGGAATTGTAATTCTTGGGAAATAACAAAGCCTTATGGGAAAGTACTGAGACCTATAGATTTGTCCTTATAACCCCTGCAGCCATGGCTAGAGGCCATTCTCAGCAGGGAAATTCTGGGAGATGGTTCTGACCAAAGCCCATTGCTTGGTCAGTATTGACTATTTAATAAAGCTTGCTTTAGATTTGGCCTTTTTAGTTGGAATTGGTTTTTTTTTTTCTTCTGGAGAATCTCAGAATTAAGTTACTTCAATAAAGAATAAAACTATCACCTTTACTAATTTTTCAAAACCGAGTTCACTAAGAGTTAAAGCTTTACTCTTCATAATGTTAATAATTCTAAAAATAAAACAAGTTCCTACATAGAAGTACCTGCTAAGAACCAGACACTGGTCATGACACTGGGAATAGATAAAAACAACACAGAAGAACAACAAACAAACAAACAAACAAACAAAAACCCTCTACCAATTTAACTTACAATCAAATAAGAGATCAAATAATGAATGGTATCTATGGTATGTTGTAAGGGTCCATGATTTTCTGAAGAATGATATCCTGGACTCAAAGTATATAAACACAAAGAGTGTTTTATTCTGCAGAAGTCCAACATCTGGGGTCTCCCATTACCAAGACACCCAAGAAAGCTTGTGGGCCTGATTTAAGCACATTAGGGAATTCAGGGGTAGGTGACTTCTATATTAATTTGTTGGGTCCATCCCTACAGACATTCCATTACCTGGGTGTGGTGGCTGGAAACTTGCTGGGGAAGTAGCTGAGGAAGTCTGGAAATTGCTGCTGACCCTTCGTCCTTGCCTCAGGCTAGGTGTTGGGGCAGCTTCTGAGACCTGGACTTGCCTGGAATTGCCCAGTTCTTGGAGACAGAGATTTAGGCCTAGACTCCTTAACTGTCAATTTGAAGCTTGTCATAGAATCAGCCTAGCCTTCTCGATGTTAAATAGAGATAAGAGGAAAAAAAAAGAGATAGGGGAGGAGTGGCCCATAAAGAGGCCATCTGAGGCCTCTGAGGAATGTCAGGGTGTGGCTGCGGCTGATGCTGAGTTAGTCAGGAGGAGAAAAGAGTGGCAGAGAACAACACTAGAGAGGCTTAAAGTGGGGCTGGGCAGCTGAGAGGATGGCTGGCTGGACCACTAAGAAGGCTTTGGCTACTCTTCTGAGAGAAACTGAGTGCCTAGAGTATTCTAATCACAAGACAAGTGAAAGTCATCTTTTACAGACACCCCCCCAAAAACCATATATAACCATCTCCTATAGCCTTCGGAGGTCTAGACTTTGGAGCGTGGGAATGAAGCATGAGGGCTGGGTCATCTTACCCACATTACCATGGGCTGCTCTCGTTGCTGTCTTGAGAACTCGGTTCCTCTTCATGGGGGCTGCTGGAGTATTCTGACATGGTGCTGGCTTTGCACAGTGACAGGTTTAGGGAACTGAACGTGTCCATTGTCCCTTGTGAGCTAGCCTCTGAGGTCACACTCTGTCAATGCTTCCTTGTTCATCACAATGTCCCTGATTCAGTGGGAGGAGAGACCACAGGACAGGACAGACACCTAGAGGTCAGTATCACTGAGGGCTCTTTGGATGCTGATACCCAGGAGAAAAGAGGAAGAGACTTAAGGGACCACTACATGTGGAAGTAACCTAGTGTGAAAGACCAGGAAAGAGGTTTATGGTGACATAAGCAGTGAAAAAGCTGTGTGGAAGAGCTCATGCATGTATTCTCCAGGCCTTTCCTGCTTCTCAGTGAGGTAGGACACACAGTCATACATAGGTCATGAGTCAGGACCATTAAGGAAGAGTGATGGAGCTTTACAAGTATTTAAAGTGTCTCAGTGTCCTGTAGGTGATCAGTGCTTATTGTCAACAATCTTGTTTAGTTACATCTTAAAGGAGAGAATATTAAGCCATCATCCCTTGGACCATTGTTCTATCATAAAAGACACATCCTGATTTTTTTGTAAAGTGAAAAAAGTTTAAAAAAAGTATATATACATATATGTATATATGATATATATTATGATAAAGTTTTTTTTTCAGGGGCTGTTTATATTGATGGCATGGAAACTTCTCAAACATTTTTTGGTTCTCAGATTATTATTTCTGCATATGAAAAAGAACAATTTGAAGATAATTACATGTGCTGAAAAGAAGCAATTAGAAAGAGAGCGGGCTGTGGTGATGGCTCGGTGGAATAAGAACTTGCTGTGCAGGTGTGAGGCTCAGAGCTCAGAGCCTGAAAGCTCATGTAGAAGTCTGCTGCAGTGGGATGTCTGCTCCTGGGAGGTGAAGACAGGGGATCGGTGGGCACATCAGCTAGGCAGACTAGCTAAGGTTGGGAGTGGAGAGTGATCCAGAACAAGAGCATCATCAACTCTGGGCTTCCCCTGTTGTGGACTGCCCTGGTGCTGTTTGTATTTTGATGCTGATTCTGCTTCCCCAAGAGGAGCCACCTCAGATCAGGAGTGAATCACATATGCAGGTGGTTTCATGTGAACCTTCTCCCCATTTTAACTTGTAAAAGAAAGGCTAGAGCTGGTGACTGGGCAGTGGAAGGGAAAGGTGGAGCTGAAAGTTTTAGAAAGGGGGAGAGAGAAAGGAGGAGGGGAGAGGAAGGAGAGGAAGGAGAGAGAGGAAGACAGAAGAAGAGGAGGTAGAAGGAAGGTGGAGCAGAAACAGGTGGCCTGGGGAAACCACAGTTGCTTTCATAGCTGGGGAATAGAGTAGTGTAGTGGCAGATCTGCCCAACCTAGGTGCACAGCTTGTACCCATATTAATTGAGTTGTGTTTTCCTTGCAAGGGCTTATTGGGGTTGGAGATTTACAGCAACATCTCCCAAGCACATGCATACAAGTACATGCAAATCTGCAGATACACACCCACCCACAAATATGTAAACACACACATACACACACACTGCACCACACCACACCAGCACATGGACGTGCATACACACAAACACACATACACACGCAGACACACACAGCAGACCAAGACTTGTCTTTGCCCAATCAACCCAAGACTAACCAAGGACAAAACCATTGAATGACTTGGGCTAACTGACTCATTGTGGTGTGGGGGAGGGCAGGAAAGGAGACATGTCAGATGTCAGAGGATTGATCAGTAGGGTGTCTCTCCAGAAATAAAAGTGAGGATTCCGTGAAAGCAGGGCTTGGGTACAACCAAGTGAAGTATTTTAGTGGATAGGAGTGAGTGCACGAAGTCAGTGTTGTGTTGGAATGGCTCTCGTCCAGATAGATCACACCAGGTCAAAGTTCCATGTGGCAGAGGTTTTATTAGGAAAGAACGGGACAAAAGGGAGAGAGAGAGAGAGAGAGAGAGAGAGAGAGAGAGAGAGAGAGAGAGAGAGAGAGAGTTGAAGGTGGGGAATAGTGGCCTTGTGTCCATGCTGTGATGTAGGCAGTTCCCAGGTGAGTGTGAGGAGTGGGCTCCAAGAAGGTATGCAGGGTTGTCATGGCAACAGATGTTACCTATGTGTGACATTCCTGAGTTTGGAGCCAGTTTGCCAAGCTGGCTCTGGATACCAACAGTCAGCATTATTTCTGGACAATAAAATGGATCTATGATCCTGTTTCCTTGGAAACGAAGATGTCAAATGTGTTCACATACCATAGCCACATCTGAAGCTTCCAGGTGGAATGCTAATGAAGGCTGCTTCACTCTGCAGGGGTTTTACTCTTCCACAAGAGCCAGGCATTTCATTATTACTGGAATAGTTTTATTTTGATATTAGCATCCAAATTAGAATACCTTTTGCAGCATGTTTAGAAATTCTCACATCTAACATTCACAGTTAGGCTTGCTGATTGCAAAGGGGAGGGGGGAGGGTCTGTAGTGGCAAGTTTACACCCTTCCTAGTTCTAACTTGATCTGGGTATTTACTGCTTGCCAGGCAGTGGTCTGGAGATCTACTGTTGCTATAATAGGGACCATCCACGTGAGGGCGCTCGCTCCATGTGTTTGTAGCTGCAAAGCCTGCCAGAAGCAGGACTCAGGGACAGGTTAGAACCAGGACAGTATTTCCCTGAAGCAGTTAGCTCAGTCTTAGAAACATTGCTCCTGTCTTCTGTCTCCTCTTTGGTAAGCAGTTCTTAAAACATACAAGAACAAAACAAAACAACAAACAAACAATACTAAGAGCCACACAAGGGAATAAAAGTAATTGACTGGAAAATAAGTGAGAAAACAGAAGAGTAAACACTCTCCAGGTTGTAGTTGGCTTCTGCTTCCCATGAAGACCAAATCACTCTTAAGCTCAGCCTATATCTCTTTTGCCAGGAAAAAAAAAAACCTGTCCTAAAAGTGAATAAAGAACTCTGATTTTCTAAGAAGATGAGAACAGACTATTCAGTCAAATACCAACCTGGAGATCAGAAATTGATCAACTGCTCACATTCAGAAGTTCAAAACTCTTGAGTTTAATATAAGATGGAACATAACATTGCAGAAGTAACTTCAGAGTCCCCCAGTGACGTCACACGGTCTCTCCTGCTTTGTTGGCCTGGTTAGCATTAGCGGAGTCTCCCAGAGTCAGTGACTTTTACAGGTAAGCGTTGTATGTCTATGATGGGGGAAGGGCAGAGGGAAAAGCACAGCAGAAATGTGAGAGGGTGCACTGAAATGATGAAACAGAGAATCTGAGTTGGAATCCACACGGTGAGAAAGAGGAAAGGTACCAATGGAACAGCCTTGGATGTAGCCATGATTGATCAACAAGGACTGAAGGAGCCTCTTGGGGAGGGGCGCTCATGCCACCTGCTTGCATTCGCGGCCCGCACCTGTGGGCCCCACTGCCAGGAAAGAATGGGTGACAGAGATGCGAAGTGATGGAGGAGGCACATGTGGAAACATTCAGAACTGGTGACTTGACTGCTGTGACCGGTGAGAGAGTGGCCCGAGACCGATAGTGGGTCATGTCATTCATTGCCCAATGGAGTCGACAGAATGGTGTGCAGCAGTCTGGAGCTTAAACAGATTGAAGATTCAACCCGGCGAACAAACCGCCTAGCAGAGCATCACCCTCAATATTGGTAATGACGGAGGCCGGAGATGAGGAACAGTTCATTTTCTTGATTAGAGCTCACGAAAGGACTACTGTGTCCCGTGATGCTGCTGAGGGCCACGTGGGGGATCACTGGCCCTGATGTTGATGTCTGAGAACTGTGTTGTCAAATGACAACTTGTGGATATTCATGGACTGTGCCATGGCCTGAGTCCGTGTTCATGTCCATGGGGCGTGCTACCCCTGGAGACCATACGGATGTGAGTGGCCTATACTGCTACTTGAGACCATAGTGATGACCAGGTCCGGGCTGCTATGTTTGGTTCCGTGTCCTTAAAGCAGCCAGATCTGCGTTGATGGCCGTGGCATGAGCTACCACGGAAAACCTATATGAATGTCTGTGGTCTGTGTTGTAGCCTGAAGCCACGTTGATAGTAGGCAGTGCTGCACCAGGGCCCACATCAATGTGGGTGGCCTTCACTGACACCTGGGTCCATGGTGATGATATCCAGGCTGTGACTGAGGGCTGAGTTCGGGTCTCTGGTCCTTTGCCGCTGGGTTTGTGTTGATGTCTGTGACCTTTGCTACTACCTGGATGTCAGTGGTCTGTGCTCAAGCTGAAAGCCACGCTGATGTCTATGATCCCAGCTGCATCCGGGTTCATGGCTCTACCACAACCCGAAGCCTTGTTTGTGGTCTGTGCTGATGCTATAACCCCTGTAAAAGCCCAGAATCCACGCTCCCATGGTCCTTAAAGAGCAAATAAGCTACTTTCAAAGTGCTATCAATGACTAATTACAGACGCGCATTTGAGAAAGGGGGATATGGAAGATGGAGGTGACAACACCTATCTCCACCCGAACGCCTCACTGCAAAATAGTAACAGCCTAGACAGGAAGCCATTGGAGAAAGCTTAAAAACTGTGATAGGATGCTATGATGTCGCCTTCCACAGTAGATGACTTCCAGCAGCCACACGGGAGAGGAAGGACTCATCTCCGTTTAGGGGGCAGGCCACGGAGAGTTTGACCCTATCCCAGTGGGTATATAGATAAGATAAATTGAACATTTTTCTTTGCCTAGGGGTGGGAGTGGGAATAAGAAGGGTGGGGGAGAGGACAGGGAGGGACTGGGAAGCAAATGTAACAGGAGGAGTGTATGATGTGAAATCCCCAGAGAATCAATACAACTATTATGTTGGTTAAAAAAAAAAAAAGAATGATTGAGCATCTTCTTTGTGCAAGTGAGGCACAGAGGCACAAGGATTCTTCTCTGTTCACTATCTTGTCCTGTGTGCTTTGCCCATTACATAATGTTAATCCTATGGATGAGGGGCCTCAGCTCAAGGAGTAACTTACTCTAAGTATAGTTCTTTTTTTTTTTTTAAATTTAAAAGTATACAGCTTGACCCAGAATTCCACAATAATCAACTTTTATTAAGCCTTAATTATACTTAATAAAATATGCCTTGTTTCTTTTGTTGTTGTCATTGGGTTTTTTTTGTTTGTTTGTTTTTGTTTTTTATGAGACAGAGTTTCTTTGTGTAGCCTTGGCTGTCCTGGAACTCACTCTGTAGACCGGATGGCCTCAAAATCAGAGAGATCTGCCTGTTTCTGCCTCTCAAGTGCTGAGGTTAAAGGCGTGTGTCCCCACCTCTCAGCACCTTGTTTTTTTAAAAATATTTTCTTTCTCCTCCTCTTCTTCTTTATCTTTTTAAAATGTTTGAGATTTTAGTATAATTATTGTATGCATGCATATGTATACATGTGTATGTATACACACACATATATACATACATACATACATACATACATACATACATACATACATCTTAGGCCAAAGTCTTTCTGAATCTGGTGACTGTGTTATTGATTAACACATTTTCCACCATAATGTGAGATTATGCACCTCATTTGGCCCCTTGACACAAAACACGTAGTGGAGTAAGGATTTGATAAGGTGCTCATGTCTTTAAGTGTGCATTCAAAAGTTCTACTGCTCGCCACTGCCGGCCAACTGTGCCCTGTGGGTTTTAATTTCTGAATTCGAAGTCTCATTTTGGCCTTCTTCCCACAATCCTTTTATTTCCCCAGTAAATTTCCCATTCCATGCTGAGCGCATTGATTTCCCTCTTTCGGATTTCACCTAGGTGCTATTCTATTTCTCAAACTAGTGTCCCAGCAAGAAACTGTTTTAGAGTTGCCAAACAGCTATCAGAAAAAGAGCAGATAAGCTTGAGAAACAACTGGCTACGCTCATTAGTTAAAACCAGAAATTTGCCCAGACAGCAAATCCAATGTGAAAACCAAATGTGGTCCCTGTGTCTAGAGTTCTTTCTCCACACCGTTGGCAAGAAGGAAAAACATACTCTTGGATTTAAGGCCTATTCTGATCGGTTGGCATTCAAGGCTCAATAGCCACGTCTCAGGACCTGTCCTCTGCGCTGGTCACCCCAGGAAGCTGTCTAACCACCCTCGGCAGCTGTGTTCCGGAGCCAATAACAAATTCTCTGTGTCCCTTCAGCGGCACAGGCTGTCATTGATTTCTTTCTTTCTTTGCAGCTTCCCATTCACATGACTAAAGGACACCACATTCTCTGCATTTTCCTTCAGTGCCCTCCGAGATCCTTTATCGATCTACTCCGGTGTTTTTGCCTATTGTTCCGGATCTCTTAATCTTAAGGTATCCGGAGAGCTTCTCTGAAACCTTGCCCTACTGTTCTAATAGTTTACTTAGATTTACCCAAACCTACCTTGTATTCAATCTTCTATAATTTCCAAAATGTTCATGTCATTGTTCTGGTCCAGCGCAGAGAATGTTGATCAGGGATGTTTGCTTTCTGTCTCCATAATTCTCATCTTTCCATCTCTTCCTCTGTTCCTCCCTCCCTCCCTCCTCCCCTCCCTCCCTCCCTCCCTCCCCTCTTCCTTCCATCCCTCCCTTCCATTTTTTCTTTTTGAGACAGGCTTTCACTATGTATCCCAGGTTGGCCTAGATCTCCATATGTAGACTAGAATAGCCTCAGACTCACAGAGGTCCATCTGCTTCTGTCTCTGAAGTGCTGGGATGGGATTAAAGGTTTCTGCCCCCGTACCTGTTCTCAACCATTTAAAAATTTTTTCCTTTTATTGAAAATAGATTTCCCCCTCATCTTATATGTACAGATTATGGTTTTTCCTCCCTCTATTCCTCTCAGCTCCTCCCTACTTTCCCTCCCACCCAGATCCAGACTTTCTGTCTCTTATCAGGCAACCCCCCCAACAAACAAAAAACAAACAAACAAACAAACAGACTTCTAAGGGATAATAATAAAATAAAAGATAAAAGAAACACATCAGTTGTAGACATGACAAACAGAAGGAAAAGAGCCCAAGTGAAGTGACAAGAAACAGAGACCCACTCATTCTCACACTCAGGACTCCCATAAACACACTAAATGGGAGGGAAGCCATGATATATATGCAAAGGACTTGGAGGGGGAAAAGAGAGTAGAAAAATACATAAATAAAAGGAAAATAAAAAATAAGGTAAATTTAAATTTAAATTTAAATTTAAAAAGAAGAGCCCAGGCATGGTATTACATGACTAGGAACCCCTGTTTTCTGTTGGCTATCACCTGAGGAATCTCCTTTTGTTGGCTACCACCTGCTGGGCATGTAGCTTGCCCTTGGTTAACTTCCTGAGTGAGACTCTCTTGAAGAAAACTAAAATTTCATTTGCAAGTTCAATCATTTTTCTTAATTCACACTGTCTATTCTGCCACAACACAACCATTTAAAGGGCTGTTGTTATTTAACAAATTATAGATGTAGGTAATCTTGGAGTACAATGATAGAGAAAATTTGAAATTTATGGTTGTGCACAGTTTTATGTCACCTTGACATATGCAAAAGTTATCTGAGAGGGAACTCCAATTACAAAATGCCTTCATAGGATTGGGCTGTACCCAAGCCTGTAGGGCATTTTCTTAATTAGTATTTAATGGGGAAAGGCCCAGCTCATTGTGGGTAGTGCCATCCCTGGGCTGATGGTCCTGGGTTCTGTGAGAGAGCGGGCTGAGCAAGCCAGGAGGAGCAAGTCAGGAAGCAGCATCCTTCACGGTCTTCACATCAGCTCCTGCTTCCAGGTTTCTGCCCTGTTGAGATTCCTGTCTGACCCCCTTCTATGATGAACAGTGGCATGGAAGTGTAAGCTAAATAAACCCTTCCCTTCCCAAGTTCCCTTGGTTCATGGTGCTTCATTGCAGCAATAGTAAGGCTAACTAAGACAGTAGTTAAGACAATCTACTTTATCAAAATCAAATGAATACATCGTCTCTTATGGATTTGAGCAATAAGTTCAGTGGGACACATTTCCTTGATCTTTTTTTTTTTTTTTTTTTTTTTTTTTTTTTTTTTTTTTTTGACTCCACAGGATCTTAAATTCAGTATCTTTAAATACGCCATCTTTCCTTCAGTGACATGTCTGGCTGTGTCCACCCGTCTTCTAGGAAAAGGACATGAAAAACTTGTAGCACTACTCTGCTTTATACTCTTAGTGTGTAACTTAGTATTGTCACTTCTTACAGGAGCCAATGTCACTAGCCCCAAGTGATTGGTTTGAGGATATCAACTTGGTCGGAGCTGAGCTGGTTATTAAAAAACAGTTAAAGGAATCAATTTCTTTTGTGGTGCAAAGTGGGTCAATTATAATCTTTCATTAGACTGAGCAGAATTAAGATCCTTCCTTCCTTAATAAAAAGATGAGAAATGAGACCATGAGAAATGAGAAATGAGGTATCTGCTGTGGGAGGGAAAGTCCCTTGGAGTCCAAAGCCAGAGCCAAGAGTTGCAAAGAAACAGAGGACCAGCCAGTGACAACCTTGTCTCTGAATCTTGTTTGTCTTTGGGCTACCTTTCAGCAAGTATTAGCTCAGAATTTTGTACTTTATGTTTTGGAGACTCATTAATGACTTCTCTATGAGGGAAGAAAACTGACTTTCCTATGCACGTGGCAATAAAATCCAAGTGCCTAACGTGATCAGAGAAACGGTTGCCTGTATCAGTCCCCTTTGTGCCTGACACCTCAGAACTAGCTTCTTTCAATCCTGTTTCTTTTTCTATTTTTCTATTTATTTATTTTATTTTAAAAATGTGTATGGATATTCTGCCTGGATATGTTTGTGTACCATGGGCATTCCTGGTGCCCACTGAGGACAGAAGAAGAAATTGGACCTCGTGGAACCAGATGGTTTTAAGTCTTTATGTAGGTGCTGGGAACTGAACCTGTGCCCTCTGGAAAAGCAACCAGTGTTCTTAAACACTGAGCCATCCCTTGAGTCTCTCCCCTTTCTTCTGGATTAAACCTTTGAACCAGTTTCAATCAGCCTTTCTGGAGATAGGCTTTGTCTAGGCTGATGAGGATGGTGGCGGCAAGCTGCTCTAACCTTTTCTCCTTCCCAAAGACAAAACCTCTAGAGAGAAGTCTCTGTTAATGGAGAATTGAATAAAGACTTCTGATTGGTGTAGCTTAGGTCACATGACCACTTCAACTACTTTGGCCAAAAATATGGGCTATTCTACCCAGACTCATTATATATTACTTCTTTGGTATTGAGTAGGTCATACATAGCTGTACCCAAATAGGAGAATTAGGGAGATACTATTGCCATAGAGGGTATATAACAATCTGAGAAGAACCACTGTTCCTACCATAGTGTGTTACACCATTTTTTATTGTTGGTAAAATTCTTTCCTGGGTTCTGAGCAGCAGTAAGTCACTTTCTGCCTAAGTCAGTTGTTTTCTCCCATTTCTAATCAAGAGTTCTGATGACCACACATTTCCCTCCCATCATTTCCTTCCTAGAGTCTTGTCTCCCTAAGTGGTGCTGTGAGTGAAGCACTTTAGTTAGAAGTAGAGGAATCTTCTCCAATTTCTCCCTCCCTCTCTATACCCTCAAATGTGAGGATTATTCTCATTTTGGCCTATTTTCTTTCTGTCTCTGATTAGCTATCTTCTGATGTCATCTTCAACTTTAAAATATCACTGTTACCTATGTCACTGTTGCATTTCTACTGTTTACACGCTTGGTTATGCCTTCATCCTCTGGTGCTTATATGTGTTCTGAATTAGTTTTTAATTTGTTTATATTGTGTGTGTGTGTGTGTGTGTGTGAATTGGTGTATATGTGGAGGTCAGTGGACAATTTGCAGGAGTCTGTTGTCTCTAGCCACCATGTGGGTCCTAAGGTCAAAGCCAGGTATACAGTCTCAATAGCAAGCACCCTTCAGCCATTTTCCACCAAGAGGAATGCCAAACTTTCCTCAAGTGTTGGAGTGGGTGGTTGACTGCTCAATGTGTGCCAAGACTAGCAACTGTGGCTTCTTCTTCCTGATGTCTACATCCTGGACTGCTAGACTACAAGACTTCCTATAGAGACAAGCTAACTTTTCCTCCTATGCGTACTTCATAAAAACACAAAGGTTCCAGGCTGCTGGGATGGTGGGTGCCCTTCATCAGAGGTATTTTACCCCACCTGAACCCAGCTTTCTATTGCAATGTGTCTATGGATCAGGTGGTCAGGCTTTTAGGACCCAAGGTGTCAGGATATGCACTTTAGGATGGTATCAGTCTTCTCAGTGGTGGTGTGGGACTCTGAGTGCTTGCCCATCATGCCTAGTTTGCTTTTGAACTCTCAGGTCTCACCTGTGGACCCTTTCTCTAGCACCATATCATCATCGTATGTCCCTTTCATCCACTGCCATCCAGACATTCAGCTCTATGTCACACTTAAGTACACACTACTTATTCCTAAGATGCCTTGATATCTTGTTTCCCTTTGATATTTGTGTGTGATACACATGTTACAGATGAAGGTGTAAAGAGCTTGTTTTCTACACCCCTTCAGACATACTATACTGGAAAAGGGTTTAAAAAGTTATTCCTCGAGAACTTCACATACATTTTCAGTGTATTTTGATCAAATCCACTTCTTACTTTCCATCCTTAACTCCTCCTGGAACACCACCCTTCATCCCCCTCCCAACCTCATGTCATCTTCCTTCTCCTCATCCTCCTCTTCTTCCTGAAGACATTGAGTCCAACCAGTGCTGCCCAAATGTACACGGGTATAGAATATTCACTGGATCATAAGTGACCTCAGATTGCCAATATAGCTATAGTTAGGGTGGGTTCTCTTAGAGCCCTCTCTCATCTCTGAGGAAATACTGACAGGCTAGATTGTGTGCACGTCTAGTGCAGGTAGACCTGTATGTTCATGAATGCAACTTCCTTGTCATGTGAAGAACACATTATGTCATGGCAGTCCCCCCCCAAACCTCTGGCTCTAAAAAGATATCTACCCTTTCTTTTACAATGCTCCTAAGCTTTGTTGGGGTCAGGGCAGGGTGTGACGCAGATGTCTTATTTAGGGTTGACCACTCTACACGCACTTTTTCTTTGCACTTTGTCTAGATCTGAGTGTTTGTGTTAATTGATGTCCATTGCAAAAAGAAACTCTCTTGTGAGGCTGAGAGCTGTATTAATTGATGGGCATAAGGCTAAGTATTTATAAAATAATCTGATAATCTGCCCATTTAGCAGAATAATAGTAGGTTTTCTATTTGCATCTATAACCCCCCAGTGATGAGTTCTTGGCAAGTTTTGCAGTAGAGATTTTCATTTATTCCTCTGGATCAGGCATTAGTTCAATCAGAAAGTGTCTGGTTACCCCAATAGTGGCACTATTACTCCAATAAGTATATCTTGGAAGGCTGGTTGTTACTGTAGCTCTTAGGGTTCACAGCAGTGCAAGACTTCTCTCAGCAGCCTGCATAGCATCTTTCAATTGAAAACCTTAGTCAACAGGAAGCTTCTAGGTCAGTACCAATTTTTTTCTGTGAGGAAAAGTGTGTGAAGTCTTCAGCAATAGAGTCTTACTTACCATCAAGTTCTTGTGGGCCACTAAAAACAATGGTAATAGCTTGCTTTTGTTATTGTTTTTGTTGTGTGTGTGTGTTTGTCTGTTTTTTTCTTTTTTATGTCTGAAACCCTCCTGATCACCTGAAAGATGGGGTATCCCACATCTGTCCACTGGGCTTTTTGTTTGAGAGAGTTATTTTAATTGCCCCCACCCCCAGGGATTCTGCAGCAGGTGTCTTTGAGGATTTACTTGACAAATGCAGTACACAAGGACACTGATGCTGTCTCACCTGGAGACCTCTGATGCCTCTTTTTATCATGCCTGGATTTCTTCTTCCATCTACTTCTAGGGCTTCTTCTGATGCTTGGCCTGTCTTTGAAATCTTGAGATTTATGTCATAGTTGTCTGCACCTCCACTCTCTGTCAGAGCCAAGAATCAGCTGCTACCCAGCCCCTGTTAGTCTACATTCTTGAATTTAATCTGTTTATTCTTTATAATCTATAATGCAATATCCAGGCCAAGTCTAAATTATTTTCATAACTAATTTGGCCACAGAGACAACCATACATTTGCCTTCTTACTTGGCAGCCTTAAATTTTTATAGCTGGGATATTTGCTGGGACTTTTAAATTATTCTAAATGACCAAGTCAGTGGTACAGCACAGCATGGATGGAGAGCATGCAGCAATCCCCTCACTGAACAAATTCAATTGGTGCTTTGAAATTGGAAATAGTATAGATATTTACACTACAGAAATCATAAATGACTTGGCGAATGGAACTCTTTTCCTTTGGAACCTAGCTGTGGTGGAGGACTCATTTACAGAGGCCCAGGTGCCAGATTGGTAAAGGCCCTGCATGGCATCTCTCTGGACTAATACTGGCTAGCGGGAGGGGTGGGCCTGGCAGGATGAGTAATTACTAGTCTCCAGACTTAAAAATGTCTAAAGCTAAGCTCCGAACATTGCTCCTAAAGCTCTCCACTTCGGTGTAAGTGCCCTCTTAGTTAATGGCCACAGCAAGGAACGTTGCCCAAGTCATTAGCATGAGCTGTGCATTCAGTCCCTCATCCATGGACTTGGTGAGTAGTGCTACTGGGGGAGTGAGTGAATTGTTTTTGGAATCATTCTTGGCACAATACCAGTTTTCTGAAATACCATGTACATGTTGAAGTCGTTGTTCAGACTATGCTCTTTACCCTGGACCTCATCTCCCCCACGGTCCCGCACCTTGATTTTTAAGCTATGTCAATCACTACAATCTTAGCTTTACCAATTCTGTGATGACCTCCCTGGGACAAGCTCTTATCATGTTAGTCTGAATTATTTTCTTGGCACAAGGTAATTTTATAGCTTTCGTTATTGACTCCTTCACAGTCTGCTTCTGTTTGTTTTTAATACTATTATTATTATTTTTTTGTGAGATAGAGTCTTTGTATGTAGTTCCAGGTGGCCTTTGACTCATGAGTCTCATGTTCCTGCCTCCACAAGCCATACTTCAGTGCTGGTTTTTATAATGATTCCCCTCAGGCATGCTAGCATGGTTTTTCTAGGGCAAGGAACGGGTTTGCCAAAACAAGAATGGAGGAGAAAGCAAGGCTAGGCCTGGGGAAGACCATGGGGCTGGGCAAGGATGGCACAGGCGGTATAGAGAACTAGGAGCCAGGAAGATGGTGAGCAGTTTAGTAATTTTGTCTGAATTACAATAAGTACAACATGAACTCACAGCCACTTAGAAATGAGCATAGGATAGAGAAAATGGGAAACACAACTCCAGCAAGGGCTCTATAGGTAAGACTGATAACTTTGAATACCGGTGAGTCCAAAAAATGGGCTCTATAGTTGACTTTGTCATAGTTTTAGTGTTAGAAAGCTTGAGCATATTTTGAGTGACATGACATTTCCGAACTTGATGATATGTGGAGATGACCACATTAATAACATTGACCTGATTTTCTCCTAGAAAATGCTGGGATGGCTTGTGCTATTGGAAAATCTTGAGCATGGATGGATGTGGTTAGGATACAGGAGAGAGATTGGGGGATGGAGTGAGGTGGTAATGGGTAGCATTTTGAGACAGCCTAGCTATCCTAGAACTCACTGTTTAGTCTAGGCTGACTTTAAAAATCACAACAATTGTTAGCTTCCAAAGTGCTGGGATTATGGATGTGACCCACGATGTCTGGAATTCTCTCTCTCTCTCTCTCTCTCTCTCTCTCTCTCTCTTCCCTTCTCCTGTCCTTCCCTTTGGTAGGGCCAGGATTGCAAACTAAACAAATGTATAATTTTAAAAAGTTGCTTCGCTTACTCAGTTTAAAACATCACACTAAGAGAAAGATACTGTAAGACAAACTACTCACTGGCACCCCGACTCCCATCTTTTCTGGCTCACTGCTGCCCTTTCTGCTTCACTGGTCTGCTTACTGGTCCCATTCCAGTCCCTATGTTGACCTGGCTTTGTTTCATCTTGTAACTCATTGCTTCTTGCCAGTTTCAAGGATTCAGTACCCCCATTTCTGATGATTTTAGAGAGCTTTTCTCATTGTGGCAGTCATATATATCATATATACATACTATATGCTAAAGAGACCAAACTGAATTGTTCATGAAGATGGGAAGACGAGCCTGGACCATGGCAAGACTTCCGATGAATCAGTTCTACATTGTATCAAATAAATCAGTCATTAGTGCTGGGTCATTTATTCTGACCTGCAGGTGCTTCCACTGTCCAAAGCTCACTAACAGCAGTGCCTCCTTCTCCCCAAGTGCTAAGAGTGTGAAACTCCTGCCAGAGCGTGGTCCCCACTCTAGAGTCTCCCTGGACTGACAGGGGCTCTCATTCACAGTGGCTTAGGACTCCCTCTTCCTTGGTTAGTCAACCTGGAGGAGTTTTTAAATCCCAATGTTTTGTAGAGTGGAGCTGTGGGGAGACTCCTCTTCCCCAGATCGTAATGCCTGACTCTCTGAAGAAGGCTTCTTCTTCATGACTCTGTTGTTAAGTAACACTAGCTAAAATTCACTTTCCTTCAATTTTTCAGTAACCTCTACCGTGTGACTTTGCATCTATAGTTAAAACCTTTCTGAATCTTAAACTAAAGCATTAATTCCAGAAGAGAACTCTGATGCATCTACTTGGACAGGTGTCACTCACCCCTATGCATCATCATAAATGCCTCCCCCAACATAACTTGCATCTTTTTATTGGGATAATAGGTCTTGAGACATAAAATACAGGTAGGGTGTAGTATCTTCCTTCCTCTCATCAAGTTGCATTGATGTGAGGCTCCAGTCAGAGAGGCACTGGATTCTGTTTCCATGGCAACTGCTTCACTGCCTAGGGGAAAAACAGGACAGCAATTGAAGTCTGTGCTAATGGCAGCCCTAAAAATAATCAGTAACGTGTTGAAATCAAGTGGAAAGACCCAGGAAATAATAGATAAAAATTAAACCTCTGCAATGTGGGGCTGAACAATCAGATGCTGGTTAAATCTCGTTGCAAGTGTCTTGTGTTCCAAGGTGTACAGGGACAGTTGGTGATGAGTGTATTTTGGAGGATAATTGATCATTCTTTTATTGAATCACTCATTTGGGTAACTACTAAGTAGGCAGGATCCTTTGGTCAGCAGTGGCTCTGATTCTGGACTCTCATGGTTTTATGTGGTCAAGAGACAAGAAAAGCTATGGTAATTATTAAAGATATCTTGTTTGCTGCCCAGGAGTTATTCTAAAAATTTCCACTGGGTATTTGTGGGGTTGACCATAGCCAGCTCCAGGGACAATTCAAAACAATTTATAGATTTTATTAGTTTAGTAAAGGCCATGCAACTACGGTGGATGTCTGCCTGGTATTCCTATTTGTGGTGACTGAGCTCTGCTCAAAGCTCAGAAATCTCGTTTGGTGCTCGGAGAATGTTTATCATCTTTGTTTTATCTGAACATGAAAAAAGGATACATTTAATATCTGTCACTCCTGGCAGCTACTTTGTGATTAAAGGGAAAGGAAGCTTGAGAATGAAAACAGCTCTCAGACAAGGAAAATGCCAAGAGGTGGGCTGGAATGATGGGTTGGTGGAAACAAGCACTGGCTGCTCTTCTACAGGACTCAGGTTCAACTCCCAGCATCCACAGATGCCTTATGACTGACCATCTGTAGCTTCAGTACCCTCTTCTGGAATCTGTTGGCATCAGACATACACATGATACACATAGATACATCTAGGAAAAATACTTATACACATAAAATAAATAACAAAAAAAAAGAGAAAAAAAATGAGAGAGAAACATAATGGAACTTGACTGAACTGCATGGAGGCTTCTAGATAACCCTTTGTGACTGTCAGCAAAATTATTTTTGTAGAAGCTTGGGTAGAGATTTCTTGTTTTCTGTTGCTTGAGATTAAACAAACATTTCATCCTGTTAATTGCCAGAGAATAACTTCCTCCATATGAACAGAGAATTCATGTTCAGCTTTGCTGTAGGCTTAGCTTCTGATTGCCTCATTCTCCAGAATTGGTCGTCCTGGCAAAATGGATCAGGCTTTGTGGAAAGGTAGATAGGCAGGCACACAGGCAAGCAGGCAGGCAGACAGACAGACAGACAGAACAGACAATAAAACAGACACACACACACACACACACACACACACACACACACACACATTCTGGCCTAGAGGTCACTCCTTCTAGGGCTTAGAGATGTGTCTAGGTGGAATACATGATGAACATGAGCTAATAATACTATCCTAAACTTACCTGGCCACCAAGAAAAGCCATTAGTGGGACTAATCTGGTATTTGGACCTGTTTTTTGACCCAAGGAGAAAGATATGTACTATCCCAGCAAATCTTTTTGTGTATGTGTGTACATGTGTGGAAGGAACATGCATGTGTGGTCATGGGTGGGCTGGCTCTCGTATTCAGCTGTATCAAAGAGCCAGAATTCTCTGTGGGCTTAATCCTAGGCAAAACAGAAACCTCTTTTGAAATAGAAGTCAGAGCAAGTTGTAGCACTGACACGGAATAACAGAAGGGTAGGTGAAAATGAAAGGAGAATCCCGAGGTTTTAAGTAAAAACAAAAGTGCAATCAACTGTCTTCTAAAATTGTTTTTTGCAACCAACTGTCTTAAAACTAGATTTTTTCTTTTCTATCATCTTTAGTTAAAATATCAAAATCATTAGTATGTAAAATTTTATCAAAGAATACAAGGTCAAAGCATGGCATATAAATACTAACACTGTTTCAGGCAATTAATCAATAATATTAACAATTTATTAATTTTTTGAACTGATGTTATTTATGTTATGTCTCAACTTAAAAATCTGCAGTATATTTTGGGTTATTTTCTAAGTATTTTCCTTATTATCTTTTTGCTGTACTACTGAAATGAGGTCACCCATACTAAATACTTGTCTGCCTCTTGCTTGTGTGAGTAGGACACTTCTTCCTGTGAGTAGGCCTTTCTCCACCATTTTCCTTCAGTTTATAGGAAGAAGGAACATGTTGGAAGGCCTGATTATTTTATTATTATTATTTTAAAACCCCAGTAACAAGAGCCAGCTTAAGCCTCTGTCCTGTTACTGCATGGCTTCATTTTTGGGGCTACTATATATAACACATGACCATAAACTGTGTCATTTAAAAACAACTGACATTTAGTTTGTCACATTTCTGGTGGCTCAAATCTGAAATGACCATGTTGGCAGGGCCATGCTCTTGGTGAGTCCTCTGAAGACTTTTTCCTTTTGTCTTCTCAGCTGTGGTACCGGGAGCAATACTCAATGGTCCTTGTTGCTGCCTCACTCCAGTCTCTTCTTATACTGTCACATGACTTTTCTTGTGTCTCCGTGTGTCCCTGCACTTTTAATAAGGATACTGGGCACTGGATTTGAAATTCATCTTAATCCCTTGTGACTTCATCTTGTATGCCTGTCACGGTTTTGTCATAAGGCTACATTGTAAAGTCCTGGGGGGGGGGGGAATGTAACTTTATTTTGAGACAAGGTCTATGTGCTGGCTAATTTTTATGTCAACTTGACACAAGCAACAGTCATCTGAGAGGAAGGAACCCCAATTAAGAAAATTCCTGTATAACATTAGACTGCAGGCAAGACTGTAGAGTATTTTCTTAAGTAGTGATTGATGTGAGATGGTCCAGCCCATTGTGGGTGGGGTCATCCCTAGGCTTGTGGTCCTTGGTTCTATAAGAAAGCAGGCTGAGCAATCCACAAACTGGGAGCAACATTTCTACATGGCTTCTGCATCAGGTCTAACATTTAACTTCCTGCCCTATTTGAGTTTCTGTCCTAACTTCCTTCAGTGATAGACTATGATGCAGAAGCATAGGCCAAATAAACCCTCCTCCCCCCCAAAGGCCTACTCTCACAAGCAAGAGGCAGACAAGTATTTAGTATGGGTGACCTCATTTCAGTAGTACAGAAAAAAGATAATAAGGAAAATACTTAGAAAATAACCCAAAATATACTGCAGATTTTTAAGTTGATACATAACATAAATAACATCAAGTTATCACAGCAATAGTAACCCAAAGTAAAATAGTAGTTCAGGCTGACCTCAGACTGACCATGTAGTTCATGTTGGCCTTAAACGCATGGCAATTTTCCTATCTCTGATTTTTAAGATCTGGGATTCTAGGTGTGAAGCACAGCATCCTGCCTAGACATGCTTTTTCAGGTGGCCTTATTCAAACCACCACACCACATAACATATACATAGGTATATTATACATCGAGAGAAGATGGGGGGAGTCACACTGTCTCCATCTCATGTTCACTCAGCTCTTTCCACATTTCAAGGGCTCAGCTTGAAAAGGTTATAGTTCTAAGTCCAAATCCACACCAGTCAAGAACCTTTGGGTTTTAAGCCACTTTAACTATATATGGAGTTATTAGGGACAACCCATTGCCCCTATACTAATACAGAAAGGCAGTGGAATGGAGCCTGAGGCTGGGTATTTTAAGCTCCAACATTCTCTCGTTTCATGCTCCTTTTCTTTGTTTGTTTGTTGAGACTGGATTTCTCTGTAGAGCCCCAGCTGTCCTGATGTAGCCCTCACAGAGGCCTTGGACTCAGAGATCCTCCTACCTCTGCCTCCTGAGTGCAGGATTAAAGATATAAGCCATCCCACTCAGGTATGTTCCTTTCTGAATGCTGCTTTGTGCTCTCAAGTTGGTTGGCACGGTGACCTCCCTTGGCAGCTGGGATCAAAACTCATGGCTGGATGACTAGAGAGCAGATATTCCCATTGGAAGTTCCATGAAGAAACCGAGTAATCCAAGGTTGAGCCACGTTTCTTGCTGTGGAGCAACAGACATAACAGTGAATGAGATCTAGATCTGCCAAGGCTGAGTCATGTGGACATCCTCTCATCACTCCAGCGTGCTGGGGTTCTGTTTCCAGAATAAAAGTGCAGGACACCAGGCAGACGGAGTTAGATGGCCCTGTTGGTGAAGCTCTCAGCTCCTCTCACTTCTGTGGCCAACCTCCTTTCAGAAGGTAGAGCACCGGAGTAGGTGTTGTGTGGATTGCCACAGAAATAATTGCAGGTCTCGAGAAGGGATAAACAGTGGTCCTGTGCCCACATGCCTGAAGAGAATGGAAATAGATGAACAGTTTTGGGTATAAGAAGTTCTTGAAGTCCAATCCCAGGTGGATTTTTAACACTGTGTAATCCTGAACACGTGACTCAACATTCCTTCTCACTTCCATTATGTTAGGTCAACAGAAAGTACTTTAAACCGTTTATTTTTAATGTGGCAGCATGGTCTGATAGTTCTGCTGACATAATAACAAACCTAAATGATAGGAAGTTTTGTATCATGAAGAGATTATTAGTTTGTACCTAGAAGCTCTGACTGTGGTCATCTCCTGTCTGACATGGACAGTCCTGTGTGACTGTGACCATGCCCTGTGTGACTGTAACCATGTCCTGTGTGATTGTGACTACGTCCTGTGTGACTGTGACCATGCCCTATCTGATTGTGACCATGCCCTTTGTGACTGGGACCATATCTTGTCTGACTGTGACCATGCCCTGTGTGACTGTGACCATGTCTTGTGTGACTGTGATCATGTGTTGTGTGACTGTGATCATGCCCTGTGTGATTGTGACCATGTCCTGTGTGATTGTGATCATGCCCTGTGTGACTGGAACCATGTCTTATCTGACTGTGACCATGCCCTGTGTGACTGTGACCATGTCCCGTCTGACTGTGGCTGTGTTTTGTCTGGCTTCTCTTGGTTTATATATTTGCAGAATCTTCAACTTATTTCCTTTATAAAATCAGTGAGTTAAACATAATTCACCTTTCAAACTGCTTCCATTCCCTATAAAAATTCAGCTACATCTCGATTAACCAAATATATTGTTTGCTTCTTAGATAAAATTTATGTTTGTATTTATTCTTCTTAGGGTTTATAGACTTTCTTGAACCTGAAAAAGTATTGGCAATTGTCTCTACAAAAGTTATTTAGTCTTCCTTTCCCAGATTCCTTTAGCTTTGCACTTTAAATAAACTTTGTTGCCAAGTCTGTTATGTCTCTGATGCTTTTATGTCTTTTCCATTTTCCAATTTCAGCTTCCTGTGGGCCAGTTTGGCTGTTTCCCTTTCAGCTGTGTCCATTCTGGTTTTTAATCAGCTGACTGTGAAATCTTCCTGGACAATGAGTCTTGTTCCCAGTCCAGTGATTTTCTGTATTCCTTGGATTGATACCTCTTGTCGGTTTGAATAATCTCTGTCCTCTTTCAGTTGTCATTTCTGCTCATCTATATCTGACCACACATCACATCTTTTACTATATCCAATGCATCTCTGATTTTTCCAATTTATTTTTGACAGTTTTCATATTTTCTACAGAACAAGGTTTAATTGTATAAGCCTTATATTTTGCCTTGTGAACTTAGACTTTAAAACTAGCCCCCCCCCCATTTAATTTCAGATTATTATTATTTTTTTTGGAGATGGGCTTTCTCTGTGTAGCAGTCCTGGCTGTCCTATAACTTTCTTTGTACACCAGGCTGGCCTCCAATTCACGAAGATCCACCTGCCTTTGCCTCTCAAGTGCTGGGATGAAAGGTGTGTGCCATCACACTGGACTTCCAAAACTTTTTTGAATTAATAATGTCCATTTCATTTTACTCCTAGTTCTAATATTTTGTGCAAATTCTGTCAGTTCTCATTTTTGTTCATATTTTGCTGTATTTTCTTTTATGCATTAATTAGTATTTTAAAGTCCAAGTCATCAGTAGATCTATCTCTTTAAATTCTTATCCTCTATTTTATAGAGAGAAAAATTAAGAAATTTCATGAGAACATGTACTGCTAAGTGAAAATCTTAAAAAATAGTATCTTAACCCCCATCACCCACTTTTATGTAATAAATATTATTATTCAGAGGAGGCAAAAATAATCACCCATGTTAAACACACTGAGAAGATGCATTACTAGGTGCCATAAAGAGATGATACCCAGCTTTGAACCTTGGCATTTCTTTCTAGTTATCCCAGAGTAATTATGGTTTTTGTTGTAGCTTCATATTTCCTTAAATCACCAACTAAAATAGAATTCCATTTGGGAAACAGTCAAGAAGTAATATCGTTTGATCATATGCAGACTTACAACCTTCCGAGGGAAGATGATGCAATAGGATGCTATCACTGTGGTCTTCTTGCTTCTCATCGCCTGTGCAGACTTTCCTAATTCCAACAAAAGGTGGAAAAGTTCATGAGCCACCTCTGAGCACACCAGGGAACACACTGAAAAGTCACAATTGTATCAATATGTCATATTTTAGGTTTTGAGATAATGAAACAAAGCTTTTGGGAGGACTATATTATTGGAACTTTATAGGCGTGGCATGTTATACTGCTTGTGAGGGAGTGGCACTATTTGGAGGTGTAGTCTTGCTGGAGTAGGTGTGTTACTGTGGGCGTGGGCTTTAATATCCTAGTCCCAGCTCCCTGGAAGTCAGTATTCTTCTAGAAGCCTTCAGATGAAGATGTAGAACTCAGTTCTGCCTGTACCATGCCTGCCTGGATGCTGCCATGTTCCCTCCTTGTTGATAATGTACTGAACCTCTGAACCTGTAAACCAGCCCCAATTAAATGTTGACCTTATAAGGGTTGCCTTGGTCATGGTGTCTGTTCACAGCAGTAAAACCCTAACTAAGCCACTGCTTAAACATTAAAATAAGTGATGGAGCAGCCCGATCACTCTCGCATTGAGAGTGTGAACTCATTAACGAGACTAAACTAACTGTACAGCTACCCGAACCAGCTCAACACTGTCACTGAGCAGATCCTAGACTTGGTATGATTAGACTCGCCATGTCTGAGGTTACATGTAGGCACGAGGTACTTAATTATATTGATACATATGGAGCAAGAATTGATATGGGAAGTGGGAGGGTTTTGCTAGGTTTGAGCAGACTCTACAGGTGGTAAATGAAGCAGAAGATGCACAAGGTGATTAAGGATGTTGGAGTAGAGCCCATGCTACAAGACGGGATTCTTGACCAGTGGTTCTCAACCTTCCTAATGCTGCAACCCTTTAGTACAGCTCCTCATGTTGTGCTGACCTCCAACAATACAATCATTTCATTGCTATGTCCTAACTGTAATTTTGCTACTATTATGAATCATAATGTAAATATATGATATGCAGGGTATCTGATATGCAACTCCTGTGAGAGTCCAGACCCACAGGTTGGGAAACACGGCTTTAGACTCTGATAACTGACCATAGTTTATATATTTTATTACTAGATCTAAAGAAACTTGGTAGGGAGAACAAACGGTTGCTTCATGTCATTAATTAATTAATTTTATTTTCAAGACAAAGTCTCCCTGTGTAGCCTTGGTGGCCTGGAACTCATTATGTAAACGAGATTGGTCTTGAACTCATAGAAGTTTGCTAACTTATGCCTTCTGAGTGCTGGGATTAAAGACAGGTGTCATAATACCCCATGTTCAAAAAATACTTAAGTGAGAAAAGAAAACAATAATATAGCAGTCTAGCAATATGGCTGCAAGCAGTTATGTCTCTGGTCAAACATGAAGAGTTTCCATAAAAGAGAGATGCCTGCCTGCTAGGAACTGAGCAGCTGAAGTGACCTAGTAATTGCTAGTTCATTCCTGACAGTGTATAAATGGGAATAAACAACTGCCATTCTCTGATTTTGGTCACAGTAAATGAGTACCCCTGAGTTGTGTTTGTTTCCTTCCTGGTAATGGTCAAGCCAATATTACTCATGTTTGTTCATTGTTATAGTAAGGTGTCTCATGTATTAATTAATTTACTCCTCACACCAACCCAGTAAGATGGATACTATTACTAAGATAAGTTATAAGATAAATAAGTTATTATTAAGAATAGTAACATTAATCTTAATATATTTTACTGTTATTATCATCAATCACCATTGTTCTGGCAGTGCATGTGTGTGTGTGTGTGTGTGTGTGTAGAGGTATATTTGTGAGTATGGATATACTTGTGGAGGCCAGAGATTGACATTAGGTTAATCCAAAATCACATCTCTACCTTTTGAGAGGTGACCTCTCACTGAGCCTGAAATACACTGATTAGCTACAAGGATTGGCCAGAGAGTTCCAGGGATCCTCCTGTCTCTGTCCTTATAGTGGTGGGGTTACATGCATGCGCTGCAGCATGCAGCTGCATGCATGACTTTTTAGGTGGGTACTGGGGATCTGAACTCAGGTGTTTATGCCTGCCCAAGCCTTCTCCCCAGCCTCTGTTCTGTATTATCAGAGGCTTAGGAAAAGTGTGTCCTATTTAGCTTAAAAGCAGCAAATTACCTGGAAGAAAATGCCACACTTTCTGATTCACACTTAATCTTTTTGTGACAAAGCTTTCTGATTTCAATTATATTGCCAAGGCGCTAACTACAACTGTGCAGATTACCACTAACTGCTTATAATTTTAAAAGGCAAAAATCACCCATGAATTGAATCCAAAGCAGCATGGAAAATATACTCCTGATTATAGGATATAATCATGAAGCAAATTCTAGGTAATGTGTTACGTTAGTAACTTCTGACAACCGTGTCATGAGCCTGAAATCATGCACTGATCACAGGCTTTGGCTATGCCTGTCTCCTTACCATTTATGTAGAAAGTTTAGCTATTACAGCAAGCGGGAAGACTGAAGGAGTGCTAACATCCTTCCAATCACTGTGGTAAGTGCTTTACATATAAGGTCTAGTTTTAGAACCACCTCGTGAACGACATAAAACCATCCTACATTTTCAGATGAGGAAACAGTAGAATTCAGTATCTTGCCCAAGGCACCTACCTAGCTGAAGTAAGAATCTTTGCTTACAGATTCTTCAACCTCACCTAATGAAATGCAAATTGGCAATCATAAACTCTATTGCCTACTTCTATGTTGTGAGCAATTAGTGCAAAAATGAAACAAGGAATTGCCTCTGAGCTGGTGATTACTGCAGTCAAGGATGGTTCTGTTCTCTAAAGAACTAAATCCTATGTGCGTTTTCTCCTGTGGAGGAACAGCGAGGGTCTGTTGTACTTAGGAAGAGACCACTCATTCTTCTGAAGACATTCATTGCTCTTATGTACCTTGTGTACCCTTTCTTTTTTTCCTTTAGAACAGACTCCAGGCTTCTAATAAAAAGCTTTTAGGCTTCTACATTTTGGTTCCTCTACAAGTTATGTGAGCATGGGCCCCGAGGAAGGCCTTGGAAAGCTGGGTAATTTTAGTATAGAAGGCAGCCAGTTAGCATGGGGTTGTTTTCTTCTGGATGCTTTCCTTAGATAGCTTATCTATACCCAGCCACGCCTGTTCTCGGTTTTCATCCTGTAGATGGTAAATTGTGATCTTTCTCAGATTTTTCTTCCACTGTGATTGAGTCATGCATGATGGTATATGAAAAACCATATGCATAAACTTTATAAACCAATAGGCTGAATTTTGAAAGACAGTATTTTTTGTATACATGTTATAACATTGCTGAGAGAAAGAGACTGAATCCATTGGGCTGGGGAAGTAATGTTGAGTGACTAGGCAGAATATGATATTAAAATATTTTGCTTCTGTGTTGTGTGAGATATTTAAAATGGTGGCATTCAATCTGGCGTTTCTTAATCAGCTGGCGTGTTCCTGACTAGCCTAGGCCTACAGCCACTAGCGGTGGTGGCTTACCGTTGCTGCTCAGCTCAGGCCGTTCGCTCAGGTGACCTGAGACACCTGCCCTGCCACCCACGAGATGCCAGCGTTGGGAGATGGCTCTGTCAATTTTCCACTCTGTCTCCACAAGGCTGGTCTGAGCCTAGACCATCTCACCATCCCCACGGTACCCAGTATGAATGAGATTCTAATGTTTAAAGATTAATCAAAGGCTTTATAAGTTTGGTAATGCTCAATAACAAGATGCTCACACAATTGGAGGTGTTTCCCAATTAAATAACCTAGATATAAGTTGTTACCCAGGACTGCTCTTGGTACACGCATGGTCATCCATGGAGCCTATAACTCTGCCTCTCTAGCTCCTCCTCTTTTTTCTCCTCTTCCTCTTTTTACTCCTCCTCATTCTCTCATTACTCCTCCCACCTTAGCTCCTCCCAACTTAAGGGAATTTCCGGCTACACTTCTGTGAATTCATTAACTAAAGGGGCAGGAAGGAAACTGAAACCTCAGGAGTGGGCAGCGTAGAGCAATCATAGATAAATTGCCAATGTGGGCGTGACTTTGAATCTTCTCAAAGCTTTGATTTTATTGGCCCTTCCTCCTCTAGCATCCTCTTCTCTCCCTTGAGTCCTGCTCCATTGCTGTGGAGTCTCATCAAGGACTGTGGTTCTCAATTTTTGGATTCCCTGTGTCAATTTAGATACTGGCACTTTCATCCAAAGTTTCCAATTTGGTAGACCTGGTGCTACCGTCAAGGGGTCGCTCTTTTAGGAAACTTCCAGTGGTAGCTGATGCTGTGGGGCATGGCCAGGATTTGAGATGCATCAGGCAAGGAGCTTTGCTTTGTTATCTTGATATTTTCAATCATTAATTCATTTATGCAGCATTTACCAAGATATTATTGAGCCAAGTAAAGTTGTTTCAGTTTGCTCTTTATTGCTGTGAAAGGTACCAAAAGCAACTTGGGAAGAAAAGTGTTACAGTCCAAGTGAGGGACGTGGGGCTGGAGCTCAAGGAAGAATCTGGTGGTAGGAATTAGAGCGGAGACGATGGAGGAGCATTAGTTACTGTGTTCCCCCTGACTTGCTCAGCGTACCTACAGGTGATAGGACCACTTGCCCTAGGGTGCGCCTGCCCACAGTGGGCTGCGTCTCTTCCATCAACCATTAACCAACAAAACGCTCCAACAGGACAATCTGCTGGAAGCAGTTTCTCCCCGGAGGTTCTCTCTTTCCGATTTACTTGAGCTTGTCTCCAGTTAACAAAACAAAACAAAACAAAAACAAAAACAAAAACAAAAACAAAAACAAAAATCTAACCAGATCAAATGCCTTAGAAATTGATGCATTCCACAGAAACACACCCCCTCCTGTTTTTAATCGCCATTCAGCCATTTTGTAAATGCTAAATGGTTTAGTAGTCTATGAAGGGGTTCTAACCAGACAAAACATGGCAAACATAGGCCTGACCATGGCAAACATTGTAAAGCAATCAGGTTTTGCCCTTTCACCTCTTTTCATCTCCCTTGCTAAAACTCATCACATTCCTAAAGTTAGCCCCGATCCCCAGGTCTGTTCTCTGATTTGGTCACCAACTCATTTCTGAGACAAAACACTGAAGTCCAATGATCAAAATTCATTACTTGGCTAGTTTGTCCAATCAGGACTTACCAGTTCACTCTAGCATAGACTCCCCACTTTTCTCCTTAAAACCCACTCCTGCACAAACACCCTCTCTTGCTTCTCTTGCTTTTCATGTTTGTGTTTGCTGCTGCTGTTGCCGCCACCTGTCTTTGCCCCTCCAGGGTAATAAATTTCCTTTGTGCTGAGAATTTGGTATCTGGGAACCTCCTGTACTGATTCCAATTCCAGGGGCCCAACTTCTTTCAGTCAGTGGGTTTACCAAGCATTCTTCAGCAGAATGACTTGAATTGTAGGCTGTCACTCTCCTGCTTGAGATAAGCCCAGCAGCACCCTCAATAAAGCTCTTAATTGTGTCTCAGGAGTGTCAAGCCTTGTCACTCATAGGCTTATAACCCTGTCAGTTCTGATTATTGCACTAAAGTCTTGTTTGTGCATGTTTCCTGTCTGTGAAGCCGCTTAAGGACAAGTTGCGGCTGCACCTGTCACTGTTGCTGTCTCCATGTATGACATGCTTCACCCCATGGATGCTGCCCTGCTATGCTCCATCTAGACAACATCTAGATGTGCCTGAGCAGCCCTGGAGAAAGAACAAGGTGCCATTAGATCCTGTATCACATCTCCTCAGCTACAGCTACAAATGTGTTGCTTATGTCTCATATCTCAGAATACACGAAAATACCTTAATCAGTGTCTTCCTATAATTACTATGAATCTATTAGAACTGCAGGGCTAAGAATGGTTGTGTGGACAGGGATTGTGATATTATCCTAGGCTGTCTTTCCTAATCTAGACTTTTGATCAGTTCATAACACATGTATGTGCACTTACACATCCACGTCTCAGGTATGCTCCACATATTTGAATCATAGAAGGTAGCATGTAAACTCTCAAAGCCACTAGATTTAAATGAATGAGAAATCCCACTTTCCTCCGACGTTTGCCTCCTGCACTTGTATGATGTTTATTTATAATTCTGAAGCATTTCTAGTGTGCCAAATTTAATCTAGCATAGCTAAGAGGCCTTCCTTTCTTCAAATACAATCTCACAGCTTATTTTCTGTTGTACAAACTGTGCCTGAGGTAAAGGGAGATGATTTACAGTTCTGGTCTAATTTCTTGCTAGAGGCCCAAGCATTGAGACAGTTTTGAGCAATCTTTACTTATGTGGGAAGATGCTGATCTACTGCTGTGTGCTTCTCTCCAGGCTGAGGGTATCCTGGGGTCAGTAGGCAGCCACTGCTTCTTCCCCATGAGTGGTCTGCTGGCAGGGGTTGAGGCCGCACACTGAGGACTCTGCCCATTTCTGAAATAGAAGCATTTAGTTGTCTAGCTTCTTGGCATATTTTGGTAATAGTTTATGTAGTCTTCAATTAATTTTCCAGATTTTTTTCCCCTGATGGGGCCAGAGGATTGACTCATCGGAAAAGAGCATAGCTGCCCTTGTATGGGACCCAAGCTCAGTGTTCACCACCCATATGGCCACTCACACTCATCTGTAACCTCAGTTCCAGAAGATATGACTGGCACTGTCTCCTGACCTCCAAGGGCAATACACACACATACACACACACACACACACACACACACACACACACACACACACACGGCACACAACATACATGCAGGCAAAATGTTCATACACAATAAAGTAAATAGATCTAAAAATAAATTTAAAAATCTCAATAACTCTGAATTGAATCAGAGGTTAATTATTCTAATATTCATTAAACATCTGATAATGAAGAGGTGAAATAACCTGTAAGTCCTTCTTTCTTTTAAAGTTAAATTGGCTGATATATATTTATAAAGGGTTTAGACAGGGTCTTCCTATGTATTTCTGGCTGTTCTGGAATTTGCTATGTGGACCAGAGTGGCTTTGAACTCATAGAGTTCCCCCCCCTCCCATCCCCCATCTGTGTCTCTGAATTGCTGGTCTTAAAGGATGTGTCATGACATCTGACTGCTGGTGTATATTTTAAGTGTTATGTGTAGTCCGTTCATGCAAACATTTCTGGTAATTCAACGGGACCATTGGAACACATAGCTTTAAAGAAATGATACCACCTTTCTAGGGAAATAGGCTAAGTGAATTGTGGTGGGACATTTCTTTACTGGGGCCAGGAGCATCCTTTTGCTCGTAATCAGTTTTAGTCACAAATCAAGAACACATTTAAGACAAAGGGACATCTCTTGGAAATATGGCTACTGTATCTCTTGCTTATGTATAATCAATTGCAAGCTGTGACAATGAGTATCATTTTACAGGTTTATAAGGACATCTCTGAGGAGACAGGTTCTCCCAAAGTGATTATTCCACTGCAAGTTAGTGTAGAGGTGGAACTCAGTAGAAATGGTTTCTATGAGGGACCATCTCATACTGCATGGATATCTACTACTGATTTCTACAAAACAATGTAAGAAATGGAACTCTCTGCACACAGCTTAAGGAAAAAATAAAATATACAGTGCTATTTAAACAGTTGCAAGATGGTATGGTAGCTCACACTTGTAGTTAGCATTTGTGAACCTGAGGCAGGAGAATTGCTGTGCGTTCTAGGCTAGACCCTGTCTCAGAATAATAGCAAGATCACCACTAGCCAAATAGCAACAACAATAACAAAAACATAAAAAGAAAATCAAAACAAAAAAACAAAACAAAACCTAGTTAAAACCGTATTCCTTATTACCACTTACGTATGCATCTGTATCACAGTATTTCCAGGATGATGAAGTTGAGCTCTTCAGCTCCCTGGCAGGGCAGCTTGGCACTGTCCAGGCCTGGAGTGAGAATAGTCATCAAACACAGGAGTAATTTCTGTGTGGGAAGCAGGGGAAAGGCTGCAGTAGAACTGAAGTTTCAGAAAAGTGGTGCGTCCTGTCAGGTGTACCACTGTGTGCCCCCTCTTCCCGTGGACTTAAACTCCCCAACCTTCTGAAAGCTATTTGAAAAATAAAGAATGCGTAAGAACTCTCAATGAAAAGTCACTCACTAAATCTTCCCTTTTCTTTGTTGACTCTTGCTTGTTACATGTTACATACCCAAGAATGGCCACTCACTGTGTTCTGTGTTCTGAGATGAAGTGTGAGTCACCACATGAAGGGGGTTTACCCATGTAAAACCAAGGGTGCTGATGGAGACTGTTGAATCCCATCCCTTATGAGGCAGGGCTAAGGAAGCCGGTTTGCTGGCCATCTGACATGCTGCTCGAGAGAACAACTGGGAGAGGTGAGGTATAATAGCTCATGTCCGAGGAGACATCAATAGCCAGCTGGGAAGATGCTGTGTCATTAGCACCTTTGAAGAGACTGCAAGATGCTTATTGAAGGGTACATATACCCCATGCCCAAGGAACTGCTCAGCACATTCACAACAGTTTCAAAGAGGAGATATTTTCTGCTCTCCCCCTACTCTATAGAACACTGGGATACCTGGAGGCAGGCTTAGCATTCTGTGAGGAGGTAAATGGGTCTAGAATGAATTCACTACACAGGAAACAAATAAACAAAGATCAAATGGGTCACCTTGATTTTTTTGTTTTAGTAGTTGTGTGTGTGTGTGTGTGTGTGTGTGTGTGTGTGTGTGTTGATTTGAGATAAGTTCTTACTTTATAGCCCAAACTGGCCTCTAACATACTCTTCAGCCTCCAGAGTGCTGGGATTGAAGGCATGTGCTTCTATGCCCATCTCTTAGCCAAGCTTTTTGAGAGGCCAAAAGCTTCTGCAGAGGGAACATGATTCAACTCTAAAATGAAGAGATTTGACTATGTTACAGAATCCAACATTTTAATAAGTTATGCAGAGACATCTAGGACTTTATACCCCCTCCCAGCACAACCCCAGTGTAGAAAGAGGAGTCCTAGATCCAACCCAGTCCTAGTTTCAGCCAAGGGGTTTGAAGAAGGTAATAAGACCTCAGCATAGGTTTGATCGCAGTGGAAGTAACGCTACACTAATTGATTTCTGATTACATCAAATGAGCCTCGTCTGCTGTGCTGATTTTATTTTTACCACATAAATAATTTCTTATGCTTGTTCCCAATTCTACAATAATGGCTTTGCCTTGGCATGGCCGGTTTCAGTAGACGGTTCTTTGAGAAATTCAAGGTGTGGATAGGAGGTGATAAAGACAAACATATGTCCTTCCATCAGTGCAGCCTCCTTTAACCACAAGGGGGAGCCCTCAGGATGAGTACTGTTGTCTGGCTTTTGGATGTGGACTTCCCAATACAAAAGATTAGACAGGTTCCAGCAGCACCCCAGCAAGTGAGGTGGGGGGGGGGGGGGCGCCATGTTTGCTCCTTTTTCTGACTTATTCTTTGCTGATCACATGGCTTAGCTTCTACTAATCCTTATTGTGATGGAAGGAGGGGGATGATGAATTGAGCCATTCTTTCCTAATAATGAACATTATTTTGAGGTAAGCTAAATATTTATCAGTGCATACAACCTTTATCTGCTTCCTAGACGCCCCCTAAAGTTGCCTTTAAAATGCCCGGAAGAGGCTTCTGCCAAGCAAGTTTTCTATCAGCAAGCCACATCTCAGCTCATGGCTTTCCTTTGTAAAGACTTAGGTCAGTTAATCTTCTGAATATGTGGAAAGCATAAAATAGCAGTTCTGCCATTGTCCCCTCTCAGAAACTTCTGAGATACTCTAATGTTCATGAAGTATGCTTAAAGAGTTTTGGAGCATTAAGCAAATGGCTTCAGTGCCTGAATTCTCTCGAAGTTTAGCCAAAGCCAGTCAGAATTTCAATGTTCCTGTCCATCTCTGTTTTGTCTCTTTTCACTATGTATCAGAACTTTTAAAGTCGGAGAACAGTTTGCGAATGGGACATTTGCTTTTTTCTTTTTTGGATTGTACAGCATCATATTCTATTCTTTTCATTTCCACATCACAGCCTTTTGTCTGAAAAAGGGGAAATCGTCCCTATTCCATTGGTGGCTCCTGTTTGATTCTATTTGCTTCGGAAGCAAAGACAAGTAGGTGGGTGAGACCCCAAGGTCATCTGATCCTGCCTTTGTGCCAGGACATGCAAATGACCCGGGCCAATGACTAACCTGTTTTCAGAAGACCTCCAATCAGAAGGGGTCCAGGCTGCCTTCTGAGTGCTGTTGCTGTGTTCATTTGCATGCCACAAGTGCCTTCCCATCTCCGGAACTCTACCTCACACTTCTGTTTTTCTACTCATTCCCAGTGACCCCCCTCCTTAGTTTGTGTACTCTGCCTGGCTGCTTTTTTTCCCCTCCAGAACTGGTGGGAGACAAGTGTTAGTCTGCAAACAGCCCAGATGTAAGGTAAGTTGCAGGCCCTGGACTCTGGTGTCCTGTTCCCCCTCCCCAACTCCATAGGGTCAGGCAGGGGTCAGTGGCGCTCCTCATTTTACAGAGGTATTTATTTGGCAACGGGGTCTCCACCAACCCCAGCAAACACTTCAGATCCCTTCAACTTCCCAAGGCTGACATTTCTCTGTCGCTTAACAAATGGGACACTAGAGGGCTCCCAGGGGCTGAGAGGACTAGAAAGTTGTTTGAATGAAAACTGGCTCTGATCTGTGTTTGGAGAAATTCAAAATTAAATTATATATATATATATTTAAGTCATCTTTAAAAAGAACCTCACGTGTCTGAAAACGGTGCAGCAGCCAGTTTAAAAATCATTTTGCTTTGCTGTTAGAAGGCGGCAACTTTTAAGGCTGAGCTGAGATGTTTGAAAGGTGGAACACTCTTGACCATGAAATATGTTCTCCTTACGCGCCTCAGCCTTTCAAAGTTCTGTGCATTAAAGTCAGGGATTCCATTCTTCCTGGAGCTAAGCGTGGGGCCAGCTGTGTAAGTAAAGTTTTGCTTTTCTTTTTAACCTAGGTTTTCCCTCTGTTTAAAAATGTGGAAAAAAAAAAGGCAAAAAATCTTAGATTCTTTTCTTTCATTTTGCTCTCTTTAGTGGAAAGAAAAGAAATGAAAAGTAATTGTGTGTGTGTGTGTGTGTGTGAGAGAGAGAGAGAGAGAGAGAGAGAGAGAGAGAGAGAGAGAGAGAGAGAGAGAACTCACCTTTTCCACTTTCCAAGCTATACAGACATTACGGGGTAGTTAAGTAACAATTTTAGATATGAAACATTGTGAAGACAACATGGAAATTTCTGTTAAGAGTATGTTTAAATATAAATTCACTACTTGTTGTTTTTGCCCAAATAGTTAATATATATCTTATAAAAATTAGGGTGCTTATAAAAATATTACAAAGTATTTCTTGTCTTATTTCTGAATTACAAAAAGGGGGTCTGCATGATGACATTTTAACGTTTTGCTTCTCAGGTGTAGTGGCTTTAATTCTGAGCTATCAAATGCTCTTTGCAGCTAGTCTTTATTACTTTAAAGCGAAATCAGACTCACAAAGCTATCCTGCTTCCGTGTTTGAAACTTTACACTAAACTTGGTAGAATTTATGGAAGGAAAGGGTTACTCGCCTCTTTCCTCTTGTAGAGGAACTGAAATGGGTTGAGTTAGTGACTCAGTCAACTCTGTTTCCATTCATTCCCAGAGCCAACCCTCCTTTCTCCGGGGGAAGGCTGATAGGAGTTTAAAAGGCTTGTGGTGGCCAGTGCACAAAGCCTTCCCAGAACCTGCAGCGACCCTTCTCTTTACCTCTGCCTGTTGGAGACCACTTAGCGAAGCCGACTGGACGGCTGGATTCAGGAAGCCATGAATCATGTCACCAGGAGCCAGCTGCAGACTTTAAACTCAGTTCAGCATGTGGAAGCGGCAGAGAAATGACCTGTCCAGACAAGCCGGGGCAGCTCATAAACTGGTTTGTCTGCTCCCTGTGCGCCCCACGAGTGTGTAAACTTTGGAGTAGTCGGCGTCCCAGGACCAGACGGAACCTCCTGCTGGGCACTGCATGTGCCATCTACTTGGGCTTTCTGGTGAGCCAGGTGGGAAGAGGCTCCTTCCAGCATGGGCAGGCAACTGACAGGGGGCCACCCAACAGCCACGACATCTTCAAGGTACCCTTCCCGGAGATCCCCCTGGATGGTACTCTGGCCCCTCCAGAGTCTCAGGGCAATGGAAGCACACTGCAGCCCAACGTGGTGTACATTACTTTACGCTCCAAGCGCAGCAAGCCTGCGAATATCCGTGGCACAGTGAAACCCAAGCGCAGGAAGAAGTATGCGGTGGCATCTGATCAGGAGGTGCTGGTTAGACCATCCCTTATACAGCAGGAAGTTGCACGGGCAGCAGATGCTGAAGTACCTGGCTATGTTCAGGGTTACCTGACCAAGGTTGGTGGACGACCCTGGAGGGTGCTGCATGGTCCTGGAGTCAGAACTAGAGGTTCAAACTTGCAGCAGCTTAGGGTCCAAGAGAGCAACATTAGGATTTACAGTGAGAGCGCCCCCTCCTGGCTGAGCAAAGAAGACATCCACAGAATGCGCCTCCTGGCTGATGGTGAGGTGGCTAGCATCCTACCAGCAATCTCTAAGAGTGGTGCCCGCTTGCTGGTGTTGGAAGGGAGCATCTCAGGCTCTGTGCCTGCCTGCGGGCCTAGCCCCTGTGGGCTCCTCAAGCAGCCTCTGGACATGAGTGAAGTGTTTGCCTTCCACCTGGACAGGATCCTGGGTCTCAATAGAACCCTGCCATCTGTGAGCAGGAAATTAGAGTTCATCCAAGGTAACAGATTCACTTGCTTCTTATTTGCAGCTGCTGGGGATTTGGGATCGTTTTCTCCTTTCCACTACACTCTCTGAATTATTTTCCCCACCCCTGTTTCCCATTTGGATAGCAGCAGCATCGTCGTCTTTCCATATGCGTGGCATTCTTCTTTTTCCCAGTCTGGTTATGTTAGAGTTCTAGCACACAGCTGTGCTGGGCATGTGAGGGTAAGCCAACACTGGAATCTCTGCTCTCTGTTCCTCTCTGTGCACTTTTCGTGGCATGTTAAATCCAATTAAAACCAATGACAATTTGCACGATAACAGGAAGCCAGGGTACAGAGCTTGCTGAAAGCCCTGCATAGAACCTTACAGTTTTCTATGGACACTTCCTCCCTAGGATGGTTTAAAGAGTAAGGGGGTGGGGGTGGGGTGTAGAGAAATGATCGGTCAGTGGTTAAAAGCACTCAATGCTTTTGCAGATCACACACACACACACACACACACACACACACACACACACACAGAGTTTCACAACTGCCTGCAACTTTAGTTCAAGGGTTTCCAACACTGTCTTCTGACCTCTGTAGGCACCAGACATGTGTGTGGTACACTTACACAAATGAATACAAACACTTCTATGCATAAAATAAAGATTAAATTAAAAAATAAGAGGAAAGTGGTTATCTTTCCTCAGCAAACAATCTTTGTCAGAGGCTCAGACAGAACTGACCACGTAAGAGCCAACTCTTTTACCTCGACTGTCACCAATGGATTCAGCCTCTTTAATAAATAAAGAACATGAAGTGAAATCATACGTGATTTCTTCAAGCGTCATTGTTTACAGAGCCTGATGTGTCCTCCTGTAACACAAAGGTAGCGTCCAGGACATGTGACCACTAACTGAAGTACAACTTGGCAGTGTTGGACTCTGGAAATGACCATGCTACCTAGAGGCTACTCTCTGAATAAGAATGCCATGTCAGGGTCAGAATCTAAAGTATACTCAGTCAGTGACTGGAATGCAGAACAATCCAGGCTGAAATGGTGCAGCATCTCTCTTCAGCTGTGAATGGCAATACTGTCCACCTCATGAAGTTGCTGGTAGCTCACACGTAGCAAACAGATCTTGGCACAAACCAAACCTTCAATAAGTGCTGGCCATTGCTGTTCTCCCACTAAGTACACGAAGTACCAAGTTCCTTGAGTTGCTTCGGGCCATCAACCCTCTAAGGTCATTTTCTCTTGTGAACAAACTAGCACTAGAACTCTGCTAGCTTGACTATGCCTATTTTGTGCCAGAATTGCTCTCAGAGATTTGATTCTGTTCCCTGGGTTTCTAGAATAAAAAAAAAAAACAAACAAAAAACAAACAAACAAACAAACAAAAAAAAAACAAAAACCCAAAACCAAAGATTCAGTTTGAAGAAATCTCTGACATGGTCCTCTCTCCAACCCTATGTAAATGGCAGGTGAGATAAATTAATAGAGTCATAGTTGCAGCTCAGTATGACGAGCTCGATCCCTGGGATTTTGTATCAGATGGCTTCTGTGGTTGCTCTGCTCTTGTTTAATTATCTCTTCCCTTCAGTCTTTTATTCATGAAGTCAGATCAGCTTCCTCAGGAGCATGAAAGAATTCACATGTACATCATCTCGTACATGTGGATTGTTACACTGAGGTAGGCGACAAGAACAGGTCAGTTCCAGCATGCAATGAACATTCTCCGGCTTCCCCTTCCTAGGTTGCCTTTTTTTTTTTTTTTTTCCTATTGATTTCCTTTGGGTGTGAATTTCCCTGTCAGGACCTCCTATTGTAGCTCAAGCTTAGTTCTGTGTGAGCATGTGTGAGCATGTGTGAGCCCCGAAGGAGGTCTGGCTCATTCTATATATAGTTTTATTGTGTCTTCCCTCCCTTTCCCACTGGTCTCTGAGTCTGGGAGCCAGTAATGTTTTCTGTATTTTTTTTTTTTTATTGTGTGTCTGTCTCCTATTGGAGTGTCTAACACACTGAAGATACTCAATGAACATGTTGAATGAATGCAGGAATCCCTTCTTACCTTGTTTCTTCGATGCTTGACAGCAAATCTGTATCTGCCTCCAGCTTCTAATGCTAAGGACAAGTATTAGTATTTTTATCCTAAATCCAGGCTGGGATTCATCTGAAGGGCTTCATGAAAAGGTTGCTGTGGAGGCTAATGACAAATGTTCCTGGTAGAACTTGTCACAGTACAAATAATAAGGCTTATTTATAGATGTATCACGCTGAGGGCCATCAGCTTGGTGTACTGGTATTATGCTAGCACGATTTAATGCTGGGTGTTCTGTAGGAGGAGCAATACGATTTGCTTAAGTGACATGGTTTGGTCTGGAAGTGCATCTTTTTATATGGAGGAGAGAGTAGTAGTTAGCACATCCTGTATGTAGTCCGTCCTAAGGGCTGTTTCTATTCTTCAACTTTTACTTGGGTTTATGAAAATACATTTATGTCTCATACAAAGAAGACAGCTTGTTCGAAGCACAGAGTTAAGTGTTTGGGTTCCCTCACTGAGTCTCTTACATAGTTGGCATTAAAAAAAAAAATCCTTAATATGAGATGAAAGACAAGACTGTTCAGAGTCATAAAAGGAGAATGAATTCTTGAGACCGTAAGGAATAAAGGCTCTATTTTTTTCTGCATTTTATCCTAAGTTTCCAAGTCTTTTCTGTTTTCACCAGTCAGTTTCTTTAAACAAATCCTTTAAGGGGCCACAAGGCATTTCTTTTTCTCTCCGTATACTTGACAATCAGAATCTCAGTCACTGAATACAGTATCACAGGCGACCAACATTCGTCCACACATACAGGCTGTGGAAACCTCTTCTCTCAAGGGAACAGCAGCCTGCATTGTAACCATGGCTCACTGAGTGTTGCTTCTCACCAAGCACCATGCTGTTTTTAAGAACTGGCTCTCCATTATGACATGAAGTCCACATAAAAGTTTTTGGAAGTGTACTCAAGACACAAGACCTTGGAACTCCGTGATAGGAAGTTGATGAATATGGAGATAGAAGGCCAGAATAAATAAGTATTTTTATTAAAAGCCTATGGATATAATACGGCTAACCTAGGCCATCATCGATCAACCTGTCTCATCTTAAGCATGATCTGGTAGCATCCAGGAATATTTATTTTAGGCTATAGCTGGACAAAATAATCTACCACAAAGCCTGTTTTGTAATAAAGGCTCAGTTTCTTTAAACAAATCCTAACATGGACAAGGTCCTCAGTTCAATGCTAAGCACCACAAACAAAAATAAAATAAAATATCAGTAAAATCTGATATGTAAAATTGGTAATAATATACACACAAAGAGGTATATTTCATACACATGATGGATGTAAAAGACAATATCCAAGTAATGCCTGAAATATAGTATGCTGGAGATTGTTGGTTGTCTATGTTCATAGTCAGATGGCTAACTGGGTCTCAGTGCTGCCACCTGACATTGCTAGAAAGCACCATCAGATACTGCTAGTCCAGGGAAAGATCAAAACTTAGAATTTTAAATATGATTTCTGCAGAGTACTCTCATACCATCATAAAATTGAAAAGTTGTAAATTAATTTGAGCCACGGTGCAGGGATTGTCATTATAGATTGCCTTCAGCACATATTTTTCAAGATTAAAAAAATTAAATTATATGTATGTATGTATTTGAGTACTTGTCTTATGCATGTGGGCGTAGTGCCCTCAGAGTTCAGAGCAGGGCACTGGACCCCCCTGGAGCTGGAGTTACACACTGTTTTGAGCTGCCTGATATGGTTACTAAGAACGGAACTTGGGTCTTTCACAAGAGTAATATGCTCTTGTAACTACTGAATCATCTCTCCAGACCTGTCTTTAAAATTTTAAAAATTGATAAAAGAAATAATGATTCAATCATCACAGAATTATGAGCTCAGATTACTCTTGGACCAGTTCTTGGTTTTAGAATGATATGTTTTAAATGAATCTCTTTGAATATAAAAATATATATTTGAAATCCATGGACTTGCCAATACTTATCCTGAGCTATTTTCTGGAATGCTGCAAAGCTATTCTAGAAAAAGAAAAATGTGTGTATGGGAAAGTTTGTAATTAGGTAAGGAATATCAGAAGCACGCCAATATACAAGATCTAGTCATTGTTATAGACACAGATTTATGTTTTATGGCTATCTTTGAGGGAGATCCAAAGATAAAAATAAAGCATCTTTTAAAAAGGATTCAGTTTTAGTCCCTCTTTAAGCCTTTAAGATTAAGAACTATAAGCCTCTGATGGGGAGGAAGAGGTTGGCTGGACACTCACAGTGGCTGAAGGCTAATAGATCTAACCTGTAAAACTGGCGAGGTCCAACATGGCCAACTGGGGTGATGCCTAAGAGTTCTTTACCAAAGGACCTCAGAGTCCTTTATCAAGATATCACCAACTGTGCACTTGCCTAACATGGACAAGGTCCTCAGTTCAATGCTAAGCACCACAAACAAAAATAAAATAAAATATCAGTAAAATCTGATATGTAAAATTGGTAATAAACATGAAAGACAAGATATCACATGTGTTACATGCATTATGTGAAGTCTAACTGTAAATTCTTTGTAAAATCATCTTGCTGCATCTGACACTGTGACAAATGTGGGAAATCACATCTAAGGATCAAAAGTGGCAGAAAATCTCCTTCTATTCCTGGCATTCCTTGCTTTTCTTCACCTCAACTAATGAATAATCTTTTTTGTTGTTGTTTTTTTGTTGTTGTTGTTTAAGTTTGTCTATGAAACCAGTGATCTAAAATCCTGCGGGTCACCTACATCTTGAAAAACAACACCCGCCCTTGGGTATGCCGTACTGTCATTGCATTTTTAAATAAAGCCCAATTTAGTTTTATAAAAAATAAATGAAATATTACAAGGTATTTTTTACAGTAATATTCAACTTGTCATCTATTAAAGACCCAGTGCTAGACATAACGCAGTATATAATAATGGTGCTGTTTGCCATGTACATGAGACAAGTTACTACCATGCCCTTGGAGTCATGGCGCATGGGGGAAAACCCACAGAAGAGCAGAAAAGCTACCCACTGAGCCTCCATTTTATTTTAAGTGGGGAGATTCTGAAGCTATATAAAGTTACAAACTTCTCCCCAAGCCACATGGTTAGTGATTAGTGAAGCTGGAACTTGTACCTGATTCTTCACAGGCTAAGTCTTCCTTCCACAGGTTGTTTCTGTAAACCAACCCCATGTTTTAAATACTATCTGGGACAGTTATGGGATAGTGACCAAACTCCACATTTTAGCATGATAGTTTCTGATTGTGCTACTACACCAACATACTATTTATTTAATATTTATTTATTTAAGTTCAACACTACAACTCTGACAGTGTTTTTGCTCTGAGGAAAAAGTGTTGATGGATCACTCTGAGATTTGCTATATTTATTTTTAAATGAAAGCTAAAATTCTGATATTTAACAGATTTTCTTGTTTGTTTTGAATAGCCACGAGCATGAAAATATGGTTGAACATGTTAATTTGTTTTTTGTCTCTCTTTGTGTGTGTGTGTGTGTGTGTGTGTGTGTGTGTGTGTAAGATTCTCAAATCATTGCCAAGGGCACCAGGTACACATGGTGTTGGGTTGATATATTCAGATACTTTTTTGAAAGAAAAATTAAAAACTTTTAATCTAGGGAAAGGCAAAGCAGACTATGACCATGTGAAAGTCAATGCATTTAAAAAGGAAACCCAGGGCTGGCAAGATGGTTCAGCAGGTGAAGGCGTTTGCTGTCAGTCCTGATGTTTGATTTCTGGAACTCACACGGTGGAAGGAGAGGAACAACCTCTGGAAGCTATCTTTTAACCTCAACAAGAACGATGGCATGTGTTTGTTCTTACCCCAAACTAAACAAATAACTAATGAATGAATGAATGAATGAGTGAGTGAATAGATACAGATAAAAAGATAGATAGATAGATAGACAGAAAGACAGACAGATGGATAGATGATAGATGAATGAATGGAAACCCAGTGCCATTTGACCCTGAACTAGGAGCTTTTCCAAAGCTCTCCTCAAGTCTGCGAGTTTCTGTGAATGGGTCTTGGGAACACCATTTGGGTAGCATTTAAGCATCTTGCTATTTTTCATACCCAGCATGGAAGATGCATTATGTATGCTTTATTTTTAGGCTGCTGTTTTATTGCCATGGAGCTGTCATACTGAATTAAGGTAGGCTAGTTCCAAGAATTCTGTGCAGCAGAGCTGCTTAGATGATAAACTACAGGCACCCCACAAACCTCCATTTAAATTCATTGTGGATCCCAAGTCGCTCACTGTTTCCCTACTTGCATTGCCTCTTCTTATTATAGAGCAGGAGAAATATATTGTGTGCTTTTTTTTTTTTTTTTTTTTTTTTTCTTTCTTTTTTTTTTTTTTTTTTTTTGTCTTTTCAACTTTCTTTTTCAACTGCCTTTTTGCTGGTGTATCTGCCAGGGTGAAACAATGGCAGTTTTGCTTTTCCTGTTGTTTCAGGGGTCAGGTAGGCATGGAATCCGTTTGTTTGGAGTTCTGAGAATACCTTCGGAAAACACACTGGTTCCGATTGCTACAAACCCTTGACATGTCTGCAAACTTTCTTAAAATATTTATTCAGGAGATTATAATCATGGTTTATTGTTGAAATTTCTGCTCAAAAGCACATTCTGTCCTTTATCAGAAAAGCCCCAGGGCTATTTCTTTAGCAATCAAATTGAGCTGGCCAGCTTAGTACTTGCATTCATTTGGGGACAGAAGTTTATTGAGCATCCTTCCCAAGCATCACTGGCTGGCTGCAGTGTCCTCTTGTTTGCCCACTACATACCTTCACAGACACACTGGAGACCTGGCAACCTTCTGCTATGCATCTGGAATGTCTTCCTTGATCTCACAGTGGGCTAGGACAGAAGTGACAATGAGTGGTTGTTATGGAATTCACACTGCAAACGTGTGCCTAAAGTCCATGCAAACCTACTCCTTTGCTAGGATTATATTTATCTGTATTCCTTTAACATGTTTATTGAGCACCCACCTTGGGGCTGCATCCCTGTACAACGTTGTCCAGGGGAGCTATCCTTGTGGACCTGACACCACTGGGTCGTGTGAGAGTGACTCTTATTTCCACTAATTGCTGACTTCAGGGCCATGACCTCTCGCTCTCTCTATGGACTGAATCTGTTGCAGCTCTGGGTTGGTGGAAGGACTGCACAGGTTCAGTAGGACCGGGCAACCTTTCCTACCTTAGTTAAGGGTCAATGCTTATGACGTCAGCACAATTTAGATATAAAGAGCTCCATCTATTGGCATTGAGTTTGTCTGTGAAGCACTGCCCCGGAACTGGACAAGGAGAAGAATTTCCCTATTTAACAGCCATTTAATTCAAATGGCTGTGTAGCTGAGTATGTACTGCCTGGGTTTGAGTCCAGATCTAATAACTTACTGATCCTTATTTTTTATGAGCATAATAATGATGATTAGAATAATGATATTTACAATAATATTTAACCTGGTGTTGTCACTAAAATTAACCCCCTATCTATCTCTCTATATATTCTCAAACACTTATAATAGGGCCTACTGCATGCTGATTTAGCGTCCTGTGGTATGCTTTTTAGATTGTCATAGTTTCTCTAATTTTACTTGAGATAAGTAAACGGGCACCCACAATGAATTCAAAGCAAGTTTCGTAGCTGGCAATGGATGATACCATTGTTTTTAATTTTTGGAACTGAGAGCGCTTTCCATTCACTAGCTCATAAGTCCTATAAGAGCATCGTACACAATTTCCTTGTGGTACGGATTTTCTGTGGAGAAACTGAAGTCTAAAAGATAACATGGGTCCCCGGATGATGCACAGTGAAGTTAATACAGATGTAAGTTGGGAGACTTCAGTAGCCTGATCCTTTATCACCCTGCCTTGCTGCCTCTGCCATCAATCATGCCACAGGAGGGCCTCCAGTGATTGTATCCTTATCCCTCAGCCATCCAGATTGTACCTTGCTTTCAAGAGCCTAATGATCCTGTCTCTCCCGAGTATAGCCCCGATGCTTTCACAGTTTGCGCCTCATATCAATGGCCGGGGTCAGTAGGTGTGCGTGTATGTGTGCAGGTTTCCACCCCTCCTTTCTTCTTCCTGAGTCCTGTAGCATCACGGATGTGAGAGTCAAGAGCTAGTTGTCAAGAATGAGGGCACAGAAAGCTCTGCATGTTTCTCAGCTCTGTTTCTCAAGTTTCTCCCTAATCCTTCTCATTCGTTTTTTCAGGGAGGGCTTTGGAATCGAGGATTACTGGGGTCTCAGAGCAGCGGCATTTCTACTCTGAGTCCATTAGCCATGTCTTAGAACACTCGAGTTATACAAGGACATTGGGGGATTACGAAACAAATCATTCATGTGTCCCAATTGTTTTTACGTTCATTTAGTTGTGTGTGTGTGTGTGTGTGTGTGTGTGTGTGTGTGTATCAGAGGACGACTTCCAGCCGTTGTTTCTCTTTCACAATGTGATCCAAGGCTCAAACTCAGGTTATCCGGTGTGCACTTTAACCCACTAAGCCATCTTGCTGGCCCCAGGACTGTCTCTTAGAAGTCACTGTGGGTAGAGCAGGAGCTGGGATGCCGTGTAGAAAGGCAGACAGTCTTGTGAAGGCAGTGTGTCCTCAGGAAAATGCAGATAGTTTTGAACTGGAGATTGGGGCTGGAGGGATGAATGAAGGGAGGCAAGTTTGTCTTTGATGGGCTGTATGTTCTTTATCCTGTGAGGACCTGAGTTTTGTTTTCAGCATATGGGGGATTAGGAATAATTGAGGGTTTTAGAAAAGAGAATGATAAGGTTAGAAGATTGTGTTAGAAGGCTACTCTTGTCAGAAACTCATGACTCCTTTCTCTACGTGAATCCCAAGACTCTACAGACTATGTTACCCAAAGACAGGGAGGACTTTCCCTCCCAAATGTGGCCTGGTACCCTTACCATATCCCCACCACCCTGGGAAGTCGATTTCTGTGATTTTTTTTTTTTTTTTTTTTTTGAGACATGGTCTTTCTACATAGCCTTGTCTGTCCTGGAACTCACTATATAGACCAGGCTGGCCTCAAACTCAAGAGATCTACTTGCCTCTGCCTCCTGAGTGCTGGGATAACCGCACGAGCTACCACACCCAGCCCTGATTCCAGCATTTAAAAATAAACACCTAGGCAAGAAGAATCTAGGGGTTTCTGTTTGTGGAGACTCTTAGGGAGTGTCTGTTCAGGGTTGCTCCACAAGCAGAGGTCCAGAACAAAGGATAGTTTTTAAAGTAGAGTGGATAACTTAGGTAGCTAGGGCAGGTCATGTCACATGGCATTCTTTCCTGTTCCCAGGCTACACACTCACCCGAGCTGTTAATCATCCATGCAGCCCCCTGGGATGAACTGAGCTCTGTCAACTGTGAAGTGAGTGGTAGTTACTTGAATTTTGAATGCACAGACTTGGTTTTGTTTTTGTTTGTTTATTTTTTGCTTTTTTGCTTGCAGAAGTGGTTTAAATTACCTATAAATCTAATGCCTCTTTAATCGTAGTTGTAGTTGATAATTGTGTATACTTTTGGGTTGTAATTATACATATAGTATATAATTGATAAATATTTTTAACATGACATAATAGGCTAATTAAACCTATCACTTCAGATACTTGGTATTTCTTCATAATAAAGGCATTTTAACTGGTTTTTAAAGCTGGTTTGAGATGCACAATGCATTATTATTTTGGTCATTACTCTGTGCAATAGATCATGAATTTTTAAAAGCGTTCTCTTTCTCTCTCATACATGTGTATGCACATGGGTGTGTTCTCACCCCTGCACTTCAGATGTCCTGTGTCTTCCTCTGTCACCTTCCACTGCGCTCTTTTGAGACAGTGTGGAGCCTGGTGCTCATTGTCTTGGGTAGACTAGCTGGATCTACCTATCCCTGCCCCCACCCCAACCCTACTCACAGCACTAAAGCTGAAAGCACATGAGGCCACACCCAGAATTCAGGTCCTCAGGCTTGTGCAGCAAGCTCCTTATCCCCTGAGCCATCTCCCCTGTCACAAGATCATTGAATCTTCTTGTCCCATCTAACTGAAACTTTTTTTTTTTGTCATCATACGGTCTCAAGTAGCCTAGCTATTCTTTCTAGACTCTAGCAACTCTTCTAAGAGCTCAGATATTTTAGTTTTTACATATGGGATTGTGCTGTATCTGTCTCTGTCTTTCTGTCTTGCTTCGCTCAAGCCTCCTGTTTTTGCATGTTGTCTTGTGTGACAGCATATCCCCTGAAATAGACTGAATAGGAATTCCATTGTGCATGTGTGGTAGCACATGATGGCGGTCATGCTGGTTGCTTCCACTGCTTGGCTGTGGTGAAGGAGGCTTCAGTGACCATGGGAGTGTAGACTCGTCTGTGCAGTTCTGGTTTCAGTTTCCTGGAAAGCATCGAGGAGTTGGGTGATAGGGTTGTATATTTTCCTTTCATTACTCTGAGTACCCTGCAAACAGTTTCCCACAATGCTGGATTAATTTCCCTTCTCACCAACAGTGTCTGAAGTTTCTCCTTTCTCCAAATGATAGATATTCTAAGTCATATATAGTGATGTCTTCCTGTTCTTCAGTTTATATAGAAATCTATTTCCAAGACAAATCCTGAACTCCACAGCTTGGTTAGTGTTAAAGCATCTACATATATGGAAGATACATTATCTTGTCTTTACTCCTTCTCCTTCAAAACAAAGAAACAACCACCCCAAACCAAGCAAACTTTATAGAACCTTAGGAAGATTTGTTCCCTTGTTAGACTTGTCAGAGCTGGTGTTTGTTTAGTTGGATTTACACAGTCTTGCCGGATGAGTTGAGAAAGTTCTTCCTATGCATCTTGGGTAGGTTAGTATCTTACTCAGTGTTAGGTCTTGCCTCTGGTACTGAAGAGACAGTGGTGGCTTCAGGCTAGAAGCAACAATGTGTGACTTTTTGTCTACCCTATCATAACAAGCCCTGAGCTGCTTCTCAACAAAGCTTCCTCTCCTAGTGACCTGTGATTTCCAACCATATGTCCCGGAGCTCAGCTCAGTCTTTAGTTCCTCACTGTTTCTGTTTATCCACTTCTTCACCTCACCTTTTAAAAACCACGCTGTATGTGTATACTTGCTTGGTTATATTAACTTCTAGATGTTTAAGGTTCAGCTCTTGCCTGGAACCCCAGGGAACTACCTAATAATATTAATATATATATATATATATATATATATATATATATATTTCTTCTACCCCAAACTTAGGACTTTATAAGTCCAGAGAGTAAATGATGCTTTTAAATACCATTTACATGGCTAGACAAATTAACAGTACCAAAAATCCAGACTATATTCCTATTTGGGTTTTGGATTTCCCACATACATGTTAGAGTGTCACACTCACAAGTTTCAAGCTGAGAGATTTCACCTGCTTGGTCACGTCAGTCAAACTGTGTACATATAAGTAACATTATACAAATGGAACAGGTTGTATATAGGTTGTTTAGGAATATATGTGTATATACATAAATCCATTCAATAACAATTAATGAAAAACAGAGTCCATAAATTTTAATAAGAGAGGGGAGGAGTATATAGGAGAAAAGGGAAATATAAAATTAAAAAATAGAGATAGGTGAAAAAATTGTGTGTGTCTGCATATGTGTGTGTGTGTGTGTATCATGAGAGTAAGAGAAAGAGACACAGAGAGACACACAGAGAGACATACAGAAATAAAGAGACACAGAAAGACAGAGACACATAGAAAGACAGAGGGAGAGACTCACATAGAGAGAAAGAGAAACATAGAGAGACATGGAGACAGAGATGCAGAGACAGAGAGATAGGGAGAGACAGAGAGACAAGAGAGATGCAGAGAGAGAGACATAGAGAGATACAGAGAGAGAGAGAGTTGGGGGAGAGGGATATACAGGGAGAGATTGTTTGTAGTACTCTTGGGCATGCTAGGTGAAAGACTGACTAGTGCTCAAGCCCCATTGCTTAGTATATTGAGATAATTTCTCTTTCAAGTAGCTCAGGCTAACCTTTAAGCAATAATATAAACTAGGCCACCATGAACTCAGAATGCCTTCGCCTCAATTTCTGTATGTTCCAATGGGGTGGGCACTACAACCAGCACCTGTCTACTACTTTTGAAAAGATTTGTCTTTGAATTATTTTTCTTTATGTGTATTCTTGTATACGTGTGTGTGTGTGTGTGTGTGTGTGTGTGTGTGTGTGTGTGTGTGTGACCTGTGAGCTGGTACCCATGGAAGAAGCAAGAAGAGATAAGATCCCTGGGAGCTGGAGTTGTAAGAGTTTGTGAGCTATTAGGTGTGGCTGACAGGAACTGGGCTCTAATACTCCCAAAGAGCAGCAAGAGCTAAATGATTGAGCCATCTCTCCAGGTATACATATATATTCCAAATCTTGTTTTTCAAGGCACTGAAGAATAATGAAGTTAATAGGACTTGACAAGTTTACATACCTAGACACTTTCTACAAGGTCCTGGAGCAGCATGCATGAACACCTTATTGGTTTTAGCAGTGAGCAATCTGTAGTATAAAGCTTTCTGTCGGTGACTTGTTGATGCTTGTGATGGAGCCCATGGAATTTATTTCCTGCAATGAAGATGCTCCACCAGTTTTGACTGGGCCAGACTTTCTTTCAAGGATCTGTAGAATTGTGTTTAGTGAAAGGCCTGATGCTGAACTTTTACTTCCTTTCAGTCTCATTCACAAGGAGTCTTGGAACTCGGCCCATTCGATAGAAAGGACTTTTGATTCGCAGCTCAGAATACTTTTGTTTATTTTTGTCTGGTGATAAATACGGGTAGACTATTCACAATCCACCAGCAGGCTTGGCCTGCCCCTATGGTGTAGCAAAACCAGTCAGCCAGTGTTTAAAGTGAAGGGCATTTAATGCATGTAGACAAAGGAGATTGTGTAAAGCATACATTCTTGGTTAATTTTCATGTCCATCTTCCCCAAAGAATGTCTTCTTTGTGCTGTTGAGTCAAAAATGACTAAAGAGAACATCAAAATTCTGAGGAGATATTCAGATATTGGAAGAGAGGCATTTTTACTGGCAAGTCTCATTTTTAAGACAGCTGTGTAACCTTTAATTCACATGGACATCCACACATCTGTTAAAGGCTGCTTCCCACTACTCTGACAGTTAGAATTTTATCTCTTCACCATTAAGATTTCTCCAGAGAGCACACAGCACTGCATCATCTTGACAAATCTGAATGGAAGGAGATGAACACTGCTCATTTCAAAAACCCTTCAGGGTGAATGCGTTTAACCAGGCTCCTGTTTTCAGAGACCATTTTCCCATCATCTCTTCTGCTTTATCAATGCTCCTTTACGCCTCCTAAAAGCTGTATTTTATATAATGGGAATTCTCCTCTCAGTGGCACTTAACTGTGCTGAGGTCTGCAGCTACACCAACAGGTATTAGTATACACTGGGTACCACACTCTTGGCTCTAGTGGGAAGACTGAACAACAAGCATGGAAAAGCAAGAGGCCAGTGCTCTTCCACTCCCCAACCAGGGAGCTGCAGATCTCTGGCTTTCTCTCTTCTCTGGGAATCCTTTTCTCCAAAAGGCAGGAAAGAATATCTTTATGTTTTGCTGGGGAAACATGGATGACTATGGAGAATAACTGATTGTGCTTATTTGCTGAACTACCTTTCCCTTTGGCAGTTTAAAAAATGATTTATTAGCTATGAGCATAGAAAGTATATCCAATGATTGCATGTGTGCCTTTAATCTCACCACCCATGGAACGGAGATGGGAGGAATGAAGGTTCAGATGCTGCTCTAGCTACAGCAGGAAGTGTGTAGCTGGATGATGGGAAGAAACCACAAGTTGTGGTGGTACACACTTTTAATCCTAGCACCTGGAAGCAGGAGCAGGTGATCTCTGTGAGTTTTGAGGCCAGCCTGGGCTACATAGCAGATTCCAGGTCAACCATGGCTATACGGTGTGACCATGTTTCAAACCAACAAACAAGCGAACAAACAAACAACAACAGAAAAAAACAACAAAATCCATAAAAGAATTTGATGATTTATAGAGAAGACTAATAAATCCATGGGCATAGAGCTTGTGGCTAAAGATGGCCCACTATGTATTTTGCTTTCATAAACTGATGTCTGCAATTGTATATGGCTGAAAATAATAAAAAGGTTGATAATATTACTGTAACAATTGAAAATCATCTGGATTCACACTTTAGTGTTTACAAGGAAGCTGTGTTGGCTTAGTCATGACCAGTTGTTACTTTCCTGTCTGCCACCCTTTTGTGCCACTGTGCCACTGAGCCAGGCATATAGCTGAATGGCTGTGGTGGCTAGCGCATGAATGGCAAAGCCCCAGTTACATCAGTGATATTCAAATATTGGATTGTAAAAATAAACATCTGTATTATAATATTTAATGAAACAATTATGAAAATCCACATATTTCTATTTTATCCTTTATGTAATTTTTGCTTCTTTATCCTGTTTTTATGCTTCACGAGAGCAAAATGTTGGCACCTACTTATTTATAATTTAGCTTCAGGCTCCAGAACACTACCTGGAATATAGTAGTTGCTTAGTAAGCAGCAATGGTTGGATGAATACTTATGTTTTATAAGACTGTTGGAGGTGTATACGTAGAAATAGCTGCTATAAAATTATTCTTGATTATGCATTTATGCTAAACACTAGGATGAGGGGTTTTATTTATTTGCTTTATTTTTTCTTTCATTTCATATGGCAACATGAAAATTTTTACCTGTTAGGGAGTTACATGCATACACTGTATAATATACAAATCAGGGTAAACCTATCTAACATGCTGGGTGTTACAACAGTGGGGTGGTTACAGGCAACAATCATATGCTGAATATGTTCACAAACCTTGAGGAAGGGAAGTCTGAATGTTTCCACCAGGTAGAAGTGACAAAAGAGAAAGGAATTTCTTCTTTATATACAGTTGTATTTAATAATCGTGAAATCGGTTTATGAGGATACATGATCACCTCTGTGACACAGAGGAGGAGGAGAAGGTGGGAGAGGAGGAGGAGGAGGAGGAGGAGGAGGAGGAGGAGGAGGAGGAGGAGGAGGAGGAGATAGGTTTGGAGAGGCTTGTCACTTGTCTAATGTCACAAAGCAAGGAGGTCAAACTAGAGCGCAAAAGGTCTGCTGGGTTCCATAGTCTAAGCTTTAGCCATGAGTTAGCCATGTTCTTGTCTTAAAAATGTAAAGCTATTTATTTATTTATTCAGGTGAGAGTGAAGAGGGCAGGAAAACTTAAGAAAACAAAACAACCATTTGTCATGGGCTGCAGACAACTGGGTTTTTCTTTCTTATACATTCTCCATGCAGAATTTTCTTCATTCCCTAAAATGAGGAGACTTCTTTTTATTTAATTTTACAGTAAGGCATTAATGCTCTTAAAGATGCGGAGAGAACCAAGAAGGTTTCTCTGACTTCTGCAGACCACTTCTCACCCCTCCCAGGACTTGGGTTGTGCAGGAAACAGCTGCCTGCCTGTCCTTATAGTGACTGTCCTGTAGACATGCAGTATTAGGCTTTAGTTACCCTTGAGCACGTCCTTGCTGTGATATGAGAAGTGCTGTTAGTGAGTTGCAGTGTCCAGGTCACTGGTCCACAGCCTCTTACAGTTCTGATGTCCCATGCACTTGTCTTAGAAAGTTGCATGATATTTTTCTATTCATAGTTGGTCACACTGGCCCAGCTTGTCTTCTTCATATGACAGACAGATCTCATACCGATTTTATTCTCTTTAAAAAACAAGTCATCACAGTATTTGGGGTATACAAGATTGTCTAGCTCTTCTATTTTAGAATAGAATTAGGTCTCAGGAGCCCCAATCTCTTAGTAAAAAGGAAGTGGAAAGGAGGAAAGGAACGGTAAATTCACGATCTTTTAGCTCAGCTCGAGATTCTTTCTTTCTCTTAACTGTGTGTCAGTTACTGTGGTGTACCTACTGTGTATAAACCAAAGGCCTTCCACATGCTCTATTCCACAGGCACTACTGATGAAATGGAGGAGGAGTTTTCTTTGGAACAGGCTGGGATGGGGGGCAATTAGAATGGTTGAATTAACGTGTTTAAACCGTTGGTGTGCCACCAGCTTCCGAATGAGTCAAGCAGCTGACTGTTTCCTGCAGATAAGAGTGCTTACAAGGTTCAAGCAAGGGGGGTTGAGTTTCTAGCTAGGTGAGGAAAGTTGTAGATTTCAAACATCTCAGGCCACTTCAAAGGGCTTTCAGCAATTCCTGGCATGTCTGGACACTCCCATCAGAATTCCTGAGGACTCTGTTGTTCAGGCTTGTTCAGAATGAGTTAAGGGGGCTTTCTGGGTACTTGTAATTGAGTTATTTTCTTCAAAAGCACCGCACTGACTTTTGAATTATAAGCAACCCTGATCATCACCATCTCTGGGACTTTACTTGGATGAAATGGGGGCTTGCAAATGATAGGTCTGGCTTTAAGCCTGAAATGTTGTTCAATTGACTCCATCGTGATCTCTCCTGTTGATGAAGATTCCACAGGGACGTATTATAGTTTATCCAGTTTAGCAGTGATAGAAATTGCATTTCTGTTCAGTGACGGTCCAACTTTAGTGACATTTAAAAAAATACATCATCTATGCACATGCAGTTGAAGAAGTGATATTTGCTTAAAGACACCTTCTGAGGCTATGTGTGAATGTGTGACCCCTTCCCAAAAGCACTGTTGTGTTTACATGCTTCTATCAGAAAAGAAAAACACAAACAAAAACACTTTTTTTCTCCTGCTGTCCTTCTTTGGAGACTCCAGAAATTGATGCGAAGCATCCATTTTCTCTCTGAAATTTGTGACTTCTAAAACTTCTCCCCACCCCCAGCATCCTGATGTAGCCTCAGAAAATCAGACAGCTGTTATTACAAACAGAGACTGCTCTGCTCAGACCTTGAATAGACAATTATAAATGTCTGGATTCTTTCCTTTTTTGTGGCGGCTGCTTTTTAGATGTGGAATAAAACCATACTCAACCAGAGGATGCTTGAGTAGTAGTTAGTAGCCTGCTTCTACCACATCCATAAATCTTGTTAAATTTTCTTTCACTGTCTACAGTAACTTTCCACTTCATAAGACTTATTATAACTGACCAGGAGTGTCATTTATATAAAAGTCTTAAAACTTGTGAAGACACAGGGGCTATGGAATTTGGTTACAAAGTGTCCCACATCTGACAGGTGAGGAGGGTGTGAAGCAGTGAGTGACCTTCCCAAGGTCATTTGCTACTCAATAAGGCAGCAATGCTGAGTGAACTGTTTGCTTTTCTGATTCTATAGATGGCCGACCTCGCCCTATCATTCTGTGGGACTCAGCTCTAGCATCTGCAAGCAATGATAGTCATTCTTCTGTTAAGCTCACCTGGGGAACTTATCAGCAGTTGCTAAAACAGAAGTGCTGGCTGAATGGCCGGGTTCCCAGACCTGAATGGGGCTGCACTGAAATCCATCACCATGAATGGTCCAAGATGGCTCTCTTTGATTTTTTGTTACAGGTAAGTTTATCCAGTCCCCTGTGGTGATCCAAGACTGACAAATGTAAGGCCTCAAAGGAAACTTCAGCAACTGTAGTGTCTATGAAGTTATAGTTTAAGTTATCATATTATTAAATTGTAATTGGGAGAGAATTTAGAGCTTACAAGTCTTAGAACACTTGTAAAAACATCCTCCTTTTTGTTAGTATCTTTTATGTATGTGAGTTTGACTGGAAGGAAGGAAACAGATCGGAGTGGACACAGACAGAATTCTCCGAGGCTATATAGAGATTTCAAGTCCAGTCTAGTGTATATGACCCTCTGTTTCAAAAACAAAACAAAAAAAGTAGAGAAAATGCTAGCTTAGTCACTATCTAGGAGACAAACTGTTGACCTAGAGAATGGCCTTTGGTGTCAGTGATGCAGAGTGGAGAGTGAAGACTAAGGCAGTGTGCAGGCCATTTAATGGAGTGGAGAGGCAGCCCACAGTCACCTGGTATTGCTACCTTGAATAATGTTTGGGTTCAGTTCTGAGGTATAGACAGGTTATGTATTATGTATGTATTATCTCATTTGTAAGCTTAATATTATCTCATTTGTAAGCTTAATATATGAAGTCTGTGAAGTAAGCTCCCTGTCTCTATATTGCATGTAGGGGATCCGAGGCATGGAAACTATATGTATTCTGGCAGCTTTTTTTTTTTTTTTTTTTTTTTTTTTTTTTTGCAAGCAGACAAATTAGCCCATGGCAGAATGACTAACGCTAGTAAAGTCATGAAACCCTTGGGTCTGACACATGTGAATTTCACACTTAGGATAGAGCCACTGGTATCCATTTCACACTTCCTTGCATCTCTGGTTTTATTTCTGTGAAACTACAGTGTTCTGGAGAATGCTTCTGACGATGTGTTTGTTCCTGACCTGAACTCTAACCTTGGAATCTTCAGTCTTTTTATTGGCTGCTAGCAAACCTGACTTGACTAACATTTGCCTTAGAAGGATATGTGATTTTAGTATTTTGGTAAGGATGCAAATAACCCCTACATTCCAGAGTCAGATGCATTTGTATCTTCTAGAGCAGTTAACCACATTAACAAGTGTAACAACTAGTGTCACACTAGATTTGAAGGACAGCTCCATGACAGAGCCCTTGCCTACGATGGATGAAAACCTGAGTATGTCCTCACTACTGCAAAGGCAAAACCAAACAAGACAAAACACAAAACTGAAGAGCAAGCTTGGTGTGCTGTGCAGAAATGCCCATGGGGAACTGTCTTTCAACACAGAATGATCTTGAAGCTTGTAGCTGAGAGACATAAGGACTTACCTATAGCAAATAAAAGGCAAATCTCATCTTGATTATCTAGCATTATGTATTTTAAATCTGAAACCTTCAAGTAAATATCTCATTCTGACCTAAGTGTCATTTATTATTCAACCAAGGAGAACACACACACACACACACACACACACACACACACACACACACTCAATGATCATTGTACTATAAAAGTAGTGTAAAGTAATTATGCCCACTAACACACTCCAAAGCTTTTTGGCTTTTGTTTTCTTCTGGAAGTGTAATGGTTAGGAAAATATAGTATATGAAATAAAAGCCAGATTCACATCAGAATTGATGGCTAAATATTAGTTCTGATTGTTCTGAGGTCAAACGAGGGAGAACATGTGGTACAAAATAGTGAAGAGAAAGCATCTGAGTGGAAGTTTAGGTGGTAAGAAGAGGAGGCTGTAGAGAAGCCTGAGAACACGGGGGTGATGACATTTCATGGTATTCAATCATGTGAAATAGGCCATTCAAAACAGTCTTTGTTTAAGCAACTATTGGGAGTTTCCTGCTTTTGGACATAGGAAGTAGCAAAAAGGTAGAACTCCTTTACACAAAGTATGTGTTGACTGTGTTGCTCTACTCTTCGTTACCCTAACTGAGCCAGAACAAAGTTCAGCCGATGCAGATTAGCTTCTGAGAGCACTGGCAGCTTTTACCCATGCAGGGACCATGTCTGCCATCTTGAGGATGAATGTGAGCACATGAAATCATCACTGTGAAATGTAAACATGCACAAATATTCCATATACCTTGAAATAATAATATGGTTAACCTGCCACTCACAGAACACTTACTTTGTGTGTTTGGTTCTAGGCACTCTTGTACTAAGCACTAAGATAGTAATTTAGGAACTGATATGATTGTTATTTATACTTTGGAGATGTGGAGGCTGAAGCAAGCACAAATTTGATAATCTTGCCAGGGTCACATGTTCACTACTTTCTGGAGTCAAACAAGAAGTTCTGTTTTAAAAATAAAGCCTTCTTGATTTTTGAAGGGAACAACTTCTCAATTCTCAACAATTTGTTGAGTTAGATATTTAAATAAAGGGGACTATCTATGTGGGGACGGCTCTGCTTAGCTCAGGCAGCCATGTGCCTCGGCCTGACGCCAAGCGCTCTGCAGTTGGAAGTAGCCAGAGGCCATGCGCACACCACAGCTAGAAACGGCCAGCCAGAAACACTGGCCCTGCCACGCAAGAGATGCCAGTGTGGGAGATGGTCAGAACCATCTCCCACGCTGTCTACACAAGGCTGCGCTGAGCTCAGACCATCCCATCATCCACGTGGGCCTGGTAGGAATGAGACTCTAAAGCTTAAAGATTAATCAAAGGCTTTATATATTTGGTAATGTTCAATAACAAGATGCCTACACAATCAGAGGTGTAACCCAATACCCAACCTAGATATGTCAACTACCTTTGACTGCTACAGGCACGCGCATGTTTGATTCCATGTCCTCTCTCTCTTCTGTAGTCTATGCTGTGCTCCCTTTCCCTGTGGTTGGAGTATTGGAAGGTTTTCCTCCTTGATAATTTGTGAGGAAGAGGTCTGGGCAAGAGTTTACCACAACTTGCTCAAGCTGTAATATCAAGTGGAAGCTCCTAACTTTGGTTTAAAAGCTCTGTGTAAAACTCAAAAATACCATTTATTAATGGTTAATTTAACTAGTATTTGCAAATATATATGCAGAGATAATCTCTTGTGTGCTGTGTAGACATATAACCTGTCAATAAAAATCTTATGGCCAATAAGCTGAGGCAGGATTAAAAGGTAGGACATCTGGCAGAGCAGAGACAGACAGACAGAGAGGAGAGAGAGAGAGAGAGAGAGAGAGAGAGAGAGAGAGAGAGAGAGAGAGAGAGAACAAACACTCTGGGAGATAGTCAGAGGGGAAGATTCCCTGCCCTGACTCAAAGAAAGTTGAACATATGAAACTGAGGGGAGGTAACTAGCCATGTGGCAGACATAGAATAGTATAAATGGGTTAGATACGTTATGAACTAGTGGGAACAAGTCTAGCTTATGGCTTAGGCATTTTAAAATAAATAATGAGCCTCTGTGTTATTACTGGGGTACTAGGGCATGAGTGGAAAAGCCTACAGTTACATATACATGCATTCACACATCCATCCATCCATCCATCCATCCATCCATCCATCCATCCATCTATCCCTTCATACATACATATGTAAATGGCATCTGTTGGGAGAAATTACATTTTTCTTTACTTTTCATTGTTTATTTCTAATAGTGAACAGGCAAGAGGCTAATTTCCTTTAGATGGTGCATCATTTTACCCTTTTATATGTCATGCCTGATAGGTCCTCCCTCTTCCCACTGTGGGAAGCAGAATGCAATGTGATGTTTCTGCCAATCAAGTGAAGGGTGATGAGGTTTGATCTGCATTTTCAGTTTTACATTATGTGTGAGATTGAGAATATTGTATATTTAGGTATTTTTGTTTGGTTTCAGTAAATCTCTTTGTTCAAACTATTGACATTTTATAACTTTCCTTATGGCCCCAAAATTTTGTATATTATGAAAAGGAGTCCTTATTATTCATGTCTGCAGGCAGTCAGCTTTCCGTGATACAAAGAGCTGAGAGAATCAACTTATAAAGAGAAAAGACTTATCATGGCTCTCAGTTTTTAACGTTTCAGGCTGTGACTGGTCAGTCCCAGTGCTTTGGGCCTATGATAAGGTAGTAGATTGTGGCAAAATCGAGTGGTGGAACAAACCTGCTTATCTCACGGACAGTAAATCGATGAGAGAGAACAGAGGGTGCCGGCCTGCCACAAACTCATTTATGTTTCCTCAGGAGAGATGAATGAACCTTTGTCACCTGTGATATATCAAAGAAATGATTTACACAAGTCCAGCTTGGTAAGCCAATATGTTTACTGAGCTTATACGTAAATGGTGTCACTCACAATGGTGACAAAACTGATACATCACTAAAAAGTGCCACCCCTTCATGGGTAACGCCTGTGGAAGCTGCATTATGAAGTTCAGCCCAGTTAAGTGTCTACCTCTTATGTATTCTAGTACCTCTCAAGATCATGAACATCCTGGGACACGCATTGGTTATGACAGTATTGTTCGACTTTTCCTGGGGAGACGTGAACAAATTCTGTTCAATCCATTTAGGGCATTGATGACAGATTGAAGAATCAATTCACCCAAGTCTAACTTTACAAACCAATGAGTTCACTGGGGTTACTACAGATGCATAGATGAAGTGTTAAAGAAATATATGTGACTCAAAGGCAGTTGTATCACTGAAAAGCCCAGCCCAGCCCAGCCCAGCCCAGCCCAGCCCAGCCCAGCCCAGCCCAGCCCAGCCCAGTCCAGCCCAGCCCAGCCCAGCCATGGAAGCTGCGTGTTTGGAGCTCTCTGTGGGAGTGGTAGGCGGTACCATCCACAAGAGTCTTTTCTTTCTCTAGAGATTGTTTACTGTTTGCAGGACCTCTAGGAGAGGCCTTGTGACTCCTACCCTGAATCTCTTGGGTCTCATCAGCTTCCCAAGCCCTCCCCACTCCCCACAGGAGTGAATGTCATAATTCAGAGGACATATTTGCCTAATAATGTGCTCCTTCATTTCCTTCAGCTCTAACACCCTTTCTTCCCCATTCCATGATATTCCGTGGGCTTTGGTGAGGGTGATAGAGGTATGTTGGAATTTTCTTCCCTTTATGGTTGATTACTGAGTCCTTACACACAGAAATAGTCACTTGTTTGCCTCAGGTAGACCAGGTTTGAATTGTAGCATCTATCACTCATGGCAACAAAAGAAGTTTCCTTCCTGGGTCAAACCTGATGACAGCAGTAATCTGTGGGTATAAACACAAACACTTAGAAGGCACTTTGACAGGCATGGTATATCCTTTGAACTAAACAACAGCACAGGGGTCTATCAGCTCTCCAGCCACAGATCTTTGTTTCAGTTTGTTACCAACATGAGTTCTCTTTGCCGGTGCTAGCCTTAAATCAAATTGGAAAGCAGTTGATTGAACCTATAACAGTTCTGCCACGTTTTGCATGGCCTGCGGCTAGTGTAGCATGTACTCCATAACTGAGCAGGGGTTTTGGTGGACGTTCCCTCTGAACCACCACTTGCATAGAACTTCCCAGAACTATAAAGCCAGGCAATATGGAGGGAGCATCTGTCTTAGTTCCAGCCTGAATTTTCAAAATCCTAAAACCAAAATATGAAAGTCTTCAGCAGCAGCAGCAGCAGAGTCTTACTCTCCAGGAATTTTTTCTGAAAAAAGATTGCGGAACATTTTTATAAGATGGGAACAGGAAGCAAGGGGGATTGGGGTGGGCTGTTGCATTGACCAATCAATCATATTTTGACACAAGGGGTTATAAACAAGGAAGTTAATGTTGATGACTGGACCTTATCCGGGTCACCTGATTTCAGAGTCTTTGAGTCAGCTGTTTCAGTCAGGTCCCTTCCTGGACTCTGACCTGGAATTTTAGAATGATAAGAGAACAAAGGAATGGGCAAGCCACACATAGTCAATTAAATCAAGACAAGCAACAGATTATGACTTGTGTACTTAGTTTAGATAACGGGATAACAGCATCTTCCCTCTTTATATCCGTTACTGGTTATCAGACAAACCTGAAACATCTGAAGAAGCAGGATACGAGTTAGATTCCCAGGCCTCGGAATACAAACTCAGTTTTGATCCTGCCAGCAAGGCGGTATTCATTCCTGAGATGGCTGAATTTAGGAAACTACCTCCTGACATCTAGCCAACTGTCTATAGGTCTAAGTCATACTTATATGTAACTGCCAACTTCACATAGCTTCAGATCCTGCAAAGAGTCTCAGTTAAGTAATTTTCTTTATCAGGTGGTCTGTGGGCTTGTTTATGAGCTATTATCTTGATCATTAAGTAAGGGGGTCCTGAGCTAAGAAAGCTTGTCAACTATAAGCCTGAGAGTGAGTGAGCAGGGAAATAGCATTTCTCTGTAGTTCCTGCACTAAGTTCTTGCCTTGACTTTTCTCAGTGACCAGGAAAGATAAAATGAACATATACTTCTCTTTAGGATGCTTTTGGTCAGAGTGCCTATCATAGCAACAGAGAATTAATTGGGATAGGAGGTAACTCATTCCTAGCAGCAAGGTTTTAATTTAATAACCTATGGGTTCTGAGTGGCCTTTCCCACTCAAATAGAGTGCCTTCACTCTGAATCGTCAACATCTGTTTTCACTTTTCTTTTAGATGTGTCTCCAAATTTGTAACATATTCAAGACACTCAAGGGCATTATGTAATGAAACCTTTTTATAGAGGGCAAGATGTCTTAAGGCTTACCACTGTACACTTTAAGCAAGTGCCAATTGGTCTTTGGATTTAGCAGCTAGACTTTATATTTTTCAGAAGTAGGGAGATCCTGTAGTAAAGCATTAAACGATCTTACAACTTGTATCAATTGTTTTATAAAAAGAGTAATGTCAAATAGAGCAGAACGGGTGGCAGGCATGGCCATATTTAGCCTTCTTCTTATGGAGAATCCATGCATTCTCCATAAGCTGTTTTGCTTCCTCATCTGGGGCACTGCTGTGTGGCCACTATACACCTCTCCATGTTAGATGGTTTCCATTGTGCTGCCTTGCACTACTTGGCTCACCTAGGTTATGGCTGCACCCTCACCTGCTGCTCAAGGCAGACCCATGGCTGTAATCAATCTGTTATCCATTTTTGCGGCTGCTGAAGGAATCGTGGGCTGGATTGTTATATTAGTTAGGGTTTCCATTGCTGTGAAGAGACACTGTGACCAAGGCAACTCCTATAAAGGATCACATTTAATTGGGGCTGGCTTACAGGTTCAGAGCTTCAGTCCATTATCATCAAGGCAGGAAGTATGGCAGCACCCAGGCAGACATGGAACTGGAGGAGCTGAGAGTTCTACATATTGTTCCAAAGGAAGCCAGGACCAAACTGGCTTCCAATCAGCTAGGAGGAAGGTCTCAACGCCCACCCCTACAATGGCACACTTCCTCCAACAAGACCATGCCCCCTAATAGTGTACTCCTTGTGCCAAACACCTTCAAACCACCACAGTGTTAAAAATTTCCACCTCCAGCATATTTTCTCATAGCGGAGAAATGTACACAGAATACTCTGGGGGAGCCAACAATTGCCTACTTCTAAGACAAACAATCTCTTTTAACTGTACCACTTTGTCTTCCATTCTGTCTCTCATGCCTTTGGTGAACTGCTGCTTTGGCCTTAAAGCTTTCCCAAGGTTCCCTCCACAGCGGCTTCTGTTAAAATTTACCTGAGGAACTCTGGCTTTTCACGAATCTCATCACTCTGGATATTAGTTGTCCTGGATACACTCCTTTGTATAATTTCCAGTTTAAATTTTTAAGTCATTCGGATCTACTAGAATGCCTTCTACCTCCTCAAGATCATGCCTCACCTGTGGCTCAGCAAGGTAACAGAGCCCCTTGGGATTTAATTTCTTCCTTAGCTCTTCAGCAAACCCAAACCCATTAGGCTTGGTGAGCAAGCAATTAATGTTATCTCCTTCACCCCCAGTGTCCTCCAGTAATAATATTATTCCTGTCTTGTCTTCTAGTCCCTAATATTCATGGGGACCCATCTAGCTATAACCACTGTTCAATCCAGTTCATTGGGGACAAATTCATTGTATTGTCCCAAGCAAGTATGAGTAGTTACTCAAGTGTCCTCATACCTTTGGCCCCCAAACTGATGCTATTCATTCTTATATCCCGTGACCTCCTAAGCTTTGTAAGGTCATGAGGGCTTCTTTTATTTCTTGTTTACATGACGCTTTTCCCAATTCGAGCACTGCAGATACAGAATTTCCTCATAGTTATAGTTTCTTGTGTAATTCTTTAGGAATGCTCCCTCCTGTGTGCATGCTAAGTCGGGATTTTCCTCTTTCTTTGTATTAAGAGTTAGACTGATACTGAAGGACATCAGACATCACTTCCTCCTCGCTCTTTCCCTCCACATTGATTCTGCTTCGGAGGTGAGGTTTTTAGATCTCAGGAATGGGTGTTTAGCAAGCTACTCATTTTTATTCTCTTTCTATTTGTGTCTGTAAGAAATGGCAAGCTAACACTTCTTTTTTCGTCCTCCATTTTTTCATATTGTCTTCCAAATTGGAGGCTAATTTGAATTACAACACAAACAAATCCTTTTCTTGTAAGTCTTTCTTTGTCTGTGCAGATTGCTAAGCCTCAGTTGTGTGTTTTATTGTCCCTCAACTCCCCCAGGACCATGGAACACCACAACTGCTTAGGATCCTAAACCATATGTGCAACTTTCAGAGACTGTTATATTCTCTAGTCCATCAGTCAACCTGGGTTTCTGCTTGTACTCACACACTACATATGTCTCAGTCTTGGAGGCACATTGCTCTGTGCCATAGAGAGAAAGAGAGTCACCTTGAGTCCCCCTGCCCCCCAAGTGTGCTCCACCCTCGTATGGCTCAACCTTGGTTGTGGTTTAGGAGCTAGCTCCTAGTATGTGGTAGGAGAAAGGGGCCTGTGGTGAAGATTGCAAGTGAATAACACATGTAACACTGAGCATGGACTTATGGGTTAAAACCGGGAGCCTGGAACACTAGGAATAAAGACACAGAGAAACTTGCTGTGTGGTATGAGACAGCCAAGTGGACCAGATAAGAAGAACCGGCTCTTAGCCAACTATAAAAGCTGGTGCCCCCTTCCTGAAGGTTTTGAGAAACAAAGCTAAGCCTCTATTGCCTTTTTACATCCTCTTGCTTTGAAATGCAGCTAATTCTAAATCTAAATTGAAACTGAGCACCTTCTCGTAGGAACCTTCCACCTAGGAGACTGCTCCCTCTGATCCCATTGACAAGTAGTTAAATACAAAGCTGTCACAGAGTTAACTCTGCCATGATAAAGATACAAGTTGATCATGTAAATGTGAGAACAAAGAGAACTTATTACATTAACAGTATATGAGACATTGCAATACCAGAGGAAGCAACAGCAGCCAGTGACTGAGTTAGCAGTCAAATTAGTATTTTTCAGCACAAATCGGAGATCTCACAGAAGGGCTTTAACTAGTTGGATGTTTAGTGCATGTTCAGAGCATGTTTTAGGCTCATTATCACTTCCACGGTTGACCAGGAAAACTTGTAGAGTATGTGGGTGCTTTACTGACTTGGCCCAATATAGCCCAGAGAAACAATCAATCTCAGTGTAATTATCTTGTCATTTGTCCAGTCTTTACTATATGCCTGTAAAAACCCCAGACAAGGAAGGTTTTGACATCTTTTTCTCTCTTGGAAATCCCTCCCACTCTTGAGAGTTTCTCACACTATTCCCTCAATTTCTCATTTTTTCCAAATAAAGCTTGATTCTACTTTGCATGTTCCCATGAGAGTTCCCTTAAAAAAAAAAAAACAAAAAAAAAACAACAAAAAAAAAAACTTTAGCAATGAGTGTGAGGAAATAAATGTGGAGCACTGTCCCAGAGTGTCTAACACCTTAGGTCCTTGGATTATGCATAGCATAACTGGGGTGTTAAAAATTCCATTGTTCTAAACCCTTTCTATCAGATGCATGCTTGATTTCTCTCCTTTAGCAAGGTTTATGCAATTTTCACTATAGCAGGGTAGTAGGTCATCCTTATGGGAAAAATATAGCATGTTAGATTACTCTTGTGGATGCTTCATCTACAGACGGATGAGCTTCAAGTACGTGTCTTATTACCCATTGTAATTGCTGTGCAAATGTTCATCTCAACTCATTGGTTTAGTGGGTCTTTGTGTGCCAGCTACTTTATGTAACTTTTCCCTCATAGATGAGAACAAATGTCCATGTCTTAGGTAGGACATTACAAATGTCTTAGGTCGGATATTAGTGTCAGACGAAAGAAACAATTCCATCCAACTCTAGCTTTCCAAATCAATTAATTTATTGGAGTTGTTTGCAGAAACACGGCCAATCTAAAGGCAGCTGAACCACCAAAAAGCTCACACCCACATGGATGATAGGCTCATGAAAGCAGCATCACTGGAACCCAATACCTAACTCAAAGGCAACAAAGAATGTCCTCATTCTCCAGCCATAGTTTACTGTTCATACAAACCTGGGAAGGTGCCTTGTAGGTCTTGTACTTAATTGTAAGTTTCATGAACTTCCTTTGCTTAGTAGGTCTCATTAGCTTTCTGGATAGAAGTCTTTGTCTTCTCTCCATGAGGGAATGTTTCAATTAGAAGAAAATGGTTTCACAAAATACTGGAATCTCAAGCCAAAATTCTCTCTCCCTGCTACTAGAGAGTGTAAATAGACCCATTGCTAGCACTAAAGACTGAGCTATATTGTATTGTTTTGCTAATTTCATTATCATGGCTAAGAGGCCAAAGTTATTTCATTACCACAGTGTTTTGCCTGGAGAGAAGAGTTATGCTAGACTATTTCCAGTGAGTTGATGCCTTGCTTTTAACCTGATGTACTTCAGGTTTTATTACTTCCCAATAGTACATCACTGGGACTAATACTTCTATGATTGGGCCTTTAAGAGACATTCTAGATCTAAATTACTGTAATATTTTCTTTTTGATTCTTATAATACCAAAGGAGCAGTTTTACATTTTCTGTAAGGTTGTTTATAATTGGTAAGAACTTTTTGTATTTAGCATCTTAAATTGTTGATAGAAATTGGAGTTTGTGAAACAAAGTCTGTTTATAAACAGATGCATTTCATGAGTGTCATCTTAGCTAATATTTTTTTTATAAAATTTTTCTATTCAATAACATGGAGGTTGGTTCTTAATCAGAAACATGCCTTATAAAAGTGGTGCTTGGGAATGCAGAGAGCGGATTTTGTGAACAATTTTAGACAAGTTATGCCTGGAGCAAGCTATAGTTACTTGCTCTGTGATGCTGGAGCAAGGGCCAGGGAACACAGAATAGTTGCTATTCTCTGCATACAGTGTTCATTTGTTTCACCCAATTAATGAATGTATAATTCAGAAGGGCTGAACCATATTACTGACTCTGTAAAGTGCAAAAGAGCCACAAACCATCTTTTCTTCTCTAAATGTGGGGTTAACTTCACAGATCAAACTTTACCACCATAGGGATGACAAAACAAAGTGTTCTAGAAAATGCTTTGTGTTTCTTTGTCTGAATTTCTCTCAAAAAATTAGATAAAAATAACAGGACTGACTTCAGCACACAAGAACCATGTTTCCTGAACTAGGAGCCTCTACTGTAGTGTTGGAAACTGAGAATGAATTAGTCTGCAGTATTTAAGTGACCATGCTGTAGTCCTTTCTTAGCCTTCAGAAATCACTTATGCTTTTCTCTCCTCAGTTTCTCCATCTGTAAAATAGGACATTCACACCACATAGAGGGCTGATGAAAGAATAGATTACTTTTATACATACCTTTGTGTATTTAGAATGATGCTTGATACATATTCAGTAAATATTATTCATTAGTTATGCAAATTAGACATCTAGAAATTCAAAGATGTACATAGAGGTAAGTGAATAAATCTCCCTATTATTCTATTCATTAAATTGCAAGTCATTTACAAATATTTTAACTTACTGAATGCTTATGGACTGCTATATATCCCTTCTAGGCCTTTTCTTATTATGGTTTAATTCTTTTTGACAATTTTGTCTTTTTTTTTTTTTTATAAACTCTGAATTTCTCAAGGACAAGTGTTTGTCTTATTTGACTTGTAACCTTTCTGTTATCAGCCAAATGTTTAGAGCTGCTGCAGCTCTTGGGGCACTGGTTTTTGGTCAAGGAAAACTACTTAGTCATATTAACATAATAAATCTGAAGTGCCAAATTAGGATTGTTACAAATGAAAGAAAAACTGCTTGTAACACAGAAAGTAAGTAATGTTGTTAAAGGAAATTAGAAAAAGTAAATGGATGAATCTAATGAATAGAAAATGTTTGACATCTTTTTATTGGACTTATATTTTCTGAGTCCATTTGTTGAAGGAGAAATTAATGAATATTTACATTAAGAGGATAGTAGTTGTGTATTCAGAAATATTTGCTTTCACTATTACCAAAACGTTATAACATGTTTCTTTCCACTTAGACTTTTTTCAGTTCTGTTTTTTTTTTGTTCTAGAAACAGAGGGGTTTTAATGTTATACATAAAAAGTTGAAAGAGATTATATCCTGTCTCCAAAGATACATAATTTAATATGAGAGAAAGATAACCATAGTAGAATATATTAGATACCACAATTAAGTCTTAAATCTTATGGAAAGAAACAGGAAGCCATGAATTATTCTCAAATGGTTGGCTCAAGAATGAAGTTAGAGACTTTGGCATTTCATCCAGAAAAGCAGGGCTCCATAGGACGAGATTTTAATGGAGAAGATCTCAACAAAGAACTCAAAGTGGAGAAATGATGCCTGAAGATACTTCCTGTTCTCCATATGTAGTTTTTTTTTTGTTTTTTTTTTGGTTTTTTTTTTTTTTTTTTTTTGCGTAGATGGCTGTGAGTAATGAACCCATGGTGATAAACTCAACAATTAGCCACATTTTTCCTTGTCCTGACTGCTGTCTCCTCCAGTTATCTTTGCCCCCATTTTCATCTGGTGCCTAAGGAATTTGCTCTGGGATGAACTCTGTAGAATTCCTCTTGCTTTGATCTTCTTTGTAGGTTGAAAGTAAAAATTCCAACCATTTTTCTGTGTGTGTGTGTGCACATGCATATTTGTATATGGGTGTGTATGCTCTCATATGTGGAGATGTTAACTAACTAGCCAGTTAGCTGCTGAGGTTTTCCTGCCTCTCCCTGCCAGCACTAGGATTACAAGTGTGTACCACCCTGACTTTCCATGTGGGTGCTTGGGTCCTCATGTGTACATAAGTCTACCCAGTGAGCCTTCTTTCCGGTCCTCCACCTTCAACTATCTTTTATATAAGGGACAATTTTACAAAAACAAAGTTTTACAAATTTTACAAAACAAAGTTTTATTCATTTTGACCATTCTTTGCCAGGCAAAGAAAGATTCTGCTTATGGCCCTTTGATAGCTCAAAAAGGACGCCCATGTATTCTCACCTCTTCTGCTTTCTCAGAGACCAAGGCTCTCAGTTGCAGACATCAGGAGCCATCGAGGAAGACTTGTCACAGGTGGGCATTCTGGTGGCAGAAGGTAGAGTAGTCTAGGATTCTAGACATCGAGAGTTAACACAATTTGGCTTAGTTTTTGTTGTTTTTCGGCATTAGAGCACTATCAATTTAAATGGCCTCTGCCCATGTATATATTGTCAAGTTCAAACAAATGGTGCAGTTTCTCATTTGCTTGATTACAAATAGTGAGGGATGATGGCTTCAAACAATGTCTTAGGAGCAAATAGCAAAGGAAGTCTGGGATTACTTTCATATAGTGGTTAACTGTCATGATGAATTGTCTTGGACCTAAAAAGTGAAGAGAGAGGAGCAAAGAGGCTGCAGAGCTATGTATCTCTCCTTCTTATTGTTTGGTGATATAACATCCCAATTCTCTTATGGGGAGCACGAAATAATCAGAATGGTTTTCTTGCTACAGGTCCCTTACTTAGGTAAAGTATGTAGGGATTATGCTTTTCTAACATTAAAAATGCCTGGGGTTCATAGATGTGTCATGTGTCTTTGCCCCCATTTTCCTCTGGTGCCTAAGGAATTTGCTCTGGGATAAACTCTGTAGAATTCCCCTTGCTTTGATCTTTGTAGGTTGAAAGTAAAAATTCCAACCATCTTCTCTCTCTCTCTCTCTCTCTCTCTCTCTCTCTCTCTCTCTCTCTCTCTCTCTCTCTTTCTCTCCCCCCACCCCGTGTGTGTGTGTGTGTGTGTGTGTGTGTGTGTTTTCTCCAGGACCAGTGCCTTACTGAGCAGTCAATAGCTAGCTTCTAGGGAAAGGAGAACCATCATTTTTTTTATCAACCCCCATGCTCATATTATCGGCATTCATTGGACTTAGTGGGTTATCAATACACAAACAAAGGAGATACGAAGTTGGAAGAAGGACATGTTAGAGGGCATATGGGGGAAGCTGGAGTGGGGGGGGGATAGGGGCCTGGATATGATCTTGTTTCATTATATACATGGATGAAATTTTCTAGAGAAAAAGGATCATTATTTTTTAAAAAACTGACCAAGGTCAAACTTCATAGGGAGGAACATGCCAAACACTGGCACTTATTATGGTTATTTTAGATTTATAATACTGTCTCATTTCATCAGTGAAATTCAAGAGAAATTATTTCAGCATGATCGATGCTTCTTACTACACTTAATGGGTGTGCTTAGGAAGATAATGATGTTATTTTACTTAAGAATTCTTCCCAAGAAGATCCCTTCTTTTAAACTTACCTTGTGCAATTGCAATTTGATTGTAATATCTAGTACTGTTTCTAATAACTGGGTGGACCATGCAGAAACCTTGGTGTATATGGGACACCCATATGTGTTTCTTGCTTTTTACTATTAAGGAAAGTAGAGAAATGGGAAGTGACATAAAAGAAAGACTACTTACGAGATTGCTGAAAAGAACAAGAAATGGGTCTTTTTTGGCATTAGATGAAATGGATAAACCATGTAAGGATTATTGCTATTAAGGGAGGTTTGAGGCTATTTTATGTTAGTTCTAACAAGATTTGACTTTATTGTTTTTTTCTTTTTGAACGAAGTCTTGCTATGTACCTATCATGGCCTGAACTTTTCAGGCCGGTCACCTCAGCCTCCTGAGTAGGATTGCAGGTGTTCTCATCCCAGCTAAATAATTCACTCAGTTACTCCATTACAGTACATTTAATTCATGGCAGTTGACTTATATGTAAATTAAACAATCCTCTAGGCATTATTTGTATGCATCCCTTGTTAAAGAATTTGTTTTCAATAGTAGTCAGTTCCTCAGGTGCTCGCACTGCTTGGGGGTATTTTTTATCAACTCATCACTAATGACTTCCTCTCTTGACCTACCTGTTTTACTTCCTTACACAACTGTGTTAAATCTGAAGGTTTCTACATTCTGAGTCATTTTTTTTTTAGCCTTCCTATGCTTAGTGCCTCACAATTGAGCAACAGCAAACTTTGACAGTTCTTCAAAATGACTCCCATATGCCTATCTCTCTCCCCTTCCTGTCAGCGCACCTTAATCAGACTCTCTTCCAATGAGTCAGATGCCATCTAGGGCTCCCAACTGATCGCCTTGCCTTTCTCAGCTGCCATTTACTGTACAAACCGTCACTGAATCGACCTCTCAGAAAACTAAAATATTCCGTAAGGACTTCCATTTGATTGGGCAGTGAAGTGTAAATGTCTGAGGGCTTTCAGAGTTCTTATGGAAGCCAGAGTTATAGCTGAGAGATGCAGGGCATTATCGGCATGTGTGAGGCCCTAGCACCTATCCTCAGGACTAAAGCGAATAAAGAAAGACATAAGGTGATTAAAGGAAAAAAACACCAAAAATATACAAGTAGGTAAGGCGTTATAATGAACCTCTGAGTATCTGCCCACAAGTTCCAGCTCATGACAGTCTTGTTCTTTCTTTAATGCTACTATATCCTATGCCCTGTATTAATTTGAAAGAAGTCATAGACACTGTATTACTTAATTTGTATGTATTTCAACACACATCACTAGAAGATAAAACAGATGAGCATATTACTATTAGCATACCTCAAATTATTTTTTTTTCCCCATGAGATGAGGGAGGAGACGCACGGGAGCTAGCGGGATTCGAACCCGCGGGGTAGAGAGAGAGCTCAGAGGGGCCCGCGCCCTCTGCAGGCAGACGCCTTATGGGCTGCGCCACCGCCGGTTCGCTCATACCTCAAATTAGTAATCATTCTTGTCATATACCAAAGCTTTTTATTTGTTTTGTAAATGGCATATGTATATACTTCAATTTGTTTGAAAACAGGATTTCAATAAAACCTACACCATGTGATCAGTTGAGATCATCAAGTGTAAACTCCAAGCCTCCAAGCCTCCATCTTTTTATTTTTATTCAGTTTTCGTTTCCATTTGCAAGATCATGTGAGACCACTTTCTTGAGCCTGTTGTGTGCAGGCCCAAGAGGGTGGGCTCACATTTCTATAGAGACAAGAAGACTGCAATGAACACCTCTGGATGTATTTGGTAACTGAAGGGCCCTTGATCAATAGACTAAAACAAATCAACATTTCACTCTTGGATTCTCTTAGTTGGGAGTCTCTTTGTTTTAAATCAAACAAAACAAAAGAAAACAAAACAAACAAAAGAAAAACATGGCCTAACAACGCAGGACACAGCACTCCCTCTTTCAGAATGATCCTGTCAATCTTTTCACATATTTGCTTTCTGTCTTCTCTCTGAAGACTTGACTCCTGTCCCCTTCCTCATGCCCCACTCTTGTATCTTCTCCCAGATGTGATCCCTTTCATGAAACTAACATGAGCGTTTTAGCTAGCTGGAAACTTCTTTTCATGCATACATCTATGAGTTCATAAGTAGTAAGTGAATCTGTGTGCATTTTAAAAAGGTGGCCCACTGTATCTGCAGGTGACTACATTTCTCTGCACCTCCCTACTTCCATACCTTTACACCTAAGGAAGGTGAATAGGGGAGGATATGTTCCTGAGAACAGTTCAAGAACAAGGTGTTAACTGGGGGGTGGTGGCACTTGCCTTTAATCCCAGCATTTGGGAGGCAGAGTCAGACAGATCTTGGCAAGAACAGCTCTTAACAGCTGAGCCATCTCTCCAGTCCTGAAATCAGATCTTGATGTGACAGATTCTAAGAGCATGTATTCATTGCTTGTGACCATTTTAACAATATATGAAAGCTTTGATTTGCTTTTGAGTTATTTGATTTGAACAGGATTTGTGTGTGTGTGTGGTATGTTGTATGTGTGTGTGTGTGTATGTTTAATCAGCTATTCTGTTCCTGTTATTGTACTTCATCAATTCTTATGTTACTTTATAAACCAAATTGAGAATTACAAACATCTAGGAAACCATGAGAGGGTTTTGATGAAAGCCATTGCATCCCTATTGCAAGATTTCTATAATTTCTAGTTGGCCTCAGTTATCATTTGAGGTTTGAAGGCTTGCCTCTTGACACTGACAAAATGTCTCTTCCATGCCCTGTTTTCAGTAGTGTTCCACCCCAGCTGTCTTCGTGGTTGTTCCTCTCATCTGCTTCCCCATTAACCATTCATTGATGCATCTCCTTCAACAAGACAGCGCCTTTAGATCTCACACCTTAAACTGCATTCATTGGGAGGTCTTCCTTGGCAGAGATTGACATGGTTACTCTGAGAATTAGGTCTCCTGGAGACCTTGGGAAGGGAGGAAGGAGGCAGTGGGTCTCTAGTTCAAGAGGCAAATGCTTTCCACTTTTATGGGCTTTAAATGGGAAACACTGCTGGGGCTAAAGTTCTCTCCAAGAAGATAATAGGATGGGAAAACAAGTGTGTGTACTGAGATGTGGTGATTTCTCTTCTACCAGAGAATTGAGATTTAGAAACCACATTCTCTCACTTCACATCATGTAAGCTATTTAATTGTTTTATGCTGGCAATCAGAGAGGGAGAGGGGGAGAGAGAGGGGAAACAAGAAAGGGAGAGGGAAAGGGACAGGAATAGTCTTTAGCTACATTGACTCATACTTGGCTTATGGGCCAACAGCTGGCCTCAGCAGTCAATAGCTACTTTTTTGGAGACTAGCTAGTTTCCTTTCCTTTTCTTTCTTTCTTTCTTTCTTTCTTTCTTTCTTTCTTTCTTTCTTTCTTTCTTTCTCTCTCTCTCTCTCTCTCTCTCTCTCTCTCTCTCTCTTTCTGTCTTTCTTTCTTTCTTTCTTTCTTTCTTTCTTTCTGTTTTTAGACAGGGTCTCACAGACTGGCTTGAAACACATAATCCTTTTCCTTGATGGTTCTCCTGTATGTTGGGATTATAGGTTGGTGCCGTCTGCCTCAGCCCACGTTATTTTCATAATAATTTGTGCCTCAAAACCTTTGTGCCTTGCTCCTTTCTTAAGGAGCAAATAGCTTCCCAAAATGTCTGCTCCCAACATGAAATATTTAAGAATATTAATGTGTTTTTCTTCTAAATATTAAGCAATATTTTACTGTACGTATTTCCCTGCCACCGCAGTAGTTCCGTATGCATGTACAATTTGTGCTGGTGGAGTCAGGTAACTGGTGTCTCCATCATCTCTAAGTTTGGAAAGTCCAATATCCTGTCTAATAGCTCTTTTGAAATAAGCAATTAATTGTTGTTAACCACAGTTATATTACAGTGCCACAGAACAGTTTGTTATTCCTTTTACCAAGCTGTGACCCTGTGCCCATGAATCATCTTCTCTTATCATCCCTCCCCAACCCTTGCCAGTGTCTGGAAAATGCTAGGCTGCATGCAGTTTCCATGACATCAACTGTTTAAGCTTCCACAGATGGGTGAGACATGTGGGATTTATCTCTCTCTGCTTGACTTATTTCATGTAATATGATGTTCTCTAGTTTTGTTCATGTTGCCCAAAAGAGCAGGATTTTCATCTTGTCTATAAATAATTCTCTATGTGTGACTCATATTTTTATTCTCCATTCATCCACGTAGATGCGTGATATAATTTCATGGTTTGGTTGCCACATGGAATATGGCAGTGGCCGGGGACATAGATGTCCCTTGGACATGCTGATTTTTTTCTTTTCTTTTCTTTTTTTTTTCTTTTGGGATTTGTACTGAGGCATAGGATCACTGGGTTATATGGAAGTAGAATTTTGTATATGTTTTTGCACATATGTAGCATTAATTCTCAGACACTCTTGACCTTGATTTCTCTACCCTAGGATGTTAGCTGACTTAGGTGCTCGCTTTTGTGTTGAGTAAAAGAGAGAGAGAGAAAGTCAAAACCATGATATACATAATCCCATATTTTTTTGTGATAACCAACTAAGTATTTCCTGGTCAATTTTCTAATTTTGTGGTTAGTCAGAAGTGAATAACATATTGATTAGTTATGTGCCTTTTAAAATTTATTTTCACAGTTGCTATGTACCTTTCAGACAGTGCTGAGATTAGTAATACACAGAATGTTTCAGTCATAGATTTAGTTATACTCAGGGCTGCTGGAGAGATGATGTGTTTGAGCAAACCTGTTATTCTATACATAGCCATTTGACATTCAAAGGCTGTTTAACATGTTATATGAACTAGCTTCTGCCTTCCTTTCTGATATCATTGCACGATTCTGGCACCCACTTAACTAGCATGTTTCAGGGACACGAGAGGTTTGTAGTTGGACTTCTGGGTGAATCTGTTGTAAAGCAAATTAAAAACTCTGAACTCCCATTGGGAGAGTTGAATATCCATCTGCTTAATCTTCCAGGTATTCCCTTGGAACCACTGTAATGCATATAGTATTCTACATATACTTACATATATACTACTGTATAATTGTTTAAGAATTTTCATAGTTCATTATTGGTTACTGAGGAAGTAGACTTGGAGAGAGGGTAAAGGGTTAACTTAGAGCTTGTTGATCCACTGTGAAAGCGAGGTAAAGACTCTGTTACTCTCATGCTCTCCCCAGCCATATTAATGTTGTTGTTTACAGATATCATTTACTAAAATACACATGGAACTTCGAACACCATTACTGTGATGTGGTCAAATCAAATGGAATCTGGTCTGAGGCAATGGGTTTTGTAGGCTTTTCAAGGAACCATGAGGTCAAAAGTAATTTCATAATACTGAGACTTGTTTTTTTCTCTATTTGCTATTTTCAGTATGTTAGTATTTACACTAGTTAGTGAATTTGTTAATGTTTTAGCATGAGTCAAGATAGGCAGCAATACACCAGGAATAGTTCCAGTCTGTCCTCCTCTGTACAACCCAGGAAAACACGTAGAGTAAGTGTCAGATTCTTTAAAGAATGTCCTTTGTGAACTGATACTTTATTAAATGTCTGCATATAAGTTCCTACTTTTAAAATACCTGACTGACAAGATGAGAAGAATATATACAGCAATCTCATGGATTGCATTTCATAGCTCAGTTGTTGTGTTGAGACATTAGTAGGATAACAGATAGGGAAACATGGAAGTCTGGCTTCAGGCCCACAGCAGTTATGAGTGTTATTATATCATGGACACCTGTGGAGCCAGTCTTCATTTTTTCATTAACAATTATTAAGTATACTATCTTATTCTTTATAAGATAGGAAGTGCGCTGGTAAGAAATACAAAATTAGTCATGTTTAGCAAGAAGCTGTAACGTCTGTGGTGGTAGGCCCATTGGCCTTCCTAGCATGAGACACCATGGCAGGCGGCTGTGGAAATCAGCTCTTGTTTCTCTATAGATAGCTGAGTTACCCTCTTGGAATTGATCTCTTTATTTGTATGTCATGACTGGGCCCCATAAACCCACATGCTGGTTTGGATTGTCTTAATGATTAATACATTTATAATGGAATAAGCATTGCAGTGTTTTGAAAAAAAAATAGCTGGTTATATATAAAGCTTTAATGTATAAGAAGCACAGAAATAAATCCATCCTAGAATGGGAGATCCTGTATATAGTGGATAGAAAAACAATTTTGAAAGCAAGGTCAATTCAGAAAGCAAAACCAAAATGTTTTCAAAGGCTAGCAAATAATCAATTTGTCAGAATTAGTTACTGTTTTAATTGAGTTTCATCAAGCAAATGAGTCTAGGCAGCTGTCAGATTTGTCTCTTCAAGTCTAGCCATGACCAGAATGGTCTGAGCATCATCGCCTAGTTTGTCTTTATTCTTGTCATTTTTCTTTTAGTAAATTCACATTATTGAGAAAAATAAAATTGGCAGGAATTCTTTGTAAATACTAAACATGAACAAACATCTCTGTACAAAAGACCATTATTATTCCTTCAGGAATTCAGGAGTTTTGTAAGGTGAGATTTATGTAAGGATTTATGTAAGGTGAGATGCTGCCTTATTTCACTTGAGGAATGCATTTTAAGGAAATTTTTCTTAGATTAGGTATATTTCATTCCCAGCTTAAATTGTTTAGTATAAAATTTTAAGGAAAACATTTAGGTTGTTTCATCCTCATTTTGTTTGTTTATTTTTTAATTTTAAAGAAATTTTATTTATTTTCAGTGTATGAGTGTTTTGTTTACATGTATGTGTACCACCCATGTGCATAAAATCCAGGGTGGACAGAAGATGGCATTGAATCCCCTGAGACTGGAAGTATATAGTGTTGTGAGCCACTGTGTGGGTGCTGGGAATTGAACCTGAATCCTCTGGGTAAGCAACAGTCCTCTTAATACCTGAGTCATCTCTCCAGCCCCATCTTCCTGTGTTACATTTCTCTACTTAATATAAATTCAGTCTACAAATCAGAACGTCACAGGATATAAAAATACTCGTCTTTTTTTTGTTTGTTTGTTTGAGTGCTTTTTAAAACTCATTGCAGGAAGGTGGGTGTGCCTCGGGCAGAGTTTATTTTTATGCAGCTCTGCTTGTTCAAATTATAGAAAGTGAATTTCTTTCCCTAAAAATAGACTGTTGATTGCCTGGGGCCTTTATGTAGAGCCTTTCTGTGAGAGTGAATCTTAAAACATTACATCCTGAATCCGTCACAGCACTGAACAGAAAACAGAGAAATAAGACCATGTCTTTCCTCGTGAATCTGTAATATGGAAGAAACTGGAGATCCATCCTTGAGTTGGCCCACACTGATAGCAATTGAAATGTGAGATTCTGGGGTGGAGGTGAATTAGAGGAGCTCACAGATGCAGGACTTTGAGCCCGTGCTCCTTGTTAGATAGATGTTAGACACAGAAGACCATTGCTATATCTCTCATCATTCTTCAACTGCCCTGCTAGTCATGTGTACGTGGTTATTTGTTGTCATGGCAACATGAAACACAAGTGAAATACATTGCTTGACTTATTATGTGACACAGTTCCCAAGTGATATAGGTGCAGGACAGGGTAGAACTCTCTCCCTCTCCCTCTCCCTCTCCCTCTCCCTCTCCCTCTCCCTCTCCCTCTCCCTCTCCCTCTCCCTCTCCCTCTCCCTCTCCCTCTCCCTCTCCCTCTCCCTCTCCCTCTCCCTCTCCCTCTCCCTCTCCCTCTCCCTCTCCCTCTCCCTCTCCCTCCCCCTCCCCCTCCCCCTCCCCCTCCCCCTCCTGTCCGCCCTCTGCCTCTCCTCTCTCCTTTCTTCTTTTCTCCCTCCTACTTCAGATTTTTGCTGTCTGTAGTTCCCTGAGGGAAGAAGCTGCTCTGCATTAACAAGCATCACTGATGCTGTGGTGTTTGTCTAGGATTTCTCTTCCCATGATGTGCTGTTTCCTTACTCATTAGACCGTAGGAAACCAACTCTGATTCCATTTGTAGCATTGCAAATACACACAGGTTTATATAGGACAAAACTCCAGAGCACATTTTCCCATGTGAGTTTCTCTGACAACTAACTAAGCCCGAATGTTTTGTGTTTTCTCATGCCTGGAGTGCTGCAAGTAAGTGTGATTCTGTGTCTCTTTGCCTTTTGAAATTAATTGTTGAAAGTAAGACCTATTTCCTACCTGCATTTTTTACAAGCAAGTGAGACATTCAATCAAATAATTGAAGGTCAGAGGAAATTTGCCAGGAAACTGCCAGCCAAAGCAAAGAAAGAATTTCCTTTTGGGATTTCCATTTCACCTGCCTATTATGGTAATGTCATACAAGGCTTTATGGTAGATAGTCTACCAGATGCAGAATTCATGATCCATGCTTAGTGCAGTTAAACCCAAAGATAGACACTAGCCAAAAGCAAAGGACAGACAGAGGCAGCTGCTGGCTTGCTCCTGACAGTCCTTTTATAACTTCCTCTCTTCTTGACATACCTACCACCGTACTGTGCTTGCTTTTTCTCAATACAAGACAATGTTTTGTTGAAGGTCTGTACATAGTCAAATCCAAATTGAGTTACAACATTCAGCAGAGTTGACTCACTAAGATCCATTCACTGAATGTCTACAACATGCTAGCTTTTGGGTAGGCAAATCATTGTGCAGAACTGCTATTTACCTACTACTTTCTTGAATATTTAAGTTCTCCCAGCCCCTTAAATTTGGTGTTTTCTTTCAAAAGATGGCAGTTGTTTAATGTTTGAGCAAGGTGTGGTCGTATACGCCTTTAATCCTAGCTTTTGGAAGGCAGCAATAGGTGGATCTGTCTTCTATTTCACAAGTTCTAGGACAGCCAGGGTTGTATAGATAGACTCTGGATCAAGACGTTGAAATTAGCTGGGCAGTGGCACCTTTAATCCTGGCACTTGGGAGGCAGAGGCAGGTGGCTTTCTGAGTTAGAGGCTAGCCTGGTCTACAGAGTGAGTTACAGGACAGCCAGGGCTATACAGACAAACCCTGTCTCAGAAAAACAAACAAACAAACAAACAAACAAACAGTTGAAATTAAAATCAAATAGTTTGATTAAAATCAGTAAGAATCTTAAGAGGACCTGGGGAGACAATTTAGTTTGTACAGTGTTTGCTATGCAGTTTTCATGAAGTTTTGGATTTGCATTTTTAGTGCCTCTATAAAAGCATAGCAGTGGGTATACATTTGTAACCCCAAAAACGGAAGTGTGGGGCAGAGACAGAGGCTCATGAAGCCAGCCTTGACCAATCAGAAACAGAAGGGTCATCAGCCAGCCAGTCTATACTAATCTATGTGCTCCAGGTTCAATGACAGATTTTTGTCAAACACTAACAGGGAGAGTGACAGGAAAGGACACTTGAAGTCAGTCTCTAGCTTCCACATTCACCTACACATATGAACAAATATACCTACATTCATGTGTGCACACACACATTAACAAGTATATATATCCCCTCCACAAAGAATATTAAGAGTCTGACTTATTAAACAAGAAGTACATACATGTACAACTATGCTTGTGCAGACCAGTTAAGAATGAAAAAAGAAAAATAGATGGATGCCAATATGCAGGATTATCTAACTTAGCTGATTTATGCCATAACGTGGATGATAGGAGTTCACTGTTTGAGTTGGTGAGAATATCCTCATTATATTCTCCCTTCAGCTTCCCAGCATGCTCTGTTTCAGTTCTCACTCTTTTAGTGGTTTCCCCTGATGTCCTGCTCACTGGCCTTCTGTCCTTCCAGTTCAATGTGAGAAAATGGCAAAGTTTTCAGATAAACCTATTCTCAAATTTTTCACATGGGCAGGACACTCTTAACTTCTCTTGGCTTCATGCTCTCTTTGTGTCCAGCACTCCACTCTAACCTGTACTGACCAGTGTCTCTCAAGGGCCCAGGCAACTCCATACCAGTCCACCAAGGATTCAGTCCACTTCACACTGCTTCATACCAGTCCACAGCACCAACGCAAACAGTGCCTGTGAGCACTATTAGAAATACCCACAGTGTTTTCATTGAGCACTTTTTCCCACTGAGTGTAATGAAGAATTTCTTCTCCAGCTCATGCTGCCTGGCTCTTTAAACTCAAGTCTTATGACCTTTCCTTCCTGCATTTTTCCTTGATATTCTGGCCTGAAGTTCTTTGTACTTCTGCTGAAACTCTTGTAATCAATACTAATTGCATGCAGAATCATTTAATGTTTTATGCAAATGTGAACAAGTGCTTCTTTTGCCATGAATGGGAGACAGTACCTGAAAGATAAAATCAGGATGCATGAGAGCATGGTGCTTTGAAGACAGCTTATACTTCTTGGATAAAATCCTGAGTTCTACTCTTTGTGAGAAGAGGGGAACCCAGAGGAGTCACCTGCCTCTTCTTTATAGCTCAGTTTCTTCATTTAATTTCTGTTGCTTTGTTGGGACACTGTCTGCAATTAGTTGTTTAATCATGTTACTTTTAAGTCAATGACCATATGAATAAACTAACCCAAGTCCTTGATGTACCTAGTTTTGAACACAGACCTGGATAGGGTGTGTTTTTTTTTGTGTAAAAAGGAGCTGGTTTTATGCAGACATTTAATGGCTCTTCAGAGCTACGCAACGAGGCAGAGACTTCCTTGCTTTAGATGCAATAAGAAAAAATAAGTTACCCAGAAGGTGTATTTTTCCTACAGACAAAATGATTGCTACCAAAGGAAAATGGAAATAAGGGGAAAATCTTTTGAAGGAAATATATCTAAAAATATCTATCCCATCTCTTTTTTAAAAAAATTGGCAGGAACACCTGGATTTTTTCTGAGTGTAATTTTAGTTAGGTAAACATTGAAAAGATATATTTTTCTAAAAAAGGAAAGAGTACTTTTTATGGAAAATGATGGTTGCCAGTCCTCTTCAGCAGTAGATTGCTTTTGCAAAAAAAAAAAGTTTTTTCTTGTATTATAGAATAAGAAAGTATGAATTCAGTCAGGGCCAGTGACATGCCTGGGCCAGGTTGGTAAAGGTGCCTTTTACCAAGCTTGATGATACAAGTTCCATCTCTAGTGCCCATATGGTGAAAGGATAGAGTCCATATCTGAAAGTTGTCCTTTGACTTCTATGTGTGGAGGGTGTCATGTACACACATACATAGCATATGCATCCACCAAAAAATTAAGTGAAGTAATACAATAATGAGAACTCAAACAGTAGTGGTGATCGGTGTCATTATTGCTTACCTGAAAACATTTACTCACAATAGGCTTCTTTCTAGGATGCCCACTTAAGAACAGAGACACAGCTTGGCATTGTGGGTACTTTACCATGCGATGCTTAAGTGTTTGCTTTAATGTGTACACTAAACAAGCACATTAAAATATCATCTGGGGTTCACAGCTAAGCAGAATGTACTTTATTAGGCTGTAAAAATTGGTGAGCTGTCTTGAAAGTTCGCAGGACCGCATTTGGCATATACCTAAACCAGCTGCCAGGGAAATAGTGCTGACTTTCAGGGACTTTAAGGGATAAAGGTTATACCAATATCCTTGGCCTATTGAATGGGGACTAAGGGGAAAACGATGATAAAATTCTGAGAAGACTTGAAGACTATGATTTAATAGCTACACAAGCCATTACTATACAAGGGCAGAAATATAAGAACATGCATTACTCTAGCTAGAAAGCAATGGAACTGAGTAAAACACATTATTCAAGGCCTTGCAGTCTGAGTGTACATTCCTAGGTATACATAGGCATACACTCGGCACATGGTAATGTACTCACCAAGTACATGTTTGGATCTGAATAACATCGGTGGCGTCATTTCCCAGAAGAGGAACTGGTCATACATACCTATCATCAGTGGTGATGTTGGTCAGACTTGCCAGCACAGCAGGCTCTCAGAGAATTGGTGAAATCATCAGAATATCTCATGATTCAAAATTAGATTATATAGAACATTTTAGAACACACTGTAGGAAACAGTCAAATGAGGGGACAGCAATAAAAAAAGATGTCCTCCGTCATTCTTTCTAATTGCTCATGCTTTCATGAGGTTTAAAAATATCAACTATAAAATGTAATTCTTACAGAGATGCTGACAGGGCTTAAATTCATGAGAGCTTATGATCAAACATGAATTCATTCAACATTCATGGCTTTTATTATAGTTTGGATCAAAATTATTCCCTGTGTCTCCAGTGTTAAACGCTTGGTTCCAATCTTGTGGAACTGCTGGGAGGTAGGTATTGGATCTTTGAGTTCAAGGCCAGTATGGTCTACAGAGCACATTTCAGGATAGCCAGGGTTACACAGAGAAATCCGGTCTTCAGCAGCAGCAGCAACAACAATGACAACAAACCAAAAAGAGTTAAATTCTAAATGTTTATTCTATTATTATCAAAACAAAAGCCATTTCATTTCCTCATGAATGTTAATATAGTTGAACATGGTAATAATAATGGTAATAATAAAAACTGGCCTCCAGCCAGTTTAAGCTTGACTCACAGTTTTGCAGACCTTAGTCCCTAGATGGCTGACCTCCTAGCTTTTGGACTTATGGGAAGGCAGCGGTACAGGGAAAAGGAAGCTGAGAATCAGAGAAGAGTAATGAGGGTCGAAATCCCTTTCTGTGGTCTAACTAGATCACTTAATACCTCTTACTAAGTCCCATCTTTCAAGGTTTTTACCACTTCAACAATGTTAGCCTGGGAAATAAATCTCTTCTATACGGGCCATTGGGAGGGTGAGGGGAAACATTCAGATCTAAAGTAAAGATTGTATGCCCTATTAGTGTGTCTAACTTGTGGCACAGAGCCACATACATCTTAAGAGAGTTGTGAATGTGGTCCAACATGTTTGTAAATAACAATGTCATGCTTCAGTGTCATAAGCTTGGACACCCTTGCCTATCAGGGTGGTGTATAGTATTTCCTTCCTATTTCTACCAACTGTACAACATAAATAAGTCATAGCATACAGGTGACTAAACAGAGTCAATGCCATGCAGTAATCTACACAAGGTTGTGCTAACAGGTGTATGAACAGAGGTTTGACTTCAAGTGACTAAATTCCTGAGCTCAAGTGTAGTTTATTGTGATTATTGAATATTACTTTTTTCTTGGTCAAAAGTGACATTAAGCAATGTTCTAGTTATCCTTGCTACATTATTTATTTATTTATTTATTTATTTATTTATTTATTTATTTATTTATAATTCTTTATAACAAACCCCTAAAGTCTCTATAGCTTTGTCACTTATTCAGAATTTAGCTGATGTTTCATTATTGGATCTCATACTTTCTGTACAGTTCTATCTTATTTCAGGTTAGCTACTGCAATACTTCAGTCCAGCACAATAGACTTTATAGCCAATAAAGTAATAAGAATCTGTAGGCCTCCATCAAGGAAAAACACAAGAGCTAGTCCCTGGGTCTGTAGAAATACTATGCTACCTTCTCCTTCCTGAAGAGTTAGAGATTCTGCTGGCCACTTGTTTGCATGTGATTCCGTGGGAACTGTGGATATCAAGGGTGGGGTCGCCTGAATTGGATGATCTGCTGTTAGCAGAAGCTGGAAATGCTTAGGACTGTGTGTGAGTCAGAGGGCTTTGAACTATGGACTTATTCTAACAGATGCTTTTAATTAAAGGAGCCTGGCCTGCTTGGATTCTGGCAGGTCAGCTGTTCAGAAAGCTCCCAGTCTTTGGAAATGTTCTGACTTTCCCAAGGTTTTGCTCAGCATCTTGGATGTTGTTTTTATTTCCATTTTCAGATTTATAATCGCTTGGATACAAATTGCTGCGGATTCAGACCTCGCAAGGAAGACGCCTGTATACAGAATGGACTGAGGCCAAACTGTGAGGACCAAAATTCTGTGACTTTAGCACACATTATCCAGAGAAAGAATCACCCAAGGCATTTGGTCTTTATAAACAATAAGGGCTTCTTTGACAGAAGTGAAGACAACTTAAACTTCAAATTGTTAGAAGGCATCAGAGAGTAAGTGTTGTGCATATTGCGGAAGTTTTATCTCACTCCCTAGATTGTTCTGGAATTCTCTGTGTAGCTCAGGCTTTCCTGGAACTCACTGTCATTCAAGCTGACCTTAAACTTACAGTTATCCTCCTGCCTTGGCTTCCAGAGGGCTTGGATCACAGGAAGGAGCTGTTACACCCAAAACGAAGCGCACATTTTCTAATCGAGTGACATCCTGGAAGACCACATGTTTGTGCACAATTAGTAAAGCTTTGTGAAGACTCACACCTTATGTTAGATATATTTAATTTCCAAAGAAACTAGAAGTGTGGGAATAGAGATCCCAAGAAGAAAATAGCCCTCCAAGAGCAGCCATTACATCTGTGGGCAGTCCACAATGTCTACACAGCTTCTGCCACAGTCCACCTTCACTCCATGTTCAACTTTCACTGTGAAAACCCATGTGGGTAAGGTTGGACATATACAGAGCTGTCTGGAGTATGATAATCGGGTGGCAGAGGCTCTATTATGAGAGCACAGGATGCAATAAGCTATTTGGCATGTCAATGGAACTAATAAGCATGGCAGGATGTCAGGTTCATGATGAACCCAAGTGACTGCTGTGAATACAGTGGGAGAAGAGCTCTCTAAAATGTAGGGCACCAAAGGACAGCTGGCCCTTAAACTGGGTAGGAGGGCTTTTGAGTACTCAGAAGTCTTTTTGGCAGACAGACTGTGGGGCTGGGTCTTAAAAACTACAAAGCAGGGGCTGCAGGAGGCTGGACAAGGCAGAACTGTTGTACTCAAGATTGGCCCAAAACTCAAAGATGACCCAAACCATTTGGGAGACATTTGGTTGGACTTAGAAAGGATACAGAGTAAAGAAGGAGGCAGCGTGAAGCTAAAGGAGATAGTTCTGTACTGGAGAAGTAAGAACACAGTGAGTCTTGTGGCGTACTCATGCATTTTCGGATAGCAGAGACTCATATGGATGGCTTCTGGTGAGGGACCAGGGGCAAGGGCGGTGGGGGGCCAGAAGGGGCAATGGGGAAAAGGACTCCGTTTTCTTTAGGGGGCTGGCCATGGGAAGTTTGACCACGTTCTAGTTGAGTATATGGTCAACACAAATTGGACTTTTTTCTTTTGCTTCTTCTTTTTGGGGAGAGGCTGGGAAGTTCACAAGGGTGAGAGGGCAGAGCTGGAAGGACTGGGAAGTGAGTATGATCCAGGTGCATGATGGGAAATTCCCCAAGAATCAATAAAAATATTACGTTGGAAAAAAGTGTAGCAGAAGCTGGCTACAAAGTCTGATCAGTCCCACCTCAGTTATGGAGTCCATAAGTAAATTTCACAGCAAGGAGAGCCACCCTCGTATATAACATAACCCATGTTAGTTAGGAATAAGGTTCCCCAAGGCATTAGGTTCCATTGGAAGCTTAAGAGCCCATTAGATAGACATAGCCCTCCCCACCCAAGATCTGAACATCAGGAAATAAGCCCAATATGTCTGGTCTGAAGCTAATAGTAGAACTCAGCCCTTCCAAGCCTTCACCTACTGTTTTTTCTTTGTGGCAACTTGTGTTTCTGTTCTAATGCTGTTACTCTTACTGGCATGTGGGTCAGCATGTTCCATATCCACATTTCAATCATTTCCCCCCAACTTTGTACTTAGATAATGTGGATTTTAAAACTCTCGACACTTTCCTGTGGGTTTTGAGAATGCCAAGAGGATTCTCTCCCCCCAACCTTCCCCACATGCTTCCCTCCTTGATGTTCTTTACAGCTCTGGGAATTGAAGGCAGAATGCATGGCAGATTCTCTCTTTGAAATGCCCAAGCCAAGAAAAAGTTATGCATAGGGAAAATGACATTCCTAAGACATCACTTACTAAATTGATATTACAGGGACTTAAATTTCTTTGCAGAATTGAGAGTGCCGAGGGCATACATCTATCTATCTTAAACATTCATAGAAATATGAATACTTTTATTTATTCTTTCAAAGAAGATTAAACCTTAACTGCATTATGGGGTATAGTGGGTTTAAGGTTAAATCTTCTTTGAATATATAATTCACACATTAATAAGCAAAAGTGAAGTCTTTGTTAAGCTCAGAGTCACACACTGAATATTTCCCTTAACCAATGCAATGTAAGAACCCATAGCAGAGGAATGCATTGTTTTCTTTTATGAACAGGACTTCTAGGCACTGAAGAGCCTGGCAGTTTTTATACTCTTATCTCATGCATTCTGCCTAAGCTAACTTGGTTGAAGGCTATAAAAATAATTATGAATATGTTATGCAACAAAATGTTAAGATATAGCCCACAAGACTGCACAGTATATGTTTTTAGGGGACTCAGAGCACACAGTACTATTTTTTCTGTCCATCTCAGTAGTCTTTGGTTTCTATCATCACCAGAATTCTTGATCCTAGATTCCTAGTATCTAAGGCGTCTTGTGCATCCTGTGTCTTGTCCCCAAGTGTGTCTTTAAATAAGTATATGTTCTTGCCCTATAGTTTTTAAGGTGCAACTAAATTTATTTGAAAGTCACTCTTGAACCCCAGTGATTATATGGTACAATACTTCTGCAAGCTAGAGGAGGCCAAGCTGGAGGTGTTGCAGAATATAACCTATGACTTAAAGTAGAAATTTTCTAAACCTTATGACACTATACATGCTAGACCCTGGTTCTAGTATTCCTACCTGAAAAATAAAACAAAAACCAAAAACAAGTTTAATGATTCAGCCAGGTTCTTCTTAAGTGATTTCACCTCCACTCCATCTTCTTCAGTGTTTCCTAAGCTCTAAGTGTAGAAGTTGTTTTGTAGATGAGACCTCACTTCTACACAAAGAATTACAGGCAATTAAGGAATAGTGAGAGCTAAAAAAACAGTCTTATCCAGGGAAGAGAACACCAATTGTCTATTCAACACCAAATTGTCAGCCCTAAAAGCATACATATAAATAACAGTATATAGACCAGTATACAGATCAATATATAGAACAATATGTATATAAATATATATTGAAGAATATATATTAATATAATAACAAGTAATAAAAAAAGGCCATGAATCAGAAAGATATCAAGGAGAGGTATATGGGAGGGTTTTGAGGGAGAAAAGGGCAGAGAAAAATGATGTAATTATATTATAATGTCAAACATAAAAGAAATAATTAAATACTAAAAGAAAAATCCCCAAATAATGCCGCCCCCCAAACCAAAACCAAACACAGGCAATCACTCAAGTTTCAAAAGTATAATCTGAATCAGAGGGAATTCTTCCTCTAATTGATTTTTTAAAAATAATTTCTCTTTTGTTCTATCACAAGTCTGAGGTCATTAGATGTTAAACTGTATCTGTTGCTCAGAGAGGATGCTTCACTGAAACCACACACATTTTGGCTTCTTACCATTCTCTTTTATCAATTTTCACCTTGTTACTGATGAGAGCAGACAAAAGGCTTTCTATAGGAGACATGGAACTTAAGATGATGGGAAATACATCTTCAGCCCTAATGTGATCTTAATTCTATGCCTCTCCTTGCCTGTCTTTAATGACCTTTAAGTAAGAAATTAGGATGTCGAGTTTCGAATGGATTAGATAATTTGGTTCACTTGAAATACATTTTTTTTTTGTATTTTATTTTTAGGAGTAGTGTCTGTTTGTCAATGACAAAAACATTTTGGTTTTCTAGGTCTTATCTGATACTGTGATTTATGAGACTAAGGAAGGCAGAGAAACTGGGGGAAGAAATAATTTCTGAGCAATTGCTAAGAATGAAATATTGTGTTATCGTTTCAGGTTTCCTGAATCTGCAGTTTCTGTTTTGAAGAGCCAACACTTAAGGCAGAAGCTCCTTCAGTCTCTGTTCCTTGATCAGGTTTATTGGGAAAGTCAAGGGGGCAGGCAAGGCATTGAGAAGCTTATTGATGTGATAGAGCGTAGAGCTAGAATTCTTATCACCTACATCAATGCACACGGGGTTAGAGTATTACCCATGAATGAATGACAAATGGCTTTCTGCCTTGAGGGCTATACATGTGTCACATTTGGTTTCTCTTAAATACAAGATATCAACCTTAAGTGTTTCTAGGAATGAGGCATCATAGTTGAATACATGACATGAAACTGACACAGTTTATATCATGAACTGAGTTTAAAAAGTTTGTAGAGTTTAAAGGTATGCAGATTCAAAAAGTTTCAGAATAACATATTGCTTGCAAAATGCCTGATGATATTTTTTCCTAAGACTCTGGTATGTGGGTCTCAGCATCATCATTGCACAATGACCCAAATGATTATACCTACTGATGTTTAAACCACTTTCATGTCATTTGATGGAACAGTATAAACCAGAGACACTGGGTCTTCTAATAAACCATTCTCATGCCATTGGACTGATCTGACCAGATGGAAATTGAGGCATGTGACCTGCAAGAGCAGCAGTCTTGAAACACCTTCTAAGTAGACATGGTAGTAGACTCATTGCAAATGATCAGTATATTTTCTAGAGTCTAAGATAATTAGCTACCTCTGAACAACAAAAATCTCATATCTTCTCTTTTTAAGAAATTTGTTGACAGTATAGAAATATCCATATGTAACCATCAATGTATTAGTTCAATTTGCTGTCTCAATTTTGATCCAATGTATGCCTTCTGGTTAGAAAACTAAGAAGTTATAAAGCATGTTGTTACCTGTTTGAAAATTTACTTGTAGAGTCTCTTACTGTTCTTACTGGTTGGTTAGTTTTTTTCTAAAAAAAAAAGTTAAGGTTTTATGTAGCCCAGGCTGGCTTTGAACTCTTTATGCATCAGTGGTCTTCTGCTCTTCTGATGCTCTGTCTCCCAAGCATTGGGATTATAGATAGGTATGCGATGCCATGCCCCGCAGTGCTCAGGATTAAACTTGGGCCTTCAGTCATGCTAGATAGGCACTGTATGACTAAACCCATAACCCCAGCCCACTTTTAACAATTTTTCATTTTATAAAGGATATACTATGATTTCTGAATTTTTTTTTAATCATAGAGGACTTCCTTGGTGTAATTAGGTTTCATCTGATTTAACTGATGTTATCTAGGTATTGATGATTAAGTTCAGATATTAAATAAATTATGTAGATCAGTTCAATACAAGAAGTCTTAATGAAACCCAATGCACATGACTGCATCTTCTCATGAAGAACACATGAATAGAGAGCACATAACAACAAATTAGGGAAAATTAAGTCTCAACTAATTCTCCCCCAGATCCCTCTACTAATGTTTCGTTGGGTTGGAAGAACTAAGGCACACAAGTTTATGCTCTGAGTCTTTCTGTCCTGGGAGAATTTGCCAGGTTATCATATATCCTACTTACCTGGGGCCTTTGAATTTTGTCTCTCTCGCTTTCAGCTCTACTACCCCTTATTTGAAAGGTCACTGATTAGCCAGGTGTGGTGATACAGACTTGAAATCTCAGCACCCAGGAAGCCGTGCAAGGTTTGCTAGTCTGAGGCTAGTTTGGTCTTCATAGTGATATCCTGTCGGAAATGTTCCCCTCTCTTCATAAAAGCTGATTTACTGACTTTTTTTTCTTTTGGAAACTTCAAAATAAAAATTTGCACATTTTTATCATATTTCTTGTCTCCCCCTTTTCAGTTTTGTCCCTAGTGCACACAATGTTTTCCGTCTTCTGGTGAAGAATAATTTGATATTGATGCGAACTTTTAAAAACATAGCAATATAGACTATATCATAGGAAAAATAACTGTGTAGATTGTAATTGATACAAACACACCAACTTGTCAAAATAGTAAGTCAAAATGTTAAATATAAGAGAAGGCAGACCAAGGGAAGAGGCATCCACTGACCCTCTCGGTTCTGCTTTTCAAGGCTCATGTCCAAGCACCGCGCCTACCATGCTGTATGTTTCCTTTTCTTTGGCATGTTAAACTTTGTCATGTTCTCTACAGTTCTCTCCACTGTGATCTAAGTATGACTGTGGGCCCTGGTGAGTCCCCATGTTGGCTGTTCTCCATGAGTTTTGTCTCACAAATCACCTTAATTACCCTCGCCAGCACTTTTACACCCCCACTTGACTTAGAATTAAAAGATTTCTGCCAAGTTGTCTCATGCCTTATCAAGGCGACCTACATTCATTGTAATACTTTTTATTTTTTTATTTTTTCAGAATTTACCATTTTAATTCACATCGTCGTGATATTAATTACAGACATTCTGGTTTCTTAAAATCTTGCTTTCCTGCCTCTCAAGTTAGGTTGCATCTGAGCAGGATGGCCTCCCCCAGATATAACGCACTGTATTTTTTGCCTAGTTATTTCAACATGCTTAATTCTAAGCAAAAGGCTCAAGAACATTGATTACTTTTATGACTTGTCTTTTAAGGATTACTTTTTACTTTTTATTTGTGTGCGTGCTTATGTATACACATGCCTGCATATGCAGTACCCATGGAAGCCAGAAGAAGGGCATCAGAACCTCTGAAACAGTTGTGAGCTACCTGACTGGGGGTCTTGGAACTCAACTAAGTTCCTCTGAAAGAGCAGTGAATGATCTCAACAGCTGGGCGTCTCCCCATCCTTTACATTCATTTTTTTTGATGATTTATTTTGTTTTGTAAAGAGTGAGTAATTGATGGTGGATTAGTTTTGAATAATAACTGCAGGCCAGACTCTGAATTCTAATAAGTAACATTCTTCTTTCATTGAAATGATGAGAGTGATTTTGTATTTCAGATGTGCTCAACAACTACTGTGATTTGGTACACATTAGCCCATTATGTGGTTTATTTGCTCAAACAGATGTAAAATAGAAGAATTTACCTTGGTTCACTTACAAGAGCTTATTTCTGGTGTGACTTGTTCCATTTTAGCTGATTTGAAAATGCACATGTGTCTTACACCTTGTAATAAAATTTTACAAATTAAAGTTGTGTATTTTTTTTCCTAATACACAAGTTAGTTTTCAAAAGAAAATGCAGCAGCTTCCCACTCCCTTTTGGAACAGTCCACCCCAATCTGTCTCTTCTTTATACTGTGTTTGTTTTGATGACCAAATATTCTGTTTAAGCTGGAAAATGGAATAAACAATGAACTTTCAAAAGTATGTTTGCTTGTTACTTCACTAGTGGGAAAAAATAGGCAATTTAAAAGTCAAGATGCTTGTCTGGATCTTGTGTGCACAAATTTGATGTCATAACTCATGATCACTATGCTTTTTCTCTGTGTACATATAGCATTATACTATAGGGTTGGCAAAAACAAAAATAAATAGCTAACAGATTTCATCCCTCTTAGGAGGAGACTTAATTTTTAGTTAGCTTTACATGGCTGCTGTGAGCCTTACAAGAGTTTAAACTCTTCTTCTTACTCCTCTTTAATAAGTTTGTTAAGTACATAGAGAATTGATCAAAATGTAAAATTTCCTAGACTATTTTTAAAATATTTATATCTGTGGGCTTGAATAGTAATGTTTCTATTCTACTGTACTTTTAAATATGCATTGCATTACATCTAATGAATAAAATATTTAGATAGAAATTTATTTGCACATTATCTTATGAAATCTTAATGTTTATTTGAATGCAGACTATTTAAGTCACATTTAATGTACTAGTCTGAAAAATGTATTGAAATCATATATATACATATATATATATATATATATATATATATATATATATATATATATGAATTTGCTCTGTCTCATAAAAATTAAGTAATTTAGTCAAGAACCAGGCTGGGGGAGTCCAAGGTATTCATTAGCCTGTGGCACCATGATGGTTTGAGACCAAGCAACTGGAGTCTCACTGGAGAACACAGCAAGTACCTTGGGTACTTTTTACCATACTGACGATTTTCCACTGATGTGTTATAGAGGCAATGATGGCATGTACTTGGAATCCCAGCATGTAAGAGTTGAGACAGAGCGGCTTCAAGTTTGAGTCAACCTGGACTATAGTCAGACCCTGTCTCAAACACAAATGAAAACCAAAACAGGACCTCAGAATGCAAGAACTTTTATTTTATGAGAAACTTTTTGACTTGTTAGAAGACGTATCTGAAATTGGAAATAGCCTACTGTGACTTTGGCATGTTCTTACAATGTTGATCTTGATTTTTCTACTAAATGACTATTGAACAGAATTTTAGGGAAGAGGTTAGCTTGTAGATTCATGTTCCATAGAAATACAAATTTTTCCCGGTGGAAGAAACAAATGTAATAGTTAAAATATAACCAATTTTATATCTACTCTAAATATTTTATAAAGTGGCTTTTAAATGTTTAGCTTTAGAAATATTTTAAAATAAACTTACCACTGTAGTAATGCTGCATTTATTATTTGGATAAAATATTTTATGTGTTTATATTTTTCTATAAATCAATTTTATCTTTTGGAAAATTTTTCTTTAATAAACTTCTAACTACTGCTGTATACATTTTATCTTTTTGAAAGTTATTTTAATTTTTTGAAAAGTTCACTTAATCAAGCTCTTAAGGCATAATAATATAATTTTATAACTGAATGTTTTCATGAATTTAGCATTTGTCCAACTCCCATCCTGGAAATAAACATTTAATGAAAGAAAATAACTTAATTTGCTTCAATTTAGGCAAATGGCTTAGATTCCTCACTATTCTGATATAGAAAGTTAAAGAGTAAAAAAACACAGTAAATCAAGCATTAAATATATATATGTATAATGTATAACATATATATTATTTTTATATTTAATGTTATAATAATATACATTATATATCATATATATATGGAATCTCAACTTATGGACCCTGAAGATTTCACATGGGTATATACACATGTGGTAATGATTTTCATTTTGTGAACTTTCAAGTACAGAAATAAATAGAAAGTTTTGCTAATTTTTTGGCGTAGTTATTTGGCCATCTACCATCTTACTCTCTGTACTAAGCAGTGCAAATGCTGAAATTAATAAGCAAACATTCATTGTACTAGTCCTCAATCAAGAACCATGGTTAAACTTTAAGTTCTATTTTTAGCAATCAAGTTTAGAAGACCAGTTCTATTGAAAACTGTCCAAATTTAGAACTGAATTTTGAACTTGAAGTGTTTAAAGGGGCTTTGTTCTTTTAGTGAGTTTGAGTCTGTTTTCCATTATTATTATTATTATTATTATTATTATTATTATTATTATTATTATTGGTTTTTTGAGACAGGGTTTCTCTGTGTAGCCTTGGCTGTCCTGGAACTCACTCTGTAGACTGGGCTGGCCTTGAACTCAGAAATCCGTCTGCCTCCCAAGTGCTAGGATTAAAGGCATGTGCCAACACTACCCGGCCTGTTTTCCATTATTAATGTTTGCTGTTCACAATAATTATCCCATGCCATTTGGCAGCTGGAAGACAGATCCAATGTATTATGTCCTGTGTGTATCTATATGTTCAATATTACACAACTTAGTGGCCATAAACTCACACCTCAACCAGTAAAACAACCTTCACTTGTGTTCTGAGTTATAACCATAGCATCAAACAGTTTTGAGCTCTGGATCACCTTGAGGAGCTGTTGATACAATCTGTTCAATATTCTGCCCATAATGTCAGTAGGCTCTCAGATTCATAGGTACCCAGTTATGGATGGGAAGCTCTTCCCTCTGGGGTTGACAGCCTCTGAGAGTTAAAATGCTTGCTTTCCAGCAAAACTAAGAGGGTAATAAATTATATTACATAAGTAAGAAAGATCACCTAATAGAGTAATTACTTGTATACAAAATTGGAAACTGAACTTTACAGGACATAGTTTACAAACTTTTTATTCACAAATGTAAACTGAAGAATCATTTATTGTTAGTAATTCTTAAATATTTTTAGTCAATGCTATGAGTTCCCAATCTACTGACATAATTGTAGAATGTTATTTCCATTTATTTAATACTTTAATTTATTAAAACTGTTATCTGACTTGTTTGCTTTTATTTAAAAATAACCAACCAAACAAACAAACAACCCCCCCCCCAAACTAACAAACAAAAAAACCCCAAAAAACTATGGTCTGTTTTTGAATAGGAGAAAAATATGTTAATATGTAGTATTAAAATAAGCAACTTGATTATTACTCAATAGTTTACTGCACATTAGTAACATTCCTCACATTTAACAATTTCCTAAACAAATTTATGAACTTTTGCCAATGGAGTTATTTCCTTGTCATTGGAAACAGTTTTAATGCTATGTGACCTGTGTCTTTGACTCCCAGAAGCTCCTAATGTCTTTTTTCCTGTTATCTTTGCTTCTGCCCTCTTTATACACAGCTGTCTCTGTCAGAATATGGCATCTTCCCTACTTTTTAAGCTCTTTAGTCCCTTGGGATGGGGTTCTGCTGTACGAAAGGCCTGACTCAGAGTTGCTGGCAGTCTGTTTCAGAGCCTAAAAAACGCACATGCTGAGTGAGTGAATCTCAGAGACTCTTCCGTGTCAGCAGTGCTCTGGGCCTCATCAACCCCACATTTCTATTCATTGTGGAAAGGTTGGGTAACCCTTTACCCTCATCCCTCTAAAATGCACTTACTTTTATTTTTATTTTTTTTAAAATGTGCACAATTACGTATGCATTAAGGAATCCTCATGCATTGTCTTTCTGAAAAAGATGCAATCTATATTTCTTAACAGTACTTGTCAGGACTTTCTAAGGCTTTTGTGATACTGAGCTAAAAACTGAAGCCAGGCTCCTGGTCCTGTTGTGGCTCTCACCCCATGTTGCAGAATGGCTGGCTACCACGCTAGTTTAGCAGGCAAGATGGACCTCTGTGACAGCACTGGGACTATATGCCAGACTGAAGGCTGTGAGTTTGCAGGTTTGCCAACTCTTTCTTTGGTTCCAAGACAATAGGCATTATTTAGTTTATAAAGTGTTATATATTATCAGTTCAGCTTCCATTAAAGAGACACTTGTTTCGTAATCTCAGGAGTATTAGACTTTGAGGTCAACACAGTTGTTTGTTTTTTAATCTTTGTAGCATTTTAACAACAATAACAACAAAGATCTAGACATTCTTTTTAAATTGGCGAAAATATGTTAGGATTAAGCTTGTGAGTCTCAGATATTTTTAGAGAGGGAAGGAATAACTTAAAGTTTCATCCATAAGAGACTAAATATTAATCTCTTTTAATCAGTTAACATGACAGTTAAAATGTAAGACAGCCGTTAATGTGACAATACTAATTGTTTGCTAGTATTGTTATAGTTCCTGTCTTAATCTCTTGTGTTACTTCCTCTTTTATAAGGATGCCAAAAACATTGTCTCCAGTGAGACGGGGATGGTGTGTTTTAACAGCAGTGGCATGGCAGGACCAGGAATAGACAAGTCTCCAATTAAAGACAGAAGTTCCTAGTTAAACTTCAACTGTAGTGTGGGTTTTCTTGACTGGACACATCAATCCCAAGAGCCCCTGAGAGGGCAGCTGTTATGTGTAGTTTGGCTATGTTCCAGTTTGTTTTCTGTTGCTATGACAAACACCTCGACGAAAGATTCTTGGGGAGAAAAGGGTTTCGTTGGCTTACACTTCCAGGTAACTGTCCATCACTGAAGGGAATCAAGAAAGAAACTCAGGCAGGAGCCTGGAAGCAGGAACTGAAGAGGAAAGCTCCTTATTTGCTTGTTCTCAGCCTCACACTCAGCCAGGTGCTGCCAGTATTGGGCTAGGCTGTCCTATATGAGTTAGCAGTAAAGAAAATGCCTTCACATGCCAACAGAACCAATCTGATGGAGGTACCTGTCTTGAGATTGTCTTTTCAGGTATGTCAGGTTAGCAACCAAGATTAGCTATCACAAGCAGGTTTCCTTGACAACCAAGATTAGCCCTCACCTGTTCTCCACTCTCTTCAGGAGAGAAGTATAATATCACTAAGGAGACACATACTCTCCTGCCCAGCTGAGAGCCACTACATAGACACTAAGTCTCTCATAAAAGACAAACTGTAACTGTGGTCTTCTCACAGTTAGGCTATACAGATATTTCTCTGTGAAATTCTATGCATCAAAATCTCTTGCCACCCCGTGTGACATCAGGGAAAATTTAGAGAAATGAGAGGGCTTGAGATCACAGGAAGCAGCCACTTGCCATTCAGGAGAGAGACACACTGGAGACTGAAAGATTCTAGGTGAGACATAAACCTGGGAGCCCGAGGCAAAACAAAGACCAGGACTTTGGGGATGGCTTTTGGCTGCTCAAAAGAGTGATTATTCCCCACAACAGGACTCAGATTTCTTGAGAACTTTTCTGTCAAAGAAACTCAGTCTTAGGGTCTTAGCAGCATTTCAAAACCTCCCCTGATAGAGGGTCAAAGAAGCAGAAAGTATTTTTGGGGTTAAGAATGAGCCAGTCACCCTAGAGGGGGCCTGCTGAGCCAGGACACAGTCAGCTGCCAAATGGGTGCTGCAGAAAGATTAGCAATGGTAAATGGGAAAGCCTTGGTTGGGGCAGGCACATCAGTCAGCTTTCAGTACTATTATGAAATGCTTGAGGCAACTAACTTATAAGGGCTAAAGGTTTATTTTGGCTGATGGTTTTGTGACTCGAGTCCTAGTTCAATGTTCCTATAACTTTGGGTATCTAATGAGGATGGAACATCTTCAAAAGAGTATACTGTAGGGCAAGCTAATTCGTGAGTCTAGAAGCGAGAAGGGAGAGAAAGGAATGAGGGTCTCACATTTCTCTTTAATGGTAAAGAACCAGTAACCTTGAGACTTGCCATCAGGTTCCACCCTTCCCTATAGCATTGCTGGGGGTTGGTGGGTGGGGGGTAATTGAGCATTTAACTCAGTGAACTTTGGGAGATTCTTTTTTTCCCATTTTTATTGGATATTTTATTTACACTTCAGATGCCATCCCCTTTCCCATTCCCCCCACCCCCAGAAAACCCCTATCCCATGCCCCCTTCTCATCCCTGCACACACAAACAAACACACACACACACACACACACACACACACACACATATATATATATATATATATATATATATATATATATATATTTAAAAATGTTAATCAAAGGTTTTATAAGTTTGGTATTGCTCAATCAGAGGTATAACCCACTACCCAACCTAGATATATCAACTTTCTTTGACTGGAGGAGATACATGAACATCTGCCTCCCTGTCTCCCCCCTCTTTCTCTCTTTCATCCCCTAGCTTCTCCTATCCTTCTTCTCCTCCTCTTCTTACTCCTTCTCCTCCTCTCAGTACTCCTCCCACATTAGCTCCTCCTACATATCACCCTTCCTGTTAAAATGAATCTTTTCTCTCAAAATACAATTAGAGCATAATTATGCCAATTTGTACCAGTGAGGTACAAGATAGTCCTAATACCCAGTCAATCATTTTGTTGACTAACCAGAACCTCTGTCATCTATCCTAACTAAAACCTTTAGTTCTGAACCTGGCTTTAGGATGAATGTCAGCTGACGACCATCCACTCAAATCTTTTCTCTCAAGGTAAATAGCCAGGATTGGCTATGAGGCTATAAGTTTTCAACCCAGTCAGAAATCCAGAATGACTGAGTTAACTATAACTGTGGGAAGCACAAAGCATAGCTTCTAAAACTTAGCCAATTTATAGAGACCTCTGAACACCTGGACACTCCCTCTACTATAAAACGTTGGAGCATCTGTTCTTCTGCCTTTTGGCCCAGGATCATCTGACAGACCTTAGTGCTGCAGAATTATTAAGGGCTGATTACTCTGTCTAGGCAGATATAATCAGTCGACTATTCTGCAAGTGTGTCCTTTTTTGGACAGTAATTTGTCTGTAGAAGGAAAGAGGCAATTCTTGTCTAGTGGCTGTCTCACCACAACTGGAGTAACTCCAAAGATCCTCAATTTCTTCTTAGAATTCAATATAGGAAGCTGTCAGGAGCAGACAGGTCTCTAATCAAAATGAATATTAATACAGAAATGTTTGTCACGTCAATTCTGTGGATTTCTGATGTTTTGAAAACCAACTATCCATGTAAGGTAATCTGGACTGTTGTCTGTTAACTCCACTCAGCTATTTCTAAATAAAACATAGAAAACACCCTAACAATAAACTTCAAGCCATGAATTTGCTATAGTCCCTTAACTCACAGGCTGACCATCTCAAATCAGTTAGAAAAGTTAAAGAAGGACTGGATCTAAGCCTTGTATTCCTAAATGTGTTATACTGGTACAATGCCTATGAGAGTAACAATATTCATCTCACTTTTATATCAATAAGAAGCTCGTACCAATGAAAACTTTAAAATTTGTAATCAAAGTAAATTGGTGCTATTTAAGAATTTATATCTTAATCTTGATAATAATTATACAGATTTTTACTAATAGGTTATGGCTATGTAATAAACCCTAGCTAATCCTCTCTATTCCCACAAAACCACTACTTTTCCCTAGAAAGACAGCCCAACATTTACCACCATAGTCCCCAAGCCCAGGGAATAGGGGCACTGACTCTTCATTAGCTTCTTCAAGCTGATTATGGCCGTTGAGATATTAGAAGAGGAGTGGGGGGGGGAGTAAATTGATAAGCCTCTGATGCTGTGTATTCACCGCCTCCAGATGGAATTCCGGGACCTCAGAGGTTTGAGCAGGTCTACCCAGCTTGCTTGTTGAGTAGATACACCAAGGCTGATCATTCTGCAATATACAATTCTCAAAACAAATTTTAGTATCAAGATAGTTTTTTTTTTTTTTTTTAAAGAGGGCTGACATTTTATTAAGGATGTTGGTTCTTACCGCTTTTCTTTTTTTCCCCCTTCTTTTATTGGATATAATATTTACATTTCAAATTTTATCCCCTTACTGTATTACCTGAGGACCCAGCTATACCACTCCTGGGCATATACCCAGAAAATGCCCCAACATATAACAAAGACATATGATCCACTATGTTCATAGCAGCCTTATTTATAATAGCCAGAAGCTGGAAAGAACCCAGATGCCCTTCAACAGAGGAATGGGTACAAAAAATGAGGTACATTTACACAACGGAATATTACTCAGCTATTAAAAATAATGAATTTGAGAAATTCTTAGGTAAATGGATAGAACTAGAAAATATCATCCTGAGTGAAGTAACCCAAACACAAAAGAACACACATGGTATTTACTCACTGATAAGTGGATATTAGCCCCAAAGCTTGAAATAGTCAAGATTCAACTCACAGACCACATGAAGCTCATGAAGAAGGAAGACCACGTGTGGGTGCCTCAGTCCTACTTAGAAGGAGTAACAAAATACTCAAGGGAGCAAATGTGGAGACAAAGTGTGGGACAGAATCTGAAGAAGAGGTTGTATGGAGACCATTCCACCTGGGTATTCATTCCATGTGCAGTCACCAAAAATAGACTCTGATATGGATGTCAGGAAAAGAAAGCTGACAGCAGCCTGATAAGGCTGTCTCCTTAGAGGTCCCCCAGAGTCTGACATACCCAGAGGCAGCTAACCATTAATCTGATCAAAGGTTCCCAATGGAGAAGTTAGAGAGTAAACTGAAGGAGCTGAAAGGGTTGGTGGCCCCATGAGGAGAGCAACAATACCAACCAGCCAGAGCTCCCCAGGGTCTAAACCACCAGCCTAGGAGCACATATGGAGGGACACATGACTCCAGCTGTATATGTAGGGGAGGATGGCCTTGTTGGGCATTGGTGGGAGATGAGGTCTTTGGTACCTTGAAGGCTGAGCACTGAGTTGTGTGTAGGGGAATCTGAGGGTGGGGAGGAGGCTTGGGGGGGTAGGTGGGTAAACACCCTCATAGAAGCAGGAGGAGGGGGGATGGAATAAAGGGTTCCTGGGTGGTGGGGGAATGCAGTAAGGGGAGATTCTTATCCAAACAGGAAGCAGCACGGAGACAAAGGAATGCTGCAATAGCAGAATACCATTAAATCTCAATGACTTAAAACAAAGGGGATTTCTTCTGGCACACATCTATTATAGGAAGGTTTTATCCCCAAGCACTCAGATATTTTTATCTCTATGCTCAAGTGAAAAAAAATTCTGGAAGATTGCCATTCCACACATTGGCTACTACATAGCCTGCAAATTAGAACTCTCTCTGGTGAATGGCTAAGTATAGCATGTGGTGAAAGTTTCAGGTGTTGAGTCCAAATATCCTCAACTTTGTACTTCATCCTAATTACAGTGTTCTGGGGACTGAGCATCCCAACCCATGCACCTCTGACCTTCTTCTTGTAGTTGATAGCCATGCAACATGAAAGTCAGTCTTTTTTGGGGAGGGGTGGGGGCTCTGTTTCCTGTCATACTTTATTGGTTCAAAATTAGACTACTGACTTAAATGGGCCAATCAGAACGTTTCACTGAGAATTTTGGCGTCATGATAAGAAAAAGATTTCAGAGTTGAAAACTAAACCATTAATAATCTGCAAAATTGTTGAGATCAAAAGGCTTTTTCTGCTGAGCTGCCAGAGATGCATAAAGAAGAGATGGTGGGGACAGTAGAGATAGCAAGAGAGTTAGGTATGGAAGGATGGAGGGAGAAATAAAGACTATGGACACTAAACCCTCAAGCTGCAGAGCCAGATCCATGTTTCCCCCACCTCCTCCCATCCTGGTATTTGAAGGAGCAAGTGAAAGACTTGTTTTCAGCCTCTACTGAAACATCATCCTGCTACAGTTTACTGTGATTGGCTGATGCTCTCCGTCCTGATTTTCAAGGCAGCCATTTTAGAGAGTGATTCTAGATGTACTGTCTTCAACAGAATGTCTGGCCTCAGCTTACTTTAGTGGTTTCTGTCCACATTTGTGGGTATAGACACAAGAGGAACTGTCATTCTCAGCAACCTGAGGTTTTCCCTTAAACTTTAGGGACCTTAATTCAACCCAAAGTGGGATTTGTGGCTTCAGTGCCGAAAAGAGTTTCAGGACTGGGAAGTTTATGAAGCAGAGGTGAGGTTTAGTAGATATGCTGATATCAGTTTCAGTACCAGGGCTAAGAGACTGAGGTGCTCTGGAGAAAGTAAGACATGCTGTCAGTCATGGGTCTGGGTTTCTCAAAGAAAAGCTGCATCACCTCATGATTGTTGGCAATAGCAGCACATAGGATTCTGGTAGGGTTACGTTTATTATCTTAAAGGGCTATCAAGAAATGTAAGTGAGATCACAAGGTGGTTTCTGAGGCATCTGATAGAATTCTAATGGATAAGGTAAAAAATCTAGAGATGCAGGAAAATATCTTCATTGTAAGCAAAGTTAACAGCCTTGTTTGGGATCCTAAGGTGATGCCTGGGGAAGAAGCAGAGGCCCTACCCAAGGTCATGTACATTCAGTACCCAAGCCTGCTCTTTATTACTTTAATATAAAATATCTATAAACATTAGAGAAATATTAACTCTATGTCAGAAAAATGTTAATTTTTAGTGCTGGAATTTTTGGTTTCCAGTTAGTTTCGGTCTAAGTCTGGAGTGAGTGCTTTTCTCCCTTTTCCATATCCCCAAATTACCTATCTTTCCACCCTGCCCCAGCTTCCACTAAATGCTATATTTATTTATTTTTTGTCATGTTTTATCGACAGGCTTGAACGTATTTTTCGGAAAAGCTGCCTTGGGATAGGCTTGTCTGCCAGTGAACTGGGGGCATGTTGCTGGAAGGGATGGTGGGTGTTTTGGAGAATTTAGCAGGCTCTACAAGCCTTTTGAGCATGAGGCAGTCAAGGTAAGAGCTATGATGGGTACAGTTTTCAAGAGTTTTTCATATGTGATGTGGATCACATTAAAATTCTTGGGAAATGTGCTAATTTATAAAAAATTGCTATGAGATACAATTTCAAAAAATATTTTAGAAATATGGTATAAAAGGAGTTGCTTCAGGGCTTAGATCTCTTTTCCTCAGCTGTCACATCAGTAGTCTTTGAAGAGAGTTATATAAACCAGAGAAGGTCACTGAGGACACATCAAAGGAAAGACTCCAAAGGGCATGCACTTGAATAACCATACATGTATACTCATGCAAACACACACACACACACACACACACACACACACACACACACACACACACACACACACATCAAATCCAAAGGAATTAGATCATTTTTCCTTTCTATTAATGGACAGGCTGATTTCTCTTTATGTTTGATCATAAAACAGCTTATTTATGAGTTTCTGGCTGGAATTGTGAACTCAGGTTGAGGGGGCCAAAATCATGAGTTGCAGTTCTTGCTTCAAGGGTCTCTGGGCTTGTGACACAGGGTGCTCTCAGGTTGTGATGATAAAAGACTTCACTTCAGTTGCTAATGTGATTTCTCTAGTGCTTCATTCATTCATTCATTCATTCATTCATATAACCAACGTTTATCAAGTGCCAGCTATGTGTCAGGATTGCTTTTGGTCTCCTGAGAAAGCAGGAAGCAGGCAGTTAGGGCTTTTCTCTTCGGCCATTTATTTTCTTCAACTTAACAGCAGTGCCTTTGTGGAATAACAGAAGTTAGGAGCTGTTGCAGTAATTATTTAAAATAATTCAATGGTGGCATTCAATCTGGCTTGTTCTCAATCAGCTGCCATCTTGTTGACTAGACAAGGCCTGTGGCCATGAGCGGTGGTGGAGTATTTTGCCACTGCTAGGCTCAGACCTCTGGCTCAGGCTGCCAGGGACACCAGCCCTGCCACCCATGAGACACCAGTGTGGGAGATGGCTCTGCAGATCTTCCACGCTGTCTCCCCAAGGCTGGGCTGAGCCCAGAACATCCTGTCATCCACCTGGTGCCCAGTATGAATGAGATGCTAATGCTTAAAAATTAATCAAAGGCTTTATGTGTTTGGTAATGCTCAATAACAAGGTGCTCACACAATTAGAGGTGTTTCCCAATTAACTAACCTAGATATAAGTTATTACCCAGGGCGGCTCCCAACACAAGCATGGTTCTCCATCCTCCTACATCTCTCCCCTAGCTCCTCCTCTTCCTTCCCCTCTTCCTTTCCTTACTTCTCCTTTTCCTCTTCTTACTCCTCCCACCTTAACTCCTCCCAACTTGTGGGGAACATTTTCCGCTACAAGGAGCATTCATTCTAAATTGTGCACATATCATGAAGATCTATTTCACATAGAGTTTCCCTTAGTTTTCCAGTCTTCAAAGGTACTTACGGGAAAGGAAGCATCAACGTTGTTCCAATGTCCTTGTGTACACAATGTGTATCTCTTGGGTCAGCCCAAGGCACTTACCTTCCTATCAGCAATGGTGAGCTCCCCACCATTCTACTGTCTGGTCTTCTTCCACTTGCTCTTAGGGAGAAAAAGCTGCCTATAAATCCCAACAACAACTACAGAAAGAAAGAATTTGGCTGGCCGCCAGGCTTGCTAGTGAACTTTCAAATCAGGGAAATGTTCTAAAAATCAATATTTAAAGAGCCTACTTGGCAAGATGTTCTGCCCTGAATGAAATGAATGTTGTTTGTGAAGAGGAAGACTAATGTGAGGACAGCCAAGTTCGAGGACTATCCTCTGTGAGCCGCACCAGCCCCAGAGCTTCTCCTGTGGCCAGAACCCTTGTAGTCTGTGTCTAAGTGCTTTGCAAAATTGCTACCTTTGTTTCATCTTTTTTTTTTCTAGAAGCCTCTTCAATATGGCTTGTATTTACTGAAGTAACTTCTCTGTGCTGTCTGGATACTTCATCTTTGTATAACTTCTAGTGCTCCTTCTCTTTTTCACTAATGATTGCCCTCTCCTCTGCTGGACCCCAGAGGTGCGGCCTTTGACATTCTCCCATTCCCCTGCTTTCTCTTCCCTTAACACATGGGCAGTGTTTCTTCTGGTTAGTGTTCTCAGGCAGATACACCAAGTTGCTTCTACCTCTGAGGGAAGTGAAAGGGTTGGCTTCATTGTCTTCTAAGATGTCTTGAGTGTGTGTGTATGCGTACATGCCTGCAAACAGGCACATGTGCTTTGTAGTGAGACATGACCTCGGTATATAGTGAGGGCTGGCCCTGATCAATCTCTAGCATCCTCCTACCTTAGCGTCCTGAGTACTGGGATTACCATGTGTATACCACTACACACTACCACTATGCCTGGCTTTGTCCTATTTGTGCTACCAAATCCTCAAGGGTTCTTTGCACAGATGTTGAATGTCATCAAAGGAGTGCAAGGAGCAAGGGGACACAGTGGGAAACTGGACACAGTTGTAAAGCTGACACATTGGAAACTTGTTTAGGTTACTGGGCCTTTCATGTTATAAATTTTTTTCATTTGCACTTTGAAGATGATTTTATATGAACTATTGAGAGTGGTTGCATAGAAAAAAAAACACAGGGCAGATACTTTCATGAAAATAATACCCCCTTAATAATAATAGTTGCCCATGTCAGATTCTTTCTATAATGAAAGCTAACATGCTACCTGCTCTTTAAAAATACTGTCTTCTTTTCAAAATTTACTTAAAAAAACAAACAAACTCCCAAACCTGCATATACTCATGGAGTACAAAGCAACATGCCTTAAAAATATCATATAGAATGAGCAAATCAACTAACAGATTTATCACTTCCAACTTCATTCTTTACATTAACCTACCCACCAAACAAAAGTGAGTGTAGCATGCACGATGGATCAATTAGGTAGGTGTCAGCTGAACTGATTTGAAATCCAGTCTCTTTGACTCTGTCACTTTATGCTTGTGAAAATTAGCTCCCTCAAGTTTCTTTCATCTACCCTGAGCTTTCTCCACCTTGCCTCTGTGGCTTCCCTGAGAGACTTTATACCTTGGGCATATAATAAGATAAACTGCAGAAAACACACCATATGGAAAACTGACTAATAGGCACCCATGGGAGCCGACAGTACATTTTGTGGTACCTCTTGCATGTATAGTGTTAGTCAGGTATGTGAGGTAGTGATCTTCAGTGTCCTCTCCTGCCGGTAGCTGATGTTTAAAAGGATAAGTGTTAGGTATGCGCTTCAGGGCTTCTTGATTCATAGAGACAAAGAGAGCATGGGCTGTCCTGTGCAAGCTGAGTCCCACCCGTTATGATGCCGAGTAGCATAAAATGAGGCCACGAGTAAAGTAAATACTTCTTTCTCTTCCAAGCTTCAATGAGCATTTTTCTTGATGCCTTTGGATGCCCCTGGTAAGGAAATCACAATGTAAAGCCATTCTTTACATTTGATGTGAGTTTGAACAAAGGGCTGTGGGGCTTCTGTGGTGTGAAAGCTGGCAAAGTTCACAGAACAAAGGAGACCAAAGCCCCCTTAAAATCACAGCATTCCACTTCATTTTGCTTTGTGTTGTTATGCTAAAAATTGAATTTGCTAGTTTGCAAGTAGACATAATGGCCAGTGCAGCGCTGGTTGACTGGTTCATTAGTATGCTTCAAAGCAGGAAGGTAGGCGAAACCCAAGCCAGATTGAAATTCGGAAAATCAGCTCTCTGCTGGAGAGGAAGTCTTTCTTTCCCTTAGAGTACTAAAAATAAGTCTATTTTCAGGAATAAGAAGTGATACTTAACTTGATACTGTTGTTTTGATTGAAATATTTTTTGAAGTGATATTGTTGTTTTCTGCAATACCAGATGGAAACCTTAAAATAACGATACCATAACATATCTCCAACAACTCAAAATCTACTCCGTTGGTTTAAATGGTAGAGCCTTTGTACTGAGAATTGGAGAAAACTGAAAATGTGAAAATACACATAGAACTCTTTTAGAGACAAGTACAGATTTAAGAATTCAGGGTTTTCTGCACAGCATTCTGTTATTAGCAGAAAAGAGAGTAAGCTGAGCTTACTTTGTGAAATGCATAGTAGAGTAATAGTCATGGCCTCAGTACAGCTTTCTTTTGTTGGATGAGGTACTTTTTCAGAAGACCATATTCTTTCTTATAAAGTTAAGACAGTTTGTTAAACTCTTGCCTCCGCAAAAAGAGAAGTGAGAAATAAGAGAGAACTTCTCTTTCTCAAAATTCCTTTGAGATAAGAGTTACTTTGAGACAGAAAGACATTTATAAAAGGTAACTGTTGGGACACAGAGTTCTGCAAATTCTTTTCAATTGTCTTCCTTGAATAGTGATTGATTTATATTTACTAAATTTTCAACCTCGTTTGAAAAAAAAACCAAAAACAAAGGAATAAACAAACACACTTGACATACCTGGTTTCTAACAAAGGATAACAAAATAAGCCATAAAAACACCAATGGTAAAACAAACACAAAAGGCTCAAAGACCAGAAGATGGAAAGGAAAAGAGATTCAGAAACTAGGAGGTCATCCTAAAGAAATGTGTCTCTGGATATAGCAACATATGAAATACATGCATGCCAAGGAGCTCAGAAGGCCAGACATCATGAATACCTCGCTGAGGAAATTGAATTTTTGTTAGATTTCCAGTAAGGTTATCCAGATGATATGGAAAATAAATCTTGGACAGGCAAGGCTTGAAAGAGTAGATAGGCAAGAAGCCTTTGAGGGAACAAGATAGGTAAGTTAGGAGAAGTAGAGATGAAGGATAAACTCATATTTACTAAGTCTGAGCAATTGGATCAAGCTTTTAAGAATGACCTCTGCATTTTGGCATTGAGTAGTCAGTTTTATAACAATGCCTGCCCTTCAGCAAGATGGGAAAGATGGATGAAAAATGATTTGTTAAATAAAACCTAAATCACTGTTTTGTTCAACACATGTAAATATGCAATCAAATGTGGGTCTAGAAAATAGGAAAGTAGTAGGCAGCACATAAAGGCCGTCAGGCTCTGACTGTTGGCATTTTGGTGGGAGATGTGTCTGCCGTGGTGTTGCCCTGGGTCTTATAGGTTGTCTAGCAGCTCTTTGGCTTGTACCCACAATGAGCCAGCAGTGGTCTCTCCTGTTACGACAACCCAAAATACCACTGGACATGACAAAATGCCCTTTATAAAGCAAAGGCACTACCCAATTGAGAGTCACTGATTTCAGAATACAATTGAGGAGTTGTTAAGATGCACAGGGAATTTTTAAATCTATATAAATGGAAGAAATCACCCACAGAGGTTCAGTTCCATCAAAGTATGTGCCAAGTAAGTGCCAAACCCTCCCACTGTGCTGGACCTGCTTGATAAAACATATGCTGACACTAACAGTTAATACTGAGAACATAGCAAAGAAAGAAAGTCCTAGACACCACAATAACATTTTACTTTTTGAAACAAATAATGGAATGGAACTTAGGTTCAAAAGTATGGAGTAGACATGCTGCAGCCCTGGACAGAGGTTGAAGCATGATGTGGTAATAGCCCCTGGACTTGAATTTCAATATATGCACATGACTGTACAAAGCAAAGATTCTTTACGAAGAAAGAAAATCTTCTAATAAAGCCTGCACAATAGAAATGTGAAGCATCCATGAGAGTTGGGCATTGCCTATCTGCTCTCTGACCCAGGGTTGACAAGGAAGCTCATTTTTCTGTTGTTGCCAGGGGAAAAAAATCTCAAATAAATTAAAACCCTGTACCAATATACTATTTTGGGTGAAAATTTAAATTTGCCATATGTGGACAACATAGAATCACCAGAGAAGAGAGCAATATAAAAGCTGATACTCAGGGTACCCCTGGGATGTGAAAAACAAATAACCTACATTTCAGGGAAGTCACCTTCAGCAGCTGTTATCATGAGGTCACTAGTGAAAATTAAGACTCTCTAAAATAAGTTCAATTCAAATGTAAAGAGCCCAGGTACCACGAACCAAAGTTTATAGATGAAAAAGTGGAAAAAGTACTCGAATCAGCTGATCCAAGAAATAAAACAGATATGTGGGAAGTCCTTAAAATACCAGAAGAAGTTTATTGAAGCAAGTTAATATGGCCTAGAACAAGAGATGACTATGGAAAAAAAAAGAGAGAGAGAAAATGGACTTCTGTTTTTCAAAACTGAATTCTTAAAATAACGGTTATGTAAGTGGAGTTATGAGCACAGAGCTTGCAGAGCAGCTAGCCATTGGGACAATGGACTATTCTCAAAGGATGTCTGATGATAAGCTTGAATGGAAGGAAGCCTGGGGAGGACCTGTGGATATCTGCTAGGAGATCTACAAAGACAGACTAGAAAGAGGGAAAGGTGGCTGGCGTGGGCAGAACAATGTCTATACATTTCCATAGCCACCAAAAGGCAAACGTTCCCAAGGAAAGAAATAAAAGCAGAACTCGCACCTCAATTTAGATGAAAAGTTCAGCATAGGAACAATGTAAAAGAAAACTGCAAAACACTAAAATGAACACATATTCCAGAGAAATCACCAAGGTGAGGGGAATAGAGCCAGACAGAGAGGCCAGAGATCTGTTCCTTATGCTTGTGTTTGTCAGGCATGCCAGCAACCACACAAGGCTTGTTTGGCTACTTGGTACAATCAAATGGAAAACAAAGCTTACTAAAGAAAACTCTTCCTCTGAGGAGAACGTGCACCTCATCTGAGGCCATTCTGCTTCTTCATAAACTGGTTTGATCTTGGGACTCTATCTTTGATAACATAAAATCACATCAGAGATCCTCGGTCCCCAAACTGTCACTCGGCATTATGAAATGTTGCTGTCCAATTTCTTCAAGTTATTTTATTAAAGCAGTCAAGAATCAATTACATGTGGAAAAATACTTTTTTTTTTCTGGTTTCATGGACCTATGACAAAACCCAATATGGTTGTATTAGAATTCTCTGTGTGCTACTAGCTTGGCTGAACACTGCATAAATTGTTAATTGATAAACTCAGAATCTTAGGGGCCTTATGCACATCTATCTGTCACTATCATCTTCCTTGCCAATTAAGGCTGGAGAGACTGCTCAGTTCCTAATGTTCCCTGGTGCATAAGCACATGATCCTGAGTTTGGATAGTCAGAACCCATGAGAAAGTAGGCATGGCAGCACAAGCCTGTAACAGAGCCCTAGGGGTGGGAAGGGGGGTGTGTGAATGCAGGAGTCTGTGAAGCTCATTGACCAGCCAGTCCGGACAAATCAATGAACTTCTGACTTAGGGAGACAGCCTGTCTCAAAAAATAAGTAGAAGATCAGTCAAGGAAAGATATCCAATATTGACATTAGATTTGTGCAAATGTGCATCTCTCTCTCTCTCTCTCTCTCTCTCTCTCTCTCTCTCTCTCTCCTTTCTCTGTCCTCTCCTCCTTCTCTCTCTCTCTCACACACACTCTAAAATATACAATTTTAGATTTCTAGACTTAAAATTTAATTTTCCATGATTGTCTGATAATCTTGAATTGGTAGTTTGCTCTTCCATTTTGTCACAGATAAACTCACCCTCTGCTTTTGGTGTATCTGTTCTATTTATGAACTATCCTGCTCTGGCTTACTGTCATACCTCATCTTACTTTAACTTTCCACATGTTATTTAAGTTTCATTACATTTCCTTATGCAGCCAATCACTAAATTTTGGTTTATAGTGCACTTGGTGAGAGTTTACTTTCAAGTAAGTGATTTTATTTTATATAATATAAAGATCATTTCTCTTGGTGTAATATTAATTTTGGTGTGGTCTGTTTACCTGGAGTTACATTTTTATTTTTTTTGTCATCTTTCTAGTAAATTATCTTTTATTTGCTTAGAACAGTAATAGCTAGTGTCTGTGGCTGCAATATGATTTTTTTTGTAATTAAAGCCAAGCTCAATTTTATTAAACATTTTTGATGTGTAAGGATCTTCTGTCTTAATACTTTCAGCTCCCTGGTAGGAGAGAATGATTTCCACAGCTTTCTACAAACAGGCAGGAGAGTAGGTTGAGAGAACCAGCAGGCAACCCCTTTCCGATGGTAAGAAAAGGTGACTTCATTGTGTGTGGGGGGGTCAAAGGCCTGTTTTCGTTTGTTTTGCTGCTGGATTATTTACTGCCTGCATATTCACTCAGTTTTTACAACAGTCATAGTCATTATTATCACATTTTACAAGGGAAAAATAAAGAAAAAGACACCAAGATAAAAAAGCTGTTCTTCCCCCTAAACCTGTGAGCTCATGCCTTGACCTGAAGCTCCATCCCTCCAAGGGAGATTGGGAAGCCAACAATTCTGTTTCCTTAAGAAATGATCGGAAAGACAGTGTTTTAGTTGTTCATTATTTAATTGTCTTTGTTACTGGCCAAGACACAGCAGAACACAGTGGCAAAAATCAGACCCTGTTTGTAGGTTTGAGTACCAGTCAGGGCACTCTTTGCCTTGTGTCCTTGGACAAACTGTCACACTTTTCTAGCCTCAGGTTTTTAATTTGCTAAGTGGGAATGAGTCAGCAATATGCAGCTGATGGAGAAGCTGTGTGGATTAAGTAGGATAATGCCTTAGAACTGCCTATGCACAGGCTTGGTTTAGAGAAGTGCCTCAATGTTATCTTTGAGAAACAACTGTAGCAGAGTTTTCCTTGGTCAGGAAGGCACCTCCTACAATCCCCAGTCCTCCAAGGAGCATCACCTTCTCCCAGCAAATCTCTTCTGGTCAAGAAACGCCTGGCTTTTGTTCTGACTTGTTAAGATGCTGAGCATGCACAGAGTTTCAGCAAGCACCTAAGTATTTTATTTATTAATTAAAATTTAATCTCTGGATTCTCCAGTTTTTCTCCATTAGCACTTTATACTTTACATATTTCAAACTAATATCTCAATAAGTTTTAGTGTCTTCCTAAAAATGTACATTGTTTTTACTATGTAAATAAGATCTGAACATTAAAATGGTAGTCCAGAAATATGCAATTATCCTCTGATTTGAGAAAATACATGTTTTTATTCTTGACTTTGGTTTGAACCTTGTGTCTCAAAGGAATTCTAATCAGCTGCACCTTCTCTAGGATAGAATTTCAACAATGCCTGAACCTGAGGAAGGGCATTGTCTGGCCTAGGGTGGTTTCTTTGTCTTTAACAAGGATAGGCAGAGATCCCTAGAAAAACAGCAGTCTGTATTACAACATAGGTGTTGCCCTGGCAATTACTATTTAACTTTGCTTGAGAGAACCCAGTGAGTAGAAAATATCACAGTGGTGCTTGCAGTGGGGCAAGGGAGTGACTGCCTTTTGAAGTGTTAGCTTTGAGATCACTTTTGCATGACCTTGGAGAAGTACACAGAGATTCCACACCCCCCTTTAGGGCACACCTCCAATGACCTAAAGATCTCCCACAAGGCTCTCCTTTCTAGAGATTCCACTAGCATTCAACCAAACCATTACTTTGACCAAGTCTTAACACATAGGCTTGGGAGGATGTTAACATTCAAAGAACAACAAATGTAGTGACATATAACTTCTCTTCTAAAAGTCTTCTCTGGCTGAGAACTAACATCATTTATTAGGGGCCTTCCTGAGGGTGAGGGTTACAAACTAAGACACAAGTAAATAGGCACAGAGCTAGTGAAGACACCATATTTAGTGACTCAGGTGAGCAATGATGGACCACAGTACAAGCAGTGACAGAAGAGAGAAATGGTCAGATGTTGGACACATTTTAGAGATGGAACTGGTTGGATGTTGGTGCGAAGGAAATAGAGAAGAGTCAACGAGAAATAAGAACCAGAGGGGTAGAGGGGCAAAGGAGAAGGTGGGGGTGACAAAAGGGAGATTATTCTGAATGTTCTATATCTGAGGTACTTCAAGAAGTTGAAAGGAAGCAATTGGCAAGGTAAGTGCAAACCTAAGATATTTTAGTACCTTATAATCCAGGAAACACACACACACACACACACACACACAAATACACACACACACATACACACACACATAAACACATACACACACAGAGGGGAGGCAGAGGAAGGAAGCTAGGGAGGGAGGGAGAGAGAGAATGGGGGAAGGGAGAGAGATAAGAAGCTATGTCTACATATCACCATGGGATAGACTTTATTATTATAAATATTTATAGTGAATGGTATAAACATAAATAATATGAACTTGTAATTTTCCCAACCTGCAGTCTGATTCTGGAGGAAAAGACATATCTCTTTCATTTGGAGGAAGGAGAAGTGAAGCAATTACTATCATCTTTCTATTTTTTCCCAGCTTGTGTGCTGGAAGCCACCTCCAATCTTAAGAACATTTGGTCCAGCTGTGAAAACTAGACTCTTTGTCGACTGGAAGCCAATGATAACAGCTGCCTCTTGGCAGCCCTGAGAAGAAACTTGTTTCCCTGAACTTTATTAGCAGAAGATGGAAACCATGTTTTCCTCTGGTGAGTTGGTGTGTTTACTTGGTCCCCTTGTGTACTGATCTCTACTCCAGACCGGAGCATGTAGACAGCTTTACTGTGGTTTGACTATGAAATGCCTCCCATAGGCTCATGATATGAGCACTTTGTTCTTAGCTGGTGACACTACTTTGGAGGTATTGGTATCTTTAAGAGATCAAACTAGAAGAAGTATGCCACTGGGGGAAGGTCCATGGGAACTATGTTGTCCCTATGTGCCTCCTGTCTCACTCCTGGTTGACCATGAAGTCAATATCTGTCCTTTATCCCAAGTTCCTTCTGTCATAATGCTCTACCAAAGTCTATAGGACCAATTAAGAATAGGCTGAAATCTCTGAAACTGCAAATCAAAAATAAGTCTTCTCTCCTTACAGGGTAGCTTTCAAGTAGTTTGGTCAGTGGTAGAAGTGAATGCAGGTCTAAAACATGTGAATCAGGTCTGAAAAAATTTCTTTTTTAAGTTTGGGGCTAGGGATTGAGCCTAGGTCCTGATGCATGGTAGGCAAATGCCCAACTTCTGAGCTACACCCATAGTCTTTAGTCTGAGTGTTTCGTAACTGGTCTGACATGAGCCGTGTCAGATAAATAAGAACTAGTGAGAATTCAAATTACTCTTTAGTCACACCCAGTAGGGTCAGAAAGCTTTTCCCTACTCATTTAATAAACCATTACAGTTTCTCATTTTGCTGCAGAATTAATCTCATTTAGAGCAAATTAATCATTTGATAGCTTTTAGTTGTAGTTCTGGGTAACCTTTATGCCATTCTTCTTTTCTGAAGATTAGCCTATACCATAAACTAGGGGCAAGAGAGGATTGTGGGAGCATTCATGTGGCTCTTCTTACACTCTTTTGTGGAGAGGAGAGATCCCTTTCAGAGATCTTTTCCCTAGCAGCCCAGGCAGTGTCACATTGACTTTCTGTTCTTTGATATTGGATGGGTTGGTTTTTTTTTTTACTCTTGCATGAGTGTCATGGCCACTCATTTGTTTTTCAGACTAGAGTTGGATTAACTAATCATTTGCAAAATTATATGTTCTTAATGAAAAGTAGAAAGACCTGTAATGTTTTACAAGTTGGAATAAAGTGTGAGGACCTTAATTTCAAAGTGACTGGATAGGATCTGACACTTTGTAATGAAGATCTCATGGTGGCAGATTCTGGAAGCTTGCTGCTTTCTTCCTTTGGTTGCCTGGCTCTGCTGCACTGTGGCAAATGCAGCCGTCAAGGCACTGGTTCCAAACTCAGTGGTGTATTCCTCATTTCTGTACTTTCCCTCCTTGGGGTGTTTTTCAGCTAGCTCTGACCTTGGAGTATACCTTACTCCTTTTGGATAGCTGTGCAGACAGCATCTGCTTCCGCAGTTACCAATGCCAAGGTTATCTGCCAAGAACAGAACACAGGTTTCTCATCCAGTTGCAAATAATTGACTCTTATAAAAGGACTTCATGGGAATTAGAAGACCTTTTGCAGTTGGAATTCATGAAAAAACATATGCCATATTTGTGGACAGGAAAGATGTTTATAAATTACATATTTGCTTCTTGCAAATTTCTCTATTTCATCTCTCCCTTCTCTCTAGTAGGTCTTGAACAATTTGTGAATGGTGGCTAGAACAAAAATAGCCACTAGTTTAGTGACAGAAATCACTGTAGGACATGAGCAACATTTCGTTTCTCTCACAGCTGCATGGTAGTAACTTCATGAGTATACATGCTGTGTCACTCAACTACCATTGTGTGTGACTTGTTTCAGGCAGTTATATAAGGTGGTGGTCCATACCTGTGGACCACCAGTGTGGATAGCCAATGCGTACAACTTCCCTTTGCACCTCCAAGAGAGTCTATGTATGTCCCTCCCTTCTTACGAAGATCAAGTAGTAAGAGAACTTGGGCATTTATTATCCAAGGTCTTGGTGCATCTGTGAAAATATAATGGGAGGAAGGAACTACACCATATTTCTGTCTTGTGGACAAGAAAATTGAGGAAGTTTTATAAAAGTTATCCTATCCAAGGACATAGAGCTAGTCAACTACAATGCCTGTCCTTGAATAAAGGAAGCCTAATTTTAGAGTTCTTATTTGAATGTTGTCTTACATTATGTCACTGGGAAAGTTGAGTAAAGTGGAAATAAAACTACTATTTAGTGATTTCCAGAAAGATAATACATCTGTATTTTCTTTTGTGTTTCAAATCCGAGTGGGGAGATCCAAGTTACTTTGTAAAGATTGACTCTATTGTTCAGTATTAGTTGTCTAATCCTTCTCATCAAAATTCATCGTTTCCAACATTCTTAAGGACTGTTTGGCTTCATAACTTGATTAAAACAGGATTGATTCAATTGCTTTACCAGTAATGGAGCCACACTTTGCTTCCACTGAATGGTTTATTCCCCTTCCTTTTCATTGACTGTGGATACTCAGCTTAATGGAGTCAGTGATGCAGAGATTCATGCTCTAAAATGTTTCCCCATTGATTTAAAAAAAAAAAAGATGGGGAAAAAATTAATCACATTCCTCATAAAAATGCATTCCTGCAATTATGAAGCCATGGATGGTGCTTGAAATTTCTTATGGAACAGAAAATGAAAATCGGAAATAGGTTATGTGCATTGCAGAGAGAAGGCGTAACTTCCAAAAAAGTCAATCAGAATTTTATTGCCAAGTTTCAAGGGCATAAAACTCTATTTGATTAGGACTGTGATTGTTCTACGTGTAGCTGTCTGTTCAATATTCAGGGCTAGGCACTGACAGCTGCCCAAGCAAAGCCTTCAGTGGTTTCTGTGGGTAGCAGAAATACCGAAAGGTGGGCGTGCTGCAGTGAGGAAGCAGAACTGAGATGGTTAGGCAGCTCTTCCAGGGCAAGGAAGATGCCTGGACTTTCTCTCATCAGTTTATCTACGAGCTAGTGCAAAGAGCAAATGCTTCCTATGTTGTATTCTGCACCAGAGTGATAAGAAAGGAGGCTTTTTTTTTTGTTGTCGTTGCAGACATAATTGTGAACTTTCTCTTCTGTGATGGTTATAACGAGGGTTAGGAATACAATCAAAACAATCTGCCCCATGTATATTTTTGAGAAATATAAATATAATATCCTACATTAGGCTAGAACAAAGAAGTAATTTCAGGCAGGAATCTAAATATTAGGTTAGAACAAGGAAGTAGGCTTCAGGCATGAAAATGACTTTGGACTAGAACAGGGAAGTAGGTGCAGATGTTTTAGTCATCCTGATAAGCCCTTGGAAACAGTGATCACAGGAGTAATCACGGGACTTTGTTTATTGCCTTGCTTGTTCTTTGACTATTTGCATCTATTATATTGCTAATTCCTCAACCTAGAACTGACCTTAATACTTGCATGAATTAAAATGGTATAAAAGCAGATTGGGAAAAAATAAAAATTAAAAAAGAGAAATATAAATATCATATCGAATTGAGAAGTGTGACCAGGTGTGGTCCAACTTGAGGTTATCTGGCCTTGTCTCTAATAGGTTTAACTATAAGAAAAAAATCAAGCCCTGTGGGTATCAGTGTCTCTTTCTGGCAGAGAGGGAAGATTGACTTGGTTTCCCTCTATTGGTATCACATATATTACTTTTTGGTGGCCTCACAGCACTTAGGATGGCATTGGGTCAAATAGCTGCTGATTCAAGAAGAAGCTGATCAGCTGGATGTATGGAACTTGGGATAATCAGGTAAACAAAGGAAAACCAGGTCCAAGCTTTTCACAGTGGTGAATAATGTGGAACTGGAATGACAGAAGAAAGGGATATATCTACCTTTCACTTCTCCATGGGCAACACTTGTCCTGAAACTTTCACTGCTCTCTATCAAGGATTTAATTCTCAAGGTTATGGCTTCCAGTGTGAAACCAGACACACAGACGAAGGTATACAGGTAGTCAGGTGGCAGAGGAAATCCGGTTTTAACTCTATGGCAGCTGATAAGTTAGAATTATATGATTCTGGCTTCATAGAAAAGGTTATTTTGTTTCTCCACAAAGACAACTTAAAATACAAAATCTTAAGGCACTGATGGGATCCTATTTGGAAATAGGATTTGAGTATGTCCAATGAACTAAAGAAGAGTTCCTTAAGGTAGACATTAATCCTGTGTGACAGTGTTCTTTTGAGGGTCTGGAGATGGAGCCCAGTTGGTAGAGTGCTGGCCTAGCCTAATCAGTGTCCTGGCTTTGATCTCCAGTACCATATAAAGCAGTTCTGGTGGTAAATGACTATAATCTTAGCACTCAGAAGGTAGAGGCAAGAGGATCCAGAGTTTCAAGGTCATCCTTCTGACTGCACAGTGAATTTGAGGCTATCCTGCTGAATAGTGAGTGAGGCCACTAGAGAATTCATGTATGCTTTTTTTTCTTTTTTAAAGCACTCATTTTATAGTACAATGGTAACCTAGGATACTAATGCAGGTAAGAAACCTCCGTCCTGTCATTTTTCTTAGACAATGGACCAGGACATCCCTCCTGACAGAAATGAACTCAGGTAGTCAACTAATTATTTCTACCTCAAACTGAAGCAAACGATACAGCTGCCTCTGAGTTGTCTGTGCTCCTGAAAGCAATTCCTCACCCACATTCCCACAAGTCACCCAAATGAATTCGGTTCACTAAGCAATACTTGAGTAGGTTTGTTTCTTTATTCTGTCATTGGTGTTATATGTAGTGTGAATAACATTTGTCCACACCTCCCCAGGAACATCCTCATCACAACCGAGTGTCAAACCCAAGGCTCATTTCTCTGTCTTCTCTCTTCTTCTCACGAATCCTCCTCTATATGAAACACTCAACTAATCACCTACGTCATGTTTCACGTCTATAAAACGAGGACCATTGGAGAGGAAGGAAAAGCTTGTGATCTGGTGCTCAGTAACATGACTAGATGCAATAACAATGTATCAAAATAAACAATGCATCAAAATAACAAAGAGAGTAATTCCAGGGATCTCAGCATCAAAATAAATGGGGAGTGAGGTAATGGGTGTGTGGATAGGAGTGATTTAATATTCTGCCTGTTACATATATATCAAATCATCCCCTGCATTCCATAAATGTATACAATTGATTTATCAATTAAAACACTAATTTAAAAAATGAGGACTGCGATAATAGGTACTTCATATATTAAAGGAGCTATATATGTTGACATAAGCCAGGCTTTTCCAGAAAAAGAGTCTATAGTATACACACACACACACACACACACACACACAGACATAGAGAGAGACAGAGATAGACAGACAGACAGACAGACAGGCACAGCCATAAAAACACACAGAGAAAAATAGGTGTTATTATTATATTCATTTCCTGTTACTTTTAAAACTAGTGTAAAAAGTAATGGGCTTCATTACACCACCTTGTCTTCATACATGTTTCTTGCTCACATTCTTCTGCCCTTCTTGCCTCTCTTCATTTTTCCTCCCCCACTTCCTGCATTCATGCCTTTATACTTATATTTAAATAGTTTTATGTTCATAAAACATTCTGTCTTTCTGTGCTTTTTTATACATAAAAATCAATATTTCAGAAGGAATAGGCTTATGCAGTTATGGAAGTTGGACAACCCAAAAGTGCAGAATGAGCTGGTGGGGTGCAACCTGGGGCGGCCACACCACAGCCCCACTTTAGAACCAGTGTGGCAGAGTCTGTAGGTGGTTTGTTGTATAACAGGACATGTCTGTTTGCTATAGAGTTCAATCCCACTTGGGGTAGATACAGCCTTTTGTTCTTTTCAGGTCTCTGTTGAATGGGCTCCACTGATACTGAGGAGGGCAAGCTAAGAACCTACCCAGAAACTGTGATCAGTGTTATAGTATATGAAAAAAAGTATTCCTAATTAGACAAACAATAAAGCAAACAAACAAAAAATCAAAACAATGACAACAAAAATCCCACCACCACAACAACAAAAATCAATACCACCACAAATCCTGACAGAAAAAAATTCAGAATAATATTTTATATACAGTCTGGAACCTTTGTGATCCTAACAAGTTGGCATAAAAGTTAAAGATCAAAATATTAAATGAAATGTTTAATGTAGTCCTAACTAGTGATGTCCATGTTACTAGTATACTTCTGAAAATTGCTTGAAAACCAGTAACAGCTGATATGAAAATAGCAAGAGAAAACTCTTGGTAGTAAGGCTGAAGGCACATGGTGACCCCTGTAAACATCCTGGAAAACATTCTGCATGTTCAATAAAAATGGATGAGTATTCTTAGTGAGCCATGCAGAGAAAGCAGTCTCTTCATCTGCATGCTTTTCCAACTGTGCATCACAGGAAAGCTGGCAAATTTCTTTCCTAACCTTGCACTTGACTGAATGCTTTAAAAAGGATTTCTGTGAAAGTCATTCTTGTTCAGAAGTGAACAGAACAGTAATATTTAAGCCACAAGAAGTCCATTGTGCATGAGCAGAACAATGCCTTCCTGAAGATATTCACATATATATATCTGACATACTGTGAACAAGTCACCTCATATGACAAAAGGGACCTGGGATGTGAGGCTCTGACATGGAGTTAAAACCTGGACACGACTCACCTCATGAATAGAGTCTAATGACATGGAGTGTAAAGTAGACTTTAGGAGATGGAGAGAGAGAGAGAAAGAGAGAGAGAGAGAGAGAGAGAGAGAGAGAGAGAGAGAGAGACAGAGAGAGAGACAGTTGTGAAGGCTTGGAGGGAGATGGGGTAATAGGATCATGAACCAAGGAATGCGAGTGACTTTTGGAAGCTGGAAGAGCAAGGAAATTGATTCATTTTAAAAACTTCCATAAAGGAGCACATCTCTTCTGTCTTTTCATTTTCTCTCTCTCTGAGACCTGGGTCAGACTTCTGGCCCAATCAACTATAAATACCAAAATCCTGATGTTTTAAGCCTCCAAGTTTGTGTAATTTGTAACAACAGCAAGAAGAGAGTTACTGCACATTCTCAAATGCAGGGAAGGAGCAGAACTGTCTCTTCTCTTCTCATATCTCTCTATTTTTTCTTTTGTACCTTTAGGATTTTTTTTTTTAAAGATTGGGGGAAAATTTTTCCTAAAATACTGTCAGGAACTGAAAAATACTCTCTTGCTGAATAAAACGATTATCCATATCCCTTTCTTCTTTCTGCATTATCCATGTTGTACCATCCCCTCTCCTGAGGTTTTCCTACACTGTGGCCTTTTTCTACTCCTGACTTATAGTTCTCCAACTTAAATGCAGCAGACTAACGACCAAAAGCTAAGAGCCACATCTGGGAGAGAAGACAGTGTGTGTCTTGCTGGATCAGGTTAAGTTTATTGAGTTTATTCCATCTATTTAATTGTAAAATTTGTAATTTCATAACTTTTAAAACATATTTTTTAATGGATTCTTTGGGAATTTCACATCATGCACTGCAATCCCACTCATTTTCCAGCCCTTCCATATCTATCTTTCAACCTTGTAACTTCCTCCCCCAATAAAACAAACAAACAAACAAACAAACAAACAAACAAACACCTTTCACCGACTCCTCTGGGCAATGGCTTGCTTCTCTTTCAGCCATAGCCTTCTGTCACATACCTGTCACATCCCCAGTTCTGCTGTGCATGTATCCATTTGCTCCTCCACGTTTTCCCATCTCTCCATCACACATTTGTTAGTGACGGTGGCATTGGAAGCTGAGATGTGTCATGTGGTATATCCTTTGGCCTATACATATTGCAAATGTTCATAACAATGAGTCATTGGTCTAGTTTAAGTCCTTTGGTTTCTGCTATACTATCAATACTGGATCCTCACCAGGGCTCATCTTGGATATCCTGCTGTTGCCCTGTGTCATAGTTGCCCTGCAGCTTTGGTTCTACAGGACCTGTCCTTTCACACATTCTAACAGTTCATAGATGGGGTAGATGTTGGGGTGGGCCAACACAAAGCTGTGGATCTGGGCCTGGGTGGTAACTGAATTTGTCAGCTCACCAACTCTCCCATGTCCATGCCACCTGAGCCAGCTCTCCCACTGGCTAGATGAGGGTCAGGGCCATCTTTCCTGGCCCATGACACCTCTGATGCCATGGTATGGTGGCTAGTGAGGGGTGTGTCCATCTCAGTCTGACCCTTGGAGATCAACATGGCTTCAAGTTGCAGCCTAGACCATGGACATCCACATGGCCTTTGGTGGTAACACAAACCTGGACATCACCATAGCCTCAGGTGGTAGCACCCTCACATCAGGCTGTTCCTCACCTCAATCTGGACATATCTTCAATTCTGCCTCTCTTCATAGTGCACAAACCATTCCACTTCTCTTTCTCTCCCATCTCTGTACCACACAGTTGTTCATTGCATTGGCAGACCTCTTGCTGTCTTCCATCTGCCCATGTTGAGAGGCTATTTTTATCTACAACTAAATAAAATTCTAAGTGTGCACCACACTTCCATTACCCATTCTTCAGTTGATGAGCATCTAGGTGGTTTCCACTTCCTAGTTATCATGACTAGACAAGCAATAAACATTGGTGAGCAAGTATCTCTGTAGTATTGTATAGAGTTCTTTGGGTATAGCCCTGGAATAGTGTAGCTGGACCATGTTGTGGTTCATGTATAGAAACTCCATAAGGACTTCCATGTTGTTTATACAGGATCACACTCCCACCAACAGTGAAGAAGGGAACCTCTTTCTCCACATCTTCAGCACCATTTTTTGTTACTTTATTTCTTTGTGATCACCATTCCATCAGGAGTAAGATGAACTCTTGTTTCTAAGTATCCAGAAGTATTTTGGTGCCATTGGAACAAGATGGAATCTCACAATAGTTTTAATTTACATTTGTCTGTTGGCTAGTGGAACATTTTAAATGTATTTACTAGCTATTAATGCTACATTTTTTTGTTTTTGATTTTAGAACACTCCATTAAGTTCCATAGTCCATTTTCTGATTGGTTGTTTCCTTAATGTTTAGTTTCTTTCATTCTTTCTATATTCTAGATACCAATTTCTTGTCAGAGTAAACTTTTCTCCAATTCTGTTGGGTCTCTTCATGTGATTGACAGTTTTCTTTGCTGTACAAAAGCTTTTAATATCATGAGCTATGATTCATTTATTATTGGCCACATTTCCTTAGCAACAAGAGTCTGTTTTTTTTTTTTTTTTTTTTTTTTTTTTTTTTTTTTAACCTAAACTAATTTGGGAAGAGGAACCTAACTAAGAAAATGCTTCCTCCCTCCATCCAACATGCCAGTAGGCAAGCCTGTGGGACATTTTCTTGATGATTGATATTGTAGGGGCCAGGCCACTGTGTGTAGTCTCATTCCCAGGCAGATGGGTATATAAGAAAGCCAACTGAGCAAGCATGAGGACCAAACCAGGAAGCAGTACTCATGACTTGACTCTTTCTTTTCCTGCTTCCATATTCTTTGTTGAGTCTTTGCTCTGACTTCTTTCATGATGGTCTGCTGAGGAAGTTTAAGCCAAATAAACCCTATATTTCTTAACTAGTTTTTGGTCATGGTATTTTTATCACAGCAATAGAAACATAATTAGAACAGAGTTTCATTCAGAAAGTTGTATCTTTTTTTTGTGTGTATGCCATAATATTTTGATGTTCCAAAGAATACGAAAGAGGATATGAACTTATACAGGTATATATGTATATGTTACAGACATAATCACATATGTGTATAAAAAGAGTATAAACAAAAACTAGAGAAAAATTGTCCCAGGCTCTGGTGGAATATACAACTTTAGTCCTGGTACTGGAGACATGGCTTAGCAGTTAAGAGGGCTTGTTCTTGCATAGGACCCAGGTTCAATTCCCAGGATCCATAGGGCTGCTCCCAACATTTGCAACTCCAGCTCCAGAAGATCCAGTGTTTTCTTCTGACTTAGATGGGCATCATGCATACACATTATGTACATACATACATATGCATAAAAATCAAGTAAATCTAAAACAAATTAAAATTGTAATCTTTCATAACTATTCTGCAAGTGGCAAAGTCTTTATATATAATTAACAGCTTGATTATGAGTTATTCTTTTTTCTTATTTAATTTTTATTCATAATCATAAATTTAGCTTTGCAATCCTGCTAGCCTTGAGGGAGAATGAGGAAAATACAGAACCCAAAGAATTTAGAGCAGAGATTACAGGGTACTGTGAGCAGATGGGGTGGGAACACTCTTCTGAGCTACAGAAGGAATGGTTTGATAGGTAAAATGCCAGCAAGTCAAAAGAAATTAAAGTTGTCCATAGTCGGAAATGGTGATCTTCTTGCTGGTCTTGCCATTTCTGGACTCAAAACCGCTCTATGGCTTCCACAATGTTCATGCATTCAGTCTTGGCAGTGCAGATAAAAAAAAACTGGGAATCATTTGTGTTTGGTCCAGCATTTGCCATGGACAAGATGCCAGAACCTGTATTTGTCAGGATGAAGTTCTCATCCTCAAATTTCTCTCTGTAGATGATAACATACCATAATGCCACCAGTGCCATTATGGTGTGTGAAGTCATCACCCTGGCACATGAATCCTGGAATAATTCTGTGAAAGGAGGAACCCTTATAACCGAATTCTTTCTCTCTAGTGCTCAGAGAATGAAAGTGTTCTGCTGTCTTTGTAACTTTGCAAACAGCTTGAAGGAGACGCAGCCCAAGGGCTTGTCATCCGCCATGATGTCTAAGTACACGGTGGGGTTGACAATGGCTGCAGCAAGCAGAGAAAAGCGATAGTGGCGTTTGCTATGAGTTACTTTCAAAAGCAATTTATTTAGATTTTCTACATCCTTTAATGAATTATAATCATATTAACAGAAAAGACTGCCTTACCCTAAAGGCTGCATCAGGACAGGCTGCATATTATTAATTTTGAAATAAGTAAAACAAAGATAAGAAACAGATGTTCATTCTTTCAATGCAAACAAGAACATGTACCATCTCATATTTACAGCTGCATTTTTTAAGGTTTTAACGAAGAAAACATGTCATCATATTCCTCAGCGAAGACTTACTCTATACTCTGTCTAAATAGAGACTTTAAAACTTTTTCTTCACAAAGATTTTTTTTTCTTAGTGCATTAAATACTGTTATCACTTAGCTATTGTTTAAGGTACAACAGCAGTGTAGTTCAAATGTTACTTGCAGTTGTTGGGTAAAATAATGAAACACAAGAAAGGGAGAGAACACATTTCATTATTCTAAATATGATTCACTATTCTGAAAACAAATTCCAACTTTCTAAAATCCTGGAGTAATACCAAAAATACCCCCCTCTTCCAGTGCCCTAATAGGCTTCTCTCTATGTGTTTGCATACATACACATATGTATAGATGTGAAAAGCTTAAACAGAAAACCATCAATACCAGTTGTAGTAAAACATGGTTTTATTAAGTGGTGCTTTTAAAATAGCACTATCCTTTCCTTCTAAGAGAGAATTTCTTGAGGAGATTTACATAGAGAATTTTAGACAGCAAAGGCTGCTTATTGGTGGAAACTTACAAGGCTTGAAACTATGAAAAGTTTTCCAGTTCTGGGTAGACCTTGGCATTTACACAGTGACAATATTGTTTAGAAAAAGCCAGTTTTAATGGCATTGACTTTTTCCTATTCCACTGTGGACACTTCCCTTTAATGCCTGTGTGGGATGAACAATGTTGTCAACACCCACTGTCCGTCTGAATCCTAAAACTTGAAGTTGGATGAATGTCACAGCTGAAAGTAAAAATACAGTCTGTTCAACAACATGTGCAATTTTGAACATAGAAGCTTTGTGCAATGTTAAGACAGATTATATAATATGTGAAAATACTCAAAACATGGCTTAAGATGAATTTTCATTATACTTTAAGATTAATTTCATGCATTTACCTCTTTCAATTGCAAAATATCACATGAAACATTTTGTATATGACCAAATTAATATCTTTTAATTTTTAATAAATTATTCTTAGGAGCTAATTTTTCTTACAATCTGCCTTTCCTGAGAGCTGAGGTCTGACTTGTGTATTATGGTACAGATTATATAATAAGGATTTACAGTGTATATCAAGTGAATTAAGTATAATGCAAATTTCATTTTTTTCCTCTAAGAAAACTAATTGCTTTTGATATGTCACAGGGCCTTGGTGTCTTTGAAAGCCTTTGTACATTATGACATCATAGAAATCACTTCCTTCCCTACTTGTTTCTCTTGGGGGTAAGATTTATGACCTTCTGTCATCTAAACACTCAAATTCCACCAAGACTCATGTCGGTCACCTGTCAACTAACAGCAGCTTCTATCTGCATTATGTTCAGTCCTTTGTGAAGTCTCTTTGGGGCAGAAACAGAATAGAAAATGCATTCCAGTATGTATGCAGCAGGTACATTGCACACAAGCACCATGGCCTCTGGAGATAGGGTAGCGCCTCTTTCCTGACCTGACGACTTTGGCGCATGCGAACCAAGCAGCCCAGGAGCCCTGAGTGACTGGAGCAGACAGCAGACAAACGAAATGAGGAGAACTGAAGGCGTTCAATCTGGCAATGTGGCAACTATTCCAACAATTCCCCTCTAGTTGGAAGAATGTGAGCCATCTCAGGCATGGGGTTAGTATTTTTAGAATTCTTGTTATACTAAGCATCTTGCAATTCTAGGCTCAACTAGGAAATTAAAGTCAGGCAGAAAAGAACAAGCTTGACAACAGGCTTTACTTTGTCTCCATTATGAATGAATAATGTTTTTCTCTCCCAAGTGATAGTGGAATGTGTGGTCAGTTAATTGAATTTCTTCTACATTATGGAAGTCAGAAAAATACTATATGGAGAGGAATTTTGGTGGGAGAAAGGACCTTAAGGATGTAATCTTTCGATTACTCAACAGTTCCACAGCTGAAGAAATTGAAAATGTCCATTTCACAAGAATATACATGATGGCCCACACCATGAGTCATCACAGTAACAGCTCAAGATCTGCAGGACTTCATTCCAAGAGGAAATGTGCAAAAATCATTTGCTCACCAGCTGTACAAACCCATGGCAGAAGATGGAGGACTTAACTCAAACACTGTCAATCTTCTCCAGGACAGAATTATCAACAAATCTTCAGGCTTTCAAAGCTGCCAGTGACCGGAAGTGGAGATTAGGAATGAGTAGAACTGAGGATAAAGGCTTCTGGCTTGCACAGAGCATGGGGGCGTGATGAATGTCCTGTCAGGAAAAAGAAAATGACTCTTTACCCTCAAGCGATAATTTCTAACTTCATGACAAATTGCTTTATTCTCTCTCTCTCTCTCTCTCTCTCTCTCTCTCTCTCTCTCTCTCTCCTCCATTCCTCAGCACACAGAGTTGTTTTTAGCTAAATAACAGTAGGTTGTAAAGGTCATAGTCTTTGACCTATATACAATATAGTGTATATTTCCTAAGAAAAGAATTTTTATATAACCATAGTATAATTGGGAAAAAAAATCTAGAGAGCTAATTAGACGATCAAATCTATACTGACTTCTGATGCACAACTCATTATACTAGGTTGGGATCTATCTTATCCTTTGTTTTTGAAAACAACACACACATATACAATGTCTGTATACATTGTACAAAATACAAAAACAATGGTGTTTCCTTATTGGTTTGTATATTTAGTCCACGAAACATGAACAATCAGCACATGACACCAAACAAGAAGCAAAAATGTTTCAGTAAATTTTGAGATCATTCTATCCTTTGCCTTCACTTGTTTTTTCCTAACCTTTTCTAACTTCCCTACACAAGCCGAACCTAAGTTTCCAAGGAAATGATGCTGTGAGCCAGAAGAATCAAGGAGCTTCAGACAGAAGAATGAGTGTCACAGATGTTTTATGAGATTGGCTTTGGCAGCCCTGTGAGCATCACACTAAAGTGGGGGCAAGCACAGAGAATTGGGGAGACAAAGTGATTACTTATGACAGTTTCCCAGTAAGAGATCTTGAAAGGCTGCCTTGGGTCAAACCGGAAGAGTAGAAGGTAAAGTATTTGGGAGTAATCGATAGGGAAGAGATGTTTTCTTGTTGATAGAATTCCTTTCATTCAGCAAACGACAAATATATTTGAATTACATACAAAAGAGACAGCATCGGGAGGTAATTGTTCAAAGACTCCCATTATCCATGTAGTTTTGGCAGCAGTAAAGAATGTGGGGTAATGACCCCTAACATAAAACAACAATGATGATGATATTGTGTATGAGGGAATGGGATACAAAAGCTATGGAGTGAGAGAGGGCAGGTGCGGACAAGATCAGAACCACAGACTTGATGTTGGTGAATTTTACAGCCTTGGAAGACATCTCTGCAACTGTCTGAGCTAAGATACATAGAATGAATGGTTTTGAGGGGAAGATGAACAGTGGAAAGGTTAGGGAACAATGTAATAACAAAGAACAATGAGGAGAAAACACAGTGTCCTCTACAGGCTGAGTAGAGGGGTAGTGGCCTGCATGACTGTTTCACCTTTCCTGTTTGCATGCAAGACCTTCTCCCTTGAGGGCCCATATGTCCAGATGCTTATAGATGTCTTCCTGGTTAAACCTGGAGGACAAGCAGAAGCATCCTGGTCTTGATTTTATATTTTGCACAGTGGTAAGAAATGGCTCAAAAACTCAGACTTCATAAAGGCAGTGTCGTACTAAAGGCATGCTCTAGTAATGCAAGGTGTCTGTAAAGAACTTTGCATATTGAATTTTTTTTGTTATTTTTCTTTGTAAGAACTGAGTGATATCTGAGAATATAATATGTGGTGGTCAGCACAGCTCAATATTCAATTTCTACCTTCCCCTCCTCCCTGGAAGTCTCTTGACACACATTGTTTTTGTGTGTGTGAAGGTCAGATCTCTATTGTGCTAAAATTCTTTCCACGCTGAAAATATTTTATTTTTTTCTCCACATATAGCTTCCTGCTGAAAATGGGGAGGAAATGTTTTCCTTTTGTTTCTAGTAACCAGACTTGCATGGAAAATGGAACTCCATGTTTGAATGGTGAGAATCGTATTCGCTGAAGAAGCCAGCTTTTGTGGAATTCTTGGAGTTGTTGGGACTTTGCTCCCACCCATCTGTGCAGCCACTTTTAGTAACATGGGGGCAGAAGTCAAACACTCGAGCCTTGTCAGCACTTGGTTGAGCCATGAATTCATTAAGAGAATCCCAGCACAGTGTATAGCAGAGGAAAGAGGTGATGAGTTAAAACTAACCAAGGTCACCACTCTTTTTACTGTGAGGATGAGCATGGTCCTCTGGGACCATTGTGGACTCTCTTGGCTAGCAATAGACAACAGAGGCCTTTGGAGCTCAGACTACATGTATGAAGACTCATGTTTTTAGAACTTCGCTATTTTCTCCCCTCATAATCTAGCTTGATTCCTCAAGCTTGGGTGACAAGCCTCTTTTTATCAAAATTATTTTTGTTAATATATATTTAAAATGGACAAATAATAATGAAATACATGAATGGAATATGTATTTTTTTGCTTGTGTGTTTGTATTTTGTTTGAGGCCAGGTCTAACTAACATACAGCAATCTAGTCTCCAAGCCATAATAAATCCATGGCTGGCTTTGAACTACTGATCTTCTTGACTCTTGAGTGATACATTTTAGGAATAGACTATCATAGCCAGTGTCTGTGGTGCAGAGACTAGAATGCATGGCATCATAGATGCTAGGCAAGTCCTAGGCATCCATAACTGAGCTTTATTCTGAGTTAAGTATGTGATATTTTAATATATTACAAATAATATATCTTATCTAGTAATTAATATTTTTATTTAATTCATACATTTCTCTTTGTTGGAAATATTCAAAATCCCTTATTTTAGTTCTTTTGAGATTTTAATTATTCTTCACCCTAATCATGCAATTAAGCTGCAGAACACAAAAAAATTATTCTTCCTACCCAATTGAACCCCAAGCCTTCTTTATTCTTCACTCCCAGAGATGTCTGTGAGACACAGAGTCAACCTCTGTTACTCAGTTGAAAAAAGAACTGAAGTGCCAACAAAGCAGCTCACACTCCACAGGTAGCTACTGCTAGTCTCTGTTTCTTTGAGAACTATACATTTGGTGCTGTTAGTTTTCTGTCTAAGCCCAGGCTTTCTAAAGACATGTCATCAAAGATATGCTCCAGTCCTTGAGCTTAGGCTGTAGAGAGACTTGAGAATGAATCCTTGAAATCTCTTAGTATGTTTCTGACTCATGTTTCTTCATCTATTAGCATGAGGAGATTCATAATATCACTGTAAGATTGTTACAAAGATGACATGGTACAATATGCAAAAGATTTCAGGTAACAATTGAAAATTGAACTTGTGTTTGCTCAATATGCCATCTGGGGATGAGTATTTTAAGCTGCTGAGTTTAAAATCAAGTCAAGCAGTAGGTTGAAAGTACAGGGGCATTTTCTAGATAGGGATACTTGAAGGTAGAAGTTTTCATAGAGGACTGATAATGTCATTAATAAATGTCATTTTTTCCTTGAGCATCGCCTCAACTTCCTCCTTGTGGTCGTAAATTCCAAGCAATGGCAGGTTGCCTTACCTTTTGTTGGCACAAAACTAATTAGGCTGAGTGGTTTGTCTGTCAGTGTGGTTCAACTTTTCCCCCTAGAAGCCAGTAGGAACTACAAGCCTGCTTCCTCTTGTGGTGAGCTTTAAGCACCATGCTTTTCAGAAATGGTGGCAGGGCATACTCAGCAAATGCCTTTACGGGAATCAACATTGTCTCTAGCCCTGTCTGGGTACTTGGGCACCAAGAGAGCAATCTCTGCTTGTCCCCAGTTTCTTGCCACAAGCTAGTTTCATTTTTCCACTCCTCTTGTTTAGAATCAGGCCCTATTTATTCTGTCCTTAAACTTGTTCTTAAATAAGCTTTCTCGAAACTCTGTGCTCAAGCTTGGCAGTGCATGTCTGGTCTGTAATCAAAGCATTGGGGAAGCAGAGGCAGGAGGATCACTGCAAATTCCTGGCTACTTGGAAAAATTTTTTCTGTCTGAAACAAACAGAGAGATGAACAACCTATGCTCACGCTCCGTGGTTTCTACCTTTGACCTTGAAGGTTGGTCCTAATCCAACTCTTCTCAATTGAGCTGCCTTTCCAACCTAGGATGATGCCCTAACTCACTTTGTTTACATTTGGTGTGCATCCTATGGCATGCACATCTTAAGACAATTGACTGAACCATTTAATTAATTAATTGCACAATTAAACACTGGTTTAATAGGCTATAAATGGAATAGGGGAGGAAAGACATTTAAGTTCTAACTTAAGTTTCATCATTAATTAATTTTCTGATTTTTGGTATGTATAATTTGGCCCCTGAGAGATAGGTTTTATATCTGAAAAATGGGTCTATGTGGTAACCCACTCTAATGACTTCCAAGAATCTTGAAGGATATAATGTGCTAACATTGGTAAAGTCATTTGGAAATATCATGTTATGTAAATAAAACAGCTAATCATTTATTTTGTTGTGGACTGGAAAAAAACAATCCTTTATAAAACTTACCAGTTCATACAATGACCCCTACACAACTTTCTCCATAACTGTTATTAGTCTATGAGCTGTATGAAATTCTCCCGGTGTATCCTTGAACTGCCCAGATGGATTTGATAGCCATGCAGGGCACAAAGAAAATGGTCATCACTGCACCATTATGGGCCGAGGAGGAGGCTCTTATAGAGAATAGGAACAGAACAAAGAAGTCAGCTCTGCAGGAAGATGTGTTGGTGTCTGTTATGATAACTCACAGCCCTGTTGCCAAGGGAAGGTCATGTGATTTCAGAAGGAAACGAACTAAAAGGCATCAAGAAAATCCAAAATGTAAAGTGTGACATTGAGATTTCATGCAATTATTTGTCTTTTTCTTCAGTTCAATAATAAAAATTAGTTTAAGGACTTTTCTATTCATGGCATGTTAGATTTATCTTTTTCTGAAAAGCTAAAATTGGCTGCAAGAAAAGAAGGCTAAAAATACTGCATTTTCCACAGTGATTATTGATTATTTAAGGTTAAGCATGCTTTCTTGAGCCCTTCACTCATGTCGTTCGTTCCAGCAGCCATTTAATTTGTCTAAGTAAGTGTATTTAATTAAATCTGGTTCAATGATTTTGCCAACAAGTTATGTCTTTAACCGTGTCGAAAGCTTTGTCTTCCTTCAAAATTTCCTCAGCTTTTTGTTTGTTTGTTTGTTTTTGCACATTATACTATTAGACTTGGAATTTTACAGGAATATTTTCTTTATCAGTCTATTTTCAGTATGATTTTCTTCCTGAAATCATCATAACGGACCATAGAATTGTTTATTAAATAAGAATAAAGCCCATCACATGTTTGTAGCATTTATAACAAATATGGCAGACAGGAGCAAATACTTAGGAATCAAGTTATAGATTGGTAATATCAGTCTGACCCTTTTTTCCTGTTAGTCGCAAGAAGCAAATTGTTGAGAACGGGGACCTTAAAACAATCTTCCCTCTTTTTCATAAAAATCTGCCATGTAGATTTAGCAAGTAGACAAACTGTGGATTATAGCGAGTAGATAAAAGTGATGAAGAGCAGGAAAATGATCACCCAGAGGATTTGGTCTTACTCCTGTTTGGGTAAATATGCTTTTACCAGACCCTGTCATGGTTGGGGGTGCACTGTCCTCACACGCTTGTGTGCTTGAACACTTGGTCCTCAGCTGATGGAGCCATTTCAGGATGTGTGCAGAGCCACATTAAACCTTAACATGCAGAGCACATAGCAGTTTTTGAAAATAGTACTGAAGTGAATGCTGTGGTCTGCTTAAGTTCTGTAAATGACACAAAAATACTGCTATTGCTTTTATTATTCTTTTCTGAGTTACTAAGAAAGAAAATACTTGATTTTTTTATTGGTTATTTTATTTATTTTATATTTCAAATGTTATCCTCCTTCCAAGTTTCCCCCCCACGAACACCCTATCTCCTCTCCTCCTCCCCCTGCCTCTGTGAGGGTGCTCCCCCATCTGCTTACCCACTCTAGCCTCACTGCCCTAGCATTCCCCTATGCTGGGTCATCCAGCCTCCACAGGACCAAGGGTCTCCCTTTCCATTGATGCCAGATAAAGTCATCTTCTGCTACATATTCAGCTGGAGCCATGGGTCCTCCCATGTATCCTCTTTTTTTTTTTTTTTTTTTGAGTTTTTCGAGACAGGGTTTTTCTGTGTAGCCTTGGCTGTCCTGGACTCACTTTGTAGACCAGGCTGGCCTCGAACTCAGAAATCCGCCTGCCTCTACCTCCCAAGTGCTGGGATTAAAGGCATGCGCCACCACTGCCCAGCATCCATGTATACTCTTTGGTTGGTGGTTTACTGATGCCAAGAAGTGCTTGCTGACAGAAGCCTGGTATAACTGTCCCCTCAGAGGCTCTGCCATAGCCTGACCAATACAGATATGGAACCACACAGCCAAACATCGGACTGAGCGCGGGAACCCCAATGGAGGAGTTAGGGCAAGAACTGAAGGAGCTGAAGGGGTTTGCAAACCCCTAGGTAGAAAAATAATATCAACTAACCAGGCCCTTCAAAGCTCCCAGGGACTTTATTAACATTTTTTAAGATTTAGAAAAAAAGTTATTTTTTTTTTAGCTAAAATTTAACTTGTCTTTCAAGTAATTATAAAGATCTGGTAGCTACATCTAGGGAAATATAAATCTGCTTATGAGCTGATCTTGAAAATTTTCATCTTATTCTCTCTTAATCACATGTGCTTCCAGCAGAGGACAATAGGAACATCCCTGTTCTCATGATGGTGTGGTCTCAATGTGTAAGTTCTGATAAAGGCCATCTTTGATGGCTGTCCTGATTATAGCTTCGGCTCTACGAATATCTACAGTACTTATGTGATAATTTTGCAAGATTGTCACAAGATAGAAACAGCCCCTTAAGTGAGGCATATTGGGAGACTTAAGAATGACAGTGTCCCCAGTTTAAACATTCAATGTTTTGAGTGCAAATTGATGGAGGTTGAGAAGTGTGATAGAGAGCTATGAGTAATGACAGATCAGGGACAACAGGAGTGAATGGCTTCTGAGATTAAAGTGATTATCTGAATGAAAGTACTCCAGGGAGAGACAGTAATAGGAGTTGGTCCTCACATTGCTGAGCTGCCTGGCTCCTCTGCACTTCTGTGCACTGGGCATTGTTTGAATGCTGTGAGCTTCTTAAAATCTGGAGATTCTGCTGTTTGTCTTTAAAGGCAGCATTATCATCCTGGTAATTATTGTGAATTTTAAATGAAACCCTGACCTGGTAAAGGCATCACTCTTTTTCTAACTGCTGAATAAAATTAAGTGTCTGGGTGACTTGAATGTGAAATGTTTCCAACAGACTCATGGGTTCCAAAATGGTGGCTGTTTGGGGAGGGTATATAGTCTCTGGGAGGGAGAGTCTTGCTGGAGGAACTATCTCACTGGGAGCTTTGAAGTTTCACATCCTGGCTCTCCATTCTCTTCGTGTTTCCTGGGTGTGGTTGTAGATACAGTGAGGTTAGCCAGCTTCCTGCTCTGACTGCTTTTCTGCTTGATCCTGTACTTCTGCAAGGGTAGGACAAAGTCAAATCTTTCTCCCTTAAGTGATTTTTGCCAGAATATTTTACACAGCAGCAAAGAAATGGAAGCAATGCCATAGACAGCAGAGAGACAGCACTCATGAAAGCACTGCATCTACATAATGAGTTTAAAGTCACAGGATTTCCTCTCTATTCCAGAATTCCAGAAGTCTTGATACATTTTTCCCATTTAAACAAAATACCATAAATATTCTAATTTTCTCATTCTTGCCAATAATTTAGCTTGTGGCATGATTATTAGCAATTCAAAAACTTGTGTGTGTGTCCTTTGCCTTCCAGAAGCTTTTCAGTTTTATGAGGTCCTATATATTAATTGTTGACCTTAGGACTTACCCTATCGGTGTTCTGTTCAGAAGGTGATCTCCTGTGCCAATCCCTTCAAGGCTATTCCCACATTCTTTTCTATCATGTTGAATGTATCTGGTTTTATGTTGAGGTCTTTGATCCACTTTAACTTGAGTTTTGTGCTGGGTGATAAATATGAGCTATTTGAATTCTACATGCAGATACCCAGTTTGACCAGCACCATTCGTTGAAGATGCTACCTATCAAAACAAACAAACAAACAAACAAACAAACAAACTCAATTAAAAATGGGTTAAGATCTAATCAGAGAGGCCTCAATAGAGAAATCTCAAATAGCTGAGCAACAGTAAGAAGTGTTCAGTATCTTTAGACATCAGGGAAATGGAAGTCAAACTATTTTGAGATTCTTACACATGTCAGAATGGCTAAGATCAATAACACAAATGACAGCTCATGCTGCCGAGGATGTGGCGCAAGAGTTTGCTGGTAGGAGTGTAAATTTGCACAGCCACTGTGGAAATCAATATGGTGGTTCCTCAGAAAGTTGGAAATTGATCTACCTCAAGACCCAGTTATACTTCTCTAGGGAATATATCCAAAGGATGCTTTATCCTACCACAATGTCACTTGCTCATCTATGTTCCACTGAAGCTTTATTCTTGATAGCCAGAAACTGGAAACAACCTAGATGCCATTCAGGAGAAGAATAGATAAACAAAATGTTATATATTTACACAATGGAATAGTATTATTTGGCTGTTAAAAAAATGACAACATGAAAGTTGCAGTCAAAAGGATGGAACTAGAAAAAAAAATCATCCCCAGTGAGGTAACCCAGGCTCAGAAAGAAATATGGTGTATATTCACTTATAAGTAGATTAAGCCATTAAGTAGATGATAACCAAGCTACAACACATAGACCCAGGAAAGTTATATAAAAAGGAAGGGTTTAGTGGGGATGCATGAATGTTCTTAGGAAGGGGGAATAGAATAGATTTTACAGGTAGACTGAGGTGGGTGAGGATGGGAATGGCAGGGATCAGGATGGAGGATGGTATGGAGGGAGATAATGCAGGGAGAGATAGCTGGACTTGTGGGGTGGGCATTTGGGGGATGGTATGAAAATCTAATTCAGTGGGAACTTCTAAGAATATATGAAGGTGATCCTAATAAGGAGTCAGTACTGGGGGATATAAGGTCTCAACTGGTCATCTTTTGTAGGCAGGCAAGATTTCCATTGGTGGGACTGGGTTGAATTCAGTTGAGTTGTTGGCCATGGGTGTCCCATGAAAATCCCCAAACAACCCAGGCTGATGCAAAGACAAAGGGTTGATTTCTGCAAATTGGCAGCAGAAACCCATTGCCAAGGAACACATCCACACAGCTCATCAAGCATGAAGAAGCTGAGCTCATGCCTGCATGGGCCTTCATCCCTACATTGTAGTCTCTTTGGTGCAGGAAGGTATTCTCCAGGCTACCAAAAGAAAAATGTAGACACCCAACCAGCTACAAAGCTATAATCTGTCTTCCTCGAAAAATATGCTAGGGCAATGTGGCATAGAACTTGTGGGAATAGCCAATCAATGTCTGATTTGATTAATGCATAGACCCATGCACACACTCAAGCACACTTAGACACACACAACATGATGCACTCATACACACACACAATCTCTAAAAAAATTTTTTTTGGGGGGAGGGGATTAGACATATTTGTTGAGCAAATAAATCCAGTTTTAACTTTGTCTAAAAATAAAATCTGATGTTGGATCAGTCATCTGAAATTCGGAGGCAACACTCTATTAAGGACAAGTAGACAGCATTCCAGAGAGGCTATTTTTATAGACCTAAACTATCGTTTATGCATTTCATTGAGGATCTGTTGTTTCTTAATGGCCTTGCATTCTTTCTTGCCATAAAGCTTCTGGTGAGTCCAGGGTGGTGTTTTCTGAATGGGCTGACATGTGTTTGCCACCTGACTTTCCCATGCTGTTTTCAGACTGCATACATTGACGTGCTCCAACAGCTTCTGCATACCTCGGAAAGTACTGCATGCTGAGAAGTTCCTCTAGCCAGATCCCCTGATTATGAGTCAGATTCAGTTAGAACATTTCTCGAGTTATTTTAAAATGCATTAAAAGAACAAAAGATTTTAATAACTGGCCTCAAATAAATGGTCTGTGCTTAGAAATGCCTCTCTCCTATCCATGGGTTCCCTGTTTGTTTGGCACACCTGATGTGTAGTGGCCTGTGGGAAGCATACATCCACCTTTCTCTCCCCACTTTTGGAGGCAGTTCATAACAGAGTATGAGAAGTTCAAAACTGTCAGTTAATCACATTTAATGCTTCTTAGTAGTGTTTGTTTTCACAGCATTAGTGCATTGTGAAAAGGAAAATAGTGTGTGATATCTTAACCCTGGGATCAAGCTCGGATGGGATGCTTTCAGCCCCGACTTAGTATAATTACAGGATAGAGGGGTCTTTTCAAACTATTGAAGTGCTTCTAGAAGCCCAGGACTGGAAAGGAATCAGAAAGCCATTTTTCATCTTGTCAGTCCCGACATCATGCTAAAGGAATTCTCAAAGTAAAACAAATGGGTATTCAGACAGCATTCAGCATTCCTTGGTCTTAAGTCAAAGCAGTAATTCCTGCTAAGAAGGTTTGAAAATTTGCTGTCACCACTTCTAAAGTGTGTGTATGGAATTCGTAATTAATCAGCATGCTCATATCACGGTGATATAATGCTGAAGCAGCAGGGACAGAGTCAACAGCACACACATATAAGGACCTTAATACAGGCTTCACGTTTTTGAGATTATGAAGATATTACCTTTCTAGGTTTCATCTAGTGTAAAAGGAATTGTAAATCTGGAGAGAGTGACTTTGAAGCTTATTGGTAACTCTGAAGGATGGCTGGGAGATGGCCTGGTAGGTAAACCTTTATTCAGGCACCTTGGGATAGAACAGGTGTCTTTGTAAAGCTCTCTGCTCTAGTGAAACCCTAGTCAATGACATCAAACTCATGAGGAATGCGAGGGGACCTAGGCATGAGCATTTTTAAAGCCTTCCATTGTTTCCCATATAAAGCCAAGGCTGAGAAGCATTGCTCTAATTATAGCCTAGTGGTGTAGTCCAGAGTGTGGGCACTATCTTTGGGCATGCTGGGGAGAAGTGGGTGACTAAAGGCCAGTGCTTGCTATTAATACATGTGGCACTTTCTTAAGAACTTTGCCTGTGTTAACACATTTAACTCAGCCTAATGGACAAAAGCTATTACTACCAACTTATTACAAATCAGAAAATGATGAGAGAAATCATACAGATGAGACTAGTAGAAGAGGATTCAGGTTCTTGTATTTGAGCATTCAGTGATATTTATTTAACAAGTATTTGCTAAGCTCTTATGGCATATGAAATGCTTATAAGAATTCTTGCTGGAGTCCCCAGTGTTTGGTACAGCGAACAAGAAGTACTCTACCACTAAGCACCTAATTATCACCGAGTTCCTTGGTATGTCCTAGAATCAGTGGTGGAGAGAAAATAGTGTTTATTTCAAAAGTGTCCTGAAAAACATTATAGACTTAAACCACATGTATAGGTATTAAGATGATTGAGGCTTTATTATTTTTTTTTATTGGTTTCATCTAGGCTTATAAAAGATCACAGGGCATAGTAACAGCCAAGCTACAAACCTGAATCAGGCTATATGTCTTATTCACAAATACCTCTTAGTTCAAATGAGGCTATATATTGGAGGCAGTGGCTCACTATGTACTTCTCGCTTGCCTGGAATTCACTAAGTATATCTTGCTGGCCTGGAACTCACAGAGTTCTGCCTGTCTCTGCCTCCAAAATGCTGAAAATAAAGGTGTATGCCACCATGCCAGGAAAGGAATTTTTAAGAGCAGAGAATAAATCCACAGCATAATTTACTTCTTTTTTTTTCCCCTGTAAGAATGGAGTACTGTCAACGACTTATCTTCCCTATGGTCATCTCAGGGATCAATTGGAAATAGATTGAAGGACTTCATTTATATGCGGCATGGAAATCCATTTTCTTTCTCCTCCCTACTGACCCTCACTGCCAGGCTTCAGGGGAGAGGCATAAGATGACAACTAAACTCTGAGACCAGATATTACACATCAGTTATGCAAAAATATTTTATAAAATTAAGAAATTATCACAGTCTTACAAAAAAAACCCACTCTTGCACACAAGGGTGTTTACTTGCTCTGGTTTGTTGGCTGACCATTTGGTTGTGTTCTGCACGCCTCTCATGTCCCCTTCGCCCTCGAAAAAGGACACGGAGGCAGTGATCGGGTATTACTACAAACAAGGCTTTACTTGTAACAGCAGAAGCGGAAAGACGAAAAGACAAGAAGAGGCACAGCTTAAATACACCCTAGAGTGACATGTTCACTTCTGATTGGCTGTTCACTCATCACCCCATATTACGCCCCGGGATGGGCAGTGACTTTGGCGCGCTTTCTGCCTTTTGCACCTGTGCAGTCAGTTGTTTACTAGTGGGAGGACAGGATGCCCGCGCCATCTTGTAATGGAGAATGCTGACACGCTCACTGCAGCTCCCAACATGGTTGTGTGTAGTAGAGGAAGATACTGGGATGAGATAGCATTGTGTAGCCAAGGCTTCACTGTGCAACTCTGAACCTCCTGGAACTCCTGAGCCTTCTGTCTGTATCACGAATGTCATGATTTACAGATGTGTTGCTGGTAAGAATTGGTTGAGAGCTACCTTTTTTTTTTTTTCTTCTTTTACATTTGTTGATGAACAATGTAGTTCCAAATCTGAGTAAAATTGAGTTTATATAAAAACAAATCCCAGGAAATATGTACATTTGGATTTGAAATAATATAAAAGTGGCAATTTCGGGGAACTAGGTAAGGGCCACTTTACAGTGGTACTAAAGCTAAAGAAATGAATACTTCATTGGAAATCTTCCAGTGGGTAGAAAAGCTTTGAAAATAAATTCCACAAGGCTGGAGTTGGGGGGTTGGGGTTTGAGTAGCATACTTGAAACTTTAGGTTCAATCCTCCAAACTAAAAACAATGCATGTGTCATTAATGGATAGTCCTTTGTATTTCAGTGTAAATTAAGGGTTAAGAGCAGATTTTGCTGCAGTTCTAGGAAAGAAACCACTTGACTATTGAGACCCATAAAAGTGTTGAAAATGGGAGAAAGAGAAGGTGTGGTTTTGGCAGGATGACTCTAACCCCTCTCCAAGTTCTCCTTCCAATCACTTTCCAGAAGGACTCATGACTATCCAAGAAGGAAAATGAGGAAAAAAGGCTTATTTCTTTTTCTTGATAGTACCCACTTTCCAAGGCCAACCTACAAATTAAGACAATCAGTTTTATAATATGGAAAGATGGTAAGGTGTATTTCATTATTTTGATACTAGGCACAATTGGAAATAAGATCCATTAAAATCCCTTTATAAAGAGCAATGCGACAAGGGGAGGAAGATTCCCAGCAGTGTCATTGTTACCATGTTCAACAGGGTGCAGATGCTTAAGGAAGTCTGACCGTGAGAGGCAAGACTAAAAAATAGAATAATAACAATCATATTGGCATAAATGATAAAGTCATTAACCACACCAAAAAAATAGAAATTGTGCTGTGAAATAGAAGAATTAGCTTCATGCAAAAGGATCAAAGCCATAATGTTACCAGAAATAGGAAATATACAGAAAGCCATGATTATCTCCAAACAGAAGATCTATTGAAATTTTGCAGACACATTTTTTTTTTGCTAATAAAGTAATTTTAAATAAACTGATGGTAAAAGAAGATGTTACTGATTCTAGTAATTGACTGATCTAGAAAGTGATGTATTTGCTATAGATCTTCTTCATGAAATTCAGATTCATTTCTCCCAGAAGAGCTGGGAATAAGAAGAAAAAAAAAAAAAAAAGAAGTGAGAGTTATAACCCTATAGACCAAAGAAAGTGTAATTCCAGTCATAAATATAAGAAGGGGAAATGTCAATGCTTGGAATTAAATATCTCATACTGAATAAATGTAATATGACAGTAAATGTAATATATCCACTGATTAAGGGGATCTTTAAAAAAAAGAAAGAAAGAAATCTGAGAAGGGCTAGGAAAAAAAATCACTGGGTCAGTTGCTGGAGCAATAAAACAAATCCCCATACAGTTAGCATCTTAAATCCACTACAGTGCTATTGTTTCTCATGATTTGTACTTGTTAGGAACACATTAGTTGTGTGGCTGGGCAGATGTGTCTCCAAGAAGGTCGAACTGTGACAGGTAAGGGCTGTTCAACTATTTCTCTTCTTAGGGTCCTATAGCTTTTCTGTTCAATCTCATAACATGGGTGATTTAGCAATCCTCACAGCACAATAATTTAAGAGCTACCTGTTAACTCACATGACAGGTCAAGACTCCAGAGTTGGGAAAAATGGAAGCCACGCCTTCTCCTATGTCTTTGCCTGAAAGGTCATCCAGCGTTAATTGTGCCAGTTTCACTGGTGATCAAACAGTACCAGAACCCTTTGTGTTTTAGGGTACAGAGCTACAGTTCTTCTCAATGAAAGAATATAACTAACATATGTGAGACTGTCAGGTGAGGTTAGTGGGGGTAGTATTAAGTCTAGTTTAGAAGACATAATTTATCAGAAATCTCCTGCTACACTCTAGACAGATGGTTCTCAACCTGTGGGTCTTGACCCCCACAGGGATCACATATTAGAAATCATGAATATCAGATATTTACATTAGAACTCATAACATTAGCAAAATTAAAGTTATGCAGTAGCAATGGAATAATTTTATGGTTGTGTGTGGGGGGTCACCACAACATGAGGAACTATACTGAAGGGTCACAGCATTAGGAAGGTTGAGAACCACTGCTGTAGACTCTAAACTCTCCTACAGTCTACAGCAACAAGAAAGGCAATAGTACAATAATTAAGAGAACTGCACATTTCGTTTAATCCTGAATTCACTTTAGAGTTTTCAAACCTGAGCTTCAGATAGCTTTCTTAGCACGCTCAAGAGCCTGCTACAAAGAGTACAGCCACAAAAACCAGATCTATTTCCAATTTCATTTGCTTTCAGCTGCACTTGGTGTCCTCTTAAAGCAAGTTCATCACTACACTCTCAGGGTCATGGAGGAGGGAGGTTTATTACTCATCAGCACTTTGAGCTGGAACTCTAGGAAATGTTCAGTGCAATCCCACCATGTCTTAATCAGATCTTGTATCCTTCCTTATACTTCTCCATGTTCACTTTGACCACCATCGTTTCTCACCCATTCTAGAGCAGTTGCCACCATTTTACTTGAATTTTGATTGACCTAAACAACCTTTCTGACACTTAAGAGTTGGCCAACTCTCCAATTAAAGGAGAAAAATATCATCAAACAAGACTTCCTTCAGGTTCCCTCCCTTCCATCTGTTTGACCTTCACCCTTCTTTTCTCTTGTCACCCTGTCTCACATGGGCCCACAGATAAGCTCTTCCCTTTGCACACTGGATCCCCACCCTCTTCCTGTCTGTTCTGAGAACTTTCCCTCTCAAGTTATGTTCACTTCTCTTACCTCAGATCTCCCTCTTCTCTTGGCGCTCCCCCTTCCTTTTTAAAACAACTTCACATTCCTTATCCTAAAAAAAATAATCCTTCTCCAGTCTGCTCCCCTCTCACTTAAACTGTTTGTTTTCCCTTCTCCCCTTAACTCTAAAGGGCTTATCAAAACAGTTTACACTGGATGAATTCACTCCATTATCTTCAACTTGCTCCATGACTCATTTTGGTCTGGCTTCAGCTTCCTACTCCCTTCAAGTTTCTTTCAAATGACCCAGCCCTGAGTCCAGCTCTGAAATCACTGAAATCAAGGTATAGCTACAAACCCACCCCTTTGTAATAGATGTCCTTCCTGTAGCGTTCTGATGAACTCTTACTAGCTAGGAATAAAGACTTTACTTAATCAGTTCACCAGTGCCTCATTAAAAATATTAAGTTATATGGCTCAATAAAACACTGAGACAAAACAAAACAAAACAAAACAACAACAACAAACCAGAATTGTACTTCTTGATGACACCAAAATTGCTTCTAGAGTGCACATTCTATTTATATTAATCTCCACCTCTGTCACACAGTCAAATGTTTTTCTCTTAAGATCTAGCAAAGTCACGTCAGAGGGTTAAAAATAGTGAAAAAGATAATAGTGGCTTTTTTTTTTTATCCTAAATGTCTTTAGAATTGGCAGCTGTCTCCTGCTGCTATTGGCTTATCCATTTACTTATGGAATAACACTTTGTTCTTCCAAGTTTTGTCAGTTATGAATAAGTCTCCAGTAAGTATTATTGTGAAGGTTTTTATCTGGACATACATTTCAATTCCTTTGAGTAAATACCAAGACACATAATTCCCAGACACTGTGTTTTTTTTTTTAATACAATACTAACAAAATATCTTTCAAAGATGATTTAGGATGTTGCTGTTGCTCCAGAGCCCTTCCTATGACCAGGGATATTGATCTTGACATTCAAATATTAAGATTCTACAATCCTTCCCCAAAGCCTAGGGTAGGAAGAACTGGGGTTAATGGTGATCAAATTAAGATTCTGTGCAAGAAGAATATGAGGAATGTATGACAAATATGAACCTTCAAGCTGGATGTGGTGTCACACATCTACAACCCCTGCATTGGAAGGCTGAAGCAAGAGGATGAGGAGACTGAGGTCAGCCTGGGCTGTGAAACAAGCAGAAAGTATCCTGAAAGAAGGAACAGTTTTTGTATCTAGAATGACTGTGGTTCACAGGTCATCCTGCAAGAGAGATACAGATTATAAAGTGGTGAGGATTAGAAAATTGAACCTGACAAAACACAAATGTTGGGGAACCTTGTTATTAAGGCCACAGCTCACCATGTCTGGATGGTGAACTTAGTTTGACTCAAAATGAAGGACTCCATTTTATAACAGGGTTTCCCTTTCTCTACCTGGCCTTTGTTGAAAAGTGTTTCTGAGTTCAGATGAATGATGTTGTTGGAAAGGTGACCTTGTGCAGAGCTGTCTGCAAATGGTGCATGACTCAGCACACAAGTTCTGCTCTAGTTTCCCATTCAAGTGATAATTAACTACTGTGTTCTGACCAATCAGCCCTCTTTATCCACCTGAACCCTTAACAGCCCTTATGTACCCTGCCCTGGAACAATAAAGTAGAGTTGTCTCACTAAAGCTCTATTTGAAAGTTCTTCTGTCATAAGCACAGTTGTCTGAACCCCGAATGATGCTTCTGCTCCCTCTGTCTTCATGGGTGGGTGGCCAAAGAATGCTCCTCTCCTCTAGGAGAAGGGAGACCCATATACAAATATTTTTTTTCAGATAAAGCAATATGTTCTACACTAGGAAGACATTTTAACGTAGGAAAGAATGTTTCAGACTCTTGGTTCTGTGATGAGGACAAGCCCTTGATTTCAAGGCCAAAGCATATTCCCAGGAATCACTCAAACAAACAGTGGCTAAGTCCTTTATAGAAGAACTAATTTTTAAAAAAAAGATTCTGACCCCTTTATTTTAGCTAGTCTATTAATTGTTTCTTGAACTAAGAACTCACAGGGTAAAGTATATATCCTAAGATGAAATTTGGTCTATGGCCATATGGAAGTCAGTGTCAGGCTGTATCTTAATACCTGAACCACTTTACTGTATTTATGGAGCAGACTAAGACATCCAAATAAAATCCACATCTTGGCTGGGGCTCAAAGAATCTGTTCTAACATCTTCAAGAAATGTCAGTACAGAGAATGAATTTCCTTTTGTGTCAAGAAAGCTAATGCTAACCTTGGAGGAAAATTATATAGAAAAGGAGGAAGAGGAGAAGGAAGAAAAGGAAGAAAAGGAGCTGTATCACATATTTCCTGAATATGAAGGCTAGACCAAATGCTCGGGTCAGATAATGTTATCAGAATCCAAGAATGATAAAAAATGAATTTATGTAAGCTGCACAAAGAGCCCAAGTTACAGATACATTTTTATTAAAAATAGAAAATTTATTTCAAAAGTCTTTCATTATTTTACTTTAGTATGACCCATTAAATCTGCCCAGTGATCAGTCACAGTTAGGATACATCCATATTTGAAACTGGGCTCAGATCTAAGGATGCTTGGAATGTCATGGCATAGGTACCAGGAGAACATGGAAAGTCTTGTTACTTTTTTCATGAGGCCTCCCTGTGCAGAATCTCAAGCAGGTCTAAAAATAGATCAAGTTGGGAAGTAGAGGGGGAGAAGAGACAGTGGAAGCTGACAGCTCTCCTTGCAATTAGAGAGTGTGGCTAGGGTGAGCAGTCTCTCAGGTGATGCAGCTTTTGTGAAGTTTAAATGAGTAGCTAGCATTTTTGTTCAGCCTGACTATAAAGAGGGATTAAGATGAAGCTTAACAACTATCTGCAGACATCAAAAATGAATTCACATTTTTTTATGAAAGTCTGGCATAATGAATTGTGAAGGGGCAAGATTAGAAAAGGAGAGCTTTTAGTTTTTTTTTTTAATAATGTAAGTCTCAAAAAATCTATATTTTAAAATATGTATATTTTTAGTATTTTATGCTCTTGCCATTCCCTGGGGGACTCCTCACATTCTCTTCATGGACCTAGCCTTCCTCCCTTACCCTATCCCTTTGTGTCAGCCACCAAAGCCCAGATGCCCTTTCTACCTGGGAATCTGCTGCCCATGCCTACTGAGGGATCAAGTAGGCAATCTTCTCTCTTTTTCTTGTCCTCCACTTCCAATTCCCTAGTCTCATACTTCAGTGAGAACACGCAGGGTTCTTGTGTCAGACCCAGATTTCCTCCCTTCTGTAGACCCTCTCAGCATCCTTTGATCCTATTTCTAGCCCATCCTCTACCCATGGTCCCCAGAGGCTACCTAGGGTATGATTTCAGAAGTTCTCCCTGTGAGGTAAACCACATTTTTCACACAACCTTAAGATCCAGAGCTGCCAACAGAAACCAAGGAACCTTGGAATACCCATCTAACAGAGACAAGACCAAGTACTAGAACCTAGAATCTCAATAACCCCAAGCCCAGATGCCTAGACACCAGTGCAAAAAAAATTAATGACAGCCAAGACAGTATGCCTCCACCATAACTGTGAGAAACTTGATATAGCTGAAGCACAGGGTAAGGACTTCAAAATAGCTGTTATAAATATGCTCAAGGACTTCAAAGAAGATATTAACAAATTTATTAATGAAGTCTGTGAATACACAGAAAAATGAAATGATAAAAACAGTTTAAGATATGAAAATAGCAATAGAATCACTAAAGAAAACCCAAACAAGTTAAAATAGAAATGAAAAATTTAAGAATTCCACTAGATCTTCAAAGAAGAATTAATTCCAGCACTCCTTAAATTATTCTACAAAATAGAAACAGAAGGAAAATTGACTAATTCTTTTGTCAAGGTCACAATTACCATGATAGCTCTACCACATAAAGACCCAAAGGAGAACAAGACTTACAGACCAATTTCCTCATGAACATTGAAATAAAAATTCTCATTAAAATACTTGCAAACTAAATCTGAGAATACATAAAAAGATAATCTGCTATGATCAAGTCGGCTTCATACTAGAAATTCAGGGTTTGTTCAGCCTACATAAACCAATAAATATAATCCAACATATAAACAGACTGAAAGAAAAAAAACCCCAACAACAACAACATATGGTCATTTTATTAGATGCAGAAAAGGCTATGACAAACTAACAACACTCCATCACAATAAAAGTTCTGGAGAGAGTGGGGATGCATACCACATACATACCACAACCACCACCACAACAACAATAGGCAATTTACAGCAATCATCAGCCAAAAAGAAGAGAAACTCAAAGTATTTCCATTTAAAATAAGGAACAAGACAGGGTTGCCCCCTCCCTCCATATCAATATAGTACTTGAAGTCTTAGAGTAATAAGCTGACTGAAAAAGGGACACAAATTGTTAAGAAGAAATATTTTTGAAGATAATGTGATTTCATATATAAATGACCCTGAAAACGTCACCAGGAAACCCTTAAAGCTGATAAACACTTTCAGCCAAGTGGTAGGATACAAAATTCACTCACAAAAATCAGTATTTTTCTTATATACAAACAGATATTTGAGAAAGATGTCAAAGAAACAACACCTTTCACAATAGCTTCAAATATATCTTGAATATATCTATATTCTAAACAAGTAAGTGAAAGAATTTGTAGGATAAGAACCCCAAGACACTGAAAAAAATCTGAAGACGATATTGGAAGATGGAAAGATCTTGCATGCTCATGGATCAGTAGGAGTAATATAATGAGACTTGCCATCCTACCTACAGATTCGGTCTCCATCAAAATTCTAACATAATTTTCACAGAGCTTGAAAGGATAATCTGGTTCACATGGAAACACACACACACACACACACACACACACACACACACACACACACACCAAACACACTAAAACCCCCTAAGATCCCTTATCTCAAGTTGTAATATGGAACTATAGTAATACATACAGCATGGTGTTGGCATAAAAACAGGCTTGTTGATCAATGGAATTGAATTGCAAACCCAGACAAAAATCCACAAACCAACAGACACCTGATTTTTATAAAGAAGCCAGAAATAAACACTGAAGAAAGGAGGGAAAAAAGAACAGCATTTTTTCAACAAATGGTGCTGGTCAAAAGAACACAAATAGATCCATACTTATCACTGCTCAAAAATCAGCTCCAAATTACTCAAAGACCTTAACATGAAACCAGATACACTAAACCTGATGGGAGAGAAAGTGGGGTAGGACCGTGAACTCATTGGCCCAGGAAAAGACTTTCTGACGAGGATACCAATAGCATAGGCTCTAAGAACACGTTAACAAATGGCATCTCATGAAGCTGAGAAGCTTATGTGGGCAAAGAATGTTCACATCTTTATTTCTGTCCAAATTATGTGAACACAAGAAGTAAGTACATGTGACCTTGGTCTCTCATTCAGGTGATGTGCTTTGTAGACATGCTTCAAAGCTGTCTTTGATGCCGCCCATCATTGGTTGAGGGAATATTGTTTTTCTAATGCAAAATTGATAGTTGCACTGGATTACTGTTTAGATCTGCATAACACACTTATAGGAAACAAACTGTTGTCTCAGGTCTCTAATGTGATTGGTTGAAAGCTCTGTTCTAAAGAATAACAGAGGCTCATACGCTTCCTCTTGAGAAAAGAAATTATAAACATGTCTGAAGTACAACTTGTGAATGTTAAAACCAGGAACATTAAATATATTAGTATGTTCAGTATTATCTTTCTTAGAGTCTGTGTTAGATAGTTTTATGCCAACTTGACAGAAGCTAAAGTCATCTGAGAGGTGTGAATCTCAGTTAAGAAAACGTCTTTATAAGATCAGGCCCTACAGAAGCCTGTGGGAAATTTTCTTAATCGGTGATTGAACTGGGAGCATCCAGACTATTGTGGGTGGAGCTGTCGTCCCTGGGCTGGCAGTCTGGGGTTCTATAGAAAAGCAGGGTGAACAAGCCATGAGGAACAAGCCACTAAGTAGCATTCCTTCATTGCCCCTGTATCAACTTCTGCCTCCAGGTTTCTGCCATGTTTAAGTTCCTATTCTGACTTCTTTCAATGATAAATCGTAACGTGGAGGCGTAAGCCAAACAAACCCTTTCCTCCCTAAGCTTCTTTATTTAGTGTTCATGGCAGCAACAATAGTCCTAACTAAGACAGGGACATATTTACTTTTAGCTTTAAAAAGTGTTTTATATTTAACTACTATGTTTAATTAAATAAAAGTGCACTCTATAGCAACTTCATATCCTAGAATCCAAAGATTCATTGAAAGCTGACAGTACTGTGAATTTGATGACTTATATTTCTTAATTATCACAAAAGAAGGATTTGGACCATTCATGAGTGCCTGACCTTCAAAACCTTGGCACATCACCCATCTCCAGAGCCTTTAATCAAAACCCACTGAGGCAGAGGGGCTCAGCTGCTGATTTGTCATTCCCATTGTCCTTACTGGGATGGTGTTCGGGTGATTTAACAATCTAAGACCATGAGTATTGGTTTGGCACACTTAAGCTTTCTTGAAGAAATCATTCAACCCAGTCATGTGTGACATTGTAACACAGCTGAAATGGAGATACAAGTTTCAACTTATATCTTAACAAATTATAAACAACTTCAGGCTAAATTATAAAGAGAAATAAAAAAGACAATCGTATCACTTAGAAATACCCACTGTTAACATTTCGCAGTTTTATTTCCGATAACATTCCTAGTTTTATAAAGATTTGAAACTTTTCCTTACAATACTACTGTAGGCTTTGTGTCTATTTACCATCAATCAACGTTTTACTTTATATGTTGTAGTCTGTGTATTTTACACAGTTAAGTTCTCTTCAAAACTCCTTATTAATTTTATGTGATTATGTATTTATATTATCAGTAACTATAAATTGTTTGACCTGCTTACTATATACTATGTACATAGTTTTTTTTTTTTTCAGAAAAAAAATCACCTTGTCTTCTTCTCTTATAGTGTATATCTTTATATACACTATAAAAATGCACATTTCACCTCATGAGATCAGGGCAGAACTTTTTTTCCCTAATAGATGCTTTAATATTTTGATTTCTCACCATGCATAACACTAGTTTCCACTTGCACAAGTAACAGGAAATGATTTATTGCAGACAAGCATTCTTTTAGTGGGAAAAAACTACATACCCCATGAACGTAAGGAATTTGACACTAAGACAAAGGTCTCGTCTACATAAGTACAGCTCTGTGTTGAAAATTTTCTTCCACTTGAATTATTATGTTCAGTTTAAAACTAATAAAGAATTGTTAAACTGTTCATATGCTTTCACTGTAGAGAGAGAGAGAGATGTTCATGAAGCAGAAATATGTGTTGAGTTCACAAGTGTTACATTGTGTGGGGAATTCCATATGCAGAACCTGACCTCTAGAAAGCAAGGCAATGGCTTGACCTTTGACATTTAGCAATCTGTGGTTAAGTTTAAAAGGCTGTCTGGAAACTGTCTGGCAACTATAAGCATTCAGTGACAAGTACACCAAGACATGGGAGGAAATGCTTTATGAGGATCGCTTGTCAAAATCATTTCAAGTTAACTAAGTAGCATAAGAGATTCATTTATTGTACAATACTGTGTATATGAAATATTCCCAACCAATTAAACATAGATTACATGAATAAATGTGTAAGTAAATGAGAATAATAAAGGCCTAATCAACATTTTTTAGCTGAGCCCGATGTACATATGAAAACATGTTCCCTGGTACATGGTTCGAGGCCCAGGGTTGCCACAGGGTCTCACTGTGTAGTCCTGGCTCTCATGGAACTCATTATGTAGACCAGGCTGGCCTTAAAGCTATAGTGATCCACCTGCCCCTGACTCTGGAGTGCTGGGAATCAAGGCATGTGCCAACACACTATGCTGAGTCTTTTTTTTTTTTTTAAATTGCGTATACTTAATATGTGTTACATGGGGTTTGGGTTGAAGCTATTGGTATAGGTGAACAAATCAGCAAATCCAGCCTCCCACACAGTAACATTTTCACGGGCAACTGAAGCCTGTTCTCTTAGCAGTTTTGCAATATTTATAGCATACAAACATTGAAAACTTTGAACACAGGAAACAAGCTGTTGTGACAATTCCTGAAAGTTTCTGTATTAGTAGATTATATCTAAGTATCAAAGTATCTAAGACTCTGACTGGAAGCTAGAAGAAAATGTTAGTGATGAATGTAACTCTTTGTTTCGAAATCTCAGATTCTCAACACTGGTGTAGTTTATTGGTGAAATAGCAGTGCTTTAGAAACAATGGGAGACCATTCACTATGTATTTTAGTTACACTGGAAAAACATAAATTAGAGCCTGGGGAAGCAAGTCAGCAGGTTCTTTCTTTCTTAGTAATCTATTTTTCCCTTTTGTTAAAAATGAGATCCCAGAGATGTAAGAATGGATAATCCACTTTCTCTGCTCTCTTGGGAGTGTGCACCCACCCTGTGAGCATGGATCAGCCCCTGGGGTGACAGCAAGTTTGCAGTGACACAAAGGGTTTGGCTGCAAGAAGAAAAAGAATCTTAGGAGTCTTCACATGTTTTTCAACATTATATCTTGGTTCTTCCACGAGCTATGTACATACATGTACATTTTGTAGCAGGATCTCCCTCTATAAACCAGACTGGCTTGCAACTTGGGAATCATTTTTCCTCAGCCTCCCCAGTGCCAGGGAATAAGCCCCTCCACTTAGGTATTTTCTGTGAGTTTAAAATAAAGATTTTAAAAAGACATTCCCAGATACCACACAGAAAGCTAAATGGAGACTGCGTATAAAACTTCAAAGGGATGCCCATCATAGCCATCTGGGCTATAGTATCTCTCTGGATTCCTACACTTAAGAGTAATAGGAGGGTGTGGTCTTTAAAGAAACATAATACTTTCACATTCTGGGTGTACGTGAACTGGAACGACACCACATTTCACCACAACGCCACAAAAATGCTGAACACTGTGCCCTTTTGAGGGACTTTGCACCATGCAGCACAGAGCAGAAGGTCTAGAGTAAGAAAACAGAACAATCTGTCCTGTTTTCCCACTGCATCTTCACCACTTCCAAAGCAATGCAACAGTGACACCATCTTGCTGATCCTGCAGAAATAAGGGAGTGATGGGATGGTACTTCCAGCTGCTTCCTTTGACTTAATGAGCGCAATGCTGTCCTGTTGAATTCCTTTCGAAGCGGAAAGGCTGTTGTTATTTTGGGAGGTTTTGTCGTTGGTCATCTACTTAATTACATTTTTTTAAATATTATTTATATATTAAAATAACAGATGTGGAAAATCTCTAGAGTAGTTCTTGGCACTAAAAGGCCTGTTTATACTTGTGCATTTTATAAAGAATACTGATTATTATGTTTCTATGGAAATGCACATCCTTCTTTACACTTTGGACTGTTGTGGTTACCAGAATAATTCAAGTCGTCAGCTGTGGTGGTACATGGCAGTAGTAGATGATGAAAAGATGGAGGATCACAAGTTTAGCCCATGGTATATCTCTTTTTCATTGAGAAGATGGCTTGCTAGGTGTTTGATGTGCAAATTTGAGGATCTGAGTTTGAATTCTCACAAACTACTTAGACACCAAGGTGCATATTAGTAATCCCAGTTCCACCAAAGGATCCTGGGAGTGGGAGGCGGAAGAGACAGAAGAATCTCTGGAAGGTGATATATATGGCAGGAAGAAAATAACAAAACAAACAAACAAAAAATTCCCCAAGAGTTAACTTCTATCTTTGTGGCCAGGAGACTTGGCTGCTGAGAGTACAGGCTTCATAAGCATGCATGAGTTTTACATCACCAAAAGACTATGAAATACCACATGTTACGTTGCTGACCTATATGGTAGCACTACATGTGATACTGCTTTCTTATCCTCAAGCCCTATAGAAAACTAAAATTCTTTTAAAGAAATTATTACCTACTATACACACTTCATAATACATAATTTAAATAAAATGTTCAACTATGTTTAATTATTTTTGAGACAAAATGTAGATTTGCATAAGCAATGATATGAATCCAAAATCTACACGAGCACCAATAACATAGGAAATGCAATTCCCTGTCTGTTAAATTCAAACCCTGAGAAAGAAGTGACAACCAAAGCTTAGCTCCATAGGGACGGAAATGTGGCTCGCCTGAGCCACAGGTCATTAATAACTGCCCGTGTAGCAATATTAGCAATTTTACTGACACAGACATGCTGTAGGGGGATGAGAACAATAGTATTTGCTATGCCTCTGTCTCTCAGGACAGAGTGGACAGTGAAAACTCCTCCTGTTACTGCAAAGCCATCAGAGGGCAGAGAGGGGCTTGTCATGGCGAGCAGCTATCTCTGTGACATGACTCAGGGTTCCCGCGCAGACCAGGGCGTCCTTCCCACGTCGCTAACGCTTGACATGTTGGAATGCTTTATCCTTGAGGCCAGCAGTTCTAAAGATGGGTATCCTTCAGTGTTTTTAAATACTCCACTTAAAATTACAGACATCTAAACCCCACCCCAGAATGACGGCATGAGGATATTTGTGATCTGGGCAGTGTACGTGTGAAAGTTTGACATCCAATAAATGACAGTGTCCCTTCTCTCCTACCTGCCCCCTCAAAGTTACCACTTAAAGCCACTTCCAGGTGTTCATATTTTAGTATGAATCACTGGAGAAATATGTTGAGAAGGAAGAGGCAAAGTCTGTCATGTCAGTATAGCTACAGAAAGAGTAAAAAGTACTAATTTTATAAAAGAATACCCCATTCTGCCACTTATTAGGTCTAGCAGAGACTTAGGAAAAAATGTTTTATAACTTGGCAAAGTAGACAATCTCCCAGCTTACTGGTTTTTTTTTTTTTTTTTTAACAATGAAATTGCAAAACAGGAAATTTCTGTAATAATATTACAGACTTTCAAAATTAATAAGCTGAAGGAAAATGACATGATGACAAAATTAATAAGCCAACAAGGAAAAATGACATGACGATTGTGTATTTCTAAATGGACAGCGAATCTATATAGTAATATTTCAGAAACGTTCAGAGATTTAGCGATTTCAGAGATATAGTAATATTTCAGAAACGGTCACAGATCCCATGCCACGTGTGACCCAAATGACACCACTCTTGAGTAGAATTAAGTGAAAATAGATAATAGCCAGCCTTCTTCTCCAGATAACTAGACTCAGCAGGGTCACCTTTGCTCTGCTAAAATCCCACAACCAGGAGCCAGTCCGTGGAAATCAAGCAGAATTTTGTCTCTTTTAATATAGTTGCTGCCTTTGCATCCCAACCATGACAGTATATAAACCTTGTCCTTCTCACAGAAAAGATCCTTTAGTCTTAGCTTTCTCCACTGTAACAAGAACCTGAGATAAATCAACTTAAAATAAAAGTTGTTTTTACTAATAATGTTATCTAGACTTATTTTTATTTTATGAAGTTTTTAAAAAAATTTTTATTGGATATTTTATTTACATTTCAGATGTTATCCCCTTACCCCATTCCCCCCTTCCCAGGAACCCACTATCCCATCCCCCTTCTCCTGCTTCTATGAGGATGTGGCCCCACCAACCCCCCCCACTCCTACCTCCCCACCCTTGAATTCTCCCACACTCGGTGTCCAGCCTTTATGGGATCCTTTATGGAGTTTTAAAAAGGGCATTTAAGTTAACAAACAAAGGAGCAGAATTTGTTGTCACATTTCATATACATATGTCATTATACATTGTTCTAATGCATGGCCTTCCCTACTGCACTCCTTTGACACTCTTGTTCACCCCCTAACTGCTCTCTCTCTCTCCGACAAACACGTCTCTATGCTGTCTCCATCTCAGAGGAATCTCTTACCCTCTGTTTCCTCCACCTCTCTCATTAAGATTGTTCTTTCTCTCCTATCATCCCATTTCTGGTTTCAAGACCAACATATATACACACAATGCATTTACATGCGCATTGACATGTGCACATGAAAGGAAACATACCATATAGATAGAAACGAATTCTGTGTCTGGCTCCTTCTATTTAGGATAATATCTCCAGTTCTAACTATTTGCCACAGATGTCCATGTTTCATTTATGAAAAGCTGAATAGATATGTTGTAAAAATGGATGGCAGAGCCGGAGTTATCTACAGATTTAATGTAAAAACCATCAAAGTTCTAATGACATTTTCCTCAAAACTAGAAACAACAATTCCAAACTTCATACAGAAGGACAAAAATAACCCAAGCAGCCAAAACAATCCTAGGGTGATTCTGGAGGATTCATGATCCCTGAGACCAAATTCTACTACACAGCATAGGACCGGCACAAAAGAATCCATTGGAATAGGTTTATCCAGGGGTAAACCCACACAGCTACAGACAGCGGGAAAGTGTCAAAAGTGTATAGTAAAAAGAAAAAAGACGGCTGGACAGTGGTGGCCCACGCCTTTAATCCCAGCACTTGGGAGGCAGAGGCAGGCGGATTTCTGAGTTCGAGGCCAGCCTGGTCTACAGAGTGAGTTCCAGGACAGCCAGGACTACACAGAGAAACCCTGTATACCAATTTCAAAGCAAGCACAGACCTTAGTATAAGAACGGGAACTTTGAAATGACTAGATGAAAAGACAGATTTAAAAAAAAATTCCAAGATAGAAGAACAGACAAGGTCTTTTTGGAAAAGGCCTCCAATGGTAGGAAATAATCCTAAAATGATACAAATGGATTTACACCAAATTGTAAAGCCTGGGCAGAATGAAAGAAACCCTGCACAGTGAACAGACAGCCGTTAGCAAGGGGAAACTATGACCAACTATATATCAGATGAGGGGATAACAGAATATTTACAGACCTGTAGGATAAAAGCTTCCTTTTGGTTCACTGTTATATAGAGATTCCAGCCCATTGCCCCTCAGCCTGCCTTGGGTCTGTGACAATGTGGAATACCACAGAGGGAGCAGTTTGACCAGGAACATTAATCTCATGCTGGGGACAGAAGAAAAAAAAAAAAAAATCCTAGCTCCCACAAAGGCAAAGGCCAGGCTTCTGATGGGCTCCGGCACGTAGCCTCCTGTTTCCACCCGCCTCCAGCCCTAATAGCATCCAACTAGACACAAAGCTTTTAACACAGGAGCATTTGAGGGCTCTTCCAAATCCGAGCTACAGAGACCATCTTACGCGTTGCTTCTCTGTTGGTTTCAAACCTCTCTTGAGGTACACAGAGCATGTGGATGTTCTAAAACCACATTCACTGGTCTGGCTGCTGTGCTGTACTCATCCTGGGACAGGAAAGGATTGTTAGCATCACCTGCAGTACCAAATAAAATGGGAGTCCCTGTGAGCTTCCAGAAGAGCTTCCCAATGTTCGATGGGCAGTCTGCTGCCCTTCGACCTTCCTGCCACAGTGATGATCTCTGGGTCAGCATGCAAGGGCTGGAGTAGCTTTTTCTGCTCTGCTCCAGCCGTTTCCACTTTTCTTCCAACGACGCTGTTGGTTTTTCTAAAGAATCAACATTTGGCTTCATTGATTTTCTCTAATTTTTTTTTCTTTTCTGTTTGATTTCCACCCCAGGTTTATTATTCCTGTGCTCTTTTTTCAGTATTGGACTTGGTGTTATTTCCCTAGCTTCTGAAGGTAGAGGCAGAGATTATTGATTTTTGATCTTTTCTCCTTTCAACAGCAAGCAGTTAAAATAATAAATTTAACTCTAAGCATAGACCACTCTTTGTCGTTTATTTCCAACTTAAATTGCTATGGTTAGAGGATACATTGAGTGCTGTTTTAACTCATTTCCACAGGTTGTAACTTTTTAAAAATTATTTTCTTTTTATATTGGGTCAACACTGAGAGTGTCTAGTGCCCCCAGGAGAGTATGAACTCTGCTGTTGAGAAAAAAATTTCTCCCGGTGTGAAATTAAGTTGATTTTTTTTAAAAAAAGTATTCTGTATCCATAGTTTTTATTTTTATTGCTAACTCCTGAGGGTGGACTATAGAATTGGCTAATTCTAACTGCTGTCCTTTCCCCTTCTTTCTACATTCTTGTGAGCTTTTAAGAAAGTTTATGTATTTGGGGGTGGGAGACATGTGCATTCCATGGCATGAAGCTTGCAGAGATCAGAGAGTAACTTGTGAGAGTTAGTTCTCTCCTTCACCATGTTAATGTCAGGGACTAACCTCTGGTCCTTATACTTGGTAAGCAGGAACCTTACCCATGGAACCAACTTACCAGCCCCCTTTATGATGGGGGATTCTGCTTTAGGCGTTTATAATCCATCATTGTCAAAGCTTTGTCAGGTGCTAACAGCTGCCTCTGCTTCCCTGTACTTCCAACTTACATAAAGCTCTTGCAGCTTTAATACCTTATTATATTATAACATAAACATATGTAGTTAATTGACTTAACACTTGAAAATTTACATACTGATCATAAATATCAGTAGGGTGCACTGTGGTCTGTGCTTTCATGCTTAAGAATGTGCTGATCAAATGTGACCTCTTTCCTTTGGTAAGTCTCTCCCTGTTGCCTTTTGGCGTCCACTTCTTGAGAACTGCATTTTTCTTTTCCATTGTGGATTGTTTGCACATCTCTCCAAATTCATGTTAAAACCTTGGCAGTTAATGTGATGGTATTAGGAGACGAGGCCTTTGGGAGATAATTAGTTCATGATGCTAGAGATCTCATGAATGAGATCACTATCCTTGAGGAAAAGGCCCCAGAGAGCACTTCAGCATTTCTTTGGTTGAAATACAAGTAAGCAACTGCAGGACCTCATTAGAGCCCGACTCATGTTTCTCTAGTTCCTAGAGGCTGCTGGTGTCCTTGGCTTGGACCTCTTTCTCCATTTTAATGTGCAATATGGCATCTTCAGTTCTCTTTGACCATCATTCCTTCACATCTTCCACATTTGAGGCATTCTTATTGTTATGTTGACCTTATATATATTCTATAAGAATCTTTATGTTGGTCTTGAAAGCACAAGAACCTGAGTTTCATCTGAGGAAAAAAACCACATGTTCACAAAGTGTAGTGACGTGGTCCTGAATCTCATTTCTGAAGAGGTGGAGGCTTACTGGTCAGTCAGCCTGGTCTACTTATTGAGTTACAGTACAGTGAAAGATCCTTGCTCAAAAAATGTGAATAATCCTTGTGAAACACACACACACACACACACACACACACACACACACACACTTCCAATTCCTTCTAAAGATTTGACATCTTCTTGCCACATAATATAACATATTTTTGGGTCACCTATTAACCTATTAAGGACCCAGTATTTTCAAAGACTATTATTCTGTCATAGTAATAGTGTTTACCTCATGGCTTATTGTAATGATTAAATATACAATACAATAATGATGCCAGCACATGCTCACTGTGTTAGCTGTTACTGTCTAGCTTCTCATATAGGGATAAGACATGGAGAAAATAAGGAGAGAGGAAATGTTGGGGACACTTTAGACCAACACACAGTTGGCATGTAACTAGCACAGCTGTGGCTGAGAATGTCAAATGATGACTTTTACCCACAACATGAGCTATCATCCACCTCTTTTTTTCTAAAGTCAAATGTGATAATCACCAAATCATAACAAAAGGCAGACAACTGCTTGTACAAGGACAGAAAGCTAAAATCCTATGTCCTGTCCTCAAGGTATTACCAAAGTGAGTAAGAGAACACGTATCCACAAAAAATAGTTGTATTTTCCACTTTCTATCAGAATTCTTTAACATTCAATTTAATGACAATTTAAAATCCACACATTATGCTGTGAAGCTTACTGCCATTTCCCAACAGGAGATAGTAAACTTGTATATGTGCGTGGAGGAGAACAGAAATTAGCCCATTGAAGGTTTCAACCTGCTCTAATGTTGGTTAGTGTGGTGGTTGTTAACAGATATTTAAGCCAGCTGTGAAAAGAGACTGTATCAGATGTAGAGCTTTAGTTATTGATTTCTATTAGTTTTATTTCTTTTTTTTCATCATTTTGGTTAAAATTTATTCTAAAATAAAATTATGAGAGTAAGGTAAACATGTTATAATAAAAGTAATAGGGCAAAATTATTATTTTATTTTTGTTTGAAAAATGGATTCTTTTCTCATATAGCATATTCTGATTACAGTGTCCCCTGCGTCTATTTCTCCTAGTTCCCCATCACCTCTCCCTCCAGATTCACTCTCTTTTTTTCTCTTATTAGAAAAGAGCTGGGCTTCTAAGCGATAACAATCAAACATAACAATAGAAAATATAAGGTAAAGCGTATCTATCATATTAAAATTGGACACAGTAACCCAACAGAAGGAAAAGAGTCCCAAGGGCAGGCGTGTGAGTCAGAGACCCACTTATTCTCACAATCAGGAGTCCCATAAAAATAGCTGTCCACAGAGGACCTGGTTTAGACCCATGTAGATCCTGTGTTTGCTGCTTCAGTCTCTGTGAGCTCATATGTGCCTTGTTTGATTGATTCAGAGGGCCATATTCTCCTGGTATCCTCCATTCCCTCTGAATCTTCCAAAGGATTCTCTGAGCTCTGGGGTAGATATTTGATGGAGAACTCCATTTTAGACTCTCTCTCAGCATAATATCTAGCTGTGGGTCTCTATGATTGTTCTCATCTGCTACTGAAGAAAAACTCTCTAATAATGACTGGAAAGGCACTGATCTATTTGTATATACATTGTTAAGAACAGTAATATTTAGTTTTACCCTAAGACTCTGGGCTATCTAGTTTTTTTTTTCCTCAGTTACTCAAGGAATGTCAGGTATGGGTTCCTTCTTGTGAAGTGAATCTTAAATCAAATCATATATTGGCTGGCCACTCCTACAAGTTCTGTGCCATGTTGCCATAGCATATTTGTCAGGAAGGACAGACTGTGGGTCAAAGATTTTGTGACTGGGCTGGTGTCTACATTTCTCTTTTGGTAGCCAGCAGAGTACTTTCATGCACCAAAGAGACCAGAACATAAGGATGAAGGCTCTGTGTAGGTACCAACTTAACTTCTCCATGTTCAATGAGCTGTGTAGGTGATGTCCTTCGCAATGGGTCCCTGCTGTCAGTTTGCAAACACCAACCCTTTGTCTTAGTATCAGGCTGGGTTGTTTGGGGATTTCCATGGGACCCCCTTGGCTAACAATTCAATTGAATCTAACCCTCTTTCTTGCCACTAGAAGTCTTTCCTGGTTACAAGAGATGGCCAACTGAGACTTTGTATCCCTGTTACTAGGAGTCCTCGTTAGGATCACCTTCACAGCTTCCAGGAAGTTTCCACTGCACTAGGTTTTCACACTATCCTCCAAATGCCTCTGATTCCAGTCATTTCTATCAACATGATTTCCCTCCATCCTATCCACCAGATACTCCTGATCGCCCCTGCTCCTGTCCCCATCCACCCCAAGTCCACCTGTAAAATAGATTCTATTTCTCCTTCCTAAAGGGTTCTTTGAATTCCCCCCAACCCTTTCTCTTTATCTAATATCACTGGGTCTACAGATTGTAACTTGGTTATTACTTACTTGACACTGAATCCATATCCTGTTTGTCTTTCTGGGTCTGGTTTACCGAATTCAGGATGATTTTTTTCTAGTTATATAAATTTGTTTGCAAATTTCGTGACCTCTTCCTCTTTTTTTTTTCTTGTTTTTTTTTTTTTTTTTTTTTTTTTTTGTGTGTGTGTGTGTGTGTGTGTGTGTGTGTGTGTGTGTTTTGGAGACAGGGTTTCTCTGTGTAGTCCTGGCTATCCTGGAACTCACTCTGTAGACCAAGCTAGCCTCGAACTCAGAAATCCTCCTGCCTTTGCCTCCCAAATGCTGGGATTAAAGGCATGAGCCACCACTGCCAGGCTTCTTCTTTTTCTTAAAGACCTGAGTAATTCTCCACTATGTAAGCATACGACATCTTGTAGTTCTATTCTTCAGCTGTGGGACATCTGGGTTATTTCCAGTTTCTGGATATTATGAATAAAGTATCAATGAACATGGTTGAGCAAGTGTCCTTGTGATACGATGGAGTGTCTTTTTTGTTGTTTCCCTGATTTTTTTCAAAGTCTGTATGTCATTTGTATATAGAATGGCTACTGCTGTTTTTTTAATTAATCATGTTTCCAGCCACTCTGCTAAAAGTGCTTATCAGCTATAGGAGTTCCTTGGTGGAAGTTTTAGTGTCACTTATGTATACTACTATATCATCTGCAAATAATGATAGTTTTATTCCTTCCTTTGAATTTCCCTTGATAGCCTTCTGTGGGGAGCCAACAGAAGGCAGCTATCATCCATGCAGCCATCTTGAGCCATATACCCTGACAAGAGACTTAATTACAACAGCCTACAACAGCTGAGCACACTCTGATAACATTTTGTTTTAGATACCCAGGATTTTCCCTTGGGTGTGTGTGACTTAAGGGCATGACTTAGAGATCAGATTTAGAGACAAGACCTAAGGGCATGACTTAAGGGTGTGACTTAGAGGCGTGGCTTAGAAGTGAGACATATAAAATGTGAGAGGCAGACAGAAGAAATTATTATTAAGTATTAGGCACTTGGAGTAGGCAATTGAGACTCGAGACAGGAACTAGGAATTAGACACTTGTACTTGGATGAGACTTGAGACTAGAACTTGGAACTTGGAACTTGGAGGCACTAGGTACTAGGAACTAGGGACTAGGAACTCAAAGACTTGGGATTTGGACTAGGAAGAGAGACTGAAGAATAAACAGGACTGAATCACACTCTGTCTGGTCTCCATTCTTCGAATCTGTCCTCACTCTCTCTCTTGCTGAACCCCGACCCTCGGCCTGGAGCAGCTTGGGGCAGTGCAGGCTCTAACAATTTAGCCCCCAGGGCTTTTGGCGGTACAGGTTCCAACACTGACAGAGCAGTCCGCAACATTTTGGCCCCCAAGCGTGGGGCAGCTCGAGTTGCAACAGCCTTCAGATGTCTTATTACTCTAACTAAAGCTTCAAGTACTATATTGAATAGATATAAAGAGAGTAGACAGCTTCATCTTGTTTCTGATTTTAGTGAAATTGTTTTGATTTTTTTCTCCATTTAATATGATGTTTAGTTATGTCCATTGTATCTTTATTATCACCAAGACTTTTATCATGAAGGCATGTTGAATTTTGTTAAAGGCCTTTTCTGTATCTAATGAAATGATTATTTTTTTCTTTCAGTTTGTTTATATGGTAGATAATATTGACTGTTTTTCATATAATGAAGCATTCTTTCATTTTGGGTCTACTTGGTAGGTGATCTTTTTGATGTGTTCTTTGATTCAGCTTGCAAGTATTTTATTGAATATTTTTCATTTATATTCATAATGGAAATCGGTCCGAAATTATCTTTATTTGTTAAGTCTTTGTGTGGTTTAGATATTAAGGTGACTGTGATCTCATAAAATGAATTTGACAATGTTCTTTCTGTTTCTAATTTGTGGACTAGTTTGAGTATTGCTATTAGCTTTTCTTTGAAAGTCTGGTAGAATTCTGTGCTGAAACCATCTGGCCCTAGGCATTTTTTTGGCTGGGAGAATTTTATTGACTGCTTCTATTTCAGTAGGGGTTATATGTCTATTTAAATGGTTTATCTCATCTTGATTTAACTTTAGCAAATGGTACCTATTAAGAAAATTATCCATTTCTTTCAGATTTTCCAATTTGATGGAGTATAGGTCTTTAAAGTACGTCCTTATGATTCTCTAGATCTCCTTGGGGTCCCCTGTGGTGGTTTGAATATGCATGGACCAGGGAGTAGAAATATTAGGAGGTGTGGCCTTGTTGGAGGAAGTGTAACTCTGTGGGAGTGGGAAATGAGACCTCTTCCACTTGAGAGCTCCTGGAGGCCTTCAGATGAAGATATAGAACTCTCAGCTCTTCCTGTACTATGTCTGCCTGGATGCTACTATGCTCTAGCCTTGATGATAATGGACTGAACCTCTGAACCTGTAAGCCATCCCCAATTACATGTTGTCCTTATAAGATGTACCTTGGTCATGATATCTATTTACCACAGTGAAACCCTAACCAAGACATCCCCCTTTTCATTTCTGATTTTATTAAGTTGAATATTCTTTTTTTTCTTTTAAGCTAGTCTGAATAAGGGTTTGTCTATCTTGTTGATTTTCTCAAAGAATCAACTCTTTGTTCCATTGCTTCTTTGTATTGTTCTCATTGTATTGATTTCAACCCTCAGTCTAATTATTTCTTTATGGCCACTCTTGGGTATTCTCTCTCACTTTTTTTTTTTTTTTTTTTTTTTTTTTTGCAAATTTTAGAATGAAGGTTTATTATAATACATTTCAGAGAAAGAAAGAAGGCAGAGCTCTGGGGAGCTGGAGCAGGTGCCAGGGAATGTGGGATAATTGATCTTCAAGTCTGGAGGTATTTTATAAGACTTGATGGAAAAAATGGGTAAATTATGAAAGATAAGTAGTCCAGTTGTCCCACTCCTGAAGTGTCTGAGTGCTTGCTCTCAGTGTGGGTCACTCCTCACACCTCACTCTGGGGCAGAAGTGCTCACATAGCAGAGAGATGATGAGGAATCAGAACTTTGTCCTGGCCTTCAGCAAAGAAGGAACTGTTGACAGGACTAGGGCCATTTCCAGAACATCTGCTTCTGGATTTCCAGTTGGGTATTCTTAATTCTTTTTGTTCTAGAGATTTCATGTGTGCTGTTAAGTTGCTAGTATGAGATCTGTCCATTTTTTTAAATGTAGGCTTTTAGTGCTATGAACTTTTCTCTTAGCACTGATTTCATTACTCCCACAAATCCAGGTATGGTGTGCATTCCATTTTCATTGAAATTTAGAAAGTCTTTAATTTTATTTAAAATTTTTGTCTTGACCCATTTCAATTTAGTAGAGAGTTGTTCACTTTCCCTGAGTTTCTAGGCTTTCTTTTGTTTCTGATGTTAATATTCAGTTTTAATCCACAGTGGTCTGATAAGATGCAGGGTGTTAATTATTTTTTTTTTTTTTTTTTTTTTTTTTTTTTTGTATCTATTGAGACTTGCTTTGTGCCAGTTTTGGAAAAAAATTTATGTAAGTTTCTACTGATAAACAGGTATTTTTTGTGTATTTGGGTGAAATGTTCTTTATTTGATAGGCTAATTTGGTTTATACTGCTTGTTTTCTCCAGCATTTCTCAGTTTAGTTTTTGTCTGGTTGGCCTGTTCATTGTTGAGAGTGAGGTATTGAAGTCTCCTACTTATGTGTCAGTAAGTGATTTAACCTGTAATAGTGTTTTCTTTAGTAACTTGGTTGCCTTTGTGTTTGGGGCATAGATGTTAAGAATTGTAATGTCATCTTGGTGAATTTGTTTTTTCTTTGATGAGTATGTAATATTCTTACCTATGTCTTTTGATCAGTTTTGGTTTGTCATCTATTTTTTTAGATACTAAAATCCCTGTACCAGCTAACTTCTTAGGTTTATTTCCTTGGAAAATCTTTTCCACCCTTTTACCCTGAGATAATGTCTATCCCTGATTTTGAAATGTATTTCCTGGGCACAGTAGAGGATAGATTCTATTTTTAAAGTTCATTCTGTTAGTCCATGTCTTTATATTGAAGAATTGAGACTATTGATATTGAGAGATATCAGTGATCAATGATTGTTGATTCCTGTTATTTTGCTGTTGTTGTTGTTGGTGTGTGTGTATGTGTGTGTGTGTATGTGTGTGTATGTGTGTATGTGTGTGTGTGTGTGTGTGTGTGTGTGCGGTTTCACTTAATTTGGTTTTGCTGGTGTGAAATTACTTATTTCTTGTGTTTGCATAGGTATAGTTAATCTCCTTAGGTTTGAGTTTTGGTAGATAGTAGTTAAATTTGAGTTTATCATGGAATATTTTATTTTCACTATCTATGGTGATTGAAAGTTTTGATGGGCATAGTAATTTGGGCTGACATCTATGGTCTCTTAGACTCTACAGGACATCTGTCCAGGCCATCAGAATATTCAAAGCTTGCTATGATAAGATAGCTGGAATCTAGTAGAGACACTTTGCCATGTCCATTACTGATTGTGTTCTTATGCTGGTGTCTAGGCATCTGGGTTCGGGATGATGATTTGTCTAGGTGCTAATCTCTGGGTTTGACTTTGTTGTTTGAGTGTTTTGTTCTTTGGTTTCTGTTTTCTCTCTTGATTTTCAGAGATTGTGAGGGCTGTGTGGTACCTGTTTTATTGGCTTGATCAGCTGGTGTGTTCACAGGAAATGCATGCTAGTGTTGGAAGCTGGGATGTGGTGGTGAGTAGGGGGAGAGAAGTTAGGAGGAGATGGTGGTCTGTGTGATGCACAGGGGATGTGGGCATGGGAAAGGGAGGCTGCAGCTGGTGTGCTGTGACTGTGCTAGAACTGAGACTAAGGGATTGGGTTTGAGGAAACAGAGAGATGGGGGAAGGAAGAGAGAGGGACACACACACACACACACACACACACAGACAGAGAGAGAGAGAGAGAGAGAGAGAGAGAGAGAGAGAGAGAGCAAAAAAGGTCTGCAGGCAGCCTACCTGATTTTGGCCACAATCACTATTAATTTTTTTAAGTGCTGAGCCATCTGTCCAACCTCTCAAACATTTTAAGTTAAGCTAGCTTAAAATGCTGCATAAAAGCAAAATTATATATATGTGTGTATGTATATATGTACACACACACATATATTTACTAATTGTACAATGTGATATTCTGATATATGCATATAAATTGTCATGCTTAAAACAAGTTAAACATGTACTCAAATATTTAGTCTTTCTTATGGTAAAGCTGTCAGAATTCCTTCTTATAGTCTTTTGAAATGTTAGTGCGTTATTGGTGTTTATAGGCACCCAACTGAAAAAAAATGTCTGGCAGGAATTTTTACTGTTGTCTAACTGTAGCTTAGTGCCCATTCTTCAACCTCTCCTCTTCCCCCATCCTATAGGACTCTGGTAGCCTCTGTTCCACTCTCAACTTCTGTGAGACCAACTCTTATAGATTTCATACCTACCAGTGGGTAGTGCTTGTTTTGCTGGCCTGGCTTGGTTTACTAGCACAATGACCTCCACTTTTGTACATAAGTCTAGGCCCCAGGTACAGAAGCTGATACTGTAGGGAATGAACACAAGTCCTTTGTCTTTATCAAACCTGAGAAACATGGAAAAGAAGAGGTTCACAATAATATGGACAAAGCCACCTCAGTCATTAATGTATTGGTATAGAATTTAACATGCATATTAGATTGCTGTTCTGAATGTTTGAACATAATAACTCACTAATCATCAACCAACTGTGAAGTGGGTTCTATTTATTCATATGTAAACATATGAGCAATATAAGACAATAAGCTTAAGTATTTTGCCAAGGCTAGTCCATCTCAATATCATGAAGCTCTGAATTTACTCTTTATACATGTTATGGCTCTATTTTGAACTGTATCATTCATTAGCTTAGTAGTGTAATTTTAAGTAATGTTTATATTATAAGAAGAAACATATTAATAAAAGTAATTTTTTGAGATAGAATCTTACAGTGTATCTCTCAGGCTTCCTGCTATTCACTTTCATAGTCCATGCTGGCCTCTTCTGTACCAGTAGACTCCAGAGTATATAAGCGTGAGTACCCACACAAGGCTAGTTCAAGTCATTTTAAATATAATAAGCTTTCAGCATTCTTTATCTGAAATTATACTATAGGTTAGAGATACAAATAGTGAAAACACTTTAAAGATAATAAGAGTGGAGGAGGAAAGTGTTTTTGTATTATACTTATATTTAAAACATTTGGTTTGTATTCATTTTAACAGCTTGGTTATATCTGTTGTAGAAGACTTGAAAATATGGAAAAGCAAAGAACAAAAACTACTCATAATTAATAATACTCAAAAGAGAAACTTTGCTTCTTATATGCCTACATGTAAGATATATGTACAAAATTATGGCAATGGTATAGCTGTCATAAATCAAGTTTTTTGCTACTTATTGCACTCACAAACACAACATAAATGTTCATCATTCTGAAAATAGTGGCTAAAACTCATTTTTAAATCAGGCCCGCATCTTTTCAGAGGCATTATGCATTTTCCCTCATCTTATTCTTCATTGCTATGTGAAACAGAGCAGGGACAATTTCTGCATTAGTAGGATTGGTTTTGAAAGTTCCACATCAGGAGAAATCTAGATTGCCAGTGATAGTTCTAGAGAGAGTATTGAGAGCCTCTCCAAATCAATGGCCCTTTATATTCAAGAGAAAAACCACCTCTGTGGAAGTAGGTGAGTATCTACACTTTGTAATGTTAGGGTAATAATTTCTAATTATTAAACCTCTGTCAGGCTCCTGGGTAAGTGATGGGCCAACATGTGAGTCATAGGCACTTTTGATTCACAGAGCATGCCACCAAAAGCCCCAAGTTCATTTATTTCAGCCATGTTTAATGCCACAGCACATGATTTATTTGGTATGATTCCAATGTATTGTTGGAGAAAATAAATAATAAGTCTCTGTATATAATTATGTGGGAGACTGGATCTTTGACAGGGGAATTACTCATCTAAAGACAAGTGGAAATGCTGCAAACTACAAAGGAATCTCAGAATGCATTGTCTTTTTCCTAAATAAGTCTCTGATGAAGGTGTCTATAGAATACATCATTAAGAAAGTCAAATAGTTTAAATCTCAAATTATGCCAGCAAGGAAGATTTCTCTGTGTGGTTGGGAGGTATTTCTTAGACCTAGGACAGAGTTAAACAAAATAATTGCAAGAGAGGAAACACTTGGAACAAGAAAGCTTACATTATCCCCAGTCACTAGCACCATAAAGGGTAGCATTAAAAACCAAACAAACCCAAAAACAAACAAACAACAACAACAAACCCCTCAAATCCCATTCAGCTAAGAGCATAGGAAGCTGAAGGTAGAGAATGCAGGAGGGGGTGCGGTTCAGCAGTTCAAGAAATAACTATAACAAATAATTGAGTTATGCAGAAATTCTATTCAGGAGCATCAGCTGAATCAGTTCTCGAATCTGACCCAATAAATAGCTTCCCAGACAGAAGGATTTCTTATATAGATTACGCAACTTTGAAATTCAACATTTCTTTCACTTTTTTTCTCTTTAAACAAAAGAATAGTTTGAAAAAGGAACTACATTTTCTAAAATGTTCAGTGATGGCTTTTAGACTTGGTCATATTGAGGAGCACCTCAGGGTATAGTAAAGGTAACACCTCAGGGTAAATCCATGAGATAGTTTCTGTACGTTCTTTAAGTAAGACTCCTTGAATATGGCCTTGGTTCCTAAATGTGGGAAGTTCAGATAAAATACAAGGAAAAGAGATCAAGTCAGCTTGTACCAGTATCTTCTCTCTCTGTTTTTGGCCATCATTCTGCTCTGCATTGGCCCTGTTCAGAAACAGTGCTGTTGATTGTGAGCTGAAGCCTGCACAACATTAGCCAAACCCATCTCTTCTCCTTTGAAGTTGTTTTGTGAACTGTTTAGTCTTGGTGATGAAAAGTCTGACTACACAGAAAATTGATTATTAGAGAATGAAGTTAATTACTGTGTCCTTCCAAGATGTTGTTAAAAGCCTTTGACAGTGAAGTGTAGGGGGTTGGAAATGTTTGAGCATGTGGGCTAGAGATGGCCTGGAATGCAGTAGTCACAGAGTAGTGGGTGGTTCTGGTGGGAGCTCAGAAATCCAGAAGACTGCCAGGAGTGCAAAGACAAGGTTTCCCCAGGAATAAGTAAGTCACCAGAGGCCCTTACTATTACATTCAGCAAAGTACTTGGCCACACTTTGCTCAACCCCATGGAAAGAGGTGAGGTTTAAAGGTAATGGACTAGCTTATATGGTGGATAGGATTTCAAGGGAGCTGAAAACTTTGCACTTTGTCCAGAAAAGAAATTATGGACAAAGGGGGTAACCTTTTAAAATAGACTAGTGCCATTAAAGAGAAGGCAAATCTTTTGCAGGAAGACAATAGAAAAACCCTTAGAGAGCCTCAGAACACTATCTACCCTAGACTCCAGAAGGTAAAGATTTTAGTACACCCCAAATCACTTGAAATGCTTGCAAGATAATTGGGGTGCCATATTCATACAAGTCCACTTAGAAAAGTATTTCTTCATGTTCATCCACTCAGAGTTATACAACTTAGGTCCAAGGGGAATCTGAATACTACTACTCAAGCATGTGGAAGGGCGTGGCATTGACCACATGACGTTAGGTTTGCAGGCATGTTGAAGGCAAGTTCTCGGAGACACTATCCAGATTTCAAAAGAGGGCCTGGGTAGCCAGGCAGATCACTCTGTTTGGGGAAGTTGTGAAACATTTAGAAGGTCCACTCATTGAAGGAAACAGATCTCTAGAGGTGGGCCTTAGTTCAAGTTTGTATTTGAGTCCAGCTTCCTGTTACCATTCTCCCTCCTGACTGCCAGAGCTAAGCAACCAATGCCTGCATCCCTGCTTCCCCCACTTCTTGCTCCTCCCTGCTATTGTAGCCTATATTCCCTGAAGCTACAATCCAACATAAACTCCTCTTTCATCAAGTTTCTTCTTGTCAGATATTGGTTATGGTAATGAGAGGATAATAGGTATGATTGCCAATGGGAGTGCCTATTGTACAGTGATAACACAGTCCAAACTTGCTTTCAACTTCCCATGAATTGTCAAAACAAGTTTCAGTGTTGTGGGTTGTTTTAAATCTTTACATCATGATTGCCACTATAGAGTTAAATAGTTCTTTCCATATATATATATATATATATATATATATATATATATATATATATATATATACATATGTACGTAATTACTCATATATACATGAATGCATGTGTGTACATTGGATTTGTAAGGATTTATTCTGACCTCAGCTTCACTAAAGATGTTAACTGTGCTGTTAGGTATGTTGCAACTGCTTTATTTTTCATCAAGTATTGCATCTGTCAAAGGGTGATAATATCTACCACAGATGTGAGAAAAAGATGACATAATGGTTTAGTAGAGTTCTCAGCTCTGTGGTAGGGCAAGGAAGACAAGCAGAAACTCCTTTTTGTCCAGCATGAGTGATTGCTCTGTAGAAGAAACTGATCCTGGTTCTCAAGTTAATGAGGGGCAGCTACCTGAATGTGCATACCTGCAAGGGTACAGGTCTAAGCAGATTCAAAGAGATCAGGAATAAGAGGCATACACTGAGATAAAATCTCATTACAGGACTACCTGCTTCTCTAAGGAGTAATGATAGGTTGATGGGTTGAAACCAAGGAGATTTGAGTGACGCATGCACAAGATGTCTACAGATGGTGCTGGTGTGTGTGTTTGTGTGTGTTTGTGTGTGTGTGTGTTTGTGTGTGTTTGTGTGTGTGTGTGTGTGAAGATGAAGGTGAAGAGCGCGGCTGCTGAGCTGTGAGGTTTCAAACAAAAATGACTGGATGGAAAATGAATGAATATTCTGAGGTCTGTCATTCTCTGAACACTGTTCAGTTGTGGTGCTCCCATCTACTGCAGGAGGAAGCTTCTCTGATGATGGCTGAGTAAGACACTGATCTATGAGTGTAGCAGAATGTTGTTAGGAGTCATTAAACTAATACACTCCTTTAGCAGAGCTGTATCGAGGGAAATCCCTTTTGTTTGTAATATAAAAATAATGACATTATTGTTTTACAGGTGAGGTTTCAAACTGGCATTGAGTTTACAGTCTTTATTCTCTGTCTCCTGGATTCAGGATTACAGACATGCACCACCATTCTGGATTTTACTTTTCTTTCTTTTCTTGTTTTTTCTTTCTTCCCCTCCCCTCCCCTCCCCTCCCCTCCCCTCCCCTCCCCTCCCCTCCCCTCCCCTCCCCTCCCTCCCCTCCCCTCCCCTCTCCTCCCTACCCTCTTTCAGCATGAGTAAAGTGACATTTGCCTGGGAGAGGTAGTCCACAATAGCAGCATCTGCTGCTCTTGTTCAAATGTCACACGTTTATCTAATGACTCTTCATCTAAACTCCAGTTCAAAAGTGTAGCTGCCCCTTGTCTTACAGTGAGAGTACTTCTGATAAGACTGTCAGAAGCTGCAAATGTCATTAATCTGAAAAGTGCATTTAATACACATGCCTACTGACTAAGACATGCAGCGCTCTGTGGAGCATCAGTTCTGCACTCCTATGAACACATAAATCCATGCTCTGCTGCCACCCAGCACTTCCAGAGAGCATCTTATCAAACACTGCTAATCCAGGGAAAAGGTCAAAATTCAGAGCACAAATTCTGTCTAATGTGGGTGGTTTTGACCCCACAATGAAGTGTGAAAAACAACATATTTTCTTTTCTTTTCTTCTCTGGTCCTTAAGCTGTAACTTGGGTCCTTGGATATGTTAAGCTTTGACACTGAGTTGTAACCTCAGTGTCTCCCAAACAGTTAAGCTGAACCATTGAGAAATGAGAAACATTTATACTATCTCCCATCTCTTCATTCGTATTCACTTGGCTAGAACGCAGTTACGTGACCACAGCTCTATGATGTGATGTGAGGAGTCAGCTTCCAGAATAACCCAGCTGTGTGTGAGGCTTATGGTCAGCTCCTGAGACGACTACCTTAGGGACAGAATCTACTCAATATTCTAGCCACTTTTTTTGCATCAGTTAGCATTAATCACTCAGAAAACTTAGGTCACAAGAAAAGAGTTCTAAAAGCCCTTGAAGATGCTATGTTTGAGCAGCAACTAAGCCCATTTAATTTGTATTCTGACAGTGATAGCTTGATTGCATATTTTGTGGCTCGGAATAATTTCCACTAAGAGCCTTTATGCAGACAAACCAAGCTCCAGCACGAGGACACAGCATTCTGAAAGCAAATACTGAGTGATGTGGAGAACGCTGTATCTCCTTTAAGAAATCCAAATCAAATGGAGGCTTGAAATATTGAGGTTACTTAAGGCATGGCTATATTATGTTTTCTCTTTCTTTTTATATTTATTTGTTATCGTGTGTATGTGAACATTTGTGTGGGCATGTACATGCTATTACACACATAGGAGGTCAGAAGATAAAGTGTTAGGGTCAATTCTTTACTTCTTCAACGTGGGCATGGGTGGATTAAACTTGAATTGTCAGGCCTGATGCAAGCACTGAGCCATGTCACTGGCCCAATTTTATTCTTTCTAGTGAGCATTTTATGACTATTATTAAATTTGATGATTAAATGAATATGTATTAAGTTATTCATTTTAAGGTTTGCAAAGGTGGTTTTCTAATTCTTTATTGTTATGAAGAGACACCATTGCCATGGCAATGTATAGAAGAAAACATCTAGTTGGGAACTTATAGTTCCCAGAGGGTTAGAGTCCATGAGCATCATAACAGGGAACCTGGCAGGAGGCCGACAGGTGTGGATCTGGAACAGTAGCTGAGAGCTTGGAGCTCCATCATCAAACAGGAAGCAGGAAGAGAGCTAACTAGAAATGACTTGGGCTTTTGAAACTCAATGTCCCCTTCTGCCCAGTGACACACTTCATTTAACAAGGCCATACCTCTTAATCCTTTCCAAATAGTACCATCAACTGGAGACTAAACATTCAAATATATGAGCCTATGGGGGATACTCCCATTCCAATCACTACAATGGTTCTTAAGGGACTGAAATAATGAGATGACTGATAAGAGTACCCATTACAAAAACAAATACACACAGGGCTGGGATGGTCTTATTTGTCCTTTCCTAACCTCACGTGTTAGCTTTAAAACAGACGATAACCAAATACAAGAAAGCAGTGCACTATTTATAAGTTGTACATTTTGCTTTTTCGCATACTGAGCATGTAGCAATGCAACACATGTTCATTGAAAGAGTTAGTGTTTGTCTTTTGAATAGCATTTTTAGAACCTGATTCGATACTGAGCCGAGTACCATTTCATATAAATCTATTAAGTACATGAGGAAAAATATTAAAACCACTGAACTCCATGGTTTAGATATAACTTAAAGAATATTTACCTAATCATTCCCTCAAGTGCAGAAGACTAGATTCCAGAATTTAAACAAAAAATTATTTTGATACTGAAATTTGCTTTGAGAATTGTATATTGCAGAATTCACAGCCTTGGTATATCTACTCATCAAGCAAGCTGAGCAGACCTGCTCGAACCTCTAATGTCCTGCAATTCCAGCTGGATACAGTGAAGACCAGCATCAGAGGCTTATCAATTTACTCTCCCCACTGCCCCTCTTCTAATATCTCAATGCCTGTAATCAGCTTGAAGAAGTTAATGAAGAGTCAGCGCCCCTATTCCCTGAGCTTGGGGACTGAGGTGGTTAATATTGGGCTGTCTTTCTAGGGAAAAGTAGTGGTTTTGATGGAACAGAGAGGAATATGGCTATGCAGAATATATTGCATAGCCATAACCATTGGTAGAAATAAGTATCATTGTTATTAAGATGAAGTTATAATTTCTTAAATGACACATAATTTACTTTGATTCCAAATTTAAGGTCTTCATTGGTATGAGTTTCTTATTGATATAAAAGTGAGATTAATATTGTTACTCTCATAGGCATTGTGCCTATATAACACATTTAGGAATACAAGGCTTAGACTCAGTCCTTCTTTAACTTTTTTAACTGATTTGAGATGGTTAGCCTGTGAGTTAAGGGACTATAGCAAATTCATGGCTCTGCGTCTATTGTTAGGGTGTTTTCTATATTTTATTTAGAAATATCTGAGAGGAGTTAACAGACAATAGTCCAGATTGCCTTACTTGGATAGTTGGTTTTCAAAATGTCAGAAGTCCACAGAATTGATGTTATAAACATTTCTGTATTAATGTTCATTTGATTAGAGACCTGTTTGCTCCTGACAGCTTCCTGTCTTGGATTCTAAGAAGAAATTGAGCATCTCTGGAGTTACTCCAGTTGTGGTGAGACAGCCACTAGGCAAGAATTGCCTCTTTCCATCTACAGACAAATTACTGTCCAGAAAAGGACATACTTGCAGAGTAGTCGACTGATTATATCTGCCAAGACAGAGTAATCAGCCCTTAATAATTCTGCATCACTAGGTCTGTCAGATGATCCTGGGCCAGAAGGCTGAAGATTGGATGCTCCAACATTCTGTAGTATAGGAACTGTCCAGGTGTTCAGCAGTCTCTATAAATTGGCTAAGTTTTAGAAGCTATGCTTCATGCTTCCCACAATTTCAGTTAACTCAGTCATTCTGGATTTCTGATGGGGTTGAAGACTTATAGTCTCATGGCCAATCCCGCCTACTTACTTTGAGAGAAAAGATTTGAGAGGATGGTTTTCAGCTGACACTCATTCCAAAGCCAAGAAAAAAGCCAGGTTCAGAAGTAAATCTTTTAGTTAGGAGAGATGACAAAGGTTCTGGTTAGTCAACAAAATGATGGACTGGGTATTAGGTCTATCTTGTACCTTACTGATACAAATTGGTATAGTTATGCTTTAATTTTATTTTGAGAGAAAAGTTTTATTTTAACAGGAAGGGTGATGTGTAGGAGGAGCTAAGGTGGGAGGTGTAAGGAGAAGAAGAGGAGTACTAAGGAAAGGAGGAGGAGAAGGAGAGGAGGAGCTAGGAGATGAGAAAGAGAGAAAGAGAGAGAGAGAAAAAAGAGAGGGAGAGAGAGAGAAAAAAGAGAGGGAGAGAGAGAGAAGAAAGAGAGGGAGAGAGAGAGGGAGAGAGAGAGAGAGAGAGAGAGAGAGAGAGAGAGAGAGAGAGAGAAAGAGAGGAACATGGAGGCAGATGTTCGCGTGTCTCCGCCAGTCAAAGATAGTTGGTATATCTAGGTTGGGTATTAGGTTACACTTCTGATTGTATGGGTATCTTGTTATTGACCATTACCAAACTTATAAAGCCTTTGATTTACATTTAAAAAAAACATTCATTTCAGTGAAAAAATATTAACAAAAGGAAGGCCTGTTTTGTTACTTACAAAAATAAAATCAGGGTAAACAGAAGGCTTTTGTTTGAGTTTATAAACAGAAGATAAAACTTTTCAACTAAAGGAATAAAACTAGAATAATTTAATAGTTGTTTACAGAAAGAAATGCTGTGATCAGTGCAGTTCCTTGTAAACTTTCTCCTCAAGGTCATGTCAGCACCACCCCTGCACAGTCGCTCTCCCTTCCAGCAGGAGCATTGGCCACTTCCTATTCTGGAAGGCAGAGTGTAGTCTGTTCAGAATAATAGCAGCCCATTCCATAATGAAGGGGACCAGATTAGGTAACATGCTTGAACTGGCCTCATGTAAGGTGTTGTTTTGATGTTGAGATCTGAAGAGAGATCCCGATTCTAACTGCACTGAAGGCACAGCGCTGCCCTGACTACATGCATGCCTCTGTGAAATCCAGTGAGCTAGATCCATTTTCAGAGACAGATCAGAGCTGCTGAAACAATATTGGATCTGGAAATCAAATGGATGTTACAAAGCCCAAAACAAATGAAACTACTATATTTTTTCATTTTTGATAACATCCATTGAAAATACTGTATTCTTCTTTGTATTTATCCCTTTCTTTGATTTTAAAATTAAAAATTGTTATCATTTGAATGCCTTATTTTCAGGGTAGATTCTTTTAGCTCCTTAATTTGTTCCCTTTGCTCATTTTCCAAGAGAACTTTTTCTCTCATCTTGTTCCTCAAATTGCTGTTGCTGTAAGGTATGTTATTTTAGGAAATTATAATATATTTAATAGCATTTGTGTTTGTTTATGTCCATATAAATGTTATTTTAGCACAATATAACCTAACTAAACTGGAAATAGTTTTGAGTGGTTACATTATTAATATTATCAAAACCAAAGAGAAAAAACAAAAAACCAACCAAGCAAATAAGTTAAATCGGTGGTATTTAAGCCATAGATCAAATTCAACTTTTGTAAGGTAGCCAGTGGTATATCTTCTGCTACTATAATTTTTTAAATAGCAAACTCAGTTTTTAAAATTTTACTTTAATTTTATGTGTTTGGATGTTTTACTTGCATATTATGTAAGTGTACCACATTTATTCCATGGCTTGAAGAAGGCGATTATATCACCTAAAAATTGACTTTTAGTCAATTATAAACAGCCACGTGGTTCTGATAATTGAATCTGGGTCTTCTGGAAGAGCAGTCAATGTTTTTGCCCATTGAAGCACTTCTCCAGGCCTCATGAAACATGCAATTTTATATATTAAATTTTTATGATTCTTTTATCATGGAGAAATAATATTTAGTTTTTATTGTCTAATAATGTTGCCATGTCTACAGATACCTTGTCCCAGTTGGACCTCACCCTGTTAGTCATTGATTTAACTATTCTATTTTAGTAATATGCTGATAATAGTAACCACTTAATAATAAGGTACTGCTCTGGTCATGTGGTTAGGGGCACTTTCTCTTTTCTGCCTTTTTTTTTTTTTACCTGTAATATTAGTTTAATAAAACATATAACTAACAAGGTAGTGAGGTTTAAAGTGTCAGTCTAAGGGAAGAGGCAAAGTAACTGAAGATTATAAACCTATTAATGTTACGATCAGTTGGGGAACATTCCAGGCCCTGGCAAGGCAGTTATGAAGAAAACCAGCAAGATTCTTGTGCAAGATGAGATGGATTGAAGTAAACCAAAAATAATTAACATATGCTCTGATCATAATTGAAGTTACAAAGACTATGATACAGGGCAGTATAATGGAAATTTCTTGGTGGTTAAGGCCAATTTTAGAAAGAGTAATAATCAAAAGACACTATTGTGAAGAGGTGAACTCTAAGCTGATACTTGAATTACAAATAGAAATTGGTTCTGATAATTCGAAATGGAAAAATGCTTTGTTTTTATAATAATAGCGAGGCGCTCAGAGGGTGTGCAGCTTAAGTAAGATGAGAGAAACAGAAAATCATTAAGCTTGTATTTGAATGAACTTTAGTAAGACCTAGTGCTTTGTCATATTTTAGCATGCTCAGTGCAATCTCAGAGAAATTCCCATTTGGTTTACATTTTCTATAATCAGATCTGTGGTATATTAAATTTTAAAATACTTGATGTAAAGCAACTTAGGAAAAATGTTTATTGCTGGGTAATTTAAAAAGGCAATATTGGCTAACAGTTATTTAATATCTTTTTAAAAAGACTTTCTAAATTATATCAATAATGTTGATTTCCCTAACAAACTGAGTACAATCATTTTTTATGGATTGTAGGACATAAACATATCCTTTCCTCAGGGTCTTGGGACAACTAAGTTGTGGGGATTACTGAACATAGCTGATAATACTCACCAGACACCACTATGGGTAAAGATAGAGATGGCTGAAGTTACTGGCCTGCAGTTATGGCAACTAATTAAGCAAAAACCAAAGAGAGAAATGGTTGAGCTATTAACATTCTCTCATGGGAAAACAAAGCAGAGAAACAAGACCTTCAGCTGAGGTCTGATCCCTATCCCCCACACACCTTGCTGTGCATGGTTTTGGAGGTGATATAGGTATATAAAAGGTATGTGGGTTAACATGGATTACGACTACAGGAATGCAGGCTTTGTAAGTCATCACTAATGCTATGCTGGGACTTCTAGTTCCAGTTTACAAAGGGACCCTTGTTCCTGAACATGACCCCATTGGGTCACATATGTTAACTTGGGTGAAATCATTTCTATGCCTCCCACTGCCCTATGTGTATGGACAGACTTTACATGTCTCTGTGGAAACTCATACCACTTTGTTATTTGTTCTTTACCATGGTATCAATCTGGAGAATTTAGACCTTTGGAGAACTTAGAACAAAACAAACCCTTTAAAGCTGCAAATTAAAGAGGTATTTATTTAATTTGGTGTGTATTCTGACATCCCTATCAGCCCATGCAGGTCAGCACAAATTGATGAGGTTGATGGAGGGAAAGTTCCAACCATGTGGACTGGCCCATAACTAAAGACCTTCAGCAACGTGGCTTCAGAGGCCAAATGTAACAGTGTAATCTTTTAGTTAATGGCCAATGTGAAACTCTTTCAACACAAGTACATATATGTCAAGAACAAGTGTCACTCAGCAGCCTCTCAGAAGCGTGTAGAGCAGGAGTAGTAGCTTCATGGAAAGGGACAAAGGAAAGCACACTGAATGTAGAGAAACACTGGTGAACTTTGAGGGGAAGTGGAAGAGTAGAAGGCTAGAAGGCAAGACTGTGATAGCCGATTGGCAGGTGGAAGTTGGAGTTCTCTGAGGGGTGAGGAGGAGATGGATATGGTGCTCCTATGGGTGCTTTCTTTGTAGACTGTCAGTGATGTTTGCTTTCAAAATCAGAACTCAATAGATTGCTCTATTTTTAACTATGGTATGATGTCAACCACATAAATAATCAACAATCAGGATTGTCAGGGGCAGCCTTGCTTATACAGTGAAGGCCTACAAATTAGCAATAGGCCTAAGTCAGCTTGCTAACACAAAGTCTTGGTCTCTGTGGAAAAACATTGAACAGATGGCTATAGGATCTTGTAAACAAGTAGCCTTGGTGGAAATCTACCAGCCTGGATAATAGTCATAGACCTTGTGGATAGGTAGCCTTGGTGGATAGTACCAGCTTAGATAAAGGCAAGTGAATCATAGACAGAATCATAGTGACCTGTTCCCTGAATCTTCACCCAGCTGATACCCTGTTCTGGAAGATATCTGTACTCCCCCTGAGAACACCTACACTCCTGCGTCATCCCCTTCCCTACATCCTGCCTTTATGTGTTTATAACCCCTGTGTGAAACAGTAAAACTCAGCAGTTTGATCAGACTGTAGACAAACCTCTCGTTCTTTGTATCCCCTGTCCTCCAGTTCTGTCTTCCAGGTCTTCTGATCCCAGTTCAATTCCCCGTGGGACTGGGGCACAGGACAAGGCAAAAATTCTTGTAATTCTTTGTATGAAGCTGGCACAGATGGCACTGACACAAAGTGAACACTCACAGTATGGGTCCCTGCTGCTTCTCTGTCCGTGCTGCTCAGCAAGAGGTCACTCTAAGAGCCTGCTGCTTGTGGAGTGACATACAGTATTTGCTGTGTGCTTTTTATTCATTGTTATCTCATGTGTTCACATCAAATATTCAAGCAGACTTTCAACTTTCTCACTTGAAAGCCAATGGCGTTTGGGTTCAGAGAAATTGAGTTACTCAAACAGATTCACACAGGAGACTAGAAATCAAACTCAGATTTGTAAGGGCTTAGGTTGACCATCATTCTGTGCTGCACTACAAATACAGAACCAGGTATGAAAGCCCCCACAGCATCCTAGGCAGAGGGAGAAGCAGGTGGGGGGCAACTTGACTGTGACTAGCAAAGCTCTGTTTTCTGCATACACTTTCCCATCTCCTAATGTCATTTCTACCCTAAAAGGAATTACGCAATTCTGTTGGGATGCCAACATTCCCAAGTCTTCCAGCTTTGGACTGGGGTGATTTGATTTGTTCCTGTAAATTATAGGAAACATCAATACTTTGAAGATGATCCTGAGTGTCATATTTCACAGTAAAAATTTCGGTAGTATAGTCAAGAACAAGAACTCATTGTAAAGAGAAAACAGTGTGCTTGCCAGCTTTTAATATTCTAGTTATGAGAGATGACATCCTCTAGGAGAATTATAAGACACATGGACAGGGTTTCCATAACAACCACTGTTTGCTGTGTAATTTGGTTATTCCTGAAATTTTGTTGTAGGATGAAGCACTTCCATCAATTGTTAGGATATATAAAGGTTTGCTCTCTCTTATTCATGGCATGAGTTTTCCAGAATTAATGAGGAAGCTTGAACTTCTTGGTTTGTTGTTCTCTTATAGCTAAGGGAACATGCTGCAATACAATGAATGGGCATCCAGCCAGGGCTATTTCCTATTAAAAAGCAGTTAGCATTGTGCCAAAGCACAGGAAAAACAATTTATAAAACACAAGTGTGGGGCTTGTTGAGATGACAGAAACAGAAGATATGGGTTTTTTTTTTTTGTAACATTCCAATATAAAAATATATATTGCCTCTTTTGGCCCCAGGATCACACTTAAATCAGCCCTGGCAATCCTCCTTGAAGTCTGTCCATTTTCCTCTTGAGCACTGAAGTAAGGCATTGAAAGCATAAGCCTTAAGGAAAGCATGCTGTCAGCCTTAAAACACTCTTGTTTATGGGCCTCTGGCAGCATACTACTGTCAGCCAACTGAAGTATTTTCTTAAATAGGAGTCAAAGAGAAGAGGAAATTCTGGTGGGACTCAACAAAGAAAAGTACACAAAGTTCGAGTGTAATTAGTAGCCAACACTGATTGTGATTCTATTCTGTACAAACATTGGATGAATATACACAGTGCTAGTCAAGAATGATAATGTTCTTACTCACAAAAGAAGTGGCCTTCTGTAGAGAGAACTTTCAATATGTTTTAGGAGTGACTATAGTTTTGATATTGCCTACATCATGCTATAAATCATATAAAATAGTAATGGTGATTTTCTGTAGAACACTAAAACAAGTACAAGCATGAAAAACGAAAAATCCTACATAACTGATATAGCTTCTTTATCATATCTATGGTACACATAATAGATTTTGTTTATTGTTCCAACAATGGCAATGACTGGAGACTCATGGACCCACTCAGGGAACTGAGAAGTATGGTTAATAAAGGAGTAAATAAGAAAGTGAGTGTCAGGGAGTTAACAGAAGCTCTCCAGGTAGAATCTTAGGTGTGCTTAATGGTAATAATAATCACCTTATATTTTGAAATAAAATAGGGTTTGATAAACTTAAATTTGATCTCTGGCTTCAGGGGCTCACTCATTTAGCAAGACCCACTTAATCTTAAATTCTTTTTTTTTTTTTTTTTTTTGTTATGTGTGTTTTAAGCTAGACACCTGTAGGAAACCGTGGTTAGTGGTGATACATTCTGCCATTCCAAGATGGCGCGGGCATCCTGTCTTCCCACTAGTAAACAACTGACTGCGCAGGTGCAAAAGGTAAAAAGCCCGCCAAAAGTCACTGCCCATTCCGGGTTGTATTATGGGTGATGAGTGAACAGCCAATCAGAAGTGAACACGTCACTCTAGGGTGTATATGAGCAGTGCCTCTTCCAGTCTTTCCGTCTTTCCCCTTCTGCTTATACAAGAAGTAAAGCCTCGTTGTAGTAACCACCCGAACATTGCCTCATGTGTCCTTTTTCTCGAAGGGGACTCGGAGGGGCTCGGAACAGACACCCCTTTTGACCAGCTGTTTTTAAAACTTGTATCTTCCCTTGATTTCAACATACAGGCACTATCTCTGTGGTCACTCCTAAATTTTGATTGGGTGGGTTTAGTCTCTAAATCTGTAGTATGTTTCCAGGTTACTGGTGCAACCCAACCTATGAAGCTGAAAACAAAGCCCCTCCTACTACTTGATTAACTCAGGGCATGGGTTCTGAGGGCTTAGAAAAACAAACAAACAAACAAACAAATAAACAAACAAATGTCTATCATAGTCCATTCTTTTAACTCCCTACATTCAGTTTTGGGTTATAATACCTGTGATAATGAACTAGTGATAAAAGGTTTATTTTTTTCATGGTACTATAGGTTCCAACATAAAATGAAGTGACTTCAATATTTTGTGTACCTAATAAAGGCAATTTGTCATGTCCTTAATGCTTATTGGGAAACAAATAATTGAAAAGGAATCAAAGAGAATGGCATAATAGGATATGATATTATAGTTCCTTTATTAGAACACTATCAACAACCTCCTACAAGGACCTACTTTTTAGATGTTCAAAGTACCTCCCAATATGTCACTATCCTGGTTACCAGAATTTGGAAACATGCATTTTTGTGGAGACATTCAATCAAACTAATTCACCACTTAACATTCATCCTGAACCTTATTCATAAATACCTTATTCTCTGTTACTCCACCTAGTTCCTCTGATTAACATCAACCTTTTTTCATCAGTTATGAGTAGAAATCCTTGTGGCTACAACAGCCAAGAGTCTAATGTCACACAGTGTCCAATCATATGAAAAACATATTGGAAGAGAAAAACATATCTACAATAACATTCACTGGATGGTAAGTGTAGGGAATGATTTGGTGAATATCACATGTGGCTCAGAAGGGCTAGTAGAGATTCTTTGGTCTAGGTTGAAAATGGATGAGATTCTTTTGTCAACAGGTGTTCCCAAGTTGGTTCTCATATTCTAGAAATTTCTTCAGTTTTCTTTTGTTTTGTCCTTAATGGTCATATGGGAGATGTGAAAATGAGTTTCACCAATTCCTGTTATAGTATAATCAGGACTTGAGATATGAATTGACTTGTTATTTTTATGAGTGTTGAGGGACATATTAGTAGCTTTTCTCATCACTCTGAAAAAGCACTAGTGAGAAACAATTCAAAAGTAAAAATGTTTATTTTGGTTAATGGCTTCTGAGGTTTCATTCCATCATGGTGAGGGGTGCACATCTGCAGACCAGAACAGTTCACATCATAGTGAACAGGAAGTAGATGACAAGAACATGCAAGAACATCACTCAAGTTGAGATAGATCTCACAAGAGCACAAAAGCTGTGACATACTTTCGCCAATTAAACCCTGTACTGACTGGTTTTGTGTAACAATTTGACAGAAGCTGGAGTTATCACAAAGAAATGAGCCTCCATTGAGGAAATGCCTCTGTGAGAACCAGCTTAAGACATTTTTCTTAATTAGTGATCAAGGGGGGAGGGCCCAGCTCATTGTGGGTGGTGCCATCCCTGGGCTGGTAGTATTGGGCTCTATGAGAAAGCAAGGTGAGAAAGCCAGGGGAAGCAAGCCAGTAAATAACATTCCTCCATGGCCTCTGCATCAGCTCCTGCTTCCTGACCTGCTTGAGTTCTAGTCCTGACTTCTTTTGATGACGAACAGCAGCAACGTGGAAGTGTATGCTGAATAAATCCTTTCCTCCGCAAATTGCTTCTTGGTCATGATGTTTGTGCAGGGATAGAAATCTTGACAGACTCCAACTCCTTCTTTTCATTAACTCCCAACAACGCCAGTATGTTATTAATCTGAGAAGAGAGTAATCCATTTATTGGATCAAAGCCTTCATGTTTCTGATTATCTCTAGAAAACCCCTCATAAACACACCAAGATATGTGCTTATTAATCTTATAGGCTCTATCATCCAGAAAAGTTGATTATCAGAATTCTCCACCACATTACCAAAGACTAGAAGCGTACACCAACATTTGTATTAGAAATAATCATCATAGCTGTCAACTAACGTGTCCTACCATGTTGTTCTGCTTATGTCCTTTACTCAGATCACTTGGGTTTTGGCTTCTACTAAGGCAGTTTGTCATGGGGTCGGAGAGGGAGATTCAGCCAATCCCGTTCTTACTCCCAGGTTCATGCCTGGAGTAGAGTTGGAGATGAGATATTTGTTCTAAGTAGTTTAAAGTAGAATCTCCAGGGATTGTCATAGTAGAGTGAGTCTTTAGTCCTGACTGTAGTCTGTAGTCTCAGCTCTCTTGGGACTATAAGAATCACTTGAGTTTGTGGTTGACCTGGGCTGCGTACTGGATAGAACTGTCTAAGGAGAATGGCCAAGAGAAGGGTTTTAGCTTCTGCTGTTCTTCTGATCATTCTGTTGTTCCCGTCTCCCTGATTTACCTGCTTTCATTTGGAGGAAAGAATTTTGCTCTCAAGACTTTCATCTTAAAATATGTCTAATATCCAGAGACAGAGGTCGCTGGTATGAAACATATTTCTTAGTAAAGCCTCTGTGTTCACTCAGATGAGCCAACTTCAACATGAGGCTTGTCTCTTGCTTATGAGACTTGTAAGGATAAGAATTATTAGAAATGATGTGACCAAAACTACATTCCTCATTTCAGGATTATTTGTATCATTGTGTCAGGTTAGACTAGGCCTTCATCTGTTAAGTGTAACCTCTGCAAACCACAGGTGCTGCCATCTTTCAAGCCTAGGCGAACTGGACTCCTCCTCCTTCCTTGAGTCTGCCAGTTATGAATTCAGTTATGAATTCAGCACTATCATGTAAATTCTGATATCAGCATTTGCATGTTCCAACAACTAGTGAGAAAAACTAATCCAATGTAGTTATTATGAGGAGATTTGGTTTACATGACTTAAAAGTCTAGTGTTAGCTTGATGGTGGGGGAGATGTAAGCAGGGCCAGGTCATCTGTGTATGAGGGCTCCTTTGTTAGATAGCATTCTAGTGCCATGTTGCCAGTCTCACTGAGCTGAGACCACAGATCTTTCTTGTCCTGATTTCATATCAAAGTTTGCCACAAGCAAAGGATAAGCAGGATGTTGCCAATGTTATACTTTGAAACATGCATCGTGGTCTATAACTTCATATAGTTATTTGTCAATAAAAAGAAATCTACCAAAATTAGAATGATAAGTACTGACTTTGTGTTGGGAAAGGAGTTATTATCATGGAATTTAGAAGTGAAGGCCTCAGTTGCTTCTGTAATGTATAATTCTTTTTAAAAACAGGCATCTAAAACAAACTGAACAAACATAGCAGTTTTACCCGGCCTTTGTCAGGAGCATGCATAGCTCTTTTGAGAAAAACATCACCTTTTTAAGTAGGATACTCATCGTGTTAAGATTGAGGAGTAAGCGATAGACTCTAAGTCTCCTTTGTACTGGGTGTTCTTGTGACTTCATTCATTCTCCTGCCTCTGTTATGTCTGAACTGGCTCTGACTTTCTTGAGGTCAGCTTTGTTTCTTTCTTAAATACCAAATTCAGGCCTATCCCTAGACATTGACGCAAGAGCATTCATTATTTATTTTCAACAGCTTTAAAAATTGGGCCAGGCTTCTGCTGGATCATAAACCTTTATTTTGCATTGCTTATAGTCACTCAGTGTCTGTAATCAAGTCATCACAAGTAAAATTCCCTTTTAGTATTATCACGTGACAAGATTGACTTCAAATGACATTGTTTCAGGTTCCAATCTGGCAGAAAAGGCCCTGTGTCTCATTTCAGTCTAATAATCTCTTCTAATTAGACCACTGGGAAAATCTTTGTGGCCACAAAGGGAAAAGCATATATTTATTAGCCAGGCCTGGTTTATATATCCACATTGATACTGATTGTTGTGGCCTGAGAAACTCAATGAATTGACTGGATAATCTTGATTTACAGGCTTTTCTCTGACAATGTTTGAAAGGACTGAGGTCCCATTTTTTCTTTTCTAATACTTCAGGATGAGAGCAGTGTGTGTGTGTGTGTGTGTGTGTGTGTGTGTGTGTGTGTGTGTGTCTGTCTGTCTGTGTGTCTGTGTGTGTGTGTGTGTGTGTGTGTTGAGAGTACACTCATTAAAGAGTGACAGAAGAACAGCGTGCAAGCCTGAAAAGTCTGAGCTTACTTTACATACACAGTGGGGGTTAAAAGCCTCTGAAAGATGCCAACCTAGGAGACTTCTGACCCCTCAGTGCTGAAGTCACTGTTAAATTTTGTTCTCTCCATTTGAACATTTTAACTGTACATGTAGACATTCTCTAGAAATAATTTGATTGCCAAATATTATGCTCCATGTTGTTTGGAAAGATGCTATTTGTGAGGTATCTAGGTGGGAAATAATGAAGCCTGGATTATGGACTGCCTAAGTAAAGGCAGGAGGCAGGAGATCTCTATGCTGCAATTCTGTGGTATCCAGCATTTGTAGACAAAGAAACAGCTACAGTAAAGGAGACTGAGGAACAGTCACAGGGATAATAAGGAAAACCATGCAGGTGTGTGACTTCATTACACTGGCACAAGGACTATGTCTCCTTGGCGAAACTGAGTGTCTGAGTGATTCCATAGTTTAAGAACATGCACAATGATGTATTGCAAATAAATGAAAAGATATGCTTAAGTATCTCTACTTTCTTTTCACAATATCCCTTAATATATACATCAAAAACTCCCAGCAGACATTGAGTTCTGACTTATAAAAGAGAAATTATTTATTTATTTTTTACATCAGTCTGTAAGTCTTTGACCACGAAGTTTCTGTTTTTAAAAATGAAATAAGCTGCCAAACACCACAGGAAGCTGCTTTTTGAAAACAACTCAGCTCTAAGTACAGACTGAGTAAAAGATTCATTCTTAAGAAAGATGGCTAGAGGGCTCAGTTAAAAGAATGTATTTCTCGTGCAGAGGATCCAAGTTGAATTTGTGGCACCTATGCAGGGCAGTTCACAACCACCTGAAGCTCCAGCTCCAGGGGGTCCTATGTCCTCTACAGGAAGCTGCACTCATGTCCATCTACCTACACACAGACACACACACACACAGGTTTCTTTCTTTCTTTCTTTTTTTTTTTTTTAAAGAAAAATGACGAGCAAAGAGTTTGACAGTTAATGACTAGACATGTTTTTGATTGGATACTCTTTAGTCTAATTTTCTGTGAGTGTTATAAATCATTCTGATTTTATGTATCAATAAGCTTTACAAATATTTTTAGTAAGAAACAATTAAAAATAAGCTATTCATTCATTCATTCATTCATTCATTGGTGATGGGGGTGGAACTCAGTACTTTCTATGTGCTAAGCTGGTGCTCTCCCATTGACCTACATCCCTGGCTCAGTTTGGTAGTTTTCTACTATAACTTCTGACTTAGAATTATTCACTTAGAGTCAGTTCTTGAGTTTACATAACTGGAGTTACCATCAAAGTAGAACCAGAGGATAATTCAGGGATGCGGTTTGTGTTGCAAGTTTTTAGGAAGGAGTTGATGAAGCTGGGCATCCTCTGTCATCTATTTCTTGTCTATCTAATGAGCTCATTTTCTTGTGTTTTGACTCTTTAGTTACAGACATCGAAAACAAATCATTGGCTAAAGAGTTTCAGACATGAAATTGACACTTTCCAAGTTCTAAAGCAGTACACAGACTTTAGCAGGGCTGTTTGGTTCTCAGCATATCAGCGCCTGTGTGTAACTACTGTAGTCACATCACATAAACTTTAAATCCCTCTAGGACGATGCTGCCTGCCTCTGATGACAGTCGTTTATTCTCTTTTGTTCTTTTAGTATCTTGTTTCAAGCTATAGCTGTCAGTTACCAATCCCCAGAGTTTTATTTCTTTGAGTGAATTTTTATAGAAAAAATTCAATTTACAAAATAAAGCAAAACTCAAGTTATACACTGAAGCACAACTGAAGAGAGACCTCCAGGGGCCCAGTGTTTGCAGACATGTCCTTACTCAGGGCCCCAAGGCTAAGGATATTAGAGAATTTACAATGACTCTCAAGTTTTTCTTTATATCAGATTTCCAGTTTAGGCTTTTTGTTTGATTCTGGTTTTTAGCTGGCAAAATAAAATTGTTTATATAGTCATGTACTATAATATTTTAAAATATGTATATATTATGAAATGTCTTGATCAATTAAATAATATATTTCTTACTTTGTATATATTTTTAATTGCTGAAAACACTTTAAGCCTACTCAGAAAATTTCAAGAGTGCAAAACATTGTTATTAACTATAGTCACTTTTATTTTCTATTCTGCCTATCCAACTGAAATTTCATATCCTTTTACCAGTGTCTCCTGTCTTTCCCCGGCCACTAGAAACCAGCTTCCTGCTCATTGCTTCTCTTAGACCATTTATTTCAGATCCCGCATGTAAAGGAAAGTCTGCAGTATTTCTTTTTGTGCCTAGCTTATTTCATTTCGCATTCTGTCTAGGTCTACTGACATGTCACAAATCATAGATCGGTCCAATACACCAATCTAAATAAAACTCTGCTGCTACGCAATACACAATAGAAAGTAAATCATGTAAACAAAGGCTCAAAACACAAAGCCTTCAAGCTCTCATCTAAATGAGTTTTTAAGACAAAATAACAATTAAATCATAATTATTCATCCAAAGAAAAGAACAAAAGCTTACATTGTAAACAAGTACAAGTAGCTCAAAGCTAATGGGAATCCATGCCTAAATATAGAAAAGCTGAACTATGACCTCAATTCAGAATGTTCTAGAAGATATTTGAAAAACCACACAAATTAAAAATATATATATATACATAATATATATACTGTATATATTATGTATGCATAATATACATAATATGTGTACTATTATATATATAATACACACATATATGTAATATGTATATACTAATGTAATAAACACACACACACACATATATATATATATAATAGTAGACTGCAGAAAGAATGAGTTAATGCTTTAGGGAGAAGATAGGGGAATTAAACTTCAGAAACTGTATTCATGAAATAAAATACCTTTAAAGGAGAGAAAAGAAATGCACTAAGATATGCGTATGGGATTAAATGTCAGAGCATACAGAAGGCTGAGGCAAAAAAATTTCTGCTTTGAGGTTAGCCAAGTTGAGAAGCAAATTTCAGCCATCCTGAGCTGCAGAGTGCAGTCTTGCCGCCACCTCCTTCCCACCACCAAAATAGAAGGCTACACTGCTAGTGCATTTGAAAGTCCCTATGAAATAATAGATTTTGTGGGAAATTCTAAAAAATAGTATAATATGATCTAAAACATTCACATTGAACAAACATTTCTTCATAAAATTCTAAAAGAAATCAGATGACATTTTAAATTCACAAGGAAAAAGTTTCATAATTTTATAATATTATTAGGATTTAAAAAGAGTAATAAGTTATCATGGAAAGCTACAAGGTTTTTTTTATAAAATATAATCACTCATGATTATAAAGATGAAAATTCGATGCACATTACAATTTATAGATTACTACAAAAAATAACCATTGTTTTAAGTTGTGTATGTGTGTGTGTGTGTGTGTGTGTGTGTGTGTGTGTGTGAATCCTCTCTCCTCTTATATTTTAGATGAAGATTCATGATATGGTCCATGTCAGTCTGGAACTCCTGGCCCTCTGTCTCAGCCTCCTTAGTGCTGGATTACAGTGCATCCTCAGGCCTGTCCAGGAAAATTCCTGATTCCTGTCTTACTACTGGTCCACATCAGCTACCCAGGGCAGTTGTTCTATGATGTATCCTCTTTTTACTCAAAGGTTTTCTTCTACCTTTCATCCTTCTTGTCCTATTATCCCTCTGAATCAATTTATCTTTTAACTTCATGGCAACTGTTGTTTGAAGTGACAGAGATCTTCAATTCAAATGTATAACAAGTATGTCATCCCTCCTCTCTCTCTTTTTTCCTTTTTTAATATTTTATTTATTTATATTTCAGATGTTATCCCCTTTCCCCATTCCCCCACCCCCAGAAACCCCCTATCCCATCTCCCGTCCTCCTGCTTCTATGAGGGTGTATCGCCACCCACCTACCCACCCATTCCCATCTCCCCACCCTCAAATTCTCCTCCCCCCTTCCATTGGGGCATTTAGCCTTCACCAGACCAAAGACCGCTTCTCCTACCTATGCCCCAAAAGGCCATCCTCCCCTACATATACAGCTGGAGCCATAGGCCCTCCCTGTGTGCTCCCAGGCTGGTGATTTAGACCTTGGGAGCTCTTGTTGGTTGGTATTGTTGTTCTCCTCATGGGGCCACAAATCCCTTCAGCTCCTTCAGTCTTTTCTCTAATTCCTCCACTGGGAACTCCTTGATCAGTTCAATGGTTAGCTGTGAGCATCCATCTCCTTATATGTCAAGCTCTGGCAGAGCCTTTAAGGGGACAGCTATATCAGGCTCCTGCCAGCATGCACTTCCTGGCATCCACAACAGAGTCTGCCTTTGGTGACAGCACATGGGATGGATATCCAGGTGAGGCATTCTCTGGATGGCCACTCCTTCAGTTTCTGATGCACACTTTGTCTCCATATTTGCTCCTGTGAGTATTTTGTTACTCTTTCTAAAAAGGACCAACGTATCCACACTTTGGTCTTCCTTCTTCATGAGGTTCATGTGGTCTATGAGTTGTATCTTGTGTACTGTGAGATTTTGGGCTAATATCCACTTATCAGTGGGTGCATACCATATGTGTTCTTTTGTGAGTGGATTACCTCACTCAGGATGATATTTTCTAGTTTCATCCATTTGCCTAAGAATTTCATGAATTCAGTGTTTTTAATAGCTGAGTAATACTCCATTGTGTAAATGTACCACATTTTCTGTATCCATTCCTCTGTTGAAGGACATCTGGGTTCTTTCCAGTTTCTGGCTATTATAATTAAGGCTGCTATGAACATAGTGAAGCCTGTGTCCTTGTTATATGTTGAAGAATCTTTTGGGTATATGCCCAAGAGTGGTACAGCTGGGTCCTCAGGTAATAATACTATGCCCAGTTTTCTGAGAAACTGCTAGACTAATTTCTACAGTGGTTGTATCAGCTTGTAATCCCACCAACAATGAAGGAGTGTTCCTCTTTCTCCACATCCTCCCCAGCATCTGCTATCACCTGAGTTTTTGATCTTAGCCATTCTGACTGATGTGAGATAGAATCTCAAGATTGTTTTGATTTGAATTTCCCTGATGAATAAGGACGTTGAACATTCCTTTAGGTGCTTCTTGGCCATTTGAGTTTCCTCAGTTGAGAATTCTTTGTTTAGCTCTGTACCCCATTTTTAAAATAGGATTATTTGATTGTCTGAAGTCGAATTTCTTGAGTTCTTTGTATATATTGGGTATTAGCCCTCTATCAGATGTAGGATTGATAAAGATCTTTTCCCAATATGTTGGTTGCTGTTTTGTCCTATTGACAGTGTCCTTTGTTTTGCAGAAGCTTGGCAATTTTATGAGGTCCCACTTATTAATTCTTGATCTTAGAGCATAAGCCATTGGTGTTCTGTTTAGGATCTTTTCCCGTGTCCAAGTATTCAAGGCTCTTCCCCATTTTCTCTTCTATTAGTTTCAGTGTATCTGGTTTTATGTGAAGGTCCTTGATCCACTCGAACTTGAGCTTTGTTCAAGGAGATAAAAATGGATCAATTTGCATTCTTCTACATGCTGACCTCCAGTTGAACAAACACCATTTGTTGAAAATGCTGTCCTTTTCCCTCTGGATGGTTTTTAGCTCCTTTGTCAAAGATCAAGTGACCATAGGTGTGTGGGTTCATTTCTGGGTCTTCAATTCTAGTCCATTGATCTTCCTGCCTGTCTCTGTTCCAATACCATGCAGTTTTTTTGTTTGTTTGTTTGTTTGTTTGTTTTAAATCACTATTGCTCTGTAGTACAGTTTGAGGTCAGGGATGGTGATTTCCCCAGAAGTTCTTTTATTGTTGAGAATAGTTTTTGATATCCTGGGTTTTTTGCTATTCCAAGTGACTTTGCAAGTTGCTTTTTCTAACTCTATGAAGAATTGAGTTGTAATTTTGATGACGATTGCATTGAATCTGTAGATTGATTTTGGAAAGATGGCTATTTTTACAATATTAATCCTGCCAATCCTTGAGCATGGGAGATCTTTTCATCTTCTGAGATATTCGATTTCTTTCTTCAGAGACTTGAAGTTCTTGTCATACAGATCTTTCACTTACTTGGTTAGATTCACACCAAGATATTTTACATTATTTGTGACTATTGTGAAGGGTGTCATTTCCCTAATTTCTTTCTCAGACTGTTTATCCTTTGAGTAGAGGAAGGCTACTGATTTGTTTGAATTAATCTTTTTTTTAAATTTATTTTTATTGGATATTTTATTTACATTTCAGATGACATTCCCTTTCCCCATTTCCCCTTCCTAGAATTTCATTTCATTTTCGCTTCTCCTTTTTGCTTTTATACATTTTTTTAATGTTAACCAAAGGCTTTATAAGTTTTGTAATACTCAATAATAAGATTCCCATATAATCAGAAGTGTAACCCAATGCCCAACCTGGATATATCAACTTTCTTTGTCTGGCAGAGACACTCTAGCATTCTTCTCCACATACCTATCTCTCCTCCCACTCTCCCTGCCCCCCCGCCCCCCGTCACCTAGCTCCTCCTCTCTTTCTCCTCCTCCTCTCTTTCCTCCCCCGCTTCCTCTCCTTA